>NC_134464.1:91503720-92143898 GCF_047948215.1 Lycorma delicatula
TCGTTGACTGCAAAACTTACCCTGGAGCAGACATTGATAGCGACCATAATTTGGTGATAATGAAATGTAGATTGGGGTTTAAAAACCTGAAGAAAAGGTGTCAGATGAATCGGTGGAATTTAGAAAAGCTTGATGAAGAGGAGGTAAAGATGATTTTTGAGGAGGACATCGCAAGAGGTCCGAGTAAAAAAGATAAGGTAGAAAATGTAGAAGAAGAATGGGAGAATGTTAAAACGGAAATTCTTAAATCAGCAGAAGCAAACTTAGGCGGAATAAAGAGAACTGGTAGAAAACCTTGGGTTTCAGACGATATATTGCAGCTGATGGATGAACGTAGAAAATATAAGAATGCTAGTGATGAAGAAAGTAAAAAGAACTATCGGCAATTAAGAAATGCTATAAACAGGAAGTGCAAACTGGCGAAAGGAGAGTGGATTAAAGAAAAGTGTTCAGAAGTGGAAAGAGAAATGAACATTGGTAAAATAGATGGAGCATACGGGAAAGTTAAGGAGAATTTTGGGGAACATAAATTAAAATCTAGTAATGTGTTAAACAAAGATGGTACACCGATATATAATACGAAAGGTAAAGTTGATAGATGGGTGGAATATATTGAAGAGTTATACAGAGGATATGAATTACAAAATGGTGTTATAGAGGAAGAAGAGGAAGTTGAGGAGGATGAAATGGGAGAAACAATACTGAGATCTGAATTTAAGAGAGCATTAAAAGATTTAAATGGCAGAAAGGCTCCTGGAATAGACGGAATACCTGTAGAATTACTGCGCAGTGAAGGTGAGGAAGCGATTGATAGATTATACAAACTGGTGTGTAATATTTATGAAAAAGGAGAATTTCCGTCAGACTTCAAAAAAAGTGTTATAGTAATGATACCAAAGAAAGCAGGGGCAGATAAATGTGAAGAATACAGAACAATTAGTTTAACTAGTCATACATCAAAAATCTTAACTAGAATTCCATACAGAAGAATTGAGAGGAGAGTGGAGGAAGTGTTAGGAGAAGACCAATTTGGTTTCAGGAAAAGTATAGGGACAAGGGAAGCAATTTTAGGCCTCAGATTAATAGTAGAAGGAAGATTAAAGAAAAACAAACAAACACATTTGGCGTTTATAGACCTAGAAAAGGTATATAATGTAGACCTGGAATAAAACAACCTGGGATAACGTAGACTGGAATAAAATATTCAGCATTTTAAAAAAATTAGGGTTCAAATACAGAGATAGAAGAACAATTGCTAACATGTACAGGAACCAAACAGTAACAGTAACAGTTGAAGAACATACGAAAGAAGCCGTAATAAGAAAGTGAGTCCGACAAGGATATTCCCTATCTCCGTTACTTTTTAATCTTTACATGGAACTAGCAGTTAATGATCTTAAAGATCATTCTAAATGATCTTTAAGATCTTTAAAGGATCTAAATTAAACAATTTAGATTCGGAGTAACAGTACAAGGTGAAAAGATAAAGATGCTACGATTTGCTGATGATATAGTAATTCTAGCTGAGAGTAAAACGGATTTAGAAGAAACAATGTACGGCATAGATGAAGTCCTACGCAAGAACTATCGCATGAAAATAAACAAGAACAAAACAAAAGTAATGAAATGTAGTAGAAATAACAAAGATGGACCACTGAATGTGAAAATTGGAGAAGAAAAGGTTATGGAGGTAGAAGAATTTTGTTATTTGGGAAGTAGAATTACTAAAGATGGACGAAGCAGGAGCGATATAAAATGCAAAATAGCACAAGCTAAATGAGATGAAACAATGAACGGCATGATGCAAGAAATACCGCATGAAAATAAACAAGAACAAAATGAAAGTAATGAAATTAGTACAAATAATGAAGATGGATCACTGAATATGAAAATATCAAGAGAAAAGATTATGGAGGTGGAAGAATTTTGTTATTAGGGAAGTAGAATTACTAAAGATGGACAAAGCAGGAGTGATATAAAATGCCGAATAGCACAGGCGAAACGAGCTTTCAGTCAGAAATTTTTTTTGTTTAAATTAAAAATTAATTTAAATGTAAGGAAACGATTTTTGAAAGTATATGTTTGGAGCATTGCTTTATATGGAAGTGAAACTTGGACGATCGGAGTACCTGAGAAGAAAAGATTAGAAGCTTTTGAATTGTGGTGCTATAGGTGAATGTTAAAATTCAGACGGGTGGATAAAGTGACAAATGAAGAGGTATTGCGGCAAATAGATGAAGAATGAAGCGTTTGGAAAAATATAGTTAAAAGAAGAGACAGACTTATAGGCCACATACTAAGGCATCCTGGAATAGTCGCTTTAATATTGGAAGGACAGGTAGAAGGGAAAAATTGTGTAGGCAGGCCACGTTTGGAATATGTAAAACAAATTGTTATGGATGTAGGATGAAGAGGGTATACTGAAATGAAACGACTAGTACTAGATAGGGAATCTTGGAGAGCTGCATCAAACCAGTCAAATGACTGAAGACAAAAAAAAAAAAATACTGAAATTAATTCGGATTGCAAAACTTTTGCAGTCTCACAATTCTGTTCTTCTCGAATAGTTTTACCTGTAAACTTGTTTACCTTCTTTAGAAATTCATTATAAATGTATACAACTGTCTCGTGATTTTTTTTTAACTAAGTCTATCAATATATCTACACATAATGAATCTTGATACCTATTAGAAATTATAAACAAGAGAAACGTTAAGTTGGATCTTTACGATTTAAACGATGAAATATTTTGTTCTACTTATATAATATAAATATTTAGGATATTTTTACATTCAAGAATTAAAATTACCTTCTACGCTTGAATTTTCATATCTCCAGATTTTAATGTAAAAAAAGTACGGTTCAAAAAAAATATATAAATATTTTGCCAACTGCTCCTCCACAAGGAGGTCGGCATTTGTTAATGTAGTTTCTTTCCAAAACATATATTTTTTTATGTAATTAATTTATGTACATTATATTATGTATTTTATGTTAGGTGTATTTATAATATAAATGTAATATATGTTACCATAAAATCTCTCTCGTCAATTAACAAAAGCATGTAAATTTTGGGAATCTTAAGTGATTTAATGTTATGTTTGTGAGAATTCAAGATTTCATCACATCTACATTTTTTTAAAAAATAGTATTGTTTAAGTTCAGCTATTAAACAATTTTAGGTAGATTTCATAAGAAAGCTACCTATTTTAATGTGTACAAATTAAATAATGGACATTTATTTTTCCTAATTCAATTCTTAAAAAAAATAAAAATAGCTTTGATATCCAGTGTATCTTGGAGAAGGTAAAACTTTTAATGAATATTAATCAAACATTTTACAGAATTGTTTTGTCAGTTTATAGAAGTAGCAAATTACATAAAAATAAGAACATTGTCTTTGTTATTCTAAATGAAACAACATATTTTTATGGTTTTAATGAATTCTTGATTAAAACAAAACATGCTTTAATTCTATGAAATTTTGTTGTTGTGTTTACTATTATCTGAATATACATATAAAAATATAGTAGTAGTGGTGTCATTATTTTTGGCAATACTATTCATCTAATTTTCAAAAGAACATAGGACTATTGCCATTATGAAATGTTTCACTATTTCAAGAGTTCATTGCCAATATTCAGCTTTATGGTCCCAAACCATTGGTATATGCAACGGTTCCAATCCATTGATCAAATTGAATTCGAAGACCATTTGCGGTACCTGAAATTAAATTTTCTACAAAAAATAACTTTTTGTAGAATAATAAAATAACTTCTTTTTGTTATCAAAAGAAGTACCTTCAAAGGTGCGACAGAGTACGGTGTGGCAACTCAACCAAAACATCCACTGCACTGTTACAGCTGTAACTACTATTTTTAAGATGAGAGGGCTGCCCATTCTGCAATCCACATACTTTAATTGAAATCACTCATAGTTTTTTAGTCCTGTGCTGACCAAACTGCTGCTCTGAAGAATTATACTGATAAGTTTTTAAAAAATTGTAATTATCAGAATTATTCTCACAAGCGTTAGGCTAATGAACACAGTGGATGTTCAGATGGGTAGGGCAAGCCCTGACTGGCTACTCGTATGTAGTTTAAATATAAAATTACTCAAAAGTTTACAGATATTAATTTAATAGCAGTTTAAAAACTAAATAATAATAAAAAATATAATAAACTGATACTGTAAATCTATAAAACACAAATTTGTAATTTAAAATTTAAAAATACATACTATTTTAAGTATTTAATATAGGAAAACAAGTAAATGAATACACTGCAATAGTATAAAATGACCTTGGACAGTTTTATTGTTAGTATATTATGACTTAAAAATGACTCAATAATTTACAAACCTTTTTTTTATCATGATCATTAATGAACATTAAATATTTCATTTAATGTTTATTGTGTAATTAATTACTTTTGCATAGATTAAAAAATAATGATAAAATCCACTAATTAATTACAGTGTTGAAATTTACAAATAAATGTACAGTCAGCTCAAATGAAATCCTCATTTTTTTTACAGCATGATATGGATATAAACGTTTCAGTGATAAAGCACTGAGTATTAAAAATGATTTCAGAATACATTAATGGTGGCTAGTGTATAGGCACTGTGGAACTCCAGCACCCCCTATTACCATTTGATATTATTGATTACATTTTTTATATAATGAGTCCTTTTTCTTTATATATTTGTACAATCCTTAAGATTAATGTCAGTATAGCCATCCCCCAGTTTATGAAAAAAATACAAAAATCTTTGTATGGTACAGTGTGCTTCACAGTTCCAGTGGTGTGATGTTTGGCTGTTGTATGCATGCGCACATAGAAAGCTGCATGCAAGACTGCGAGGGAGAGAGAGCACTTTAGTTCCTACAGGCGTGCGGGAGGAAGGTAATTTTTTTTATTCTGCGTGTGTTGTGCTTTCAAACCGTGTACTATGAATGTGATAAAGTGTAGAGTTAGATTATTATCCTGCTTTCAGCTATTCTATTTAATTCCATTTTTTTTTTGTTCTTTTATTTTACAGAAAACTTTAACCATGGCCTTGCTGGCCAAGCTTGATCTGTAACAATTTAGGTTAAAGTAAAAAATGTTTGATTTTAGTGAGTGTGTTGTTCTTTTAGGATTTTATGAATAAATTTTCTTTTTATACATGTTTGTTTCCTTTTACACAACTTTAAAACAAAGGCTAAACATTTTCTGGAGCAGCACCTTCACTAATTTTATCTACGAGCTGGCCAGTCCTATTATTATCATAGTCAAGCATTGTTCCTTATGATTAATAATTTTGAAGCATAATTATTCAAAGATTGATTAAGTGAATGAAAAAAAAACATGTTTATTTTATATCTGTCTTGTCAAACTTCTCACACTTTGGACCATGGAAATTCATACAGCACATTCTTTAAACTGTGTTATATGATAGAAAAATAGTGCAACATACTGACATCTCTGATCAACTGGTCAACATATATTAATTTAATAATTTATTGTAATTGCATTATTATATTCTACTTCACACATATCCTTGAAATATTACAGTTGGTTTCTCATTATCAAATTTGTAATTGATATGTATCTACAAGTGATACCTTAAATAACATTTTATTTTTACAATAACATCAATGAGGAAGAACAGGGAAAGATTGTGTATAAAAACAAAACAAAACCAAAACTTCGGTAAATTAATTTTTTTAATTTAAACAAAATATTGTATTCAAAAAGAAACAAAAATAAATGTATATAAGAACAGTTTAAAATGTAAATATGAATGTAAAACACTATATAATGGGTAGATGATGGTTGGCTCAGTCAATAATTCTTCTTAATTGTAAATATTGATTGATATATATATATCAACTCTCATACTGGTTGCAGAATCAAAACTTTCAAAAACAGCCCCAGAGGTATTTGGTTGAATGGCCTCAGGAGCTGTTTAACGGTGATGTTACACTAACATTAAAATTTAAAATTGAACATTAAAATTTTTAATGTTCAATTTTAAACACTTTGTATTTAAATGTTGTATTTTAAACAAGTATTTAAAACTTTAAATACTTTGAAAAATCTTTGCAGTCTTATTAGAAAGTTGTATTGCATGCCAATTTTTCTCAGTTATTAGTCATACAACTGTCAAATTGTATTCACTTTACTACTATTCAAATGTGGTTATTAAAAGTACTAATGCTAGTATTTAAAAGTACTAAGTACAAACGCTAAGCTAAGCTCAAACTTAGTACCTCAATTGTATTGGCAACATTACTAACCTTAATTCTTTCAATTCTATTTCTGGCTGATGCATAACTCATATAAATTCTTTTAGATAACTCATATTTATATAAGTAAATATCAAAATGCAGCATAAAAATAACAGTAAACTGTTCTTACAAAATTCATTTTTCTACACTAATTATAGTATGCAATGAGATTAATTAAAATAGATGATTGTTTAATTACCAATAAAATTACATAAAAAAAGAAAATCACTGTACCTACTTTTAAATGTTAATGTGATGCAAAGTACATAAACATGATAAATTTGAGATGAGATTATAAAAATGATTCATAAAAAAAAAGGCATTCACACTAAAAGCCTGTGTACAGGTAGAAAATAATTATTTTATTCTTCTTTACAGGCTTAAATAATTTTTTTATCTTTTTACAGACTAAATAAAACCTGAAAATAATTTCTACAGCAATTTATATTTAAAATTTAATACAGCAATTTAATACTCTCATTAAAATTTTAATTTTTTCTTAAAACAAGTCATCTTCATTACTTCAACGATCCAAAATTCTTTAATTGTCAAAATACATTTGTTTAATCACAAACTTTTTACAACCAAATTTATTGTATTTTTAATTTTTCAATTTATCTGTAGACATTCCATACTGAAAAACAACATTTCCAAATTGTACAACATGCATTTAATGAATTTCAGCACTTGCTACAACTTAATCATAAAAATTAAACCAATGAATAATGGTTTTCTTTGGTGCAAATGGAACATGATGTACCCGTGGTTAACATTAGTATACCCCTATAACTCAACTTACCTAGAAATTTCAACTTTCACAGGATTATCACACGACATTCTTGGTCAGCAATGCATAATTACAAACCCTAAGTACAATAAATATAATATTTCACTAATCATTATTAAATAACCATTTCACTTAAGTAAATCAAATGCGTGATAATTTCCTGAAGAACTACGTAAAATATATAATTGATATCAAAAACATATATAGCAAGGAATGGCAAGGGAAAGTTATTTTTTTTAACTTTTCTAACAGCAAGAAAAACACATATGTTTAGTTGTAATCATTTTTATCAAACTCAAGTTGCACATCTATAATGAAATTATGAGATATGGAGAAGAATGTTAAACTTAAGGGAATGGTTACTGTTTTATAAAAAAAGAAAACAATTAAATTTTATATCAGTGATATTAATGATAATGGCGTGGAATATTGATAAAAATCTCACATACATAATAACTATAGTAATTTAAACAGTAACACAAATTTTACTATAAAGCATGACAAATAATCATAAAATTATTAGATATTTCTCGTCCTTCAGCATCAAAAATTATATAACTTACAAAACAAAATGAATTAGCTTGTAACAATAGGTGTATAATACTAAAACAGCATTAACAATGATTAATTATAAACAAATTAATAGATTGGTATATTATTGCTAATAATATTAATTTTTTATATTAGTATTAACTATCTATCATAGAACTAATTTTAGATTCAACATTAAATGCTATCTTATTTGGTATTTACTCATTAATTTATATTTTAATAAGTTATAACTTAAACAGTTACAGATGAATTACTTATAAACAATAACAAATTATATATATATATATATAAATCAAACAAAAATGTTACTATTGGTTTTTATCTGAAAGAAAGAACTGTACACTTATGGAAAAATAATAAATCATAGAAATATAAGAAAACATTATTTTGTCATACATAAAAAATATTAAAATTAAAAACTGATATTTTTTGAGCCAGTGAAAAAATATAAATAGTATAATATCATATTTTAATTTACTTACATATTATTTATATATATTTTTTTAAACTTTTTAAAGGTAACAAATTTTACACAATAATGTTCATTATGTTACACAGTGCAGACAAACATTCATTCAAGAGAAACATTATTAAAGCCTGTGCCATT
The DNA here is from genome assembly GCF_047948215.1 of Lycorma delicatula. Taxonomy (NCBI): domain Eukaryota; kingdom Metazoa; phylum Arthropoda; class Insecta; order Hemiptera; family Fulgoridae; genus Lycorma; species Lycorma delicatula. Next base: position 91,511,941 of record NC_134464.1, read on the forward strand.
TTTATAATTCATCAAAATAGCATGTTTTATTGTTGTTTGTACAAATTTATTTTTATGAAAGAAAGACCAGTGAAATAATTAGGTACAATGGTTATAATGACAATTATATGGTGCAATCATAGAGATAATTAATAAAAATAACACAATATGACAAAAGGGTTAATAATTAAAATGCCCAAAGATGAAAGACATATTAAAACAGCACAGACTAAGATGCCCTCCCACCAAAGCAATTAATATGATAAATATCAACATGATATAAAAATAAAAAAATTATGGTTGCCTGGCAACTAGAGACAATTTTTTATTTTTACACAATACAGTGTGAGATTATTTTGTCCTGCTTCAGACTATTAATGTAGAGTATTAGTAAAAACGAAAAAAATTTACGTAGATTAATCTATTCTACTACTGAGTCTATTCTACTGTATTGAGTCATTTTGATGTATAATTTTATTAAATGTTTAACATTCAATTCTGTGATATATTTGATGTATGTTTTACTTTAGAATTTGGCTAAGAAAGATTATCTGCTTCGATATTTTTATCTTACAGAACCAAAAATTGGGTTTTAATTTATTAATTAATAAATATAAAAAGTTGCTTATAAATAAACTTATTCTGTAAATTACTGAGAGTATTTTTTCTTGTTTTCACAATATCTTCATTATTTTTTCTTTTTGCTCATGTATTATATTGAGTAGGTGAAATTATCTATTGAACAACAGGGTGAATTTATTTAAGCCTAATTACAACTTCAACTAGTGTTAATTTAAAATAATTACAAGTGTCCTGAATCCCTTCCGGATAAAAAATAATTTTTACGTATTAATATAGAGATATTTATATAGAGATAGTACTAATTTGAATATATATCACAAATAAAAAAATAGTTTTATATGTAAAATTAAAATACTACATGAATTTACATAATTTTTTTTCACATTTCTTACAGTTTTGTGAGTTAATATAACACAGAATTAATTATAAGTTGTTAGGAAATTAATCTCACTTACAGTTTTGAAAGACTTCATGCTGAATAAGAATAACAGAAAAATAATGTAAAACAATAAATAATATAAATTTATATTAAAACACACGATTTGTATAGGCATTCTATGTTTTTTTGATTGACTGACCACTGCTTTGTAATCATATCACTCTGGTGAGAGAACAGCCTTATACATGTATTTTTTAACATAAAACTAATTAAGAGTAATACAAAGTTATATTTTAATTATATCTTACTTAATAACATTAAACTTATTACATTTACACTACATGATTAATGTGCATGTATATATCACAATAATTCTGACACACACACACACACACACACACACACACACCATATTTAAGTTACAAGTTTCACAAAATTACAATAACAACACTAAAGTACAATATCTAATTATTAGGTACATTAATTATTGCACTGAGAGTTAGACCTAACTTATGGAAATGATTGAATTCATAGATCACAATAGTTTGCAGGGCGCATGGTCCAAACATTTATGAGTCACCAGAGAAATCTATAAAAAAGAATATAAAAGAAATAAGATTATAAAAAGATTAAGACGAAGAAATTAGTACTTTAATAAAATACAACTATGACAACAAAATACAAGTATAAGAGATGAAGGTATGAAAAATTGATACAGGTTGAAGCTATGAAAAAAAGTTAAGAATAAAATAGGTAGATAGATTTTAATATTACATAATAAAATTTTAATTAATAAAAAAAATGCAATAAAAAGCTTTTATAAAAAAAATATTAAATTTGAAAATAAGTTAATTTCAACAAGTTAAGAAACATGAGTGAAGTAGTAAATTAAAGAAAAGCAACCTCAAAAAGCAGGAAATTGGAAGGCAGGGTCTAGAAAGATGTATTTGTATTTCATCTTTATTAGGATAATGTGAAGAGGCGGTTAGATGATAGGAAAAAATAACTTTTAAAACAAACTGAAATTTGGATAAAGGAACAAAATATTATGAAAGTCAGAAGTTTAAAACATTGCTACTGTACTAATAAAAAATTTAGTCCAATCACCAGAGAAATTACCCATGGCAATTTCACCCAAGTTCTTTATTATGTAGCTCTAGGTATTCCAAAACTTTGTATAACTATTTGTATAATTATTATTAGAGTAAACTTGAATTTGAATTTCTAGAAAAACAGACCTTTCCTTGAGAGAAGTAATTTTTAGATAATCACTGCTCTTTCCACTTTAGTATAGTATTCTCTCTAGACTGAGAGTAAGAAATGCTGGATAGTGTCTTTCACTGGACATGTAAGGCTAGTATACTGGCACAAGCACATTTTTAGAAATGATGATTTAACATATAGTCAGCCTCTTTTGTTATATATACATATAATTTTTATCTTTAATTCTATAAGGTCTGAGTTGAAAATAATAACTAACAGACAAGTAACACCTGCACATTGAATTATTAGAACTATAATAAATAATACAAACAAATTTTTGTTGTAATAGTAATCAATCCTAAGATTGGTTTGCAGCAGTCTTCCTCCTTCAGGCAGAGAATGCTAATCTCTTTGTTTTCATGTATGTTTTACACCCAACATTCGTATGGTTTGTTCAATAAACTCTAGTATTGGTCTTCCTCTTGCATTGTTTCCTTCAACTGTGCCCTACAATGGTGTGCAACAAACTGTTATAATATTGATTATCTTTATCAGTCATTAAACATCCAAGCACTCATACTGATGTATTTGAATGATTGTGATTGGTGTTCAGTTAATCCATTCAATACTAACAAAATATAATGTTGATTTCATTTCATACCACCTAAAAATTTGAAACAACTTTTTATTCTTAACCTGCTGTAGATATAAAATTATTTTCATTTGTCAATCTGATAAATTAATTTTAATATCAAATAACCAAAAGAGCTTTCTTACCAGCAACTTCTTCTAATGGAGAAGGAGGTTCATCATTTTCTGATGAATCTCTTCTACTGGATCGAGAGTTTTGTTTTGAAAGTGACTGAAATAAAAATTTAAGTTATTAAAGCACAATTCATACAAATTTTTATCAGTAAAACCTCATAATACTGCAACAAAAAAATTTATTTCTGAGAGCTTTTGACTAGCAACATACATCACTACAAATAATAATAGTAATTAGTACGTATACCAATTTAACGAACTGTATCCTAGCAGCAGAATATATAAAGTCATTAAAGATGATAAATTTTTAATGGGCATTTTTCTTTGACCCTATTGATAAAACATATTAAATAATCTAAAGCTAATGTTGATAATAAAGCAGGGCTCTGTATAATAAAATGGGTGAACAACATTATAAAAAACGCATTTTCTAATCTAAAAAAATATGTTTTAAAAATCAAAAATGAACAATTTATACTCCTCACTCTCAGAAAAAATACACATATTGAAAAATAGCGACAATTTAAGAAAATAATAAATTTAATAAAAATTCATAATTTTAATTTAAAAATATTTATTATAAAATCATAGTTAATCTCTGTATTAACTGAAACATTTATAATAATTTTCCTTAAATTTCCAAAACTGTTTGATCAGGATCTTGCAAAACCTGTTATTCCAAGTGTTCTTACTGTTATTCAGTTATGTTAGTTTTAATACTGATATAAAATCAATTTCTTTGAAGTATCTCCATAAGTAGTAAAATAAAAAAAATATTTAAAATATTTTTTAATTAACTGTTTAGGTTTATTTTTTTAAATTTTTTACTTAAATGTTTATTTTTTTAATGATTTTATTAAATTGTTTACTTTTACTTTATCCATTTAAAAAAAAATTTAGAAGACAGGCATATAACAATTACATAAGTAAAAATAAATTTGGTTGCTTAGAAACTGGACTAATCAGCAAATTATTATTTAAAATTTAAATACCTGATTCCCTTTGTATTACTTTCCCATCTACATAGTGCTAGTGCAGAGCTATAAGCCCTGGAAAAGAAAGAATTGTAATCAGTCCAATTTGAGTATATGCGGTTTTCACCAGAACTTGATGTTTTGATACCTAAGGAACCCAAAAAACTGGATGGAAATTTTCTGGATGTTAATGTACATATGTATGTGTGTTGGCTTCTCAATTACTTCTATGTATGTCAGATTACTTCTATATATGGGGCACTGATGCCATTAGATTTTCAACTTAAAAGGTCAAGGGGGTAAGCCTGTAGAGCAAGGTCACCCTCAGTATCTTGAAATTTTGCCTAAAAACCTTTTTGAAAAATCGCACTCCCACCCCAAAAATGCTTTTAATTAATGCTATGTTGTGATATCATAGGTGAGCGGTAGATTTAAAAAAATCTAGATGTTATTTAGAGCCTATGTGTACCTACACCCTACTGACTAAAAACTCCTAGTCTCAGGACTTTTTTCATGGCATCAGTATATGTCTTCTCTGATCCTAAATCTCCCCCGGGGTCTCGATCATTCATAAGAGACAATCCACCTCAGCGAGCTGTCCCTTCCTATTGGAGCTACTCACCCTTCCCCTATCATCTAACCTAAGATGAACTCCACGTCCGCGATGTTCTCCCCTACTGACATCTTTATCCTTCCACTGAAGTATTTTGTCACTAATAACTGTATCGCCGTCCCTTCTCGTCCTTCGCTTGCTGCACTTGAGTCGTGAACTTTTCGAATGCATTCAAATTATTTTCAGTACCCAGAATAAATAGCACTACCTAGCTCTTTCGGGCTTAACGTCTCTATACCAGCTTCCATACACCAGGGGTGTCATTCTTCGCACCCGGACATGGTGTGCTCAACTGCAAAACATACAGCAAGGGAGTCACGCCTCCCAAATCTGTGGAGATAAAATTCAAAGGCACCATGTCCAGTGAGCATCTCTTTCCCGCCAGGTCTGAAAGAATTGCGTCAACCAACAGAAATGGTCCAAGTCACAACTTTCTGCACAGCTTCTCAGTCGTTTCTGGCGTCTCAGATGCTGGAGGTTCTGACTCATCTGTGATATTGCATCCAACCACCAGTAAACTGGATGAAACCTACCAGCAGATCTTGGCAACAATGCTATCTCCTGGACTATAAGGTCTTGTAGGACTTCCGGCGACATCTGCCTTCCATTGCTAATTTTTCTGGTCACTTTTGAAACAACTACTGACACCTGTTTTTGAGTCAGTTGCGGCGGTTTTAATGGCCGGCTATCCTGAGTGAGTATGAATCATCTACCTCAAGCAGAGTCGCCAGACTGGCGGTCTCCTTCTGTAGGACCCTCCAGCTGCATCTGGATTGATCCCATCTGTTGTTCATGATTGTTGGATCGAGCACTGAGCTGTGTCCTCTGGCCTCATACATCGGTGTGTCATTATTTAAACACAAAACACTTGCGTCATCATAAACTCTGCGAGGCCCTCACCGTGTCTATTAGTATTTGAGCTGCTCGCTACAATGGCCTCACTAGTTAGGTTGCCCACCAAACTAACCTTCTTGGGTGACCTAGCAACAATGTCATGAAGTCTTCTCATATAAGCCCCAAACTCCGGGAAATCACAATTGGGGCTAACATATGCCCCTATCAAAAGGAACCCAGACAATTCGACTGCTAGTATTCTTTCAGCTCTATATAACAACTGCTATTCCCAACTGCTACTAACGTTCTGGATAGCCACGTCTCCTATTGCATCTGCACTCTACTTACTCTTAGCAAGGGTGTTTCTGTTGGTCTCAGTGGTGACCAGAATATCAACATCAAGACCTCTCGACAGCTCCCCCACTAAATCGTGGCAGAGTACACTACGATTTGCATTTGACAGGATTATACTAATCATGGCTGCCTTTGCCGCACATCACGCCTCCCGGGCGGTATTCGAGACTGTTGCAGTCTAAGCATCTCATCCCTCTTGACATTCTCTTATGTGATGGCCTTTGCCCCCACAGTTGTAGCATAAATCTAATCTGTTTGGACCCCGGCACTCGGAGCTCCTGTGGACCGAGCCCCAAGATCTGTAACATTTTTGCTATCTACTCTGTTATAGGTCCGGCAATGGACCCACCTGATACGAATTCTTTCGCCAACCAACTTATTAATCGCCCTTTGCATTCTGCATATCCCCGTATGTCTTCCTTACCAATGTGATTCAAAAATCTTCCTGCTTTCCAGTTACAATCACAATAGCGTCACTAATTTCTTGCTCGGTTGTGTCCAACGTCAATATCTTTGACGTGGGCAACCGTTCGCCGGTCTCTTCTTAATCGTAAATCTACTTGCAACTCTGCTGCCTTATCTCACAAGCTTGCAGTGAATTGCTCTGCCTTCTCAATGCCCTTAATTCTGATTTGAAGTTTTGTTATGAACTGGTTCATTCTTCATAAGGGAAGATTTCATTGTTTTTAATATCTCTACATATGATTTTCCTTGTGCCTGCCACTACAACACAGCTATCTTCTACTGGGGGAGTCATCCGTCTAACTGATTCCGATCTTGATTTTGAACATTCACTTGTCTCTGCAGATCTTGGTAACATCACCAACACCGGTCTTTCACTCTCTTTGAAAAAATATAACAGTAACTTCCATACTGCAAAACCAATTGGACCAGCTGGCAGTATAAACACTGGGCACACAGACTTAATCAGTACTCGCTTTAATGACTTCAAGATTTTATGTCTCCTTCAGAGGAACTATAATAAATTGTAAATTTGCTATGTTGAACTGTCCAGTCATCATCCTCAATAAGAGACGAGGTGTCACACACTACATCACTCAGTTTCAAGCTGTCATACTGGGGCCTGCCTCCATCAGTTCAACACAGCTTTAGCTAAAGCTGCATTCCAGGAAAGTCCTACAACTGTGTTATCAGCTTTTTTTTTAATGGTTTTACTAAACATTTAACTTTTACTTTTTTTTATTTAAAAAACAATGTAGAAGACAGTCTATAACAATTACATTGGTAAAAATAAGTTTGGTTGCTAATAAACTGGACTGATCAGCAACCTAAACTATTGTTTAAAATTTAAATTCCTGATTCCTTGGATTTTTAATGTAGTTGAAATAATTTTCTCCCTTTCAGAACTTCAAATGAAGTTACGTTATACAATTTTTTACTAGAAAAACTGTTTTTTTCTGTTTTTCATGGGAAAAGTCAGGATTTTTTTTTACCATTCTTTTTACATTAAGTGCAGTCTGTTTAGTTCCAATGTGAAGGAGATCACTATGCCTTCTTTAATAGATTTAATTTGAAAAAAAGGCTTAAGAGGGCAGAGTATATATGGATTGTCTCACGTTTTAAACCATTTATGTTTTATACATCTTTTAATAAAAATTCCACATTTTTCCAACAACTTGTTATATATTTTTAAGCATTAATAGTAAACAGTGCAGGTAGTACATAGAACACTGGTAATATTTTATTATTGTTTCTGTTAAGTTTTTTTACTTTATTATTTAAGAAATTAATTAAATAAACCTAACCGTAAATCTATTCTTAATTAAAAAATAGTTACTGCATATCTATTTATGTTTACCTGGAATATACGACGACTTCTTGGAGGTGAACGTTTGTTCCATAGAGCTTCCAATTGGTCAAAATGTTGCGACTGGACCAAAGCAGCTTGTTCAGGGCCAATACACTAAAAAGTATAATTACAAACATTTGAAAATAAATTGAACTCATAACAATATATAATATAAAAAAATATGTAATATAGAATAATATTATAATATATTTTATAATTTTTAATTATACAATATATATTACTTTTTATCACTATAATAATTATTCAAGCATTTTAAAACTACAATTTTTGTTTTGGGTTTAATTAATATCTGGTATTATCTTATATTTATTTCAATAAATATAAAATAATTTAGTAAAATTAATTCTCCTTTTATTGTATTTGGCTAAAAATTGGAGAAGCAATAAGATAAGGTAAGAAATATTGTGAGATTCTGTACTACTGGTGGAAACTAAGTTTCACGTTTGTCTTTAAATATAAAAATAATACATTTAATATCAGAAAAAAGGTTGAAAAAGCTCCTATTTCTTAATACACCTTGGGTCACCAAAAATGCATGAATCACTTTATCTTTTTGTTTCAGTCTTTGTCAGCCACCAGTAACTCAGGCAATTCAGTTTCTCCATCAAGTTTCTTCAGTTGTCTTTGAACAGGACTACAGTAACAAGTGAACTGTTTTAAAGTATCACATCTTCTTCAGATTCTTTTAACAATAATGTCTTGAGTATTGTAAAGTTACATGGCTGCCATTATATTAAAATACTAAATTTGTCTGAGTAGTAAATAAAACAATACCTGAAATCTAGATTACAGTACTTAACAACTCAATCTCATGCACTATTTGACACATTAGTCAAAACTGAGGTAATATTCTGTCTCTCTATATCTGTTTAATTCCTTCAGTATTCATACAGTTTTGAACAAACAACATATAACAAAGTAGCATGTAAAGATGTGAGATAAATCCTAATATAATGTCTTAAAATGTCATCTGAAGAGATGATAGTTTTGATTGGGCAAGTAATACTTTTCTTAAAACTTTAATATTTCATAGGCCCAAAAACGCTTTGTTATGGCTAGCAAAATATTTAACCTAAATTTTGGTTCCCACAGGGAAATGAAGATTATTCAAACACTGCTTCAAAAAAGTAATTATAGTTCAGGTGATATTGCCAACCTCAGAAAACAAATTAACCCATTCTGATAAAAAAGTAGTAAATAAATGATCAGCTGTTATTTCCAACCTATGGACAAAATTAGTTATTTCATGCTGTTAAAATTTTTTTTCACAATTCAGTCTATACATGAATCTTTTCAGAATTAAATTTTCTATATTTCTAATTGAAAAAAAAAACAATTTAATTAACCACTTAACAAAGTTTTCTTACGTTATAACCAAAAACGTATTATTTTTTAACCCCCAATTTTTGTGATTTACATCAGATTATTTTAAAACTAATGGAGTATAGTTCTGGGACCCATTTTTTAAATATTTTTAGGTTAAAAACCATAAACAACTAAAGTTGCCTCTTAATTTACCTTCCCATAATTTCACGAAGTCTTCCTTTCTCTGGAGGAACTGAAATCGGGGCTAAATCTTTCGCTAGCCATAAGGCCTATGTCTATATGAACTTTTCTGGGCTAAATTTTTCACTAGCTGTAAGGCCTATGTTTATATGAATTTTGTTCTATTTTTACCTATAGAATCATCTGCCGAGAGATTGCTGTATAGTTTTGAATCACTCTGTATAAAATAAATACCTATAACACATTAACAATTTAAACTTGATAATTACCTGAGATCCAAGATCTTTGCTGGCAGGTATTTTTGAAATTTCTTCCATACTAGCAGAAACAGAAAATCTTCTTCGTAACCGTTCATCTACTTGAGACATCATAATAGATGAAGTAAGATGGCCATATTTTTTTTGCCATGTATATGTATCAAGAGACACTTCTTTTTTTAACAATCGTCTCATTGGACGTTTTGGACCACTTGGACGAAGATCTGAAATATTAAAAAAAATTAAATCTATTAAATTTTCAAAATAAATTTCTATTGTTATTAAGAATAAATAGAAAGTGTTAATACATATAAAAGATTAAAAATATAGAACTGCTCCATAGCAAAGGGATTTATACTGCATCTCAAAATATAATACTTCACTATAAATACAATATAAGGATCTGTTATGAAGTCTACATATAATTCATTGCCAAAAATTAACCAATCAAATCTTTGCTAAGTGAAATATTAAAAACAAGGAAAATAAAAAACGTGTCTGCAAATAAAAATATATATAAAGTTATAATTATTAAAAATCACTACAACTTTTTTTTTCTAACCTCCAGGACTACCGTTAGATATTGGTTCAGAGGATGAGATAAATGATTTGTAGTGTGTGAAAATGCCAAGCCTGACCTCCGAATGAAAGGCCAAGATGCTACCACTCGTACTATGGAGGCTGGCAAAAAAAAGCTACGTAAGTCACACTACTAACTTGGTAAAAATTAATGTACTATACTAATTCAAGAATTACAGATTATTGTATAAAATACATAATCCAATTTACAGATTCATAATTTTATACATTATATAGGATCTTTTCTGAAACATTATATTTTAATCATTTGAAAAAAAAAAAGGAATAAGATTAAAATTTGTAATCTTTTGACAAAAATAAAGATTATATTCATAATAAAACAAAAATATAAAACTTAATTTAAAAAAAGAATTCAAGAGTAATTAATATGTATAAAAAATGCTTAGTTTGTAAATCAGATATTAAGTACATCAAGTAATGGCATCCCACAATTAAGTTAATTGAATGCATTAAAACAGAAAAATTCGATAAGAAAATTATTACTCACCTTCAATTTCTTTGGCAGGAGCAACATATATAGGAATTTTAACATACGTTGCAGGAGTATTATGAAGGCAAACGATTGGCAGGTGTCTATTTTCTAATAAATGTACAGCTACTCGAGTTACATCTGTTGACATAACAATATTAAGTATTGGTAGATGAAGTTGTAGAGTTGAAAGTGGTACTCCTTTTTTTGTATCCCAGGCAATTATTCTTTTATCTTCTGAACCTGAAAAATTAGACAAAATGTAATTTAATATTCTAATTAACTTATTGAAAATAAGTAATATGATGCAAACATTTTAATGAAGATAAAAATGAATTAATATTTACCAGATATAGCCACTGATCCATCTGCAGCTAGTTTTACACATGTAACATAACCAAGATGTCCTGTAAGAAGGTGCAGATCATCACCGGTTTCCATATCCCACACTATAAGATTTGCATCTCTTGAACCAGAAACAACTATTTTTTTATTTGTCACTGCTACAGCAACACATGTAACTTGGTCAGTATGACCAACCAATACCTAGAATAAAACAAGGAGAATATAGAAAACAAAAAACAACGTAACAAAAAAAATTTTATATTAAAAAGTTGGGAATTTCAGAAAAATTAACTCATAATTTTTACCAAGGAGATGTGTATGACAAGGAGATGCCTTTTTAACAGTACTTTACCTGGCTTTACCTGCCTTTTTCAGTGTGTGGTAAAGAGTAAGAATACCAAATGAGGCTTAAAACTTGTAGTAAACATTATAATTTCAGCATTTAAGGATAATATAATAGTGTTGGCAAGGGTCTAAAAAACTTAAATGAAACTGCTGTGATACTGATAGGTTAATGGGTTTACAATAACGAGGATAAAATCCAAAATTGTGCATTTTATAAGATATTAAGCATATCAAGAAAATTAAGCTGGAAATGAAAATTTCCCCCTTTTTTCCCTTTTCCCTTTTTCAAAATATTACATGAATTCAAAAACTTGGGAAGGTTATTAGTGACAATTAAAATTTATTTGTTTAGAGTATGGCATCGAATCGTAACACCAATTACAGTCAAAAATTACAAAGATTTAACAAATTAATATATGCCACTGATTCTGGAGTCGCCATCAGGAAATTTTCAGGATTTCCTTCATAAGCTGTCCTAGGGCAAACTTCTGTGATGTGTTTTACAGTTTGATTTTCACCACACTCACAAAGGAGCATCTGTGTTTTACTCCGTTTATACAGGAAATAGGCGTACCTACCATGCTGAGTAGGTGTTAACAACTAAAAGTTTAACAACTAAATTCTAGATAACTGTTGATTCATGAGAATATAAAAATAAAAATCCACTTGCAAAAGAAATGCAAACTCATAAAGGTTTCTTATATTCAAAATTAAAATATAAACCTGTAAACCAACAGTTTCTTTACAAAACCTACAAAGCACTTAATAGTGGTACTAGGCTGATAGTTATAAGGTTAGGGACTAATCTTTTCCCATACAAAACTGTAAACTAATCATAACTGATGATTTATTCCTTGGCTAGATAAATATACTAGATTTTTAACACATCTTCACCTTGGTCTGATTTATTTTTTAGCTGGAATCATAACCAGTGGAAGATGTCAGATTCTATATCAAGTCTTTAAACAAATTTTCAAACTTAAGTTGTGCACAACTGGATTTCTGAATGAACTAAAATTTAGCAGTATAAAACACATTTGACTTAGATGAGCAAATTTTTGTAGTGTATAAGATTATCAATATTAGTTATTAATCAATGCAACCTTTTTATATTATACTTTATTTTATGGCCTAATAGGCGATTCAGCCATTAGGCTTGCTGCACAACTATCAGTCTAGAAACAGAGTAGAAACCAAATAATGATACAGACAGCCTGCCATCATATCATACCAAGGGTGCACTTACTGGTTCTACAGGTTTGCCCATCTTCAGTATGGACTACAAAGAGTTCACCAATGATGATAACCAAACAATGTTAAATTTATTTCTGTAGGTTTATAAACCTACAACAATGAGAATGAAAATGAAGTAATCAAAGATCTATCTATAGAAAAGTTAGATCTACCCATTGAGGAATCACAGCATGAGATAAACAACTCCACCAACAGGATAGCGCAAAAGGCCTCCTCTGTGCAGCAAACACTGATCCTGACCACAATTCCTCCAGAAAACAAAGCATTTTTTACCACGGTAGTAGAAACATATAATTGATCAATGGTTTTAAGTTGATCAGCTTAAATATATGTGGTAATAAAGCCACAAATTAAAATCCATTTGAGGAAAAAATATAGGGATCCTAAAAGAATAACTTTGCTCATCCTTGGAATTAAACTTCCTTAAACAGAACAATGTTATATACTGTAATTTTTGAGATAGCTAAATTTAGTGAGAAGCATGTAAAAACATTAAATTTAAGATATGAAATGATACAAAACTTACGGTTATCAATGTTTAAACAACACCTAGTATTTTGTGAAGTTGAATATTCATACTGGGGGTGTGAATCACTGTAATTCAGGATGTCCGTAACGTCAACTTAAGATGCTGCTTGATCAATGAAAATGTGCTTGACAGCTGATTATGTATTGATAGTTGGCTATCTAATAAATAAAAGATTACATCAATCTATCTAGTTCACATCATAAGACTCTGGCAGGAAGAAAACTCTGAATACATTGATTACTGCCAAGTTCATCCTACAGCTGATGACACAATAGAAGAAAGACATGTTATGATTTATTAGGAATTGTTGGATTGCATAATTCAGGATATCATATTTTCAGCAAATCTCAGCTAAAAATAGGAAAAAATAGGATTTATGGATACAGTACAGTTACTAAAGTTTAGCTATCACAATATACTGACAAATCTTCACTAAGGCTGAAAAAAAATCTCAATACATCAAATGTAATGCTGACTTTTTCTTTGAAGCTAAAAGGATTAACCAGACAGACTCTATTATTAGATATCTAGACTGTCTAGAAGTGAAGAAATATCTCTGAACAGGTGAACAGGAAAAGGTCTGAAGTGTAAAAAGAAAACTATTGGATTCCTTCACTCAAACACTGAGCTGATGAACAATTTGCATTTGATTAGTGATTTTTTTACTCAAAAAGTAGAATTACTGCTTCATCACCCTCAATATTTTTTGCATTGCATCTACAGACTAATCTTTGATTAAAAAGGAGGAAGAATTTGTAATGATATCTAAGAAATGTAAAATCTTGCAACTGAATGTAAAATTAAGCCAAAGATGCATTTCACCATTGCTTTTAGAAGAAAAGAACTGCTCATAAAAGTGTTACGATAAGAAAGGTGTGTACTTTGAGGGAGACAAAGGTCAATTAATTATAAGTTCGCCTAAAATTTTAAATTTTGAACAGGACAATTAAATAATAAAATACTTCTACAGTAATATCAAACAGTAGAATAGAACAGTATAGTTCAAACAGTATAATACAAGTAATAACATACTTCTACTATATTTTTACCAAACTTCACAAAAAGTATATTAATAACTGAAGTATACAGGATTACCTGAGTAAGTTTTCCTCCAATAATATGCCATACTTTAAGAGACATATCTCGAGAGCCTGTTATTACATGGAGTGAATCAACAGTTAAAACAAAACATGTTATCTCTTCGCTATGACTTACTGTGAATCTTTCATCATCTCTGTGGGTTGTCAGTGGCCAAATTCTTAAACTGTAATCAAAAAATAAAATAACCATTATTTATTTTAAAAGAAATAGAAATTTGAAAAACAGCAACTATAAGAAATTTAAAGGAAATAAATTAACAACAAAATGCATGAATGTAATTCTCAGAAACAACACTAAGGAATTATAATCTTAAGTGAATAGAATTATATTTAATTCAAAATAAATTTTGCTAGGATTTTCTTGGTGAATTACAATAGTCTGGCTGCTCATCTTCGTAGCTACATTGTTAATTTTCTAAGACTGTTTTAAACTGTTGCTTCATTTACAATGGGGCCATAAAATAGCACATAATAAATAACTAAAATTAAAAATTAATATTTCCAGCATTACAGCGATATTAAAACCGTTTCAATTTAATACTTATTGGAAAAGTTATAGTTTTATTGATTCCTAAGCTCAAACGATTTACCTTAATGGACTGAGAACTCATGTGAATAAAAGTATTGGAGAATTAACTAAATGCAAAATGTAATAGATTAAAAGGTGTTAAGAAAAATCAACTGCTGGGGAAAACAAAATGAGTAAAGAAACTGAATACAGCATAATCTATAATAACAAAATTGCAGAAAGTATCTTGTGAAAGAAAAAAATATTTATACAAAAGAAAATTACTGATAAGAACAGGTTGTACAAGGAATAATTGGTAAATATTACAGAAAAGGAATAAGAGGAGATACAGATACCACCAACCTTTGATGACATCTACAAACTGCTGACAGAGAAAAGCATATGGTAGTAAAAAAGTTTTATATTATCCAGTAAAAACCAATTTCACTTGTGTTGGAATATTCAAGGTCAATAAAAATAATTACAGCAAACCCAAAATTTATTTACATAAACCTTGATCAAAGAATTAAAAATATTCTTACATCACTCTAATATCTATTAAGATTTTTTCCCATTATCATTTTAAGATTAACATAATTGTAGTACTAGGAATAAGAATCTATTTATGTTTTCAATACTCTGGTTCATTTATTATAAAACAGTTCATCAAATAAAAATATTAGACATTATACTAATTTGCAGATGGATATAAAAATCATGAAAAATGTGATTTTAAAAAATAAACTGCTGCAGTACAATTCAAAAATCATACTGTTGATTATCTGGCCAACAGTGAATTAAAGCAAACTACCAGTTAATAATTTTAAATTTAATTGTATCTGACTGATTATAAGAATCTAATTGTAATAACAGTTTTTAATATTTAATTCAGTTTTTTTAAGTTCTTAGTAAGTATAGATATTATATAATTTGAAACTTGTAAATTTGTATTTTTTTACAAAAATGTTATATAGTGATAAATAAAATAAAAAAGTAAAAAATAATGTTAATAACATACAATAATTATGTTTTAAACTACCACTCTTATTTCAGTTAACCATCCTCTTAATTGTTAACTATGAAACAGAGTGAATTATTTTATTTTGTAGAACATACCTCTAATATTCTAATATTATTTGTTTGGATTGGAATGTATTAAGTACTACAAACTTTAAAGGGATTTTTGCAAACTTCAAAGCTTTCATCTTTATAGCTCAGTTTTATTT
Organism: Lycorma delicatula; assembly: GCF_047948215.1. Taxonomy (NCBI): domain Eukaryota; kingdom Metazoa; phylum Arthropoda; class Insecta; order Hemiptera; family Fulgoridae; genus Lycorma; species Lycorma delicatula. The sequence continues at coordinate 91,527,594 of NC_134464.1, forward strand.
TTTCAGTATCAGTCTTCACCCACAAGTAGAACATATGAGATTTGATAAAAAAATATGTGGAATTCAAAAATTTTCAAGACTGTATAAGTCCGACACAATGTTTTTTTTGTTGTGTTGGCATACTTGTCCCTAATGTATGTTTACATTGGCAGCCATATTGGATACTTAGTTTATTGTTGGCTGTCAAAAAGGTTATATGTGTTATGGCAAGATAGGTGATTTTTAACTTGTGGAAAAAGTGGAACTAAAAATTTGCTTTAATAATGGCTCGCCTGGGTGCTTACTTTGCCAATATAGGCATTATGGCATCAATCCCGGGTTAGCTGGGAATTGGGACAAGATGGATTTGTGGAGAACTCTGTGATGGAGCAGTGTGGGATGGTGTAGGAATTGACGTCACTCTTGAAAGCGGGCCAGAGCAGAGAGTGATAGAATATGTTTTCATTACAGACTTATTATAAATTTGTGAATCTGTTTCTGGATTCTTAAGTAAATCAAGAAAACTTTCAGTAAAGACAATTGTAGGACAAAATTGTTGTGATCAACACTTGATCTGTTGGTATGGGGATAATATTATTGGTGTTTAAAGACTCAATCAAGTAATGACCTGAGTGCATAGTCTAATTGAAGTTAGATATAGGAAGAAAATTGTTTTTGTGAAACCTTTGGTGTTGGAAGAAGGTAGGGGATCGTTCTACTGCAAATCAGTTAATTTGATAGTTGAGGGTTTTAAGTTGTAGTAGGTGGTCATGGTTGGAAGAGGCCATATGAAAGTGACAGTTGGTTGTGTAAATACAGTAATGGAAATATCTACCAAGGCATTTGCATCGATGACATCCTGACAGAGGCCAAAACTGATGACTGTGATTTGTTATCAAGTTTAGAGGGTCTAAAAGATAACCTTAGGTAAAGCCCATCAGGGCTAGGAATGGAGGGGATGGTGTGTTGACCAGGATCATCGCAGGAGGAAATGGTGTGTTGACCAGGATCATTGCAGGAGGGAATGGTGTGGTGACCAGGATCATCACAAGGCTTCCCCTATGGGACTCAGGATGATTTAAGAATGGAATAAAGGGCAGCACTGCATTGGAAATGTTGAATGCTACTTTTGGCAATTCTTTAATAAATAAAACAAGCGTTTATATAGCACAAACATTTCAAGAAGGCCACAAAGATGTTAAAGATACTGAGAAGAAAATGATTACTTGCCAAATCACTACAACAGAGTCAATAAGAATTACTACTTGGAAGTTCTATGCAGTTTGCATGAAGCACTCTGAAGAAAACACTTGTATTTGTGATGAAATAATCCATGACAATCATACCATAATTATGCACCTGCTCACACTTCACTGCTTATTCATGAATTTTTGGCGAAAAACAATGCTACTATGATGCCTCAGCCGCCGTATTCACCACACATGGCCCCTTGTAACTTCTTCAAGCTGAAAAGATCAATGAAAGATGATGTTTTTCCAAACTGAATTGATAAAGGCAGACTCACTGAAGGAGCTAAACACCATACTGGAAATTGCGTACCAGAGGTGCTTCAAACATTGGAAAAAGCTCTGGCACAAATGTGTTATATCTGAAAAGGAGCGAAGGTGACTGACAAAATCAATGTTGATGAATGAAAAAAAATTTCATCAAACCTCATATGCCTGGAAAAAAGAGGATACATAATAATTTGTATTCCCCTATTTTTGGAGTATCTTACTTTCCAGGAATAGTTACCTACAAGTCATGCTTAACTGTTTACATAATCTAAACGATAACATTACATAATCTAAAAGTTGACATTATTCACATTTCACATATGATGCTAATGAAAGATAAGGAAGATCTTTACTAGACTCTTCAATGAAAAATCTGCAAATTTTATTTAAGGAGTTGGTTCTCTTTCTTTAATCTCTTCCTATAGATTCTTACTGATTGACTACAATTAACATATTGTTATACTAAATCTGCAATTGGCTCGAGTCCAATAAGTGATATCCAAACAGAAATTTTTTATAGAAAATTGGCATCCTCATTTCCTTTGATCCATGATTGTCCATGAACCCATTTCTGCCTTGCAGGATGAAAAGTCTAAACATTTTGTACAGTAATCAGAAACCAGTAAATAGAACTGATCTTAATTAATCAGTTTAAGTGATACCTGACCGAAATAGTCATGCATTTAGAAAAACACAATTCATTTCTCAACACAGGTTTTTTGAAAACTCTCCAGTTTAAGAAATATAACATACTTTGCTGAGCTAACTGTGACCTTAAAGTAATGGAATCTGTATCATATATCCAGATTTCAGATATTATAGAGAAGCTTTGACAGCCATTCTATTTTCACTGAAGAATGATTGTCTTCAGAAGATCCAATTCCAACAGAAGATTCTATAATAATTATCTTGACTTTGCTAAAATGCAGAGAAATGATTTTAAAATGAAATTAAATGATTTTAATTTTTAAGCAATTGAATCATTTCAGATTTGTCAAATATCTAGCAACAATTCACTGAGCTTTATGCCACTAAATGTTGGATCTAGTTTTAATTTAAGATTTACTCTTAGGCCAAAGTTGATGTCTTGTTTAGTGTAGCTTTTTCAAAATAACCCAACAAAAGCTTACTAACATTTTCTCTGAATCACAATGATATTTTGTGATTAATCCTATGTGATTCTTTTATTTTTAATTATTAGAGATGTTCTATCCATTTTATGGATTTTTTTTATTGTTGATAGAAGGAAGTTACAGTTTTTTTAACAATTGGCTAATAATTCTTTCCATATTTACAATACCTGGGTGTCTATAAAATGTAGTAATTTACTATCAATATTGATATCTGAATTGCTTTGAGACAAGATTTTTAAACATAAAGAAAATAAAAAAAATGAATATTCTATTCCAATCAGTATATTACATTGTATAAGTCACATAGGAATGGGTAGATATGCTACACCATGAATGAAAAAAGGAACTGCCCCAGCATTACTTTATATACATGCAGAATGATTCAAAACTATATGGCAATTTTCCTGCGGTAAAAGCCCTGTTTTTTATGTTTGATGTACAATATATTTATTAAACTGGTAATAAACACAAAAAATTTTGCAACAAAACTTGTAGAGAATCTAATTATGAACAAGATGTTGTAAGATAAGTATTTAGAAACAGTACACTAGGTCAATGTGCATTATAGTACTAGTTTATAATAAATATTAAAAAATGAGCCCACCATTTTAAACACATTTCTTGGCACGCTTATTTTATTGGCTATTTTTATTTCTGTAGAGCTTTCTTTAAATTGCTCAGCCGCATACACAATGCAGACAATTAATTCCTTACAACAATGTATTTTTGTTTTGTATACAATATTTTTCATCCATCCCCAAATGCAAAAATTTAAAGGTGTTAAATTAACACTGTGACCGATCCATTTCTCAGGGAAATGGTGATTTAAGTGAGTGGAAATGGTACAGAAGAAGTGGGGAGGCGCGCCATTGTGCTGGAAGTACACTTTACGTCTCAGTGCTAGAGGAACATCTTCAAACAGCTGCGGCAATTATTCTTGAAGAAAGTGCAAGTAGGCCTCAGAATTTAAGTGGTTGGTTAATATTGATGACCCAAACAGCTGATTGTGAAGAAGATCACACCATTCAGTTATGCAAAATCAGTGGTGAAAATTGCCTTCTGCTGTTTTATGAGGATTAACTTCTGCCCATGTATGTGCTCATTGCATAAGTTTTTTCGAAATTTGCCTCTTCGGTAAACAAAACATACTTGTAGGGTTATTTGATTTGTATTCCACCAGTTGCAGAACTCTCAAGTGAAGCAGAACGTCTCCTGAGTGTAGATGTTGAATTGGCTGTTCACAGTAAGAATAAAACTTGTTTAAGGGTCCATCAAACCATTGAATGTGAAACTCCAATCTGCTTAGAAAGATGTTGTGTACTGACAAATGGACTGCACTGAACTGCATTGATAATAACTTCATCAACAACATTGTTGTGTTGGACAGATTGTTTGTAGCCGGTACGAATACTAGGTAGTGAATCTGTTTCCTAAAGATTACAAAAAGTTGCACTAATTGTTTTGCGATCTGGAGACCTGCGATTTGGAAAACATATTTCATATTCTGCTGCAGCAGCTAGCGACCATTACATACAACCAAAATGAATGCCATTGGTCAGCATATTCTTATGTTGTAAATAAGTATGGCATTACCTCAATGTCAAATCGATCATGTTCAAACTAAAGTTCACAGAAAAGCAGCAGCACAGTTCACAGTACCTGATATACTTAATGTAAGTTTCAGAATGATTTAAACACTAATACAGTATTGCATATTGTTAATCAGCTAATATTTTATTGCCAACTTTGAAATAATAATTTTTCAAATAATTGATTGTATCTGTCATTAAAAAAAATTTATCTAAGTAATTTTTAATTATTAATTTTTATTTTACAAAAGTTTTGTAATTTCCATTTTTTTAAATTTTTTTAACAATAATTTTTGTTTTTACAATGTGTAGTAATGTGACTAATGTGTAGTAATGTACATTAGTGTTTCTAAATAAAATACAAATTTTTCTAACTTTCTTTGTTTTAATCAACTTATTTTACACCAGTTTGTTCAGAATTAAAAATTCTCTACCAATTTAATAAAGTTATTGTAAGTCAACCTTAAAAAACTGGGTGTTTTACTGTAATTTATTGGTTTTCACCCCAGTTTCTCTAAAACTACTGTAGATAGTTCTTGGACCTATCTCATTCAAGTTTTCAGGTCAAAAACCAGGTCAAAAATAATTTTAGTACGCCTCATTTCACTGGGTTGCTGAAATCTGAATGAAATTTTTGACTAGTTATAACTCGCAAATGAAGCATTTTAGGAATATGTTTATTGAACTTTTTTCATTATTTTCAGAAGTAGAAAAGATTGTGAAAGTTCCAGGAGAACTTCATGATACTAAAAATCACGGTTACACCTGGAACTTTATGTATTTAAGGTAAACTAGATAAAAACAAAAAATGGTATGTTAATTTTTTAAATAAAATTTAAGAAGCATTACACTGATACATGTGGAATTAACACCAATACATTATGCCCTGTTATGAACAATGTTTAATACATGAATAAATACATAATCGTAAACTGAAGGAACTTACTTGTTATCACCATCTCCGCTGACAACATATTTCATGTTGTTACTTATCGCTAGGTAATTAGTAGGGCCCAGTGCCGTATGTATTAATGTTGCATTATCAGCCAACCATACAGCAAGAACACCTTGCCTATCACTAGATACAACTCTACGACTATCTGATAAAACACCTACTGCTGTTACTGTAGCTTGATGTCCCTAAAAAAAATTTAAATAGCAAAGCAATCTTTGTATAAGACTGAAACTACAATCCCTTAAAGGAAATGTGAATAGTAGATGAAATGATTGATTAAACATGTTTACTTGATAGATCAAACTTTGAAAATGTTTAAGTAATGACAATACTTAGAGATAACATAATTATTTTCACAAATATTATAAAAAAATTTTAAAAGATAATCATTTTCAGATGTAAAGTGAGGGAAAACAATGGTGTGTAAAGATGCTAATCAATACACATCTATATCTTTTATGCTGTCTACAACTATTTTATAGAAAGCTAGAGAGATAGATAGAGAGAGAGATAGAGAGATAGAGAGATAGAGAGATAGAGAGATAGAGAGATAGATGATAGAGAGATAGAGAGATAGAGAGATAGAGAGATAGATAGAGAGATAGAGAGATAGAGAGATAGAGAGATAGAGAGATAGAGAGATAGAGAGATAGAGAGATAGAGAGATAGAGAGATAGAGAGATAGAGAGATAGAGAGATAGAGAGATAGAGAGATAGAGAGATAGAGAGATAGAGAGATAGAGAGATAGAGAGATAGAGAGATAGAGAGATAGAGAGATAGAGAGATAGAGAGATAGAGAGATAGAGAGATAGATAGATAGATAGAGAGAGAGATAGAGAGAGAGATAGAGAGAGAGATAGAGAGATAGAGAGATAGAGAGATAGAGAGATAGAGAGATAGAGAGATAGAGTGATAGAGTGATAGAGTGATAGAGTGATAGAGTGATAGAGTGATAGAGTGATAGAGTGATAGAGTGATAGAAGAGTGATGATAGAGTGATGATAGAGTGATAGAGTGATAGAGTGATTGATTGATAGATAGAGTGATTGATTGATAGAGTGATAGAGTGATGATAGAGTGATAGAGTGATAGAGTGATAGAGTGATTGATAGAGTGATAGAGTGATAGAGTGATAGAGTGATGATAGAGTGATAGAGTGATTGATAGAGTGATAGAGTGATAGAGTGATTGATAGAGTGATAGAGTGATAGAGTGATAGAGTGATAGAGTGATAGAGTGATAGAGTGATAGAGTGATAGAGTGATAGAGTGATAGAGTGATAGAGTGATAGAGTGATAGAGTGATAGACTCTATCAATCACTCTATCAATCACTCTATCAGTCACTCTATCAATCACTCTATCAATCACTCTATCACTCTGTGCTATCACTCTATCACTCTATCAATATAGAGTGATTGATAGAGTGATAGAGTGATTGATAGAGTGATAGAGTGATTGATAGAGTGATAGAGTGATTGATAGAGTGATAGAGATAGAGTGATACACTATATCAATCACTCTATCAATCACTCTATCATAGAGTGATAGATAGAGTGATAGAGTGATTGAGATTGATAGAGTGAGTGATAGAGTGATAGATAGAGTGATTGAGATTGATAGAGTGAGTGATAGAGTGATAGATAGAGTGATAGAGTGATAGATAGAGTGATAGAGTGATAGATAGAGTGATAGATAGAGTGATAGAGTGATAGAGTGACAGCAGAGTGACAGAGTGACAGAGTGACTAGAGTGATAGAGTGATTGATAGAGTGATTGATAGAGTGATAGAGTGATAGAGTGCTAGAGTGATAGAGAGAGAGGTTATATGTAAAGTATTGAAAATTAACTCGGGAACTAATATTTAACAATAAGATTATGGTAATTTACGATCTAAATTTGTAATAGTATTTGTAAATTATGTTTACAAATATGTTTACAATTATGTTGCCCAGTTATTGAATAAACTGTTGAAAAGTTTTAATGTTTCAAGTTTTTATAACATTACTTGTTACTAGAAAAATTTGTTACCTGATTGTAATTTGAATGTCAAATTCAGTAAAAAAAAGTTCTACACTACATTTTCCAAAAATGGAAGTAGTTATTAAATGGGTATCAACATAATTTTACTTGAAAACCATTAATCAGCTTGCTATCTGGAAAATTATATTTGGGTTCAAGAGGGCAAGCAATAAGATAATCTAAACATTCAGTAAAGTAGTAACGTTTTTTTTTTTCAGCTGAAAGCAGCTTCATATTTGCCTATCATTAAGTTACACTAAGTTTTTTAATAAGAATCTCTTTTCACAAACTTTCCTTATATTCTGTAAATAAGAAGTTGGGTTTTCATTTTTAAACTCTACCCACATATTTTCTGAAACTTTAATGCCAATCTTTGTGGTGGAGAGTAGTGCCTCTACCTTTCATTTGGAGATTTTTGGTTTAAGTCCCAATCACATGCTCCAAAATTCATTTTCAAATAACAGTGTGCTGTTGGGTTGCATATGCTAATATATCTTTACATATTTCTGTTTATACGAGGGTTATTTTTTTGTCAGGGTCCGATCGGTCGCGAAATAAAAACCCGCGCAAAAATTGGATGAACCTTCCCGCCAAGTGTGAAGTGCGTGCGGTAATTCAATTTCTTCAGGCTGAGGGGTGTAATGCAGCTGAAATTCATCGACGAATAAGTAATGAGTATGGTGAAACTTCAATGAGTGACAGCAAAGTGCGACAATGGTGCAGGAACTTTAAAGCAGGACATGCAGATGTTCACGATGCAGGTGGTCAGGGAAGGAAGCGAGTGTCAACTGATGATCTCGTTGAGCGAGTGGATGAGGCAATTCGAGAAAATCGTTGGTTCACAATTTCTGTATTGAGTGATTTGTTTCCTGAAATTTCAAGGTCAGCTCTCTACACCACTGTGAGTGAGAGAATTCAGTACCGCAAACTGTGTGCGAGATGGTTCCCAAGATGCTGTCCGACCATCACAAAACAATGAGAATGGACGCCTTCCTGACGTTTCTCCAGCGCTACCACAATGAAGGAGAAGATTTTTTGAACAAAATTGTCACAGGGGACGAGACATGGGTCCATTTCAAAACTGAAGAAACAAAAGAACAATCCAAACAGTGGATGCATTCTCATTCTCCCAGTAAACCAAAGAAGTTCAAGCAAACCTTCTCCAACAGAAAGTGTATGGCTACTGTGTTCTGGGACCGGAATGGAGTTCTCTTGGAGGAATTCATAGAACGTGGCACGACCATCACTGCAGCCTCGTACTGCGTGACTCTTCAACGTCTATGAAGTGCAATTCGGAATAAGCGGAGAGGAATGTTGTCATCAGGCATTTTCTTTCTCCATGACAATGCTAGGCCACATACTGCAGCTGTAACAAAGAAACTCCTGCAGTGTTTTCTTCGGGAAGTGTTTGATCACCCACCATACAGCCCGGACTTGGCTCCATCCGATTTTCACCTCTTTGCTCACATGAAATGCTGACTAGGAGGACAACATTTTGGCACAGACATCGAGCTGCAGACCAGCGTAGAAACATGGCTGAAAACGCAGGCGGCTCCATTCTATGACGAGGGTATTGGAAAGTTGATACCATGCTACGACAAATGTCTAAATCGGAGTGGCGACTATGTAGAGAAATAGCGTAACTATGTAAGTACTTGTTACAAATAAAACATTTTTTGTTTTCACTGTGGTTTTAATTTTGTGATCGATCGGACCTTGAAAAAAATAACCCTTGTACATTCTTTCAATGGGCTGTAGAATGCATAGAAATAAAAGAAATACAAAAAATCAGACATTAAGAAAGAATTTAATTTAATTTGATAAATTGGATAAGAAAAATTTAAGAATAGAACTTTGTATTCACTGCATTTTTATCAGTTTCATAAGAAATCTGATAATGAAAAAATTATGAAATTAGATTTTACAAATCTTGTGTATTTTATTTTAATACATAAAACAGATGAATGAATAGATGATAACAGTGTTGATGATAACTGTGATAACACAGTGAGAACTGATAACAGTGTCTCATATGTCACGTACAAAAAAAAAAAAACTTTCATTTGTTTAACCAGAGGTACATGTGTAATCTATGCAGTTCAAAAACCTTTATTGAAGTTGTTTTTATATAGCTGAATTCTCTCATTAACAGCAAAAAAAAAATGGCATGTTTAATGGGCAATAACAATTACTTTAAACTTCATGGAGTTAACCTTTAACATCTATTTGGAAGATGTTACACATTTATATGGTATGCAATATTGGAGGACAGTACTGAAATTATTCTATGTATACACAACTAATTAAAGTGTTCAATAAAATTTACTTTTTTATTAGTACAAATGTAAAGATGTCAAAGAGTAAATTTTGATCGATTTTCTTCAGTAAAATAATAAACAGAAAAATAATATATTATAAACTGATACCTTAAAAACAGACACAACAAGACCGAGAGTAAGACCCCATACTCTTGCTGTTTTATCTTCTGATCCAGAAATTACAAATAATCCATTTGGTGAAATAGCTAAACAAGTTACATTTGCCGTATGTCCTTCCATTGTAGAATGTAATTCGTGTGTATTCAACTGCCACACATTAATCAAACTATCAGCTGAACCTACCAAACAAAGTAAATATTAAATTAAATATAAATATTAAATAAAATATACTATTGTGATTATAAAATGAAAAATACCACATCACTGTAATGTACAACATTTAAGAACACAACAATGTATTTTGCTGTAAAACTTCATACAAAAATAATATCTAATGACAAATATTCATTCTCATGTCAGCATAATAAAATCATACAAAATCTGTTAAACTACTGGGCAGTGTAAAAAACACGTTTACCAATCCTAGATTTCTTTAAGTAGTTTCCTTTTGTCTTCATACACTTAGCCCAGCATCCTTCCATTTTTGCAAACAGTTTTTGTAATCCTCTTTTGGAATGGTTATCATCTGTGCTGTTGCGTTCATCATGAAGTTACCTTGTCTATCAATTATGGGCACTTTCAGCAGTATTTTCACCTTTGGGGAACACCAGAAGCAACAAGACCAAAAATCCTGGATTAGACATGACAAATAAGTGAGAGTGTTAGTATGATGTAACTACTACTTGCACCTTTCCCACAAATCTGATCTCTTCACCAAACTGCATACAAAGATGATACAGAACCTCAAGATAGTTCTCTTTATTGATAGTTTGTTCTTCTGGTGAGATTTATGATACTCAACTCTGCAGCAGATAAAAACAGTTAACTATTGCTTTCACTTGCTCCTCCTTTATTATGTTCTTTGATCTTGGAGATGATTATGATGACCCACTGTGATGTGTGATGACTGAGCTTTGTTTTCTGGGTTGTACCTGTACATCCAAAATACATCATCAGTTATTATGATCTTAAAAGAATACGATCACCGTTAGTGCACTTTCTGGGTAACATTAAAACAAAACTCATTTTGTTCAAGTAAACACAGGTTTAGAACTAATTTCACAACCCCTCTAAGGACGCCCAAACAGTTCGTTAATGTCATGAATATTGAACCATTGCTAATCCTAATGTCTTTTGCAGATTCTTGGACAGTCTACTTACAATTTTCCTTTATCAAACTGTGCATGTTAATGACAATGGATTTGAACTTGTTTTGTGGTCTACTAGTTCAATGATCTCTTCAAAAGTCTGCTTAATCTAAATAAATTAATTTTATGTATCACCAAAAATGAAATAAGGCATGAAGTAAAATGAAATGAGACTACAAGTTCTTTTGTGAGAACTTGAAGCGGCAACACAGCTCAATGTGTTCTATTATTAAACATTAAGTAAAAATTTAACAAGCACCTGTTATACTAACACACTCAGTGGCTGTTGAACAACAACTTCATGCTCCATGATGTTATTGGTAACAAGATAGATTCATGTACACTGGGAACTACAAGACACTACTAGTGTCTTGTTTTGAACAGTTCAAAACAGAACATTTTGAACAGTCCTTGTATAGTAAATAATTAAACTGATTTAATGAGTGGGTAAAAATTTCAAAATGTAATTTTTTTCAAATCTGAAAGTTTTATTAAAAATATTTCACTCAATAGAATACATATCTGGGCTGAGAAAAAAGAATTGTACTAAGAAATGACTAGAGATAAGTAAATTGTTCCAGACTACATACTATATAAGGCATGATTATTATGGCAGCAGTGGTTTAATGTTAAAATAAAATACTTTTTTTAGGCTCTGAGCTCTGAGATAACCAAACTGACAAGGTTTATTTAAAATTTCATACAGCACTGACTAAAGACTTTTAAGATGATTAATATTTAAGAATCAAGACAGTGGTTCAGATGTGTTCAAATGTTATCAAGAATAAATATGCAATTACTAAAGTATATAAGTTAAAAAAATAATCAAGATATCAAGCCTTATCAATAAAGTACTGCTATATACTGTATATTTATAAACTGTGATTTTACCAATAATAAATAAATGATCTCTCATGGTTGTTTGACTTCAAAAGATAGACAGTCAGCAATGAACAAACCTGGATTGCTGCACCTGAACTCTTTAGAAGGAATTTCTTATAAACCGTTTATCAGAAGTAAAGTCAGTGACTGACTACATTCAAATAATTTTACAAATTTTGATAAAAACGGGTTTCATTATTATTTATTCTCCAGGCCCCAGACAAAATTGTGAACAAATACTCTAAAACTGTACATAAAAAAAAGGTATTCATTTATAAATCATCAATAGCTGTCAAAAATATGGAAATATAATTTTTACATGAGTACAAAACGTTCTCTAATATACAGTTTGTAAATAAGGGATATTTACAAACTAAATTTGTATTAAAAAACATGTTTACAATAAGAAAGTTATAAACAACTAACCTGTAACTGCAGTAGTTCCATCTCTTGATATATCAAGGCAAGAAATTGGTCCAGTATGAGGGCGTTGTGCTTGGTTTTGAGGTTTTCCTGTCATTGGTAAACCAATTTCTTCTATACCAATGCCATCTTCTTTTCTAAAACTCCAAAATGTTATTCTGTTTCCTCCTGGTAATTAAAAAAAGGAAAACCATTACACTAATAAATAATTATGTTATAATGTATATCTGTTATGTTATATAATTATCTTTAAAGTAAAAGTAAAACATTACTAAAAATAATATGATTAAAAAACTTATATATTAAAAATATAAAATAAAGAACTAAATTAAAGAAAAGGACTGTAATTACTTTTTTTTTTATTTTACTGTAATTAATTAGAAATAAGAATATCTGAACTAATTACAATTTAATCTAAATTATAAGTTTTTTCATTATAATAAAAATTCTTTAAAAGATGTTTACTGTTAGAAAACATTAGAAATTAAAACCATTAAAAATAAACAATATACCTGCAGTAATAAGAAAATCATCATTGTTTGTAACTTTAACACCTGATACTTTTGCATTATGACTAGTACTGATTGTTCGTACTAAACAGCCACTATGCATATCAAAAACATATACTCGACCATCTGCACCACCTGCTACAGCACGTTGATTGTCACCAGCCAAGCAGATAGATACTACCTGTAAAAAAAAATTATAAAACTAAGAAATAATCTGAAGTACAATGATCTAAAAGTGAATTAAATCTACAACTCTATACCATAAATATAAAGTTTGGCATAGTAATGTCACCTTGCAAAAGGCCATATCCACATTCCTCTTTCTTATAAGTTAAACATAACCCCTACAATTTAATGTCACTGACATTGATTGGTTAATTTACATCATACTGCTGGATGGTTATAGTAAACTTAGCTGTGCACACACACTTTTTCTCCTCCCACAACATAACAATAAGTGTTAAGTGTTCCTTTAGGATTGCTGACAACCTCAACCCAAATGTCAGAATAGATATGAAAATAATTTAACTCTATTCTATAATTAGAAAATAAAAAGACTAAAAAAAAACTTCTCAATTCTCTATAAATTTCAGTTTTTTGAAATAAATGCCCAATTAAAAAAAAACAACTTTGTAAACCATTAAAACTTAAATAAGAATTGAAGATAAATGATATATATTTTTTATTTTAGTACGTTTTTTGAGATTAATTTTACTGTTTTAAATCTTATTTCATTTTACATTTTTTTAATTTTTTTATTTACCAATAAGGTATGTGTTGGTGTGAAAAAAAAACACTAAAAAAATTGTGGAAATGTACAAGGCAAGGAATCTTGCAGCTTGATAAAAATGCAGCAATATCATACAAAATGCTATTACCAAGTAGCCATATGCCTGATTACTCATTTGGTGGAGAAGTGTTGGCTGGAACAGTGACTGAAATGTAATAATGAATTTATGGTACTCTGTCACAAATTTGAATGTTCTCTGGCCTTTACAACCAGTGCTATAGCTACAGGTGGTGAAAGAAATGTTGAAAAAAATTGGGATGCATATTTATTGAGTAGGAATTTATTCCTCCAAGGTTAATAATGATGACATTATGGCTAGTGTACTTCTTTCTTAGGAAGCATTCTGCAACATAGGATTAAATAGTTGTGATGCTAGGCATGTGATTGATGATAATTTGTAAGGCACAAAAAAGTGGTGTGCTGCACTTGTGCTATGCAGTACAACTCAGAACAGAGAATGTTCAACTGGAGGATTTCATATTTGTATATTATGTAGCAGGAGTTAAGAATATTGCAGCATTCACACAGAGCAGAGCGTACTGTCCTAATTTGGATCTGCTTTTTTGTCAGGAGGACAATAACAAAATAGTAGCACTGCTCTTTTGTGTTATTACTGTCAAACTTCAGCTAACCCTCTCTAGAGTGGAGAAATATATAATAATATTTATGTTAAGTATATGGATGTATGTTCATATAAAATATAGTCAAAAGAGTTTTGTCCACTTCAGTTTTAAATCTACTTTTCACATTCAGAGAAATGGCAAAGCAAATTGCTAAGCACATTTTTGATAAATTTTTTTTTAATATAATAGTAATAGGATACATATTTATATAAAAATACTATAACAATCCAATATTAAAGTATTATGATAACAAATAAATAAGACGTGGGGCAAGCCTCAGCTGTCAGGCGAGTTGCAAGTGGTGTGAGCTGACCTGGTATGAGAGCGCCAGCCTCCGTGGCGTGAGTGGTAGCATCTCGGCCTTTCATCCGGAAGTCCCGGGTTTGAATCCCGGTCAGACATGGCATCTTATACACACACTACAAATCATTCATCTCATCCTCTGAAGCAATACCCAATGGTGAACCCAGAGGTTGAAAAAAAGCGGTGGATAGCAAATGGCCACCAGAGTGGTTAGCTGCGAATAAGACTTAGCCAAATAAGCAGTCCTGGACTGAGGCAGCCACATTTGAGGGTGTGATGGGGTAATCTGTGGTGAGATTATTCTCAAGAAAAGTCATATATCTGTTGATGATGTGGTGACATGGTGAGTATGTACTGTCATCAAACAAGCACAGCTGAGGGCAAACAATCAACAGTCTTGGTGGCAGGTGAGTAGAGTTCCCAGTGACCCCAACAATGGAGAGAGGGGATAAGTGTAGGAGGCAGGTCTCTGAATGAAACCTGAGGTATGTTCAGATGCTCTAAAGTGGCAGCTCCATCACTGATCTAACCTGCACTGGGTTTGTACCTGTCAGGGGAAACCTTTTAATACTGACAAACTTCGAAATACCTCGGAACTAGGACTGGATAAAATGGACAAATGTGATTGGAATCATAAAAAGAGAAAATGGTTTGGAATTGTGGATCAACTTAAATTGTTAATCTGGAATGTTCATGTTTGTGGATTGGCGTGTAAGGAAATGGAATTGACTACAGAACTTAAGGGGATGGAGATAAATTTGGTGATCATAAAAGAGATTAAAAGGAAGTTGAAAGTACGAAAGAATTGGATGGATACACAATGATTTACAGTGGAGTGGAGAGTAGTAGGAGCGCTTCCTATGGTATTGCAGTCTTAATGGATCAGAAATGGAAGGATAAGCTGTTGAAATATCATTATGTAAGCGAGAGAATAGTTGTAGCAAGCTTTAAGATAGAGCATGAACCTTGGTAGTGATAAGCATGTATGCACTTGAAGAAGGAAGGAAGAGGAAACAGCGTTGTTATATGAAAACCTGCAGGATATTTTTAATCAATATAAGAATAAGCACGTGATAATTACAGGAGATATGAACACAAGAGTGAGAAATATAGCGATACCTGGGATTATTGGAACTTTTGGTGTGGATAGATTGAATCGGAATGGTGCAGTACTGAGAAATTTCACATCTTTTAACAAGTTCAAAATCACCAATACATTTTATAGGAAAAAGAATATTTACCAAGTTTATGTGGTGTGCTATAGAGATATCAGGTATCTTCTAGATTATGTGATTGTTAATGAGAAGCTGGTTTCTAATGTTGTGGATATCAGAGTCTTTAGAGGCTGTGATGTTGACACAGGTCATTTTTGTCGATGGCAATGATCAAATTTAATTGCTAGGTGGAAACATGAGTTCTGATTGAAGGTGATTGCATAGACAGGTGGTTTTTAAAATTAATTTGTTGTAAGAACCCAGAACAGCACAATTGTGTTAGCAGTGACTTCAGGGATATCTTAATGAAGTCCCTACCTTGGATGACGTAAACACAGAATGAACTAATATTCGAGAATATTCGAATAAGTACAGAAGGCAGCTTTTCAAGCTGTAGGGAAAAAGAAAAATCAAAAAACATAACAGGTTTGAAATGATGATTAGCTAGAGTAATAAGACAAAAGAAGGAAGCCTATAAATTACATTTGCAGTGGAACAGAAGAGACAAGGGAGATTTATAAAGCCAAAAGAAATCTTGCTAGTAACGCTCAGAAAGATTTGTGGGAGAAGTTTATAAGAAAGACAGAGGAGGATGTGTTTGGGAGACAGCAAGTGACTTATAAATTGATGAAGCATTTGAATAAGACAGAACGGGATGTGGTTTGGTTTAATATGATTCCAATAACGCAATGGATACTAGATTACAGGAAACTCTGGGTCAGTGAGAGGGATAATACAGGAAGTCAGGTAGATGTTGTGACGGAGAGTTTGTATGGAATAAATTCACTGTGCAGGAGCTTGGGGATCAGGACTGAATGGACTAAATGCAGTACTTTTCAAATTCAGAGGTCTCTTCTTTGAACTGTGGTTCTTACATTTGATGATTGAATACTGGAAACAGTAAAAAATCCCAGAATCTTGGAGAATAGCCTTTGTTAAATCAAATTTCAAGAAGGGGATAGGAGTAGTTGTAATAACTACAGAGGTTTACTTAGTTGTGCCTATAAAATTTATAGTAAGGTTATTAATGGACAAATGAGAAAAATTTCTGAGGCTTTATCGTTGAAGGAGCAGAACGGTTTTAAGAAGAGATGATTATGTACAGATAATGTTTTTACCATCAGGCAAATCATTAAAAAATGCAGATTTTAATTTACAGACCCATATAGCCTTTGTGGTCCTTCAGAATGCATTCGATACAGTACATAGAAATATATTATTGGAGATATTTAATAAGGATAGGTATCTGCAACATCTAATAAATCCGGTTAGAAGTGCTTACAAATGGGACAAGAATATTTATTGACACAGGCTTTGAAATGTCTGAGGAAATTTTAGTTAATTGTGGTGTTCAGCAAGGGTGCAGTCTTTCACCTACTCTTTTTAATATTTATATAAATGACCTAATCATAAGTTGAAAGGAACAAGTGTGGTTAGGGATAAAGTTAAACCATCGTGATACTGTTGGCTGTTTGATATTTGCAGATGATATTATTGTGTTGTAGGAAAGTGAAGATAATTTACAGAGAGAGTTGTTTAAACTTCTTGAAACAGCCAGGCTCTATGGCCTGATTTTTCTGTAAGACAAAGGTTATGGATTTTAAAGATAAGGACCCTGTTAGAAGTAAAACAGCATTATATGACAGAGTGTTGGAGCAGGTATCACAACCGACTGGGTTGGTCTAGTGTGAACTCATCATTGCAAATCAGATGAAATTTGAAGTTGAGGGTTCTGAGATTTAAATCCTAGTAAAGGCAGTTACTTTTATAAATGGATTTAAATACTAAATCGTGAATACCAGTGTTCTTTGGTGGTTGAGTTTCAATTAACCACACATCTCAGGAATGGATAGCCTGAGACTGTACAAGAATACACTTCATTTACATTCATACATATCATCTTCATTCATCCTCTGAAGTAATACCTTATGGTGGTTCTTGAGGCTAAACAGAAAAAGAAGGAGCAGGTCTACATTAGATAGACCTGATGAGGAAGGATACCCAGCTATAATTTTATAGAACAATGGCAGTGCCCACTCTCTTGTTTAGGAGCGAGACAAGATAAAATCCTGTCGGTAGAGATGAAGTTCCTACACCTATACAGGGGTGTATAACAAAATATCAAATAAGGGGTACTGAAATAAGAGCAAAATTAATTATAAAGGCAATATTATTCATTTCAAATTTTTTTTTGCTTGAGTTATCCGGAAGAAACTGGTCATAGCAGAACTACCAAAGGAAATAAATCTAAAAAAAAAAAAAATAATCATCAAATTGGTGAATTTGGAATAAGGAAGGCTCAAAATAAATGAAACAAAACTATATAAGAGTTAAATTGGGAACTTTTTTGAAATTTGTTAACAAAGTAGCCAAAATTAACACTACATATGACTTTCATATTCATGATATGAATACTGATTCTGTATATGTTGTGAATAATCCCTGTGATGGAAAATATTTCTTTCTGTAATTTACAATAAAGGAGAAGTGAATGTGTACAATAAAAGTCGATTGGAATGCCCATCACTCTTCACAGCAAACTTGAAGGGCAAAAGTACTACTGGAAGACACGTTGACAACTCTTAATGATTTGAGCATTTTTTCTCATATTTCCTTTACTCTGAAAAGCAAAATTTCCTTTTTTCTATCCCCCTTACTTTAGGTCAAAATATGCTGTAAAATATATAAGCTAAACAAAAAGGAAAATGTGAAAGATGAGTTAATTAAACTCTAAATTAACTAGGGTGTTGTTTTCTTTTACCAATCTAAGATTGTACTTAATTATTACTTACCTACAATCCTATAATACATATAATATTTACTTGCTAAAATAACAACTAAAAAACAAGTTGGTTATTTTACAAAAATTGTAGCTGTGTACCTAATTTTACCTAGGTGATACTTTATTCCCAAAAAAGAGGACAGACATCTATGCCAAAATGTTTTGATGAAATGTACCTTCAATTTAAACCAAAGTAATACTTAATCTCATTTCATATTTACAAAATCAATTTAAAAAAAATGTATTCAAATTCAGGTAAACTAAATGAACAAAATATGATTATTTAGCCACAACTATAATTGAAATATTCTGACATTTTCATTTATAAGACATGATGAATAAAATCATTAATATGTTAAAGAATATTCATTACAATTCTTTCTTGATTAATGTTAAAAAAAAAAAATAGTTTAAAAGCTAAATTTATTTTCTGGCTAGTAAAATAAAAATCCCCTTCTTGAATATTATTGAGAGCATCAGATGATGGGCTGTTAAATAAAAGATCACAAACTGGACAGAATTACTCTAAATTGAAACTTATAAAATAATTACAACTAGCAAAGTATTGCATAACTTTCTTGGCATTAATAAAAGAGTTAAAGCCAAAAAACAAAAAAATAGAATGTGTATTTTTTAGAGATGGGGAATAAATTTTAAGAAAAACTTTCCTAAGGAATATTCATATATAGGTTAAGCTTAACAAATTGCTTATGTAAAATTTTCTCTAAATTTAATGCCACCTTCAGTAAAGGCCTTAATTTATAAAAAAAATAAAATTTTCAAAAAGCTTTTCTGCAATTTAGATATGGATTTATAATTTAAAAAATTATAGATATTTCTTGATACCTCTACATATGTAATATAAACTTTCAAAAAATTTCTGAAAAGTACTTAAACCGACCGAAGGGTGGGGGGTAGAGCAAAAGGATTAACATATAATTCAATTTTAAAAGATAAGGGTTTATCTTATGAAAAAATTTTTCATTATTTATTTTGAATAGTAGATAAATCTCCAAAATAAAGCTTTTTCTGAAGTATCTCTGGAGAGAATTGAAATTGGTTTTTTGTGATATCCCCACTCCCTAAAAAATTATAAAAAATCAATATGATCAATACCTACAATAGAAAAATTTGAAGAAAATTGGTTTGTTCAATCGTGAAATATAAGCCCAAAAGTAGTGTGACACACATATGTACACACATACATATGTTCTTTTGGTCTAGATGAATTAGTTGGACCATTGAAATGTAAAGATTTGCAAGAAAGCCAATATCCCACTTCTGACACGATCACCATACTATTTTTTCTTTAATATAACTTATATAGGCCTACAAGGTCTGTAAATAAAGTAATGAGACTAGTTTTTTTTGGCAGCCAAAGTGGCAACACTGTAAAGTTACTAGTAAACATATGGTTATATGAACAACTGATTAATATTTTTAGTCTATTGTTGCCATATGAGAAAAACTTTTCATGAAACGAGTTTTTGTTGTGCATTACAAAAATGAGTGATACTAATTATGAGCAAAGTTGTGCAATCAAGTTTTGTGTTAAACTCTGTGAGAATGCTATTGAAACTTTTTCAAAATTGAGAAGGGCATATGAAGATTATGCTTTATCATGAGCCCAAGTTTTTAGGTGGTTTAAAGCATTTTCAGATGGCCGGAAATCAGTTGCGCACGATCCACGCTCTGGAAGACCGTTAATGTCAAAAAGTGACGACAATGTTGAGCGAATCAGAGTTGATATGGTATGACCGGCAATTAACTGTCAGAATGATTGCAGAACAATTGAATTTGAACCATTCCACAGTCTATCAAATTTTGAGAAATTGAAGTGGACTTGAAAAACGTTTGTGCAAAACTGGTTCCAAAAAAATGCACTGTTGAGCAGAAAAACAAAAGGGTGGAAGTGTGCTGCGATCTTCTAGGGTGCATTGAAACTGATCCTGATTCTCTAAAAAATGTTATTACTGTGGTGCATCTTGGATATTTAAGTAGAACCCAGAAACAAAACACCAGAGCAAGGAGTGGCACACTTCAAACGTACCATGTTCCAAAAAACCAAATCAAAAATCAAAACCATGCTAATTTGTTTCTTTGACAGTAATAGCATTGTCCATAATGAGTTTTTGGCTACAGGACAGGCTGTAATCAATATGTTTACTGAGAAATTCTTGAAAGACTGCTGAAAAGAGTTGCCCGCATGAGACCAGCCATCAAAGACAATTGGATGCTGCATTATGACAATGCAGCTTGTAACACTGCACTCTGAATTAATGAGTTTTTGGTAAAGAAAAATATTACTGCAGTTCCTCAACCACCTTATTCACCTGACTTGAGTTCCTGTGATTTTTTCCTGCTCCCGACTTAAAAGGACATCATTTTGGAACATAGAAATCATAAAAAAAAAGAAGTAACTGACCATCTGAAAGATATTCTGGTATCTGAGTTCTGAGTTCCAACACTGCTATGAAGAGTGGGAAAACCATTGAAGTGTTGCATGGCTTCCCTAGGGAACTATTTCGCAGGTGAGTCCATGTACTATTGGATTGTAAATAATAATTTTTTCTGAATCAGTCTCATTTCTTTATTTACAAACCACATGTATGTATATATATATATCTGAAGATTACCTTAGCTTTGTGTCCACGTAAACAATGAATCTGTGTTCCTGTAGCTAGAGTATGAAGGTAAAGTTGATTGTCTTCGCAGGCAGCCAAAAGGAATACAGAATCAGTTGAAATAGCAAGATTACAAACAGGAGAAGGTAATGGTATTGTATTAAGTAATGTAAAATTATCAAGTGACCAGAGGCACACAGAACAATCAGCAGAACCTGAAAAAAAATGTTACCACATATATTAATAATAACTCCAATAATAAGCCATAAGCTCTATCTCTTACAATAATATGGTTTTACAACACCTCTAAAATCACTTGGAATATCCTCAGAAATGTATAAACAACATATTGTTATACATTTTTTTATAACAATGTATTTTTGAACAGGCCGGCAATATATTGCCAGCCTCCATGGCACGAGTGATAACATCTCGGCCTTTCATCTGGATGTCCTGGGTTGGAATCCCAGTCAGGCATGGTATTTTCACATACGCTACAAATCATTCATCATATCCTCCGAAGCAATACCTAATGGTGGTCCTGGAGGTTAAAAAAAAAGAATAATACTGTTATACAAAAGCTAGACATAACAAAGTGCACTAGAACTGTAGTTGTAGGGCTAGATGACAAATTCCTTCATCACTTTTTTATTTTAATACTTCTGTTTTCAACAAACCCTTGCCCATTACTGTCTAATTCAAAACAATAGCAAAAAAAAAATTCTGATGACATACTACATATAATACAATGATTTCATAATTCAAATCCAACTTAATTTTATAAATTTCAATAATTTTTTGTCTTAAAAATAAAAATAATTAAAACAGCATATATAAATTACCTGATATAAGTATATCTGATGAATCAGTAACAAGGACGTCAGTGACAGGACCACGATGATGATCAATCTTAATAATAACATCACCAGCTTTTCTTTTACTAGTTGGTATTAACTGCGTAACAATAATACGAGAATCATCTCCACCACTTACAATAACAGTATTATTTAAAGCAGGTGTAACACTTAAAATTGGTGCTATATGTTCACTGAAATAAAAATAAATCAATTATAATGTTATATAATCCACTAAAAAAAAATTTTTTTTATGATTTCTCAATACTGAGGAAGGAATTTTTTTTGAGAATATAAAATGTATTGGAGGGAAATTGTAAGGATGATGTGAAAGAATAATATGGGTAAATTACTAAGAAAAATAAAAATAATGCAGAGTATTATTAAGGAATAGCAAGAACTTCTGAGGAGAAAATCAAATAAGTAGAAAAGATT
Organism: Lycorma delicatula; assembly: GCF_047948215.1. Classification (NCBI taxonomy): domain Eukaryota; kingdom Metazoa; phylum Arthropoda; class Insecta; order Hemiptera; family Fulgoridae; genus Lycorma; species Lycorma delicatula. The sequence goes on from NC_134464.1 coordinate 91,549,813, forward strand.
CCAACTTTTGTAACTATTACAGCATTAGGTTAGAGAAAACTTTTCACTACTAATCAGAAGGTGATATCAAGGCAAAAAAAGATGCCTCTGTTTATTTTAAAATTTTGTACTTAGAATAGTATGTTATAATAAGTATTCTGCTGACTGAGAAGTATTAATACATGATACTGAATGTGTTACAGGACTTCACAAGTACCATGGAACAAGGTTCCAAATCAAAGCCAAAATAGAAGATACAGCTTAGACTTATTGATTAAAATCGTACTGGAATAAGCTATAATTACAAGAGCTGTTTTTTTCCAACTTCCGATAGTGCATCTAAGTAAACAAGAGATAGGCGGGAGCCAGGTCTGTGAGTTACGCGATTGCACCGCTCCTACACCACAACCTCTGTCATTACTGGCTCTATTGCATCAGTCTAAGCCAAGCTACAGGCAATTGAACATGGCCGCTATGATCGATGCTCCTGCCAAGTGTGAGTTGCGAAGTGTGATACGTTTTCTGCAAGCAGAAGAATTTCAGCGCTGCTGAAATCCATTGCAGAATGAGTCTAGAGTATGGTGAAAATTTTACAAATGATGGTAGTGTACTGGAATGGTGTAGGAATTTAAAGAAGGGTGAATGGACATCCATGATGAAGGTGGGCAAGGACGCAAGTCTGCCACTAGTGTAAGCCTGGTTGAGTGTGTTGATGATTTTGTCCACGACAAATGGAGGTTTGCAATAAGTGAACTTTCAAGGTCTTCTCTGTACACAGTTGTGAATAAAGACCTAGAATACTGGAAACTGTGTGCACGTTGGGTCCCAAAAATGTTGAATGATGATCACAAAACGCAGAGAATGGCATCAGCCTTAATGTTTTTCACACATTATAGTAATAACGGGGAAGATTTTTAAAGTCTATTGTTACTGGGGATGAGACTTGGATCCAGTATGAATAATCTAGAAACTAAAGAACAGTTTAACCAGTGGATGCACACTTCTTCTCCAAACTGAGCAACAGGAAAACAATGGCTACAGTTTTTTGCAACCATAAAAGTGTCATGTTGGTGGACTTTATGGAGCAGAGGACAACAATAACAATGGAAGTTTATTGTGAATCTTTACATTGCCTCCGCAGGGCGATTCAGAACAAATGAAGAGACGTGCTCTTGTTCTGTGCAGTTTTGATCCACGACAATGCACGACTGCACTGTTCCAAAGTGATGCAAGACCTTCTCAAACAATTCAAGTGGGAAATTTTCGACCATCCACCGTCTAGTCCAGACCTAGCATCTAGCAATTTTTACCTCTTTCGAGAACTGAAGGTATGATTGAGCGGACAACACTTTGCCATCAATGAAGAATTTCAGGAGACTGTCAAGACCTTACCTCACTGGCAGCAAACTTCTTTGAGGAGGGCATTGGAAAACTGGTTCAAGATACGACAAATGCCTCAATTATTTTGGGGATTATGTAGAAAAATAAGTTAGATAGAATTCAACTTTTAGTAATAAAATCATTTTGTTATGTCAGTGTGTTTTTTTTTATAGCCCTTTAGAGGTTGAAAAAAGACAGCCCTCGTAATAGCAGGTAGCAGAAACTTGGTGGAGAATTACAAGAATTATGATAACATTTTACGGGAAATCGTTTTTTATTAACAACTGGTAGATAAACCTGGAATTTACTTATGATAAAGTTCACTAGTTATGACATTTTAGAAAAGAAGACTTATCATATTTCTGTGAGAAATATCTTAAAGCCTTCAATATTAGGATTACTATTTGAAATGATAATGAGCTTTAAATGATAATCTTGATAATGATCTTTAAAATGAGATCAAGCAGCATGTTAATTTCAGATAAATTAAAAAAAAACTAAAAACAGAATTTATTTCTAAATTTCTGTTTCTAATAACACAATTCCTAATGTCAATTTCTTTTTTCAGCCTTTCATGACAATTTAAAACGGCTGACAAAGAATTGAAAGACTTTCTCAGCTGCTAATGATAAAAATTAATTAAAAGAATTAGAGCAAAAAAACAGTATAAAAAAACAGTATATGTTTTTAAGAGGGAATAAATTTTAGGAGAGGTTTTTCTAAAATTACTCATATATAGGTTAAGTAAGCTTGACAAATTTGCTTGAAGAAAGTCATCTCTTAAATCTAAAACCTCTTCAATAAAGGTTAAAAATAAGAAAAACAAAATTTAAAAAGATTTTTCTCCATTTTAGGTCCTGGGTTTATAATTTAAAAAAACTGTTTACATTTCTTGATAGCTCTATCTACCTATATAAAAATATAAACTATAAATTTTTGAAAATTAAAAAAAATATTTAAATGAAAGGGAATAGAGCAAAAGAACAAAAAAACACATGTTTTAATTTTAAGAGGTGAGGTTAATTTTTTGAAAAAAAAAACTTTTTTTATTATTTATAAATGCATTACAGGTAACAAATTTGCTTTAATAAAGTTTTCCCCAAAATGCTTCTGAAGAAAACCAAAATTGATTTTTTCCCAATATCCCCCACCCATTAACAAATTCTGAAAAAAATATGATCAATGCCCATATATATATATATATATATATATATATATATATATATATATATATATATATATATTTGAGCCAAATTTGAAGAAAATTGGTTGGGCCAATCCTGAGGTATAAGGCCAAAAGTACTGACACATACTACATATGTGCATATGGTTTTTTGGTCTAGTTCAAGGGTTTCCAACCTTTATTTGTAGATCCCCCTGAGTCCTAACTTTCAGTATGTAGATCCCTATATTTGCATAAGTAATATTTCTAAATGAAATATTAATTTGAAAGTTAGATCCGATCTGTTTCTTTCTTGAAAACTGCCTCATATTTCTCAAAAATTCTCCACCGATTTATTTTTTTTTTCGGTGTGCCTTGTTTTCAAATAGTTTAAGACATGTTGGTTTTGTTATTTTCTCTGGTGATTCAATAAAACCAGAAGACAGATATCTAGTCAAATATTCTGTTGTTTTCTTCTTTTTGTGTGCCATGGGTATATATTTTATAACACCTGCATGTGTATAGAGAAAAAATTTATTCAAATAGAGAATATTACTTTGTTTCATTTAAGATACTCATAATTTGTTGTTTCCAATTATGTTCACAGATGGTACTAATTAAAAAAAAAAAAACCTTTAACGCATTTATATAAGTACCCACTTTAAGCACCCACTTTTTTTATTTATTTTTATGTAACAAATTATTTTATTAATAATACTTTATTATGAACCCTTTAGCTCATATTACGTCCTCCTGAAATGCAATTTTTTCTTGTAGACCCCCTTTAAAGCTTCTTTGGCCTCCTGGGGGTCCATGTGGAAAACCTAGTTAGGAAACACTGGTTTAGATTAACTATTACGATTCTAAACTGTAAAAATTTGCAAAAAACCTGATATCCCACTTTTGACATGATTATCATCATACTTTCCTTTTACTAAAGCTATTCTAGCTATATCACAGGAAAGTAAAAATATATAATCAGCATTACTAATATATCTTTTTGTTAATAATAGCAGTTTTGAAACATTCTTTAACATTTTCTTCAGTGCCTCCTTCACGCTAATATTACACCCCTAATAAAAACCTGATATACTTTTTTTATTTTTAGCCTTATTTTACAAGGTTGAATTTTATCATATTAAACAGAATCATATTAAATTTAAACTTATACTGAAACTGAAAATCCATGTCTGTAGAGGTGGCATGTTGTATGACTATATGCCACTGTGTGCTATCTTGATAGCATATATTATTGAGATCATAAAACTGTACTTTTGCAGCAAATAAGCTACGCGTAGTTAATGGAGTTGTATGGTGATTAGACGTGTTTCTTTCAACTCTGTGCTAGTGTTCGTTTTTACGTTCTTTCGGCTCACTCTTCTTGTTTTTGTTTGTTATTGTTTTTGATTTGAGTTGTGTTTTATGTTTTCGGTCCCTGTTTTTATTGTTTTATTAATTTAATTAAAATTTATTTACGTGTTTCTTTGTGTCTGAGTTATTTATCATAGCAATGTAGGTTGGAAGTTACTATTTTTGTTTCTATTTTTATTTCCTTACACTGTATTGTGTCGAGGGTCATTGGGACTAACAAACTCAGTTTTCAGTTATTTATATCGTTTTCTGGCATTTTACGCCTACTTTAATTGGTAAAACTTTGTATTTCAATACATTGTTGTTTATTTACTGTTGGTGTTGGTAAAATATCCTCTTTGTCTCTTCTGATGTCCGATTACGAAGATCTGAAAAGTGATGTGGAATGCTGTCTGGTCTTAAGGCTAACGGGGAGGCCATTGCAAGGTGGTAGACTTCGCAAATGTTCGTCTGTTGCCTCTGAGTCTGGTATCTCAGTGCGAGGCACTGATTTACCTGCTAGGAAGGGTCAATGCTCGAGCCCGTTGAAGTGGTATCGGTGTATACTAGTTGGAAGACTTATTTTAAGCAGAGGAAAGATTTGGTTGCCCAGTTGGAAACCCGCTGAATTGCCATAGTAAAAAACAATAGTTTCATTCACAGACAAGGAAGAACGAGATGTTGTGTTAATACATGATTTGTGATCTACTGCAGCTAAATAGATGAGTAGGACTTATCAAATGGCACCGAATGTAGGGAGAGTGAAGGACAAGGTTGAGATTAAGAGTATTAGTTGATAGTCGTGCAGCCAAGATTGTATTTGGCGGTGAGGAAATCGATGTGGGAGGTACTGTATACGATAGTAGTGAACTCATAAGATGTAGATGGTATGATAGCTAATTGCTTCAAGAACATCAGGGAACTAGGAGATATGGCAGTGCAAACTCCTTATGTGTCCCAGGCTGGTAGAACTGGAGTGGCTGCTAGAACTGGTAGAACAGAGCAGCTGGTGAGGGCTGCAGTGATGAAAAATCCGCCTGTTAATGCAAGTTTTTCAAATTAATGCAAACAGAAGCAGCAGACTTGTGGATGCCTGCTGGGAAATAGCTGCCTGACAAGGTACTGAAGTTATTTTTACATGGATTTGAATACTAGATCGTGGATACCGGTGTTCTTTGGTGGTTGGGTTTCAATTAACCACACGTCTCAGGAACGGTCAAACTGAGAATGTACAAGACTACACTTCATTTACATTCATACATATCATCCTCATTCATCCTCTGAAGAATTATCTAAATGGTAGTTACCGGAGGCTAAACAGGAAAAAAAAAGAAAGGGTACTGAAGTTAGTTACATTGCTGAGTGAGCCGGATCAGAGAACATTCATCGATCGACAACAGGCTGAGGAGATGCAGATCGACAGAGACAGAGTTTGATGACAGGTGATCAAGGGGCGCCAGCTTCTTGGGGTGGGTGGCAGGGGCTCCTTTGAGTCATCACTCGATCACCCCCTTGGGACACCGATCATCTAGATTTGGATAGTAGCCCTGCTGATCATGCAGGGGCTGTGTACATACCATATGGTTTAGAGCAGACCCCTACGTGATAAGAGGGGAAGGTTTTTTAGCGGCTTAGAGACCTGGACTGTTTTTAGTGTGGGTCTGACAGCATCTGGCAGAGCTTTTTCCTACCCCTACAAAAAAAATGTTCCAAAATGGAAACAAAATCTGTGACATATTAGTTAGTTTACTGTTGTAAAAACAATCAGTTATATGTAAGGGTGAAAAATACTTACTAAATTCTAAGTTTGAGTTCAAATGTTTTCAGGTCCCATACAATTATTGATGTATCTTCACCAGCAGTTAATAAATACTGTGACTGTTTTGTTATTGCTAAACATAGAATTCTTCCATTGTGACCTTCAAAGAGATAGACATAAATTAAAAAAAAAAAAATGAATGTAGTGTGAGATGTAAGATTTTAAAAATAATTTTATATTTAAAATTTAATCATATAATGGATAAATATATTTGAACTCTTCTTCTAGGCAAGTGTTTACAGCTATAAAGGTCGTTTCTAACATCCGAACCACCAAACTCTTCTATCCCGCGAACTATCTTCCTCCAAATTCCTTCCATCCATCACTCCAGACATCCACTGCCTTGGAGGTCAACCAAATTTTCTTCTCTCTCCTGTAATCTTTAGATGTAAATTTTATTTTTTTAAGTACTTAAATACAATTATTTTTTTAAGTACTTAAGTACAAATATAGATTAGAATGTTTATCTAACGTGAACAATGATTTGATGATTATATATTAAAGTATATTTTATTTCTAACTTATAAAAAGATATAGCAAAATATGAGATTCATATTATCTTTTTCTTTGTTTTTGAGGAATTTATAGGTAGACAAACGATCGAATCTCTTTGATTAAATGTATCGTATTAAACAAGAACCAATTTCAAATGAGTAGAATCTTACAGCAGTGATTTCCAAACTACACATACTTTGTTTTGAGCAGTCGTAGTTGCCTCCAAAACTATGACTGCTATGTTGCCTCGAAAGTGAGAAAAATGTGGTTAACTTTTCTTTTATTGGAGTATCTATTATCTTTTCTTTTTGTATAGTTACCTAAATATTATGTGTTTTTTAATTGCATATTTTGAGTATGTATGTGACCTTGATTATTAAGTCAGTTGTAATGAATAGCAGTAGACAACATCGTATATTCCATATTGTGATATCCACTTACTAAGACACACCTCATACATACATGGCTTGGATACTCTTTTATGTTCAAGAACATGTTGCCTAAGCAATAGCCCACCTGTCTGTAGATTTTACATGTCTGCATCTCAAACATCTAGACACTGAATATGTGTGTGTGTTTGTGTTGAATATGAACAAATATCTATATTACAGATGTTGTGGGAAGGTGCGACTAATTATAAGATCAAAGAAGCTATTACTGTTAGTTTAGGAAATACTATCTTATAACATATTTTCGTAAATGTAAGGAATCTCATTAAATGTACTTATAAATAAGTTTGGTTTTAAAAGGATCAGTTTTATACAGCTTCCTTCTGTTTTTATTATTTCTGTATTTTTTCTCATATGAATCTACATGTTGAAAAGTAGAAGCGATTGAATACACTTAATTCATTTGAAGTAATAAATTATTAGAGCAAAATATTCTTTGTGTCGTCACACTTTTTTTATGAAATTTTGACTTAAGTTAACTAAGTATTTGCTTTTAATATTGTGAAATGAACAAAAAAAGCTTGCAGAAAATATTTAACTCTATTAAGTCCTTCTTGAATCAAAAAGTTGATGAAAATAAAAGATGATATTCATAAAAGCTACACTTTTTTACTTTAATTTTACAAGAATTATAAGTAGCCTAATCAGAGGCATTTCTGCAATAGGTTGATCATCCTCTTCCTCTAGTCTTCCCCTATTCTTATTCTGTATCTTAACTTCATTGGGCAAGTATTTATTATTTTACTTGTATATGGATAATTTAAACAAAACTTCAAAAACTCCAGTAATATGTATTCTTTCAACTAAAGAAAGGAAAGTAAGTTTTATATAAAATGTCAACCAATAATATTTTTTCTGCTATGGCAGTAACAAATTACTTACCTTTAAAAGTATAAACAAGTGTGTTTGACATGACATGCCATAATTGTGGGTCACCAGTGTGAGGTACAACAACAACATGTTGAGCTGTTGGCGTCGGTTCTATTAAGTTAACACCTCCGCTGCAAACCACACCTACATAATGTGATATAAGTAATTAAAATACCATGTTATTATTATAATAATTAAAATATAAATTTAGTAATTAAATAAAATATTTTTTTAGTTATTAAATATCGCTTTAATAGAAAAATCAACAGAATTTCTTTTACTCAGAAAAAGTAATATATTTATATTAAATTTCTAAGTACAGAAAACTATATTTGAAAATTTTTATTACCTGAGAAGTTTGAAATCTAATAAATAAATTTTTTATTCTGATCAGTATATAATATATTAAATGAATCATGTCAGGAACAGGTAGATATGTTACTCCTTGTGTAAAAAAAGGGATTATCCAATTCATTGCCTGGATGTGTCAAGAGAAACCATGGTAAAAACTTTGATTCAGAGCAGCATCACAATAATTATAACATTTAAAACTAAAAAGTTGTTAAAGTCCATATTATTAATTTAAAATCTAAAAACATGAAAAAATATTAATTACAAGAAAATACTAAATATACTGTATTTACTCGATTCTAAGACACTCTCATTTTAAAAATTCATTATTTGAAGTAAAAAAAGATCTCTAATTAAAGGAAAAAATATAAACCACATAATTTTGCAACAATATATTTCAAATTAAGTTTATTATAATAGAAAATACCTATGTATTTATTAAGTACCAATTTAATTATCTGTGTATGAGGAGTCTATCTGTATCTTCCATATAGTTTCATATACATGATCCTCTGACCCATCTAAGGCATTTGTAATAACATTTTTTAAACAAATGTTATTTTTTAAACTAACTTTTCTGGGATTTCTTTTTATGACGTTGATATCCGCTATGCCACTCTTGATGAACCTAGCTTTTTTAATTTTCCTCAGTAATGGGAGGTCTTCACTCATTAACCACGATTCATCCCTCCACTTGTCATCCCTCCAGGCATAATCACAAAATCACCAATGTTCTGAATAATTTTATTTTTTACTTCTTTGGTTAAATGACCTTGAAATGGGTCTAGTATTAGCATATTGGGTAATTTACGTAGAAAGTTAGGACATCTATTCCATACCTCATCCAATCAATCTTTAATAAGATTTGCCATCATCCAGCCTTGCTTTTGTGTTCTATTTACAATATCACTGGGAAATTGTTCATTTTTGGCATATTTTTTTCTATTCAGTATTAAATATGGTGGTCATTTTTTACCATCAGCTGTGACACATAACATTACTATAATTCTCTGTTTTTGGTAGCCAGTTTTAGTTTCTTTTTCCTTTCTCATTGATTGTATAATTACAAGGCACATAGAAAAAAATAGGCGTCTCATCAGCATTACCAGTGTGATTAAATTGATAGTTTTTATTCTTTCTAAGTTGAATTAAGTGTGTTTGAAAATTTGTTAACCTTAGTTCAAAATATACCGGAAGTTTTTAACAAATTGATGTACATCGTAATGAAAGTCCACTATGACGTATTAAACTCTCACAACTGCCTCGACTTCCCTTAAATTGCACATCGATGGCCTTGGTGATTTCCAAAGATTTTAATTGCATCATCTGGCTGCTTACTGGTAGTCCTTTTGTATGATTTTGTTTACAAATTATAGCATTATCAGTTTTGGGAAATCTTCCTCGTTTAGGTCCAGTAAAATACTTGGTTGATGCTCTGCTTAAAAATTTTGCTTAACAATCTTTTCTCCAATTTTCTCCAATGTCGTATATTGACCTCTTTAATATTGAAATGACAGCTGACAGCTCTACTGCCATTATTTTCCGCAAATACAATAACTTTCCATTTTAATGCAGTGTCGTAATGTAACCTTTTTGTTACCACATTAACGATTAAATTATTGAAAAACTAAACTTCACTCTGTAATGAACTATGCTAGACTAAGAGAGTAGAGAGAAACAATAACAACAAATATCGGCACTATTGATGTATAGCCTGGATCGATATTGGGGAAATTTTAAAAGCAATATCAAAATTTTACTTTTGATATTCTATCCCTACTTATGAGTAGGTTATTGCCCATAGTATTTCTTCAAATCTAAGATGCACTCTATTTCTATGAATGATCATATCGAAAAAATGATGCGTTTTAGAATCGAGTAAATACGGAATATAAAAAAAATACCAAATAAATAATAATTAGAAGGTGTTCATGAAAATTATTTGAGTACATATCTATGTACATTAAACAGAAATGCAGAAAACTCAGCTTTTTTTATATTATTTTAAAACAACATCAACAGAATAATATCATTCCTGTAATCAAAACCTTTTAATTTTATTTTAAGTAAGGGATCATTTAGTATACCTAATAACAGCTCCTTTATGTGTTGTGAACTGTATGAATACTAAATATACAATTTCATTAAAGATCAGTCAGTTTTTTTCAATTACGGGGACTTTGGAGTACAGTTTGCCAAGAGATCAGGTGCCATTTAAAATGTTATATCTTCTAAAGCTGGTCTAAGGTCTTCACAAAAATATTTGGAGTAACTCAGATGCTGATTTCCTGAGATTTACACATAGCTGAATGTGTACAAGCTGATCCTCTAAGGATCATTATGCGTCACAATGACTCATGGTGTGTTCACTTACAAGGCCTAAAGGCAGTAGTGTAAAACATGACTGCCTACAATGCACTATCTCTCAAGTTAATATAATAATCAAGTACAATCAAAATATTTTCCAAAGGTACTCTGTGTTTAAATAAATATCAGCAGAGATAACCCAGAAAAACTTTTAACAAATGTTAAGTAAGATATTACAATTACAGTAATTTGACAACCTTGCTGATCAAATATTTTTGGATACAAATTTTAAATTGTAAAGTCTAAAAAAAATTGAATTTATGTAAGAATATATTCTATTTTATTCTTTACAACTATAAATTAATTTTTATCTTGGGATTCTAGATTAGTTCCTGAATAACAAAAAAGAGTAACTGTGTTAAGAGCAACTTAATTAAATTAATAATTAATAGATTTATAATACATTGGAGAAAGCTTAAGAGAAAATTAAAAAAAAATATATATGTAAATTACTTATAGCTCAAGTTTATTATTGTTAAGAAATATAATAGTTGTATTATTATTAAGAAATATTATATGGCAATAAAATGTATTGCAAGACTTACTTTTTATTTGCAGGGGTAAAGGAGGCTGAAGCCAACCATTAAGTGGTACAAGTAAAGGATCAGTATAACCATCACACCATGCCATTGCAGATATTATCATATGACTCATTAATTGACCACTTGTATCTAAAAATGCAATTAATAGTAATAATCAATTTACAATTATCAAAATACAATTAACCCAATCTATATGAATGCTACCCCATAATTACATAGGTTATAATACAAAAGGCAGAAAGACAGGTGATGACATTCTGTAATGCAAGGATTATAAGGCAAATTGAGTATTAAATAGGAGATAACTTTCACCAGTCAGAATAGTAGCAATACATAATTATAATTACTTTGTAGAAAAAAGTTATTTTACCCATTAACAATGATTATAGTTTTTATTGCTGATGTTTTTGAAATAACAAAACTCATAAAATATTTTTATGATGCATTGAACCCACCACTAAACAATATTAAGTAGTCATAATTACACAAGCATTAAGATTGACTAAGGTAAGTATCAGCGAGATAACTGTTTCGATAAGTGCACCAATACAGTCATTTATCAATATTAGAGAAAAAAAATACTTCAGTTTATTTTAAACAGGGTTTTGGGAACCTTTATACCACCATACTGTACAGTTACACAAAACATATCAAATTTTAAGTCAACATATGATTTTATACATTTTCTGGGGAAAGGGTATGATTTAAAATTTTTTTTTTTCAAATTGTTAACAAAGTGCCTAAGAAAAATATGGCTTTAATTAGGTAAAATCTCCAGATACTGAGGGTGACCTTGCTCTACAGCATCACCCTTTGACCTTTTGTGTTGAAAATTTAATGGCATCAATGCTCGAAATATAGAAGTAATCTAACCAAGTTTGGTCAAAATTGGTCCAGTAGTTCTGGAGATATAAGGATTTAGAGGCCAACACTGAACACACGTACATACAAACATTAACATCTGGAAAATTTCCATCCGGTTTTTTGAATTCCTTAGGTGTCAAAATGTCAAGGTCTGGTGAAAACTGCACCTGCCCAAATTGGACCGATTAAAATACTATTCCTAGATGGGAAAGTAAAAGTGATAGGTTACATGAATAAAAGATATTTCTTATGATCTATTATTTGTTTTCTTTCAATATTACTAAATATTTTCTTTCATAATTCAAAATCTGCCTCTTGACTCCCAAAACTGAATTCATTACAATGTTGCTCTAAACATTTCACCTTATTGCATTTCATCCTTTCCAATATAATGTTTTTAAGGATGTAAGAAACGTTTTGTGAAGATTTAAGATTTTTAAAATATCTATTTTCTTATGTCGCCTTATCTGCTTGGTGAATATTTAAAAAAATATAAATATTTTAGTTTATCTCAACATTTTAGTCAAAAATTTCTGCTACTATGCTTTTGCATTGTCTTGAGCAATTGGTAGTTAATCATTTTTATTTATATATATTTACTTTTAAAAGTAAAAATAATCATTTACTTTTGCTGAATGAATTGTCAGCACAATTAAAATATCTTTGTAGGCAGTGAAATCTTTAGCGCTGTACCAGCAGAAAGAAAAACAACAATCTCTTCAAAATATCAAAAACAACAATCTCTTCAAAATACCAAAGGCAAGTGAATTTCAGAAGAAATGCACAACATTTTTTAACCAAGAGAGTTAGATATGATATTCAATGAAACAACCACAAAATGTTAATAATTCCATTCAATTGTATTATATGAAACATGATTAGTATTTGAAAAAAGTGGTACACCAGTGCTGTCAAGGAGAAAAAGAATCTATAAAAATCTCATACCCAAAGAAAAAACAAATTTTAACAGAATGGACAAACTAGTAAACATTATCAGCTTCTATGTTTATTAATCAAGTATTTTCACAAAGACACTGACAGTATTTTAGAAGTGATTATTCTAAGAAGTTAGGTAAAGTAATAGAGGAAAATATTCATTTTCAGTAATATTAAAAACCCATACCACCATGGCCAACTTCCAAGAAGAAAAAATATGCGTAGTTTCAATATCACAATAAACAATGTAATTATGTAATTTTTATACAATGTAGAATTAAATTGTTTAAAATATTGTAAAAAAGACTACGATTTTCATGCATTTATGTCTGCAACAGTACGCCTATGGAATACTAACAGCTTCATTAAAAACTGCCTACCTGCAAAGTTAAATTAGATCATTATTATGGGGCGAGTGTCCCTTTCTGATGTGTCTTTTCTTTATGAGTGAGTGATTATTTATTTATTGGTGGTTATAGATTTTTGACCAGTGAGAAATAATTGACTGGGGCTGCCATCTCAATTCTATTACTGCATGTTCAATTTAACATTATGTGTGGAAAATAATGCGAATTACAGACTATTCCACCTTCTGCAGCATGTGTACTTTAGACACTATTACATGCTTGTATAGTAAATGCCTACATCCCTAATTGATGTTGTAGTAGCTTATAAATGTTTATCTTTTTAACCATTCTTTTTGTAAAATTTTATAAATTTAATCATGTTATATTAATAAAATTTATTTTTATTATTTTTAGGTGTATGTAATCATCAAATCAATTTGCCTTAACTTCATACTTTTTTACAGTTTTTCTCATTTCCTTCTTGTATTTAGTTTTTTTAATGATACTGAACATGAAAAGACAGATAATTCATAAGGTACAATTAGTAGTGTAATGAAATTGAATTTTGACAACTTTTTTTAATTGTGAGACAGATTCTTGCCAAATATTTGCAGTTTTGCTATTATAATGAATAATACATGCTATCATTAAATAAAATTGACAACCACCAATGACAGCTACAGTAAGCAAAATACAAGGTTTGTCAACTAACATCATAACTTTGGTGATGAGGGCAGAATCCTTGAAATTATTCATCACACAATCTTGAGTTTTTAATGTTTTTAAACTGGAAGGTGATCTTTTTCTTCTTTATTTATTGGAGCAATCAAAATGAACAACTGCCTATGTACAATAACCATTTACAGAAATAACTGAATTACAATAAATCAATAAATAAATAAAAGTAGTATAAAGAAAATAATAAATATTTTAACCCTCTCGTTGCCAAGATTTTCGACACCTTTATTTTACCAAGTGGGGTATTTTGACTACCCCAATACAATTTTGTGATTTAGTGTAATATTTGTTTTTAGATTCTGTTATTTTCAATGAATAGCTTTATTTGATATTGAAATAGAGTTTTTAAAATTCTTGAAAGTTTTTAAACTGAACATAGATGCAAAGTACAATAAATTTTATATAATTCAAAAGAAAAATTCAGTATTGGACACCTGTCAAATTAAAAATATGTACATTTTGGCTATCATTGCAGTAAACTAATACTTGGCCTCAAAATAACAAATCAATTGTTCATTTTTGAACTGTTCATTCAGGTACATCTTTGTACAACATGCACCGTACAATAACAGTTTATTCTCTGTGTTTATTACAAACAGGTTTCTTGACAAATCACAACAGAATCTTGTTTTACAATCTTTGTTCCTCTTGCAATCTTGACATCGCTGTGGTGTTGGTAACTTGAACTCTAGAGTTGGATCATTGCCGTCAGAATTTCAATACCACATGCTTTCAGTGCATCTTGTACATACTTATGAAGAATTGATATTTCTAGCTACTTCCTCCATGTTGCCTTTGCTGAGTCCAAATGCCAGCTCAGTCATGAAGAGTTTCCATCGGCTCTGATTATTCTCCTGCCATTCAGGAAATCTTTGTGTGTACAGAATATTTGCATTCAGTGCTGCAATATCTACCATTTCCATGAAAAGTCTTAGTGGCCACCGCCTGGTTCCTCTATCACAGCTGTATTCTGGTGTCATTTTATCTCCATTATCTATGGCACCTTTAGTTTTGTTGTAACGGAATATTATTTCAGGTTTGTATTCACTTTCTTCTCATGATGCTCAGTAGACAGTAAGCTTATGACTTGCCCTTTTTTGGAATATAGGAAACTACGGTTGGGTCATTTGTGAAACCAAACATTGAAGAATGAACTTCTTTCTTTCTGTTGGGCAAAAATTCTTTTGGAATTTTATTGGAATGAGAAAAATATTTTGTAAAACCTTCATTTTTGACAAATATGAAGATAAGACATTTCATAGCAAGAGGGGTAGTCTCACAACCCCACCAATATATCCTGTCAATAATAACTATAAAAAGAAAAAAATGGTTCAGTCACGAGTGTGAATACAATTTCAATCATTTTAGGACAAAGTCATGAAACCACAAGTATGTAAATCTTATAGGGAAAAAATCAGCCTGGGGTAGTCAGAGTATCCTGCTTGATAATAAGAGAGTTAATAATCAATATCATACACAATTTTCTTAGTGGAAAATGCTAAAGTAGTAGTTTAATTGTTGTAATAATTATCTTTACATCATCTTAAATTACTTGTTGATGAACATCTTGAAAAGATGGTTTATTTGATTATAAAATATTTAATATGAAAGTATTTCTGTTAAGATTTTTTGCTACCACCAGATACTTACTACTTAATCTCTCCCAACACTGACATATTTGTCATAACAGTCTATGAGTTTTAAGGTACCGTCTCTAATTTATCATTTTTTATTATTTAACTGCTGCTTGATAACTTCTTTCAATTTATCACTTCCTTTAACTTCATCAAATTCTTGACTGAAAACTTATAAATCTTCTCAACAAACTTGCTGTAACAGTGTAATTTGATCCTGAATTTATAGTATAATAAAAAACACTCTTTATGTTTCATGCAACTTTTGCAGTTTTCACATAAGCTTGTATATAATTGCTGTTCACAGTAAATAGTTACCTAAGAATTTTAGCTGTTATATTTTAAAAGCCTAGAGTCCAAACATCTCAGTCAATGGCATTGACATTTACATCATTCCTTCCAAAACTTTATAACTCATCCAGGTAGAGATACAGCAACTGTTAGATAATACAAAAACATGTCAGTGAACTGATTAATGAGATGTGTCAACCTCAACAAAGAAATTACTTAACAGTTTTTTTTTTTACAACCTTAATCTCTTATTTAAGCTTCTGTGAATTAGCACTCCAGTTCTATTTTTGAGTGACATTACATTTTTTATTTCTTTTGAATATCTTGTTATACTTGAAAAATAATTAGTAGTTATTAAAGTACAAAGTAAAATATTATTAAACATCCAAATTAATAGAAATAAACAGTCTAAATAACTCCAATTAACACTTCAACCCTGTAAAGACAAAATAACTTCAACATTTGTATACAGAATTATGCTTAGCTATTATTATCACAGATAAATAAATGTAAAGACATATAAACAATCCTTTTTTAATAAAACCAAAAAACAATATACTAACCTGCAACAGATCTTAACCAACAAATAAGTTGAGCGCCAAACTGTAAAGTATCTCTAGTAAGAACGTCACTAGATTTTCTAACTGTATAATACACAAGTTCAACATCACGATCTAAAAGGTAGCAACGAACATGTTCTAATATTGAACGTAAATAACTGACAGATACAGTCCTTACTGCAGCTAATAGAAAATCAAAATTGCAGATTGTCAATTGTTTCAGTCTATCACTATCACCTGTAAAAAAAATTATTTTGAATAGTAATAGTTTACAATTTATTATGAATAATAAAAGTTAACTGCTTTTTTTTTCAGGTAAATTTATTTTAAAATTAGTAAATAAAAACTGTCAATAGATTATTCAACAGATTAATTTCATACATGTGTAACATAGATTTGTTACAGGATAGAAGGGTTGTGATTTTTACAATGTACGTTAGGTTTTTCATTATATTGTAAACAAATTTCTAGACTTTAACACTACTGCATGTTTAAACATTAGACGGTCAATTTACTAAATGTCCATCAGGTATATAATTCCGGTCGGCCTCTGTGGTGCAAGTGGTAGTGTCTCGGCCTTTCATCTGGAGGTCCCAGATTTGAATCCTGGTCAGGCATGGTATTTTCACACACGCTACAAATCATTCATCTCATCCTTTGAAGCAATACCTAATGGTGGACCCGGAAGTTAAACAGAAAAAAAGTATATAATTCCTGACAAAAATTGATTTTTGCAATTGTGAATTAATTAATAAATAAAAAATCATTTTTTTAATATGAAAATTAATTTTTGTCCTATTAAAGGTTAGAAACTACTATGCTGTCCATAGCAGGCAGCCTTCACCGAATCATGATCATGATCATGATCATCTTCATTCTATACATAAACACATCCATTCTTATTGGGTCATTTGCAGTCCCAATTAAAGTTCCTTTATTTCTCAGAATCATTTATTAACATTTATTTTATAATATATACAGCATAGCAGTTTCACTGTACATTATATATAATTTGTTCATTTTATGGTATAAAAGCGTGAATTTTTTTCAGTTTATTAATTGTTATATGAATGGAAATAAATAATCACTCATTTTGATATTTATTCTCTTAAAGAATTCAAAATCCATTATCAGGTAAAATGTTTTTCTGTACATTTTTTGTACAGTGTAACTGTGTGTGTTTAGTATAACATAATTTTCTTTTCCTATTATTAAGGGTTTACAACTATCATTTTCAGATAACAAATAGGCATAGTCTATTTATAAGAAACTTTATTTGTAACTTAAGTATGGTGGTAAAATTGCTTTTAGTTATACTAGCTGTTATTATAAATACAAATTTCACATATGTATTGATATCATTTCTCGCATTTAACTTTATTTTTCACCTCGTATTTTTCAATGACACATTGAATCTCTTTTATTTTTTAAGAAAATGTATCGAAAAAAAACTAAAATAACCAAAATGTTATATATACATCACTTTTCTTCAGTTAAGAACTAAGCATAAAACTATAATGCTTAAAAATTAGTTGACAATAGTGAAAGCCTTTTATGGCAAAGAATGCAATCAATAATTTTGACAAAAGTGACATAATATTATGTAACTATTCCAGTAATCTCTACAGTGGAGTGGTAGCATCTCTGCCTTACATCCAGAAGGTTCAAGGTTCAAATCCTAGCCAGGTTTAACAGGACCAAAAAGTTCATCTTCCATAGAATGATGAATTCTGCCAAATTCATGATAATAGATACATTAAAAAATCATTTTACTTTAACAGGTACATCAAACTTAAAAAAAAGTTAAAAATATTTTAACTGATCCTTTTTCAGAAATAAAAATAATATTTACCAAATGCAAAAGTTATCACTCTTGATTAGAGACATTACTTTGCAAAACATTGAAAACTGAACTTCTCAATCTCTTAAAAGTAACTTATACAGCTTTGACAAAATTTTAAAATGATTTTTTTAGTGTTGACTACTAAATACTAAATTTATTGTTAAATTCAGAAAAAGAGGCAATTTCTCAAGTTGAGGATTTAAAAATAATTGCTGAAAAAGCTGGTTTACAAATTTACTTTTCTAAAACAAAAATAATGACAAATTCTAAACAAAACAAGAAGTGTACAGAAACCAAATTTAAAAAAATTAAATATGCAGATAAATTTAAATATCTAGGGAAAATAATAACCTCAAATGGTTCAGATAAGAAGGAATTTGAAAGCAGAAAGGTATTTCTTGAGAGATTGAAATTTTAACTAAAAATATGCACAACAAAAAAAATTTATCCATAAATGCAAAAACAGTACTGAAACCACTAATACTCTATGGGAAAGTAACCTCCAATATAAAAAATCTAGAATCACTTTTAAAAACTGAAAGGAAAAATTTTAAGATTGATCCATGGCCCAAGAAAAACAAAAGACTGATACAGAATGAAGTCAAAGAAATTTACAAAATTAAAGAAAAAAAGAGGTAAAACTTTTGAAGATAAAAAAGAATGCATGAGCTGGACAGAAGAAAAAAACATCATAGTGAAAGAATTCTGGAGGAGAAAGAGAGAAAATCAGAATGAAGGAATTTAAGTGTTATTTACATGGTCCTTACAGGCCAGTTTGGAAAAGTAAATTATAGTAAATTTTCAACAAACCAGCTTTAAGTAAGTGTATCCATGATTCCTCCACATGCCTTAGGCTATAAGTAACATCACTTGCTTGTATAGATGATTGAAATGGAGTTTCTTTTTCTTCTTCCTGAGGAGCTGTAGAAGTAAAAATTAAAAGTTATAAATATTTTCACATAATAGTATTTATAAAAAGAATCAAATAAATGTTTGGTGAGAGAATCACTCATAAGACTAAGGGGAAACATTTCCTGGTGAATTATATAATAAATTCACTTATAGTAAATAAACAAAAGATATGAGATACTAAAGAATGGATACTCAATAGAAAGTTACAAAAAAAAAGAAGTTAATTTAAACACTAAAATAAATATGAACAAATAATATTACTTAAAAGAATTTAAGAGAAACAGAAACAAATTATTATACCTGAAATATTAATCTTACTTTACTTTAAGTAGGGTTCCTACAGATTGATCTGCATTCCACACCTCGATCTCCATACTTTCCTGTCCTCCATCATTCCTCTCTCTTCTACTCTCCTCTGCACACCTTCTACCACGTCTTTCTTGGTCTACCCCTCTTCCTTTTCCAACAGGGCAATAATCTAGCATCCTTTTTTGGTCACTTCTCCTCACTCATCCACTAATCATGTCCATACCAAACTAATTGTTTTTCTTTGATTATTTTAATTAAGGAAGTTGTCTTTTTTGCCTGTCCCTAATTACCTCAATCCTTATTCAGTCTAGTTTTGAAAGTTTGCATGCTCTATGGAAAAAATCCACTTCCAAAGCCTCCAAATATTCCCTGTTCCTTTTGTTCATCTGCCAGCATTCTGAGCCATAGGTCACAATAAGTTCAAATACAACATTATACAACAACAGATTGGTTTTGACTGTTATCTTTGATGACCAGAGTAAGCTATTCAATTTCTGAATTGCCACTCTTTCCTAATTAATTTACCTCTGATGTCAGTCTCACACCCTCCTTTCTCAGAAGTAAGTGTTCGCAGGTACTTATCTTATCACAATTTTGCATCTCTTCTGCAACTAAATATTCTCCTCTCTCACTCATTATAACATATCCTGTTTTCCTTAAATTAATTTACGGAATGCCCCATTTAAGGTATTTAAGATTATATGAGTTATTTGCAGCATCATCAGCCAACACTTGATTATTCACAAGAACAATGTAGGCAATCGTTTCCTGTGTCTATTCCTATTCCTCTGCATTTTCTTCTCCATACCTTTAACACTTCTTGTACATATACTTTATACAGTAAGAATAACATCAAAAACATTGATTAAAACCGTTGTCACCTTAAAACTTCTTGAAATACCATTTCCCATTTTCACTGAACATTCCTAATTTTTATACAGATTTTATATATTGCTCTGACATATACCTCATTTAAGTTTATGTTTCCAACAACTTCAGATAATTTATACAGCGGGATACTGTCATAAGCCTTTTTGAAATCAATAAAAAACATGTGCACTTCCAAGTTCCTCTCTCTCCTTTTCTCAATCATCTGTCTCAAAGTAAAGATATTATCCAGACAGGAAGGCCCTGCCCTAAAACTATTCTGCTCCTTCAGTTCAACAGTACTGCTTTAAATTTTTCTCTTTTAATATTTGGCCATACAACCTTGGCAAATAATTAGTGACACTATTGCCTCTATAATTGCTACAGACCTTCTTGTTTCCTATTTTGTATACTGAACTAATATATTCAATATTCCATTCTTTTGGTAAGTCATCCCATTCCATTAAACACTTGTTAAACATTTTACAAATCCATTCTAAAAATTCAGTAGTTCTATGCTTCATCAATTCAATAGTAATGCCTCCTTGCCCAGGCACCTTCCCATTTGGTACCCTTTGCAGTTCTTTCACCAGTTCATCCTTAGTAATTTCATTTACATCCAGTATTACTTCTCCAAAATATTTATCAAATAACTAAATAATAATACAACATTTTAAACCTCAGCCATATAAATCCCTTGTGAGTGGAGTGAAATATTTAACATGAAATTGTGAAAACAATGAATTTTAAACAGAACAATTCTTTATGCATTAATGTTTTATTTAAAATACTGAAAAAGATAAAATTATATTTTAAAGAATACTGTGAAGGATTATTTAATTAATAAATGCATTTTTTTATACAAATGACTTAATATGACATTTTAAATGCACAGTTTATTTTAACAAAATTTGTGAAATATTTATGTGATACTGCTATTTGTTTGACATTTTTAAAATAATACATTTTAACAAAATATGCTTTTATTGGATGAGTCATTGAAACAGCTATTTTAAACTTGATTTTTTTCCAGTAACATCTGGTCTTCTTTCCATAAAATTTTTTTATGATGGAGCATTGAGTAGATGAATAGCATGTATTAAAGCATTTGACAAAATTGTGATAGTTTTACAGCTACACAATGGTTGTTCTGATGCCACTTTAATATTCATCAGAAATTACTTTAATATTCATCAGAAATGATTTAGTGCCATTAGCCAAAGCCCATTAAAGCCTGGCTGTAGAAATTTGAAGAAACTTGTTCAACCATTAATAAATGAGAAGTGAAAACAAAAGAATGTAAATACACTTGAAAACCAATGCTGCTGTGGTATAAAGCCCCAAACAGTCTGCCCATTGTCATTTAGTTTTGTTTGGTTTATTCAAATGGATTTATTCATGCACCCGTATAAAATTCAAGTGTGTAAATATTAAATAGTGCTGATAACTATTTCATTTGTAAGCTCTCTGTATATTTTCATATGAGATCAAACAGCACTAATCAATACTTAGTAACTAATCAGACCCAATGAATTTACAAACAAAACACTAAAAAATTAAGACATTCAAAAAATAAACAAATGGATTAATTTAAAAATTACCTGTTTCTTCAGGCTGATTTTCTTGTTGTGTAGCAATTTCACTGAAAAATAAATTGGCAATTTCAGCATGTATTGCTCTTGTTGTGTCTTGAGAGTTCAGATATCTTTTTTTGGCTATTTTAGAAGTTAACTCGTATTTCCAGCATAAAAGAACTCGTCCACTCATAAATTTTTCTAACAACAATGAATCTGCAAGAAAATAAGATGGAATTTTACATTACATTTTTGTTATCTTTAATATTATCAGTACTAAAGAAATCTCCCTGAACTGGAACAAATCATCAAACTTATCTTACTTATTCCTAATCTTTATATAGAGAAGTTAAGTATGAATTTTAAATCTAAATTCTGATTTTTCCACTAATTATTCATTTTAAGGTCAAAAGCAACTTAAAATAATTTATTGAAGCAAAACAAATACATCTATTACTCTAATGATTATTATCAACAAATATTATGCCAAAAATAAATATAATACCAGAAATAAAGAATAATGCAAAAAATACAAAAGTTTTATCATGTAAATAAATTTCCTTACGTTAATCCAAAAAAGATGATTGATTTACTAAATGTTCAATTTAAATACTGCTATTTTTAAGATGAGTAAATTTCTAAAGAAATCACTAAATTATAAGTGTAGCACTTACTTATTTTTTAAATTAATTATCTTCAATTTATTGATTATAAATGGCTAAATGAAAACTTAGAATTCATTGAAGCATTGAACACATTTTTGTGTTATTCAACGGGAACTGCAGAATAATTTAGCTTAATTATTAATAATGATTCAAGCAATAATAAGAAATAAAATGAAAGTAAAGTAATGCATCTGTAGGATAATAGAAAATGATAGCAACTCGTTCCTTAATCTGGCTAATACAAGCATATACATATCCAAATGAAGATGAAGAAGCCTTTTTCCTTTCAACGGCTAGTTTCAAGTTTATTACTCTTAATTCATTTTTGTTTTGTAACATACCAATGTTTTGGAACTGTCAAAAAAACACTATGAGCCAATAATGCTTATATCGACCATTTAATTAAAAATTTCATGCTTACGGAAATATACATATATATTGCATTTAAAGCATAAGCACGATAAGTATATTATAAGCACGATATTATAAGTAAACTAGTATCCTCCATCACTGTTTAGTCCACACTATGTGTATAGAATTTAAAAAATTGTAAATAGTATTTTAGTAATTGTGTGGTTTGCTTCTGTCAGAGTTATTGATATTCACAACTTATCTCTTTTGCTCCAAATGATGTCATTTAAAATAGAATATTGGACTGTCTAGAATTATCTAAGAAATGTTTATATAAAAGATATGTTTCCAAAATCAAATTTTTAATGAAATCAGGAGGAAATTAAAGTTGTTCAACTTCTTTATCCCGTACAGCAAAGTTCAGGAGTTTCATCAATCCATTTTTGACATTGCAATGGTTATATATTTTAATTATTTTACTTATTTTGTATTTGAATTTTGAATTTGAACAAATTTCTCATAGGTTGAACTTAATTTTGAGCTGAGCATACATGTTGATCTTCAAGTCTCTGAGAATATCTGGTGTCGATTCATGTTGTCTACAATCATAAACTCTAGTCGCCCTAAAAGTTCTTCTTCTATGTGACCTTGCCAACCTAGGCTTATGAAAATACAAAAGTGAAAGTAAATCTGTGTCACTTATGTGTATGGCTTACCCTGATGGAACACCTCTTCAGGAAATCCACAGAGTGCTACTTTATTTGTGTGAGAATTTGTTCTCATGGCTTGCCACCAGATTAGACAATGACGTTAAATTTAGTAAAACACATAATAGCTTTGAAGAACTATTTATATTTTTGAAGAAATCTATATTTTTATCAAAATTCATTATTTCTCAAACCGTCAAAATTTTGTTAAAAAATGTAAATAATTGTCATTCCCTTTAATTTCAAATCAACATTTGTTTTAATGCATATTACAATACTAGAGATTGATCTTTTATAGACAATGATTGGTGAGGTTTGAACTGTGGTGAACATTCTGCGGGACATATTTATTTATTTATTTAGCATATGGCACCAAGACACAACACCAATTACAGTCAAAAATTACAAACAAATATCTAACAAATTAATATATAAGCTACTGATTCTGGAGTCGCCGTCAGGAAATCTTCAGGAGTCCCTTCATAAGCTGTTCTAGGGCAAACTTCTGTGATATGTTTAACAGTTTGATTTTCACCACACTTGCAAAGGAGCGTTTGTACCTTTTTACCCCCTAAAAAGGTACAAACAGAATTTCATAAGAACTGGTTTAGTAGTTTTCGTGAGTAGTTGGAACAGATGAAAAAGACATTGCCTCTTTACATACTACTGAGAAAATAGCCAAAAAAATTCAAAAAAAAACTTAACACGTTCTTTACAGTTCTTGGACCTGAGGTCAAGAAAATTTCTTTCATTACTAGTGACGGGTGTAATTCTTGGTATAACCTAATTAAAAGCAGGGTTGTTTTATTTGTTTTTTCTTACTCATTATATGTATTCCAAAAGAATAATAAGCATATAGTGTTAATTTTTTCTTAATTTTATTGGTTATTGTGTTCTTGACCCTGGGATCAATAGCAGTTTCTTTGCATAACATATTCTTGTGTGTAGCGCCAAGACCCAATTTTATGTTATGAAGTTATATATTTATAGGGGCCTTTGCTCTCTGAGTCAATAACGAAAACACGTAGACTTGATCATTCATGCACTTAGAAGACTATATTTCTTGGCTATTACATCTTGCGTAATATAGGGCCATTTAGTACAGACATGTTGATTCTTGTCGAATCGTTCAATCAATAATTTTGGTGTTGCAATGCTGCTCCTCAGTTCATGTACATACAACCATTGATCTAGTTAGTTAGTGTCGTTTTGTTCTTTAGATAAAATAAGATTACGTCTTCACGAGGAAAGAAGTTACTTGCATTAGCTTTGATGCAACCTGACTCGGAAAGTGAAAGTGAACCATTTAGTAATGATGATAGCAATTATGACCAGGATTATGAATCTGAAAGTGAATTTAGCAGTGACAGAAGTGATATAAGTGACAAAATAATGATTATTATTGAAATTTTTCTAATTTGATTTTTAAATGTACTTACTGGTTTATTCTTAATAAAAGTGTGTTGTCAAAAAAAAAAACAGTAATGATGATTACTAATGAACACTAATGATGATTTTTTGTTTTTGATAAAAGTATTGTATAATATATCATAATTTTTTTTTTTTTTAAATAATGAGAAAATATTTCAAAAATGTTTTATTCCAAGATAAATAAATACTCTATGTAGTGTACAGTGTAGTATAGTAATCAGCGTAGCTACAAAAGATTGATGTAGATGCCAATAGAGCACTCTGTAAAAGTGTGTGTTCTTGATGACAGAGACAAAAGAGCCATCGTTTTGTAATTGCTTACCTCTTTACTTCGGGCATAAGAACCATTTACAACTAATTCTGCTAATATCAAACAACCTTACAGAACGTGTTAAATAGAGAAGCCAAAATGTTGCTTGTTAAAATTCTTAAATCCTTTTGAAATAACTACTAAAAGTTATTTAACTGATAAATAAAAGAATAACATGAACAGTTTTATATCTCTAAGTAACTGAAAGTATTGATAATACTGGAGTCATCTATATTATACATTTGGTAGTTGGAACCAAATTAAAGTAGAGATGTCACCAAATTTATATGTTAGTTTTGTGAGGTTAATAAAGTTAAATAGCTGCTTACTTAATGGTTTTAACAAATTGCAATAACTGAAATTTTTTAAAAACAAAACTTTCTCAACCTTTGTCAACAAAATTGAAACGTAAAAGATATTTCATTTGCGTCTGTAAAATCAATCCATGAATTATTAACAATACATTGGATCTTTGTCATTAATGAACACATTAATCCATTTAAAACTGTTGATCTAAGTATATCTTAATTAAGAAATTAATGTTATCTCACTCAAATGTAAAGATCAACCAATACTTAAACCTAAGGGCATTAAAACAATATTTTTTTAATGAAGAATTAAGTCATCACAGAAGCTTGTGTGTTTGTGTTTGGAAGTATGAAAATGGAAATGTAATTAGTAAAAGGAAAATTAGAAAAGTTAAAATAAAGTAGGAAAAGTATTTTAAAATGACAATGAAATTTTGAAGCACATGAAAAATGCCATGCCTGATCAGGATTTGAACCTGGGACCTCTGGCAAGATGCTACCACTCTGCTTTGTAGGTCAGTGGAGTGGTGTAAAGATAAATTTAACTTAACTCATTTATATAACTCATTTTTAAAATGTTTTCCCTTGCTTCATCAAAATAGTTGCATTTATTCATTACAAAATTTTATTGCATTGTAATTTAAAATTTATCTTAAAAAATGATGAAAACAAACAAATTTATTTAGTTATTTTGTTAACTTTTCATCATCATTTTCAGTTCCTTCTAATCCAAGTTTTCTCAGCTTGGGTATTCTACAAAATTTCTCCACCTGCTTCGATCCATGAACTATCTCTTTTCCATTATTCTCACCACATCCTTTCTCTTGTGTACTTCTCCATCTTTGTATTTATCCATTTCATTCTTGGTCTACCCTTGGTCTTCCACCTGTTTCCTCTACATGCAGCATTCTGTTTGCTAATCTTTCCTCATCTATCCTTTCAATATGCCCTAATTGCCTGAGTTTTAATCTTCCAATTGACTTGACAAGGCTTCCCAATTTCAGTTCTTCTCAAATCATACTGTTCCTTATAATATCTAATCACTTTTATAAAACAAAATTATACCAAGCAATTTAATAAATTAACAGTTAGGTACCTCAGGATTAGAATTACCACTGTAGTGAAAAAAATTGATTACTTTTCATAATTATTTTAAACTAATTAGTCAATTAAATATCAATAAAAATAAGAAAAAAATTTAAATACTTACCAAACAACATTTTCCTATGAACAGTAGAAAATGTTGAAAAATTAAAATGACCATCACTTAATGAAAGAACAGAACTGTAAGCACCTGATGTTGGCATCAAAAGTTCAAGAAGCTCAGTTTCACTCAGACCAAATTCAGACGCACATAACAATGAACCTACTCTGGTTATAGCAGGATTACCAAAATATTCCTCCAATTTATCAAGTTTTTGTTCAATACCAAGTTCTAGATCATCTGAAAATTTTAACATAAAAATAATCATACTTTTTCAATAATTTCACTCAAAAAGCACGCACACACACACACACACACACACACACACACACAACTATATATATACAGTAAAGTACTTATTTTTATAAATATCAGACTAATTAGAATTAAACATTTTTAACTTCAAGACAAAATTTTTACAGCCAAATGAAACCACAATTCACAACTTTCTATAATTAAAAAATATGGTCGAAGTACAAAAAAAATCCAATTAAAAAAAAATTAATTTAAGTTTTAACAGATTTATGACTGAGTTCGGAATAAAAATAACACTTATTGTTTAATAAAATTTGAGTTAAAAAATATAAAATCAATGTGACCTAAATTTTTAAAAACAAATTTAATAGAAATGTTTAAAAAGCAATAACATATTGGGAAGTTTTATTCAACAGTTAGCAAAGGCAGCATCAGACTTGTCTAATTTTCAATGTTACCATTTGTTTTACCAACCATTATACCCTTTTTTCAGTATTAAGATAACAGATACATTTTAAAACACAACTGATAGGCTAACCAAGCAACACACTAAGCACTAAATAGCAAATGAAGCCAGGTTATTATAATATGAAATAATGCAATGATATGATGTTGAGCAACAACCTGCACAAGTATCAAGCTAAAAAATACAGTTTTTTTTTTTAAAGGAAATTACTTAGTACAGATGTTAGAATTAAACATACATCCAAAAATGTCTCAAAGCCTTACATTATTTTTCTGTAACCATCTTTACAACCATTAAAACTATTAGGAAATAAAAATTTATTTTAATTTCAACTTATAATTATTTTTCACTATTACAAGCAATATAGCATAGCAATTGAACAGAGTAATATTTCATAAAATCTCTGCATATAAAATTTAATTATTTTTCAGTACTGGTTCATAAAACTCTTTTTTATATATTTGCATTTAATGAAAGACTAAAGCAAGCAGAAAATATGTCATTATTGTTTACAGCCATAAACGTTTAATTAATGTAGTTCTGAACTTCATACCGATTCAGTTTTTAAATGTAATAGAATCTTATGCTTAGAAATTTACAAATTAATAGATAGAGTTTGTGATGATTATATTATGAATAAATTGTTTGCTTGATCAAAGAAGATTAAATCTTCTGCATGATTCTCCCTTTTGACTCAAGAACTGATTGCAAGATATTGATAATGAAAATTTAAAAGGATATACAATTCACTATTATGGATTATATAGCTCATTTCCTACATTTCAAGATATCTCCTAAACAAAAATATTGGTGAAAATCTTAAGTACAAAAAAATTTGTGTCTGATAGGTTTCTTCTGAAAGTTCCAAAAAAATAAACTAAGAGCATCAAAGAAAGTAAAAAAAAAACTTTGAGCATATGGAAAGCGATTCTATTTTTTGAAGTTAAAAAAGTCTCCTTTATTTCACATCAAGTTGAATAATAATAAAATCACAACTTTATTTCAAATAATAGAATGACTCTTGTTATACATCCAACCCCCGTAGGGGAAGACCTTATGACGATTCAGTCATCCCCCTCCGTTCTTAATCCTGATAGGCTTTAACGGGGAAAAATTCTTGTTATACAATAAAAAGAAAAAAAATTGGTCTAAATAATAATAATAATTTAACTCATATGACATTACTTTGTTGCAACTAAAATTTATCCTAACTCAGCTGCAACATCTTAAGTGCTACTTTAAAAATTGTTCAAAGTATTTTAGCACATTAATTTGTTTCCTAACCTAAAAGAATTCTTAAATATGTCACTTGGGGTGTAACTGTGAGATAAAAAAGCCAAATGAAATTAAAAAATAAAGCTGTAACTGAATGGCTAACAAAACACAATAGTTTGTGTCATTTTAACACTAACAAAATTTAAATAGCGACTGGAGAAAAATAAGGAAATTTTTATAATTATAAAATAAATATTCTTTTTTTTATTTAAAATTTATTATAGCCAAAAATGTCAAGAAACAAGAACTAGTGTGAACAGAAACACAGCTGATAAGTAGAAGAATTCTGGTTTTGTCCGTTAAGGATTAACTACTATTAACTAGATTTGAACCCCCCCCCCCCTTTTAACTGTGTTATTGGTGTACTTTGGTGGATGAGATTCCACTAATGGTACTGCATAGTTATACATACAAACTGATTATAGGAAACTTCCATATAATTCAAATAGTTTACTGTGAGTAAAATATAATAATAAAAAATAAAAACATACCTTTAACTGATGGCAATTCCATATAACATTCTGGAGATTTAAATCTTTCTCTTTGAACTGGAGTTAATTTGAGCACATCTGGTGGAACACATGTTGTAGCAACAATATGAATATTAGGCGGTAAACTGATCGGTAACCATGACAATGCAGCAACAATGTCTGAATCTAGTGGATTCAACTGATGTAAATCATCTATAAGGATAATGACTAAAAAATTATGGCTAGCACCTTCAGACGATTCATCAGATGAATCGATCCTTCTGACTAATGTCTGAAACCAATTATTAATGTATAAAGGATCATATGAAGCATCTTTAGGTATACAAGGAGCAGACGGTTGTAATAACAATGTTAACTGTGAACAGATTATTCTTAATAATTCTAAATTATATGACGATCTCGGTGTCATACCAGCAAATCTAATTAACCGTAATGCTTTTCTATTAAACCACTCTTCACATTGCATAAATATTGTTGTTATTAATGATGTTTTACCAGAACCATAACCACCTTGTATTAAGATCGGTCCATGTCGTGTTGTAGATGATGTCATTAAATTTTTAATGTGCTCAAGGGTTGGCGTTCCAGTCCAATTGACTTCTTTCATTGTTGTGTTCACATGTTGTTGACAAAGGGCTAAATGGATTAATGCTTCTTTAAACACTTCCTTTAAAAAATAAAAAAAATAAAAAACAAATAAAAACTTTTAAATAAATTTATTCTGCTATTATTTAAAATTATAAAAATATTTATAATAATAACAATATACTCACAGCTACATCCTGATTATTACAATCGATTTTATTCATAACTCCTTTTGTTCACTAATTTCTTAACAATAGCCTGCAGCTGTAACTGCTTCTTTTGACAAAGTATGTTCTGTTGAAGGTATCCATTATAGCAATTAAAACAATTAAGAGATTTCTTAACATCAATCACACAAAACGCAACAGGAAATATGTTTATGAAACTATTTAAGTGAAAAGTGAATTGAATTTCTGAGGAGGAGATAATTAAACGCAGAACTTGAAAGAAGGACATTTAAGTGGACATATGAAACCAAGAAAGGTAGCATAGTTCTTTCACAATCAACTATATCAAAGCCAAGCAAACTTCCATGTCCCAAAACTACACATTACTTATGCATTAAAAAAAAATGCATGTTCTACTATAATATTATATAGAAAATTTTCATGATTTTATTTTTGAATAAAGATAAGGTTCCCTCTTAGTAGTCATATAGAAATAAATATTTACTTCTGAAAATTAAACATAACAAAAGTAAAAATATAACCACTGCTCAGATAATGTATGATGCTGTTGAAAACATTTTTGTTCATAAGATTTATTTTTCAATATTTTTTCCATTTTTTCATTTAGTAAGATGAGTAGGATTTTTATGGCCAGATGTCACTGCTGACACCAGCCAGCTAAGAGAAAATGCGATATGATCTAACCGGTGAATAACGGCTGGGATTCAATAGCCAGTGAATAATGGCTGGGATTCAAACCTCCAACCTAATGATGAAATTGTCAACATTCTTAAAATAAGGTGATAGCATCTTTCTTCATTCATATTATTTACCTTTTTTCTTTTTCCTGTTTAGCCCTCAGGTAATTACCGTTCAGATAATACTTCAGAGGATGAATGAGGATGATACGTACGAGTGTAAGTGAACTGTAGTCTTGTACAGTCTCAGTTCGACCATTCCTGAGATGTGTGGTTAATTGAAACCCAACCACCAAAGAACATCGGTATCCACGATCTAGTATTATTATTTACCTGATTTTAAAAAATGTAACCATCTCTAGTTTTTTGTTTTAATATACAAATCAAAATTTCCAATGACCAAGAGAAAAACAGAATTAAGCTTTGTAATAATGGAACTATTTTTGATGAGAAAAGAATTGAATTTATTCTGTCACATTACACACACATTTTGTGTGTGTGTGTGTGTGTGTGTGTGTGTGCACGCATGCGCGTTTGTAATTCACAAACCAATAAAATAATGTAAAACCATCATTGAAGCAATAAATCAAACCATAAAAGCATCATATTTTGTGTATTAAATGATCCGGCTTAACCCAATGAACTCCTAAATTCCAGATTTGACCCTTTGTTCAGCCCCTGACTAGAAAGTTTTTGTATAGACCATCAAACTAACACATTAATATCAAAACTCATAAGAAATTAGTAAAATCATCAGTACACATCCTAGGTGCATCTAGCCAAAACTTACAGAGCCATCACCTCACAGGATGGGATCAAGGAAAGCAAACTTGAGACAGCATTTTTCTTTATTTGAACTTGGTCAAAAATAACTTTACCTTTTTTAGGATTTAAATAAAATTGTTTTTCCTCAAGCATCTTCCTAAATTACAATAAAGTAAAATTATAAAAAAAGTACAAGAATGGATACAATTTTAAAAACACATATACATATTAAAAACACTTCAAAATAATTAACAAAAGATTTGAGGCTTGAAACGATGTTGCCATTTGCAAATCATATATTAAGATACTCTGAATTGGTTGTTCATCTACTTTTATATCATGCATTCATTTTTATGATTTCATTTTAGAATTTACATGATTATTTTTCATAAACTTAAAACTTAATGAAGAGTAAAACAAATCAAAAAATGAGTGATTAAACATTGTTACAATGTAACTAGGGAACTAGGAGATCAGGGAGCCTCTGTGAAGCATATAAATTTTTTATTGGGCCTTGGTAGCAGGTGATTTAAAAAAAGGTGAAAATAAACTGTGATGATACCACATTTTAATTTTTATTATTGAAGGCAGGTGAGGAGTCTTGGGACTGGCAATGGGTTCCCTCTGAAATCATTCAATTTTTTACTTCATCCAGCTAATAAAATATGCTTTAAAAAGAATGATTTAATTAAAAGAATATTTCATTTTACCACCATTTTAATAAAAGGGGTGGTAAAATGAGTTCACACTCTAATAAAATTACCGATATCTTTTTCTAGACACAGAGAATCAAAATTTTGCTTCCTTACAAACACAACAGTTATATAATATTTATTATACTAATAAAACAGTACTATAGGAGGTGATATCAAGGAAAAGAGATATGGCAATATCAAATAAAAGAGATATGATGGTTTAGCTGGCAATTTTGTAAATTAAATAAAAAAGCATTGCAGAGACCCTCTGTACTTTTGAAAATAAACATATTTGACATGAAAGAGTGTCTACATTATTATACTGGATTTTAAAATTAAATTTTTTAAAAGCAAAAATACATGTATATAAATAGTTTCATTTATATGGAATAACAAAGTTTTTAAATTATAAATAAATGAAAAATTCAAAAACTTCTGTTGTAAAAGTTTTATTCTAAATCTAGTATTCTTTTAATCATTTATGAGAAAGAAAATAAAATAAAGTTGCACATAAATATAAATAGAATGTATAAATAAAAATGTATAGTTTTCTTTAGAAAAGTTTTCAGATTTTACAAACAGAACAATAAAATATTTCTTGAATTTAAATTTTCTTTCAATTCTCTTTACAGAATTGTGGAAGAAAGATTTGACACACAATTATGTTTTATAAACAGGATTAATGAAAAAATTTCATTTAATAAAATGTTGCATTCAAACAAGCCCTATTTTGAAGATAGTTTTTCTATCTACCTACTAGTAAACCTGTTACTATAAAGTATACAGATCTATAAAAAAGTATACCAGAATTTCATTTCACAACAAATAATGAATATTCACAATTGATTGAGCTACAGCATATAATAAAAAATTCTCTTTGTTTTTTTTTATGTACAGAGGGAGGAAGCAACATGACCTTGATATGTGAAATGAATGGAATGCTACGGTTCAAAATTGTATACTCTCCAGATGTCACTATAATATGGATCAGGCAACAAAATACAGTTTAGATAGTTTAGATAAGAGATCTAAGCAGACTAAGCCTAAACTAATTAATAAAACAATAGGCCCGATTATAATTTATTTTTTTTTTTTATGCTTAATGATGTATTAAAATATTGTTTTTTTATGCTGGATTTTATCAACTTTCTTCATTCACAACTTTCTATCCATATTAGTGGATGTTAATATTTACAGTTATAGGATTTGGTTATAAAACAAACCTTAAGTAATTCATATCTAGATTCAAGATTTTCTAGAAATGAATATTATGACAAGATAATAAACCCTTTTTTCTTTGCAGAGATATCTAATCACGCAATATTTATGTAGATGTGTTAAAAAATCCAATTTTTCTTAAAATTGTACCTTGACTGTGTGTTTTGTATGCAGGAGGTATACCATCTGAATATCAGGTAAATGGCCAGCTCCCAAGTGGTTGTATCAGTAACAGTCAGCTTAGTCTTAGTCACCTACTAGCCCTGATCTTACTTCAATAGACTATTTTTACAATGGATTCATTGAAAAAATTTTGCACAATATAAACACTGGCAATCTAGTTTAGTGTATGTATAGGAAACGATTGCGCCTGCCTTTATGATGATGCCAGATATTATTAAGTGAGTCTCATAAAGAACTGAATAACATATCAACCATAAATAAATTTAAAGTACATGAACTTTTGTCCTACTGAACATTTCAATCTTGAATCACCATAATATGTTCAAAATTTTATGGAGACATAAACTACTAATACTGGTACATGTAAAAAATTTTCTCTTACCTGATTTGGTTTATTCCTAGCATTTATTTCAGGATTTTCTTCAATGCTACGGTTAATTAAAGCTTTAATTTTGTCAGTAACAATTTCCTGAAAATTAGTTAAGTAAGTATCGTGTTCTTGATGATCAGGATCAATTCCATCTTCTTTCCATGGAACTCTAATAAAATAAGAATATATAAACACGCAATTAGTTACAATCCTACAACATAATTTTCATCAGCAATATGTATTTAAATTAAATAATTTTAATTTGTATATAATTTTACTTTTAAAAAGATAGATCAAAATAATGTGATAATAAGAAAGAAGTATTCTAACACTTTAGAACAGTGATTCCCAACCTGTGCGCCGCGGCACCCCGGGAAGCCATGGCCTCTTCACAGGGGTGTCGTGAAATATTGTCAAAGCTTCATAATTAATTGAACTAAGACATTTATAATTATTAATTTCATGTTAATAAAGTAAAAAAATAATGAAGATACAAGAGTTTTATTTATTTTTATCTCTTAGTTACAAGTCATACTTTTACTTAGGGCAGGGCATCATGGAAAAAGTTTAATTGAAGAAGGATGCCACGTCTCGGAAAGGACCCTATGACTCATAAAGGGTTCTGTGACCCAGAAAAGTTTGGGAACCACTTCTTTAGAAGATATGAACATCAAAGAATAATAATTAAAAAAAAACAATAGTCTAAAATACAATAGTTTACAATACAACATAATTTAAATAATTATAGTATAACATTTTATATTGTAAAACAGATTTTAATATTTCAGAGGCAAAAAGATTACCAAGGTATATTTTTAAGAGTCAATGAGTGTTTTTCCATTGAATGGATATTTTTTGTCAATGTATCATCTCCTAACAATATATTGCAAATATTTGAACAAGAAATATCCTTCAGATTTAATTTTATGGCAAGTGCTACAGCTGATGTATCAACATTCAATCTCGAATATGGAGATTTACAGATTAGTCTTCAAATATTGAAAAGGAGGACACTTTTTGAGGTAGGTGAGAACTTACAAAAGATGGACTGTCCTCACTAAAGGAGGACGATTGGCCACCTTAATATTTAAGGCCTTGGTAGCAAATATTTAATTTTCAAGCCTAAAATGAATTGTAAAACAAAGAATGTCTACATAACTCTGCTCAAAATACATAACTACATAACTGTCTCAAAGAATATTAAACTTAATTTTTTCCTTATTTTTCCCATAAATATTTATTCTAACCTTCAATTAGTAGAATTTTCTATCTTGTTTATTCTTTATTGTTATTAAGAGGTAAACTGATTACGTGAAAAATGACATTTATAACTGAAGATATTAATAATCTAAGTATTAAGACAACCGGAATTAATTATTTAGTTGAAAGAAGTGTAAAATATGAAAATTCTAAAGGAATACAAAAATTAGTTGAATACTATGACAAAATTTAAAATTATTGGTTTTCAAAGTACTGGATTTTTTCTCTACCTTTTCAAACTTACTTAGGTTAGGCCTGAAAGGTTTTAAGGAGGAAACTTCAAGTACTTTGAAAAAGCCATTTAATAAATTTAGCCAAAATATTGAATTTAATTAGCACACGAAGATCTCTACTCTGCTATATTAAACTAATATTATGCTAAGCAGAACAATAATATTTGTGTTGGGTGTAATCCGTATGTGATGGCTATTTTTTTCTTTTTATTGACAGCTCTTTTATGTCCTGTTTTTGTAATATTTAAGCAAATTTAAAATTATCTTTGTTATATTATTGTTATCTAATGTTTTTATTTCAGCTGCCTTTCTATGTTTTATTTTGCTATTAAATGAATTATTTTCAATTGGGTAGGCTAAGCATGTCAGTGCTTATATATTCACTTCTTTATGTACAGAAACAATAAAATACCTTTTAATGCAGAATAAAGCAAAAAAAACTGATATCACAGAATTCTCTCTCAAAAAGTATAGATAAAGTTTTTTATCTATTCTTAGATAATAAAAATGATAAAAAAACATAAGCGCTAATTTTTTATTTTTTTCAAGAAAATTTACAAATAATAACACATTACTATGACAATACAGTAAAAAGATAAAATAAAAGTATACAAGATAAGATATATGTCATGTCATATTTCATTTCAGCCTTTATGTTAAAATAAAATAACTAAGAAATAGGAGTTAAAGAAACATTTTCTATTTTTACTCACATCACTGTCCATAACTGTTGCACCACAAGGGGTTGCTAAAATTGATAACACTATTTCCTTTCTTTGTAGATAGATTTTCAATATCATTTGAAGAAAAGAAAATTAGATTTTATCCATCACCCAGTATATTTTCTTTTATTTAACAAAATACAATGTGTATGTTATATATAAGTAATACATATTAAATGATACAACAAATGAAAATATATGAAACAACTTTATACATTTTATTGTGGACTTATCAATCTCTAGTAAAAGAGAGAGCAGGAGAGAGAGAGATTACAGTTATTTTTATTAAAATTTACCAAGTGGGAATTTGTTTTGATAAACTGTGATATCACTATTTTCTATTTTTTTTTTAAATTTTGAAGATCATTTGAATGTTTTTTATTTATAAAGAATAATTTGTGAAAAAGTTGATTAATTTTATATATATAATACGAAAGGTAAAGTCGATAGATGGGTGGAATATATTGAATAGTTATACAGAGGAAATGAAATAGAAAATGGTGTTATAGAGGAAGAAGAGGAAGTTGAGGAGGATGAAATGGGAGAAACAATACTGAGATCTGAATTTAAGAGAGCATTAAAAGATTTAAATGGCAGAAAGGCTCCTGGAATAGACGGAATACCTGTAGAATTACTGCGCAGTGCAGGTGAGGAAGCGATTGATAGATTATACAAACTGGTGTGTAATATTTATGAAAAAGGGGAATTTCCGTCAGACTTCAAAAAAAGTGTTATAGTCATGATACCAAAGAAAGCAGGGGCAGATAAATGTGAAGAATACAGAACAATTAGTTTAACTAGTCATGCATCAAAAATCTTAACTAGAATTCTATACAGAAGAATTGAGAGGAGAGTGGAAGAAGTGTTACGAGAAGACCAATTTGGTTTCAGGAAAAGTATAGGGACAAGGGAAGCAATTTTAGGCCTCAGATTAATAGTAGAAGGAAGATTAAAGAAAAACAAACCAACATACATGGCATTTATAGACTTAGAAAACGTATTTGATAACGTAGACTGGAATAAAATGTTCAGGATTTAAAAAAAATTAGGGTTCAAATACAGAGATAGAAGAACAATTGCTAACATGTACAGGAACCAAACAGCAACAGTAGCAATTGAAGAACATAAGAAAGAAGCCATAATAAGAAAGGGAGTCCGACAAGGATGTTCCCTATCTCCGTTACTTTTTAATCTTTACATGGAACTAGCAGTTAATGATGTTAAAGAACAATTTAGATTCGGAGTAACAGTACAAGGTGAAAAGATAAAGATGCTACGATTTGCTGATGATATAGTAATTCTAGCCGAGAATAAAAAGGATTTAGAAGAAACAATGAACGGCATAGATGAAGTCTTACGCAAGAACTATCGCATGAAAATAAACAAGAACAAAACAAAAGTAATGAAATGTAGTAGAAATAACAAAGATGGACCACTGAATGTGAAAATAGGAGGAGAAAAGATTATGGAGGTAGAAGAATTTTGTTATTTGGGAAGTAGAATTACTAAAGATGGACGAAGCAGGAGCGATATAAAATGCCGAATAGCACAAGCTAAACGAGCCTTCAGTAAGAAATATAATTTGTTTACATTAAAAATTAATTTAAATGTCAGGAAAAGATTTTTGAAAGTGTATGTTTGGAGTGTCGCTTTATATGGAAGTGAAACTTGGACGATCGGAGTATCTGAGAAGAAAAGATTAGAAGCTTTTGAAATGCGGTGCTATAGGAGAATGTTAAAAATCAGACGGGTGGATAAAGTGACAAATGAAGAGGTATTGCGGCAAATAGATGAAGAAAGAAGCATTTGGAAAAATATAGTTAAAAGAAGAGACAGACTATAGGCCACATACTAAGGCATCCTGGAATAGTCGCTTTAATATTGGAAGGACAGGTAGAAGGAAAAAATTGTGTAGGCAGGCCACGTTTGGAATATGTAAAACAAATTGTTGGGGATGTAGGATGTAGAGGGTATACTGAAATGAAACGACTAGCACTAGATAGGGAATCATGGAGAGCTGCATCAAACCAGTCAAATGACTACAAAAAAAAAAAAATTTGTAAAAATTAAATTAAATTTTTAGAAAATTTAAAAAGATTGAATTTTGGTATCTATAACATTCCTTCTTAAATTGGCCAACTTAGGACCGCAATAAATATCTTAATCATTTTTTTCTCTTTTACTTCCTTTCTTCCCAATATCTTTTAATACTTTCTCCATGCTTTGCTTTCTCTCTTCACTCCATCTGTAGTTTAATTTCTTTTTCAGTTTTTCTTGGAAACCCTTGTTTTCTAAGATAATATTTCTAAATTTATTTCTCTCATATCCTTAAATCCTCATTAAAAGAGGTATTTTTAGTTTATGATTATAGGAAAAATTAAAAATTCTTTCAATCAGTCTTTTCTCTTCCATTCTGAAAATATGTCCAAAATACATCAGTCTTCTTTTCCTTATAACATCTGAAAGTCTGTCACTACGTTTAAAAAACTCTTCATTTTTTCTACTCTTCCACTTATTCTCTTCAATTTTAACTGGCCCTTTTTTCTTCTGTATTTTCCTCTTTTTCTTCTCTAATTCTTCAATTTTGCTTATCTTTTTTATACATAAACACTCCAAGGCATACAAACATTCAGGTCTAATAATTGTATTATAATGCCTAATTCTTGTTTTTCTGGAAATTGATTTCTTTATCTTATAAATTCTTTGTTAAGTGATATGCAAGATCCATTTTACTATCTCTAACTTTATTTGATTCTTTATCTAAAGCATTGGGTTTATTATTTCACCTAGTTATTTAAATTTACTCACATTATTAATTTTTCCATATTAGGTTTTTAAAGTATTGAAGCATTTTTAATATTTGTCATAAATTCAGTTTTTTGAAAGAAATTTGTAAAACTGTTTTTTCAGCAAACACTTTTAAAAGATTAATTTGAATTTCTGCAGTTTTAATATCTGAGGACAAAATTGCCAGATCATCTGTAAAGGCCAAACAATTGATTTTGAGATTCTTAATTACCCTTACTTTACTGAGTTCCACATTTTCTAACTTTAAAATTTTCATTTGTTTGTTCCATTCCCTAATTGCATTTTCCAAAGCTATATTAAATAGTAAAGGCGATAGACCTTGCCTCATACCTGTTTTATTGTCTACTCTAAATTTCGCTAATATATTGAACAAAATTGTTCTATTTATTAAATAATAGGTCTTTTTAAAAACAGATTTTATGATACCTATTTTAAATAAGACAAAAGTTATAAAAGCTGTACCAGAGCCTGAAACCAAGCTTTTATCACAGACTCTTTATTTAAATTTGCTGTTGTACTCTGTTCATAAAATTATTTTTTCGTTCTAAAAATATGAAAAGATACACTGAAGCATAAAATTTAAAAAAATTGTAAAATTTGTTTTGATTAAACTTTTAGAATGATTTATTTGTGTATGAACTCATAAGAACATTGTTGTTTCAAATGTTTATTTTCAGATGTTCTTTGGAGACTGTATAATTTTGTTTTTTGTCATTATGGATCAAGTGTTTTGCTGTTTCACTAAACTGTGACGAATTTGATTTTGAGTGAAAATTAGCTCAGACTTAGTTTAATTACTTATCTATAATTTAAGTGTACTGCAGTCAATTACTTCTTTAATCATAAATATTTTAAAAGGTTTAATCTTGAGGAATAAAAATCTGTAGTGTTACAAACATAAACAAATGTTTTTTTTGTTGTTTTTAAATTTTGTTAAAAAATGACTACTTAATTTCTTGAGGTGATTTGTTTGCATATTTTTTCTCAACAACTTTTTTTTTTTAATTATCTGCTTTTAGTCAATGTTTTTATATTTCGTTTGAACAAGGGGTGGCTGTAATGCAATGCACAGCTGCTCATAACTCACAAATCTAATTAAACAAATATGGCACAGAAAGACATTTTATGTGCTACAAAAAAAGCATTTATTTATTTTATCACTGTGAGGTTTATTCTCAATATTTGCTGACGTATGAAATTTTATTGCCCACCTATTTACAGTTTTTTGACCAACAGTTTCATTACCATTAATGACTTTTAGGCAATGGTGCTTGTCCCTACATCCCTAATGTAAAAATTCAATCTCTGCGATCTGTTTTTGGCGCATGGTTGTAGATGTTAGTAGAAAGGAAATGAAACTATTAGTTGGCAAAACCTATTATTTTGTGTGATATATTGTTTCCCAATGTGCATTACATCTTTGCTTCCCTTCGTATTATCAAATCTATTTATTCTTGCTTGC
This sequence comes from Lycorma delicatula, assembly GCF_047948215.1. Classification (NCBI taxonomy): domain Eukaryota; kingdom Metazoa; phylum Arthropoda; class Insecta; order Hemiptera; family Fulgoridae; genus Lycorma; species Lycorma delicatula. Next base: position 91,590,081 of record NC_134464.1, read on the forward strand.
AACTGCAAGGGAGATAAATTGAACACAGCCTGCCTTTTATGATGATTCTTCAAATGTACATAATCTTATAAAAAAATAATGGAAAAACATGAATGAAGATTAATACATACGAGGTCTGTAAATAAAGTAATGAGACTGGTTTGTTTACAATCCAATTATACATGGACTATCATCTTCGAAACAGTTCCCTTGGGAAGCCATGCTACACTTCAAATAATTTTCCCACTCTTCATAGCAGTGTTAGAACTCATAAATCGGAATATCCTGCAGATGGTCAGTTACATTTTTAAAAATGTTTTCTACTGTTTCAAAATGGTAATCATTCAGATGTTTTTTCAAAGTTGGGAACAGGAAAAAATTGTAGAGACTCGAGTCAGGTGAATAAGATAGTTGAGGAATTGTAGGAATGTTTTTCTTTGCCAAAAAGTCATTAATTGAGAGTGCAGTGTGACAAGTTGCATTGTCATGATGAAGCATCCAGTTGTTTATGATGGCTGGTCTCACGTGGGCAACTCTTTTTTGCATTCTTTCAAGAATTTCTCGGTAAACATATTGATTTACAGTCTATCCTGCAGGCAAAAACTCCTTGTGGTCAGTGCCATTACTACCGAAGAAAAAAATTAGCATGTTTTTGATTTATGATTTGCTCACTTTTTCTATTTTGGGACGTGGTGAGTTTGAAGTGTGCCACTCCTTGCTCTGTCGTTTTGTTTCCGTGTTCTACTTAAATATCCAAGCTTCATCACCAGTAATATGATTTTTCAGAGAATCAGGATCAGTTTCAATTCGTCGTAGAAGATTGTGGCACACTTCCACCCTGTTGTTTTTTTGGAAACAATTTTTCACAAACGTTTTTCATGTCCAATTCATTTTTCAAAATTTGATGGACTGTCATATGGTTTAAATTCAATTGTTCTCCAATCATTCTGACAGTTAATCACCAGTCGTTTCATATCAAGTCTCAGATTTGCTCAACATTGTCATCACTTTTTGACGTTAACGGTCTTTCAGAGCGTGGTTCATCCGCAACTGATTCCCGGCTATCTGAAAATGCTTTAAACCACCTAAAAACTTGGGCTCGTAACCATATGTCCTTTTCAAATTTGAAAAAGTTTCAGTGGCATTCTCACCAAGTTTAACACAGAACTTGATTGCACAATGTTGCTCATAATTACAATCACTCATTTTTGTAACGCATGGAAAAAACTCGTTTCACAAAAATATTGTTTACATCTCACGTAGCAACAATTGACTAAAAATATTAATACCTAGTATAAATCAGCTTGTTCATATAACCATATGCTTACTAGTAACTTTATAGCATTGCCACTTTGGTTGCCAAAGAAAAACTAGTCTCATTACTTTATTTACAGACCTTGTTTATTTTTCTATATTTAAATTTTCTATACATTAAAAATACAATCTATATCTGCAATACTCTTTTAATTATATAATTCCATTGTATTATTTACTTTTATATTATTACTTTTCAGCTTGAACTGATATTTCACACATCTCTATATTTGCAATACATATATAAGTATATTTGCAATGGAACATTTTTAGCAATTCCAGAAGATTAAATGTTATATGGACATGTATATTGTTTATTACTTGGTCACTGAGATTCAATTAGTCAAGATTGGACACGATAAAACCCCAAGATAAAATGAGAACATTGTACTCATTGAACATTACTTGAGAACAATGTAATAAAATACTATTTTAAAGAAGAAAGGTCCTGTAATAATTTATTAATATCAATTATTACATCTATTTATGAACTATACCTATTTTATATATTTTGTCATATCATAATGTAATCTAATTTATCTATGTTAAAAATTCTCAGAATGTCAATATTTGTGAATAAATATAATGCACGTTTATTCTTTGTATTGGTTTTTTTAATCGAAGAAATAAGTGACAACTAAATATGAATGAAAGAGGAAAAAAAAGAAGTACAGGATGAAAAGATCTTAAGAGGATTAGAATGAAAGAGTCAAAAAGAGGATTACATTGTGACATTACTAGGGTAAAAGTGAGGACAGATTTGTGATAACTTCTTTCCATTACCACAAATCCACCAACAAACAAGAATACTGACTGATTGTATATTTGAGGGTAGTAGTGGTGCGCTATGCTATGATGGTGGATGAGACAAGTTACATTATTCATTAGGCTACGGGGAGGCAAGCACAGAGGTCAGTTGACTTCACAATTGCTTGTCAAGATCTATACAGTGTAGCTATATATAGCTTTTGCTTCTCTTATGCTTCTCTTACTTTATACTTAAAATTTACTACAAAGTAAATTGCTACAGACTGTTGTCTATATTCTTTGGCTTTCTCTCTTTCTAATTCATACTCTCCTCTCTTATTATCTTTCTTTCCACTTCTTTAATCTTTTCTATCTTTATTTCTTTCTTAATATAACACTTTTTTCTTTGTTCCATTACATGTAATTAAAAATCACTGTTCATTTTGTAAATTATCTTTATCTAATATTTTTGTTTCTATTATTTTAACAAAAGAAATTTAACTCATTCTAATCATGTTTATTTCTTGAATTAATAAATAAAAGTATACAAATCTCAAGGACAGAGTTCATTACAGTTATTTTTTTTGTCTTCAGTCATTTGACTGGTTTGATGCAGCTCTCCAAGATTTCCTATATAGTACCATTTGTTTCATTTTAATATACCCCCTATTTCCTACATCCTTAACAATTTGTTTTACATATTCCAAATGTTGCCTGCCTGCACAATTTTTCTCATCTACCGTCCCTCCAATATCAAAGCCAGGATGCCTTAATATGTAGCATATAAGTATGTATCTTCTTTTAACTCTATATTTCCAAATGCTTCTTTCTTCATCAATTTGCTGTAATACCTCTTTATTTGTAACTTTATCCACCCATCTGACCATCTGATTTTTAACATTCTCTTATAGCACCACATTTCAAAAACTTCTAATCTTTTCTTCTCAGGTACTTCAACTGTCCCAAGTTTCATTTCCATATAAAACTACACTCCAAAAATATACTTTCAGAAATTTTTTCCTGGCGTTTAAATTAATTTTTGATGTAAGCAGATTATATTTTTGACTGAAAGCTCATTTTGCCTGTGCTATTTGGCATTTTATATTGCTCCTGCTTCATCCATCTTTAGTAATTGTACTTCCCAAATAACAAAATTCTTCAACCTCCATTTTTTCATCCTACTTATATTCAGTGGTCATCTACTTTATTTCTACTACACTTCATTACTGTCGTTTTGTTCTTGTTTATTTCCATGTGGTAGTTCTTGCAAAGGACATCCATGCCATTCACTGTTTCTTCTAAATCTTTGTTATTCTCGGCTAGAATTACTATATCATCAGCAAATCATAGCAACTTTATCTTTTCATCTTGCACTGTTATTATAGATATAAACTGTTCTTTAACATCATTAACAACCAGTTCTATGTAAAGATTAAAAAGTAACGTGGATAGGAAACATCCTTGACAGACTCCCTTTTTTATTACTGTTTCTTTCTTATGCTCTTCGATAATTGCTGTTGCAGTTTGACTCCTATAAATTTTACCAATTGTTCTTCTACCTCTAAACTTGAACTCTAAACTTTTTAAATCCTGAACATTTTATTCCAGTCTACGTTATCAAATACGTTTTCTAAGTCTATAAATGCCATGTATGTTGGTTTGTTTTTCTTTAATCTTGCTTCTACTATTAATCTGAGTGCTAAAATTGCTTCCCTTGTCCCTATAGTTTTCCTGAAACCAAATTGGTCTTCTCCTAACACTTCTACTCTTCTCTCAATTTTTCTGAACAGAATTCTAGTTAAGATTTTTTATGCATGGCTAGTTAAGCTAATTGTTCTGTATTCTTTACATTTTTCTGCTCCTGCTTTCTTTGGTTTCATGACTATAACACTCTTTTTGAAGTCTGATGGAACTTCCCCTTTTTGTAAACTATTACCCACCAATTTGTATAATCTACCAATCGTTTCCTCACCTGCATTGTACAGTAATTATGCAGGTATCCCGTCTATCCGAGGAGCCTTTCAGTCATTCAAATCTTTTAATGCTCTATTAAATTCACATCTCAATATTGTATCTCTCTTTTCATCCTTTTCGACTTCATCTTCTTCCTCTATAACAATAGTTTCTAATTCATTTCCTCCATATAACTATTCAGTATATTCCGTCCACCTATCAACCTTTTCTTTCGTGTTATAAATTGGTGTGCCATCTTTGTTTAACACATTATTAGATTTTATTTTATGTTCCACAAAATTTTCCATAACTTTTCTGTATGCTCTGTCTATTTTACCAATGATCATTTCTCTTTCCACTTCTGAAGACTTTTCCTTATTCCACTCTTCTTTTGCGAATTTGTACTTCCTGTTTATAGTATTTCTTAATTGTCTATAGTTCCTTTTACTACATTCATCACTAGCATTCATATAATTTCTACGTTCATCCATCAGCTCCAATATATTCTCTGATATCCAAGATTTTCTACCAGTTCTCTTTTACTCAGTAACCTTTTTTTTACTCAGACCTCTTGTGATATCCTCCTCAAAAATCTTCTTTATCTCCTCTTCTCTAAATTCCACTGATTCATCTGACTCCTTTTCTGCAGGTTTTTAAACCCCAATCTTCATTTCATTATCACTAAATTATGGTTACTGTCAGTGTCTGCTTCAGGGTATGATTTACAGTGAATGAGTTGATTTCTAAACCTTTGTTTAACCATGATATAATCTATCTGATACCTTGCCATGTCACCAGGCTTTTTCCATGTGTATATTCTTCTATTATGAGCTTTAAACTGGGAGTTAATTACTAAATTATGCTTTGTGCAAAACTCAATAAGTCGCTTCCCTCTTTCATTCATTTTCCTCAGCCTGTTTTCCCCCACAATATTTCCTTCCTTGCCTTTTCTGATGTTTGCATTCCAATCTTCAACTATTATTAAATCTTCATCCCCTTTTATGTATTTAATTACTTCATTAATTTCTTTGTATACACACTCTAGCTCGTCATCATCATGGGCGCTTGTAGGCATGTGGACGTTAACAATCGTTGCTGGCTTAGGTTTTGATTTTATCCTTATTACAATGATTTTATCACTAAGCTGTGTGAAATACACAACTCTCTTCCCTATCCATGTTAATTATGAAACTTACTCCTGCCTGCCTTTTATTTGATGCTGAGTTAATTATTTTAAAATTACCTGACTGAAAGTTGTTTTCCTCTTCTCACAAAACTTTGTTAATTCCTCTACATTTACATTTAACCTATCCATTTCCCTCTCTAAATTTTCTAACTGACCAACCTTTTTTAGACTTCTAACATTCCACGCTCCAACTTGTAGAATGTTATTTTTTAATTTAATGGTGATCCCTTCTTTAGTAGTCTCCACCCGGAGATCCGAATGGGGGACTAGTTTACCTCCAGAATATTTTACCAAGGAAGGCGCTGCCATCTTTGTTACATGAAAATGCAGAGAGCTACATTTTCTTGGAAAAAAAACAACGGTAGTTTTGTATTGCTTTCAGCTGTGCAGTACTCAGAAGATTGAGTGGTGCTGATATAGCCGTTTAAGTTTTCCTGATCTATGCCCTTAACAACTACTGAAAGAGCTGCTGCCCTCTATCAGGAATCATTCCTTAGTCTGGCTCTCAACAGATACCTCTCTGATGGTTGCACCTTTGGTCTAGCTATAATGTATAACTAAGCACTCAAACCCTCTCACTATCAGCAAGGTATCATAATTCATAGAGGGAGTTATTAGAGTTAAAAGTATTTAAAAGTGTAAAATTAATTAATTTAAAAAATAAGAAAAATACTAAATAACTGATTTTATTAATTAAAAATAATTAATATTTTGTATTGTAAATAACAACTTGTACACAGAAGACAATACAGGAACTGAAAAATAAATTTTAGTGTGAAGTAACTTTATTTGAGGAGAAAAATAATAATGTTATCATTTATTGATGATACTCTTTTGGTAGAATCATAGATGAGTAAATAGAAATATAATGATGAGAAGTTATTTTAGAAGAAAAATTTAGTTTGAAAGTAAATATGACTAAGAAGAAAATGAAATCTGACAGAAAGAAGGATAATGAGAAATTTTATATTAATATAGGGAAATGCAAATTTAACAGAAGTGAAAGAATTTTATTACTTAGTAAAATTACAAAAGATAGATGAAGTAATGCAAACATCAGAAGCAGACTCATCTAACCAAGAAATTTTATGAAAAAGAAGGCTGCTAGTTTCAAAGTATGTCTAAGAATCAGGAAGAGATGAATGAAAATATTTATAAGTATGTGATCTATAGAAAGAGCAAAAAAAAAAAAAATAATGGAAATTATACGGTGTTGAAACAAAATTTAAAGTGAGAGGCATAAGATGAGTAGGAGAGGAGAAAAATCTACTGGCAGAATCATGTAAAGATATGAAGGAGGTTGATGGGTCATGTATTGAAAAATTTATTAATGTTTAATTAATTTGTGACAGAAGAATGTAAAAGGGCAAAAAAACTATCAAGAAAGACAGAAATTATAATATATAGAACAGACAATTGAGGATGTAGGATATTGTATGTCTGTTAATATATGAGGTTAAAAGATTAGCTGAAGACAAAAGAAATGAAGAATCAACCATTCAACTAAGCGATAGAAAAAAAATTTAATGTCCAAAAAAAGACAATGATGGTTTTAATTTGTAACAAGATGTATTGAACATGATCATACTATCTAGAGTAGCTATTGAAACTTGAGGCATAGACATTGAAAGATATTATATGGTATTTTTAATGAGAAATATCTGATGTATTGAAAATTACAATTTTGATATCCATAAATTTATTGTCAATTATTAAAAAGTTTTCATTTAATTTATTGATATAAACTCTGCTTCATTAAGTCACTAAAATTTAGGTGAAAATCAATTCATTTTCAAACTTGATTAAGATAATAAGATTATATTACAGAGAAAATTTTATAACAATCTGATAGATTAATCATATGGAATGACAGACCCACGCAAATTGATCTTGTTGTTCACTCATTTTTGAGTACACTTTCTCATTTCATCCGTTTAAAATTTTCCTATGTTTTTGTTCAAGATGGTTATTAATGACATTTACTCAGAAATATTTTAAATAAGAAAAACAAAATTTTCAAATGCAGAATTTCTAAAAACATTTAACCACTCTTGCAACATCTTCATTGATTGGTACTACTTTTCTCATATAAAAGTCAGCTAATGCTATTATTTGATGGTTTTTTTTTTTTTTTTTTGTGTTAGGCGAACATATAAAATATCTAAAATTTTTAAATATAATACTGAGGAATTTTTCAGGGAATTAAATACTTTATTTTACAGTGTCCTAGGTTGCCAATCCCCAAACCATACACGTTAACTTTTCTTTTTTTCAGTTTATGTGTATTCAGGTGCAACATTAATATTAATAATAATAAACTTAGGTAAAAATATTTCAATTTCAATCAGTGTATAACATCTCTAAATATTTCCTTTTTTAATATTAAATAAACTTTCCCAATTCAAGAAAAACTTCTGTTGCAGTAAGTGCATTAGAGGGGCGAATTTGTGGTTTTAGTTAACCTTGAAAACACCCAAAAACCCAGTTTTTTGCCTCTAACTTGGTTCCTGTGAATGATTTGCTTGAAAACCAATAGGGTTCTATTTCTACTGGGTTTCCATAATCCTACCAAGTTTCATACAAATTGGTTAAATGCTGTGCACAGTAGAAGAAAAAAAGGCTGAAATATACCCAAAAACTCTGTTTATTGGGCCTAACTTTGGTTCCTAAAAACCGATTCCCAATAGGTTTACATCACCCCACTAAATTTTATCAAAATTGGTTAAGATTTGTGTTTGGTAAAGAGAACTAAAAAGCTCATGCATACATTTATGTATATAAACATGAATGGGGGCAATAATGATTTCTAAATTATTTAGAAATTCACTAAAGAATGCAACATTATCTTCTAATTTGTTTAAATCTGTGAGCCCTGATACCATTTTGAGTAGAAAATTTAGGATTTTTCTTCATATTGCTCAGGAATAATGAGTCTGTAAATCAAACTCTATATTTTTGGTTTGTTGTAGTTGTATTTTGATATTCATGTTTGATTTTTTTTACTTAAAAAATTGAGAATATGTATTTTAATAATAAAAGTAAATTAAAAAAATATATATAGATATTACTAACTTTTTAAATGTCTTGCAAGATTTTTTTTATCTTAAATTCAGTTCTCTCATCAATAGTATTTCATTTATTATGTTTGCAATATGTACATAAAGCATAACTATATAATTATTATATATGTATCCATTTTGGGATGATTAGGAACCAATTTAGCATGGGATAAAAGAGTATGATTGATATTGTGATTATTCATTTAATATTTTTTTTATGTCTCTGTGAGCTAAATTGTTTAATATGTTGATTTTTTTGTACTCTGTGTAATAATATAAAAGTATATTGTAATAAATTATTTTCCCATAGATCAATTTTACTAAAAAAATAATCAGTAAGGAAGATAGGCAGCAGTGGTGGCTTGCATATAGGCACTGTGGAACTGCAGCACCCCTTATTTCCACTTGATATTATCAATAACATTTAATATGAGTCCTTTTTTCTCTAATTCTTTGTTTATACTTGTATAATATATAATTGTTAAACTTAGTGTGAGTAGCCATCTCCCAGTTTATGAAAAAGATACAAAAATCTTTGCGTGGAACTGTGCGCTTCCCAGTTCCAGTGGCGTGGTGTTTGGCTGTTCTGTACTTGCGCACATAGGAAGCTGCACATGAGCCTGAGGGAGAGAGAGCACTGTCACTCCTGCAGTGCTGATCTGGCGTACTGGTGGAAGGTAGTATTTTTTTTATCATCGCGTGTGTATGGAACATTCCTTGTTCGTTCCCTTTTCTAATTTAGTTGGTGGAAGGAAGGAATATGAAGAAATTGGTTTAGTTGTGATCAGAAAATGGCGGAAAGCAAGGCCTCTTTGATTGCAAAAACATGCAGGTCGGCCGAAAGAGAAGGTAATTAGTAAAAACTATTTATGTATTTGTTTCTATGTACACAGAAATTTAAATTCAAATAAAAAAGTGTACATAAGTATAAAAGTGTACATAGAAATTTAAATTTAAATAAAACATTATTATAGATATATAATTTTACATCTCTTGGGATTTGGTCCCCTCTATTCTGTCTTACATTTAATACTTATATAAATATTTTGGTATCAATACTGAAATAATCAATGCAGGTGTTTCAGTTTTAAGAAAAATAAACCAACTCATATATATGTGTGCTATGAGAAATTCTGCAATAATCTTTTATATCCTACAGTCATAAAACCTGGACAGCTATTTAAAAAAAAATTAATTTCCTTCAATATCTTCCTCATTATTTCAAACAACCACTAAACTACATTTTACCTATTCTATTTGGTTTGTATTACATGGAGATATATAATAACATGTACTGACATATAAAACAAAGTCCTTTTTTTCAAATCTGATAAATATTCAAAAAGTTTTAAAACAAGAGAAGAAAGTATAGCAGAAAATGTTTGAAAGTAGGTTCACAAGTTATTATTAACACAGTCTGTACTCTTATCTGAACTAAAAAAAAAAAAAAAATAATTATGCATAAACTTATACAGATAGTTTATGACTTTATAAAAACTCAACTTACGATAATTGTATCAAATTATCTTCATTTAGAACAGTTTCTAACTCTTTCCGTAATCGTTCCACAGCAGGAGGAATTTCATTTGGAGAATCTTCATATTTACGAATTATCCCCAGCATACAGTCTGGATTCAATTCTAAGTAAAAACAAAATAAATAATTAATTATTTATTACAAGAAAACTAAAACAGAATAAGCATCATAAAAAAAATAAATTTCTTTGATTAATTTTTCTTTTGATAATTTTCAACCAAATGCACTTCATTTTTTTCAATCCTGAGGATTATCATTAATTTTTGTCATAGCTTCTTATTATCCTAACACCTATAAACATTCAATCTTTCTTTTTATTCTTCCTCTTCTTCTTTCATTTTTTCTTCCATGTTCCAACCAAGATGTTTTTCTCTTCCTTACCTTCATCAAATTCTGCTCTTCTCTTTTTCTTCTCAGCAAGTCGCAATTTTTCATTTTATCTGTCCATTTCATATTCTTCTTTCTTTTCCATAACAACATTTTTAAATTGTCTAATTACTTTCTTTTCTTTCTTTCTTACTGCTCACAGTTCAGACATATGGTGAACATATTAAAAAAAATAATTCTATTCAGTATAATTGTTTTTCTTCTTGCAGTCAGTTATCTTTTCATCCTTTAAAAAGCATTTTTTTCATAGATATTCTGCTTCTTACTTCTTCTTTACAGATTTTGTTCTAAATTATGTGGCTATTGATAACTACATACATGTTTAATTTGTTATTTAATAGATTAGATAATCTAAAATAATATTATAGATGGAAAAGGAAATAATTAGAGTATTTTAAATTCCATACCGTAACAGTTGTGGATGACCTGACACAGATGCCAGTTATTTTTAAATGTAGCATAGCTTTCCCAAATAATAACAACCATACTGTGCTAATAATACAAAGCCCATCACAGTACAGGTGATATTCAGCTGCAAAAGCTACATACAATATCACAGTCATTAAAAAGACTGGAACAGATGAAATTAAGCAACAACAATCCATTCTTGTAAATTATAATAAAAAGGAACCTCCCAGGTAAGAAGGAAATATTATTGTTAGTCACTAATGAAGTTAATTGCACTGGTGACATTAATCCTGTTTGTTCACAATACAAACTTTTTAATAGGTGTGGGTGATTATGACAGTATTGTTTTACTGTAAAATTGTAAATTATTTGAGATTTTATAATGGTTTATATCTATAATTGTACAAATACAAATGTAAACAAAAAGTATTTTTTTGTAATTTCTTATTAAGGACATAGCAAAACTTTTTTCAGTGAATGTATAAAACACCTTAATGAGACATGTAAAATTAGATTTCTGGGCATTCCAAGTGACTAATAGTTAAAATGGACTCCTACATTAAAATGTTATAAAAAATTTGGTCTTTCTTCTATCATGTTCAAGGAATTGTTCAAGTTTCCTTTGTGGGTACAAGTGAATTAAAAAAATTATTCATAATGTCCAGTATTTAATATATTTATATAACACACAACAGTCTCATTTACATTTTTACTAATATATAGTCCATGCTTTTAGAAATTATCAAACATAAGGAAAATATGAAAATTATAATGTATAAAAACCATGACAAACTTTTTATAAATTGTACAGTACAAGACAAACTTAAATTTTTCTTGAGAAATCAATAAATTGAATGAATTTTAAAAAAAAGATAAAATCTTGTTATTATGATCCTGATTTTTTTGAAGAAAACGAGAATATATTTAATTTATTATTTTTACTATGATGTATAAATTTGATGTTTTTTTACTATGATGTATAAATTTGATGTTAGTATTTTTATCTTTTTTTTTTTTAATTGTGTATGTTGTTTAGATGAAACATGTGACGTACTACAAATCTGACATATGTCAGCTACAAATGCAAAAAGGAAAATGAAAAAATTACACTCCTCAACCCCTAACAACATTACACCAGTATATATCAAAATATTTAAAAAAGTTTTGACCTGATTATTAATTGTCTATTGAGAGTTGTTTACAAAAAAATTATAATAAAAAAAATAAATAGAAAATAGAAAAAATTACAAAGAGAAATTTCAAGAACCATTAAAAAAATTCAAATAATGAAAATATCAGTTGATGCATTATACTAAGTAATGAAAAAAGGTTGGATTAATATAAAAGTGATACTAAAAAGTAAATAAATACTAAACCAATACTTATATAAAACAAAAAAAAAATAATCTCTACATTTATTATAGAAACTAATAGTGCAATTTGATTTGGGCAGTCCAAGACAAATATGAAAGGCTTTTTTTACAAATTGGTGTATATCATTCATTATTTATAAAACATATTTCTGAATAGATTAAAATATAGAATATAAAACACTATAAGCTAACCTTTCACTTTAACTTTTGACTATCCAAAATAAAACTGCATAATTTTTGTTTCATGATTTTTTTTTGTATTTAGGTAGAAATAACTTTTTCTATGTTGTTTTATAAGTGCTGATTTTGTCTTATGATTATTTTTTTTGACATGATGGGCATCAACTGCTTTGACCATTTTGCCCTATGAGAATATAAATTTTTAATGTATGAAATATGCAATGCCTGACCGGGATTCGAATCCAGGACCTCTGAATGAAAGGCTGAGACGCTACCACTCCACCACGGAGATCAGCCTTATAATTATTATTTATGTTCGTTGTTTTTTTTTTATTATTAAATCTGATTAGGTACTTGAGTCATTTAAATTACTGATGGTGATGCCCGGTAATTACTGAGGGTAGAGTGCCTGCCTTTCATCCAGAAACTTTCTGGTTTGAATTCCAGTCAGACTTGCTATTTTTTTCATGCTGTACAAAATATTTTTTCATATTCTTGTCATCACCATCAGTAACTGTAAATGAGTCAAGTACCTAAGCATATTTAATAATAAAAAAAGAACAACAAACAAAAATAATAATCATAAGGCTGATCTTTGTGGCAGAGTGGTAGCGTCTCAGCCTTTCATCCGGAGGTCCTGGATTCAAATCCCGGTCAGGCATTGCATATTTCATACATTAAAAATTTACATTCTCATAGGGCAAAATGGCCAAAGCAGTCGATGCCCATCATCTCAAAAAAAAATTAGACAAAATCAGCACTTATAAAACAACATAAAAAAAGTTATTTCTACCTAAATGCAAAAAAAAAATATATTTTGTTTTGGAATTCAAACGAGGAAGTTTCTGAATGAAAGGCAGGCACTCTACTCTTTTTATTAGGTGGAGGGGTATTTAATATTATTTACTCACCTTCAAAATACTGAAACTTTTTCTTCCATAGGACGTTTTGGAGTTAATAAACCTCTCCAGCATAGTTACCAGTAGTACAGTTAATGACACCAATCTTAAAATTATTACTGGAGAAACCCCTTACAACTTTAATTACATAATCAACATTTGATTTCTGCTGTGTTCTTTCATTAATTGCATTATTTTAATATTATTATTAAAATAACATTATTATATTAAAATATTATTATTGTATTATTTTATAAATTTAAAATTGTTCAACTTTGTTGAAAAAGCAGTTGTGAGCTAAAACTAAAATTTTCATGGTATATTTAATGTGGGTCTCATTTTTAAGAGGTGATTACAAAATTTTATTCTGTTGTATATAGTTCGGGTTTCATGTATTGTGAATGAATATGTGTTCAGCCCTTTCTATGTACAATGACCATGCCAAACATCACTTCAATAACTCCACTGATGAAGGAAGAGGCTCCTGACTACTATCAAAGAAAAGATTCCAGACCTTTGTAATTCATTATATTTAATTTTAGTGTTAGCATGGTTTGAATGCTACTCAATACATTTTTCATATTAATTTGTTTTATATAAGTATTTTCAGTTTCAACATTTATTTGTGTTATTCCTCTCTATCTAATGTTGTAGATTGTTAAAAATCAAAATAATTATATATTTTTATTTATATTGGATTCAGATTATATTTTTATTTTTTAATTCTTTTATTTATAGGCACATCAACAATTAAAGTTATTAGCGACTTATCAATGTAGTGTAACTGTACTAATAAATGTGTAGTCTTGATCAAATTCAGGTCAACCATTCCTGAGATATGTGATTAATTGAAACCCAACCACCAAAAAACACCAGTATCCATGATCTAGTATTCAAATCAAAATAAAAGCAGCTACCTTTATTCAGATTTGAACCTGAGAACTTTGACTTTGAAATCAGCTGATTTACAACGATGAGATTACCTCTCGAGCAATCCTGTTGGTTACATATATTTTAATTTCATTTTTTGTTAATAGGTTGCTGTTGATCAATTATTAACTTTATTAAGAATTATTAAGTTATCATATAAAAAAAATCATAATTTTAATAATATGAAACAGTACATGATTATTAAATTAAAAGTTAAAAGTTATTTGAGATAGCTATTGTAGAATAAAACAAGGACAGCACAATTATTTTGTGATATTTACTTTTTAAACACACGGTACTGTAACTAAATTTGAAATAAATCTGCATAGTCATTATGTAAATATCCAGTTGTTTATGTAATATTCATCTTAACTCATTTACATATGTAAAAAAAAAAAAAAAAATCCATAATAAAATGTCTCCAGAAAAACAGAAAATGTTCTAAAATATTTATTACTGTGTACAGTACATATCTTTTTCTTTTTAGAAGAAAATTATTTACTCACGACCAGTACTTTAAACTGTTGAGTATTTTTGTTTTATTTTTATTTTTTTGAAAATTATTGTAATATATGTAAGCATTGACTGTTAAACATTTCTCAAACTTCTATAAAAAAATATACTCTGAATATGCATGAGAAGGCCACCTAAAAATATTTCACTCTTTTGAAACTCTAAAAATTCCCAATTGTGGCCCTACAGTATTATTAGTCAAGTAAATACAATCATGTTGATAATTATGAATGTTTTTAGGAGTTGTTTTTAAAGGATATTATATCAAATCGCCAGTGGTTTGTATGAGAGACAAAATGGAAATGGAAAGAGAAATAATGATCTTGAATAAAGGTTTTTAATTGAAAAATAGAAAGTGTAAGAGTATTTATATAATGGTCGAAATAAGAAAAAATATGATGAACAAGTTGGAAGTTAATAATAAAAAGGTTTGTTGTTTACCAGAAACATAATATTATACGAGACTAATTGATTAACTATGTTTCACAAAGTTGGGGTAGGATGAATAAATTTGCCTTGCCCCACAGACATTACAACTAATAGAATTATTATGCAGATGGGAAAGAAGTACCTGAGTTTATCCTCATGCAACCTCTTATCAGTTACCAAAGATGAACAGGTTACTCATATCCTGAAATTCTTAACGTGAAAGATCTTGCAGGGTCAAATCAGTTAAAGGTATTTTTTACACTTTATTGAGAAAATACCACAGGATCTAAGCCATAAGGTAGTAACTTCTTATTTCTTTTCCTTGACTCTTTAAATTAGATTTATTGTAATGTGATGACACCTTCAAAGTATTTTTGTAGATGACTTATGTTGTGCTAGCTGAAGAACAAGAATAATACATTTGTGACATATACTGGATGATGTTGAAGATAGAGACTCACTAACATTAGAAATATTACAATTCATATGAGATGTTTAAAAATTACAGAATTTAATATTCAGGTGGCTGTGGGCTACAAAGCAATGGATGAAAAGTGAAAGATGTATGACATTGCACACCCTTCAAGCTTAATATTTCTATTACCTTATTAGTGTGCTATGTTTCTATTAGTGTGCATTATATTTATATTACTAAGTGCGATATTTACATTTTGTTTTTTTAAGTCGGAAAACAGTAATTATAAAAACATTTATATTTTAACCCGGATCAAAAAATCTCGGTTACTCACTTTATTCTAAATGTTATTTTGTATGGTGTCATTGTGTAAAGTAGGATAAGATAAAAAGTTTAATGAATATTTTTATGCAATTAATGTACCATGATACATTGACAGTCAGTACCTTATGAAATAGGCTTTATCTTGTGTCTTCTCTAAATACTTTTCATAAGTTATACATCATAATTTTGACAGTAGATTCAGTGCAGTGTGTAGTACTAAAAGATGAACACATTAAATAAACACAAATAATTTAACAAATTTTAAAGTAGTGTGCTCTTTTTTTAGGATTATAAAGGTCAGAAAAAACCAAAAAAAAAAAAAAACAGCACTGGGCTAATGTGTTCAAACATTGTTATCATAACAATTACATTATTTATCTTAAAATAACAAACAAAAGTATGGAATATTTATAAAAAATTCTGATCTCATTTAATTTTGTTTGATGAAATTATTTTTTATGTTTTTCACTGATATGCCTGAATGAATGTTGCTTATGCATATTAAGATTGATTAAGGTAATATTTCAATAAATCTTTCGTGTAAGCTACTAATTTTATGTGCAGTAAAGTAGCATGAGCAACAAAAACAATCTTGAACACATCTCCTACACATCCCTCTTTATCATTCAATCACTACCTTTTTCTTTCTCTATCATACAAAAAGAACATATACACACTTCATATACAATATAAATCTATCTATTTATTCTTAGACAGATGAACATAGCTATCAATCAAGAAGTGTGATGTAAATCTGTGCTCATGCTTTTGCAAAAAGATAAGATGCTATTCCCATAAAACACACACACACACACACACACATATATATATATATATTTTTTTTCTATATATATATATATATATATATATATATATATATATTTATATATATATATAATAAATTATTTCGTGATAATGAACAATTTTTAACTTAGTGAAAATAAATTATGTTTAAAAAATAAAAATTATTGTAGAAATCTGGAATAATATATTATTTTTTTTTTGTCTTCAGTCATTTGAGTGGTTTGATACAGCTCTCCAAGATTCCCTGTCTAGTGCTAGTCATTTCATTTCAGTATACCCCCTACATTCTACATCCCTAACAATTTGTTTTTTATATTCCAAACGTTGCCTGCCTACACAATTTTTTCATTCTACCTGTCCCTCCAATATTAAAGCGACTATTCCAGGATGCCTTAATATGTGGTCTATAAGTTTGTCTCTTCTTTTAGCTATATTTTTCCAAATGCTTCTTTCTTCATCTATTTACCGCAACACCTCTTCATTTGTCACTTTATCCACCCATCCGATTTTTAACATTCTCCTATAGCACCACAATCTTTTCTTCTCAGGTAGTCCAATTGTCCAAGATTCACTTCCATATAAAGCGACACTCGAAACATGTACTTTCAAAAATCGTTTCCCGTCATTTAAATTAATTTTTGATGTAAACAAATTATATTTCTTACTGAAGGCTCGTTTAGCTTGTGCTATTCGGCATTTTATATCGCTCCTGCTTCGTCCATCTTTAGTAATTTTACTTCCCAAATAACAAAATTCTTCTACCTCCATAATCTTTTCTCCTCCTATTTTCACATTCAGTGGTCCATCTTTGTTATTTCTACTACATTTCATTACTTTTGTTTTGTTCTTGTTTATTTTCATGCGATAGTTCTTGCGTAGGACTTCATCTATGCCGTTCATTGTTTCTTCTAAATCCTTTTTACTCTCGGCTAGAATTACTATATCATCAGCAAATCGTAGCATCTTTATCTTTTCACCTTGTACTGTTACTCTGAATCTAAATTGTTCTTTAACATCATTAACTGCTAGTTCCATGTAAAGATTAAAAAGTAACTGGGATAGGGAACATCCTTGTCGGTCTCCCTTTCTTATTACGGCTTCTTTCTTATGTTCTTCAATTATTACTGTTGCTGTTTGGTTCCTGTAAATTTAGCAATCGTTTTTCTATCTCTGTATTTGAACCCTAATTTTTTTTGAAATGCTAAACATTTTATTCCAGTCCGTGTTATCGAATGCTTTTCCTAGGTCTATAAATGCCAAGTTTGTTGGTTTGTTTTTCTTTAATCTTCCTTCTACTATTAATCAGAGGCCTAAAATTGCTTCCCCTGTCCC
Organism: Lycorma delicatula; assembly: GCF_047948215.1. Lineage (NCBI taxonomy): Eukaryota > Metazoa > Arthropoda > Insecta > Hemiptera > Fulgoridae > Lycorma > Lycorma delicatula. The sequence goes on from NC_134464.1 coordinate 91,607,849, forward strand.
TATACTTTTCCTGAAACTAAATTGGTCTTTTCCTAACACTTCTTCCACTCTCTTCTCAATTCTTCTGTATAGAATTCTAGTTAAGATTTTTGATGCATGACTATATAAACTAATTGTTCTGTATTCTTCACATTTATCTTCTTCTGCTTTCTTTGGTATCATAACTATAACGCTTTTTTTAAAGTCTGACAGAACTTCCCCTTTTTCATAAATATGAAACACCAGTTTGTATAATCTATCAATCACTTCCTGACCTGCACTGTGCAGTAATTCTACAGGTATTCTGTCTATTCCAGGAGCCTTTCTGCCATTTAAATCTTTTAATGCTCTCTTAAATTCACATCTCAGTATTGTTTCTCTCATTTCATCCTTTTCAACTTCCTCTTCTTCCTCTATCTAAAGAGAACTGGTAGAAAACCTTGGGTTTCAGACAATATATTACAGCTGATGGATGAACGTAGGAAATATAAGAATGCTGGTGATGAAGAAAGTAAACGGAATTATAGACAATTAAGAAATACCATAAATAGGAACTGCAAACTAGCGAAAAAAGAGTGGATTAAAGAAAAGTGTTCAGAAGTAGAAAGAGAAATGAACAGCCCACTATATTTCCTTCCTTGCCTTTTCCAATGTTTGCATTCCAATCTCCAACTATTATTAAATTTTCATCTCCTTTTATGTGTTTATTGCTTCATCAATTTCTTCGTATACACCCTCTAACTCATCATCATCATGGGCGCTTGTAAGCATATAGAAGTTAACAATCATTGTCGGTTTAGGTTTTGATTTTATCCTTATTACAATGATTCTATCACTATGCATTTTGAAATACTCTACTCTCTTCCCTATCTTCTTGTTCATTACGAAACCTACTCCTGCCTGTCCATTATTTGAAGCTGAATTAATTATTCTAAAATCACCTGACCAAAATCATTTTCCTCTTCCCACCAAACCTCACTAATTCCTACTACATCTACATTTATCCTATCCATTTCCCTCTTTAAATTTTCTAACCTACCAACCTTTTTTAAACTTCTAACATTCTACGTTCTGACTCGTTATTTTTTAATTTTCTGGTGACCCCTTCCTTAGTAGTCCCCACCTGAAGATCCGAATGGGGGACTAGTTTATCTGTGGAATATTTTATCAAGGAAGGCTTTCATCATTGCTATATGAAAATGTAGAGCTACATTTTATTGGGAAAAAAAGCAGTTGTAGTTTTCCATTGCTTTCAGCTGCGCAGTACTGAGGACTGAGTGATGTTGATATGGCCGTTTAAGTCGTCCTGACTTACGCCCTTAACAACTACTGAAAGAGCTGCTGCCCTCTTTCAGGAATCATTCCTTAGTCTGGCTCTCAACAGATACCTCTCTGATATGGTTGCACCTTTGGTCCAGCTACTCTGCATCACTGAGCACTCAAGCCCCCTCACCAACGGCAAGGTCTTTGACCTCATAGAGGGAGGACTAATTTATAAAATACACTCCTAATTATTTTGCTTTATTTAAAGACATTAAATTTAATTTTCAAAATTTTCAAGAAAATATCAATTTCACAAAATTATTTTTTTGTCATAATACTTTTTGACAATCTGGAAAATGTAGAAGGAAATTTTAACTTCCATGAAAATCAAGGTCACAAAAATTAATCTATGATTATCAGTTTAGAAGACGTAATCATTCATTGCTAATAGAACTAATTAAGCAATTCAGATAATTAAAAAAATGTTATTCATAAGAACATAAAGAAAAAAACATTTCATATAAAAATGTTATTCATAAGAACATAAAAAAAAAAAAAAAAATTTTCATATTGATTATAATATAAAAAGTTAACTGAAACTATGTAATCAGATTAGTATTGACCATCAATTTAGACTCTTTAGAAAGCAAGAATACACATTATTATAATTTTTACTTTCCTGTCTAGATAGCGCTATAGCAGAACTATAATTCTAGAAGAGAAATTATTGTAATCAGTCGAGTTTGGGATGTGCGGTTTTCACTGGATCTTGATGTTTTGACACTTAAGGAACCCAAAAACCAAATTGAAATTTTCCAGACGTTAATGTTCATATGTATGTATGTATGTGTGTGTGTTTGGCGTTGGCCTCTAAATCACCATATATATTTACAGAACTACTGGACCGATTTTGGCCAAACTTTGGTCAGATTACCACTATATATGGGGCATTGATGTCACTAAATTTTCAACATAAAAGATCTACGGGTGAGGCTGTAGAGCAAGGTCACCCTCAGTAGCTTGACATTTCACCTAATTAAGGTTATTTTTCTTGGGAACTTTTGTTAATAATTAAAAAATATCAAAATCGCACCCCCACCCCAAAAAAGGCTGTTGTAGTTGTCTGCAATGTTTTGACATCACAGATGAGTGGTAGAATAAATTAATAATATTTAAAGTATAAAAAAGTAACTTGGACTGGCTGGGTCTCGAACCTGAAGGCTGAGTTGACTTGGTACCTAGTGCATTGAGCCTTGCAGGTACACCAATCTGCCAACCGTAAAAGCCAAATTTGTTCCATGCCAAGTTGTGAAATTACATTAGTTCAGTTAGTGCCGACTGTCACCGCTAGTACTACCACACCCGCGTGAATTAAATACAGTATGCCCACGCACTTTAGTTAGAATCATTGAATTAAATAAACAGAAAAATATTATATCTAAATAAAATGATAAATATTTTAAATTAAACTATGTGTGTAAGCCATGCATCAGAAACCACCTATAGTTGTAGAACTTCCCTGGAACACAGCTTTAGCCATGTGACAGGTAAGTCCTACAACTGTGTTGCCAGCTTTTTTTTTTACTAAATATTCATTGTATATCTTTGCTTAAGTTTTCCTACCTCTATTTTTAAATTTTCATGTAGAATTATTTTGAACACCAGAATGATATCAGAATGATACCAGAATGATATATCATTACACAATAATTCAGCATTAAAAGATTATTACAAAAATTATAAACATTAAGAAAGAAAACTATAAAAACGAGAGAAGATGAAATGTAATTCAGAAAACTTTTCTTGTAAAATTTCTTAAATAATCAAATCTAATTCAGTTGTCAAATTCCTTTTCTAATAAAACTGGATTTGTCATAGCTTAGCTTGAATACTAGTATATAATTATTTTATCATGCTAGAAACTACAGGCTTATGCCCATGTATTCTTTATTAATATTCATGGGTATATATTTATAAAAAACTACCCTATTTCCCTGCTAAGGTTACTTTATATATATATATATATATATATTTTGGGTTGAAATTTTGTATTTAGGTGAGAAATGCCATTTCTGAGAAATATTTGAACCATGAACCTTTTGGATAAAAGACAGGGATGCTACCACTCCTTGATGGAGATCAGCAAGTAAATATTGTCAATATTACATTTTGGTAACACTTTTAATTTGTTTTAATTTGAAGTAATATTAATCATATTTACTATTTCTCTGAAAGTGTTTTGAATTTCCTAGGATTTGGTTTACAGAAATAAAATTCTTGCTCAATAATTTATAACAAAGAGAACAAGACTACTGTAGATGTGTTGTCAAGGTTGCACTAATGCTACAGTGCATTACTGACATAAAAAAACTGTCCTTTCACATATATTTTCTTTTGACTGAAAGTTTGGTTTACATTTTAACATAAAAAGTATAACTTAAATTATAAAAACCAAACTGCATGAAAATGGTGCTTGCTTTTGGATATTCCAGTGATAAAATTAATCATCAAAAATGTAATTCACAAAAAAAAGTAAAGCATTTGATATGAAAAAGATAATGTTTGCTTCTTCACAATGTAAACATTGAAATGAATATGCATTTTTTCAAATATACGTAAAATGTAGCCAGCTGTCTGAGGATATGGACCATATTCTTGGGGGTCTGCTAACATTTTGATACTGGAAAATTTATGAGTGCACTCCTACATATTATCAGAATTTCATTCGATGAATGAATCATTATAGCTTATTACTAATTAACTCTGACCAAATCTCAAATCAAGTTAGAAGTACAATTACATTACTGGATTTGAATGCTTATCTTCTCAGGTTTTTATACCACTGCTATTCAGTCAATACAGTGACAATGTTTTCTGAATACTTAGCTTGAATTTGGTCAAAATTAATCAATGAACAGAAATTTGACATACAGATGGGTATGTTCTCAATGTAAAAATAAAATAAAGTTAAGAACTAAAAAAAAGAATGTTCTATAAACTATTTTTTACTTTATATTGTGATTCCCAAAATGTGGTACACTATCTTCAAGGGAAGGAATAATCATTAATGAAGGCACATGACATTTTTCGAAATGTAATATTTTTAATTTGATGTAAGTAGCAAGTTAAAAAATAAAATCTAACGAGTTAAAGACAACGATCATTTCCCTTCATTTTATACAAATAATTTAAAAATAGATTAATGCTACTAAGATATACTTACGTGATGCCACATAAAATTCATGTTCGATGGCTGATTTTTGCGACTGAACAGGCAAATTTTCTCCCAAATCAGCTGTAGTTTCTTTTAGAATGTTGAGCACTGATTTACATTTCTTTGACCAGTCATCTCCTTTTAAGTCCCTGTAATCAAATCATTTTTCTCAAAGAAATTATGATAACTTAAATGATTAATTTAAGTAAACTTAGTAGAAATCACAATTGTAGTAGAAATATTTATTTGTTTTGTAGCCTGGAAATTTCCAGACACCTGGGAAAATTTGTGTCTAGTTTGGAGTTATAGTATGTCACTTTTTTGTATAATGAGTATTCCTTTGTCTTGTTACACCTGCTGATTACCAGACCAGGATGATTTGTAAATTTCATCCCAATAGCAGAATGATAGTCGGAAATATTATTAAGGAATAACTAGCAATAAATGATTCTGAAAGATTATGATTAACTCTTTACATCAATATGATTTAGAAATAAATATAATATAAATTATAATATAATATTGGGCTGGGCAGAAGTGAAAATTGTCAAGAAATTATTTTTAAACTCCGAGTTTATACTTAGTATTCACATTTTTTTGAAATTTAATATAAAATTTACGTAGTTTGTTGTCATTCTCAATTAATCAGACCCCGGCAGTAGAAATTTTATATTAAATTGGTGATTTTCAGAAAATTCATTATCTGAGCACAAATTGAACATTTCAGTACACTAAAATTAGGGTTTTTATTAATTAAAATGGTTACATGTGTCTCTTACAGCAATTATTTTTTATATTTCCATCCATTATTTTCCCTCAGAATTGTTGTAAGAAATCTTATTTTGTCTGTACAAAAAAATCTACTTCTTTTTTTAAAAATCTACTTCTTGAGACATTCCAGGGTTAAATAGAGGAAGAATCAGGTTGAAAGAAGATATGTTTGATTACCTTTCCTTCAATGTATAATAAAAAAATAATTGTAACCAAAAATAGTTGGTGACTGCAATTATATTCCAAATAAGTGCCTTCTGAATAAGTGAAGGCACATTTATTTTTAATTTATTTATAAGTAAAATGAAATTATAACTAATATAAGACAAAATTTAACAAATAACATTAGTTTTTACTTGTGAGAATTTCAGCTAAGCAAAGAAAATCTTCATCAGAGAAAAAAAAAAAAAAAAAAAAAAAAAAAAAAAAAAAAAAAAAATTATTAGAATTAGAATTAGAATTATAGGTATTATATAATTTCTTTCCTAATAAAACATAGAAAATAAAATTTGAATTTACATATAAAAATTATTACATTATTTTAACGAGTAAAATATTTCATGAAAAAAAAATGCATAAAATTTTCAAAATTAATCAGTTAAACTACATTAATTTTGAAAAATTCTGCTTCACTAATTAGAGTTTGAGGTTTTCTTTTAAATTAACTTTTTTTTTTGTACAGAATTATGGCTAGAAAATGATAATTGTGTAATAATCATAGAGTATATCATATACGTGTGAATTCTGAATTAGTTTTCTAATTTATTTTAATAGAAATAGGATGTTAAGGTATAAAATGAGATAAAACAAAATACAAAGTACAGAAAAGTTGAATGAAAGAAAGAAAGTGGTAGATGGAAAAAGAGATAGAAACAAAAGGATAGAAAACAGCAAGAGCAAGCATAAGTTGATGACAGATAAGAGGATGATGTCATTTGAGTTCTTGAAGTTTATAACAATCTAAAGTTTTCAATGACTTTTTTCCGCTTTCATCTATATGTATTGTTAGTTTTCAAAAAGTTTCTTTTCGAAAACATCTAAATAAAATTAGATTATACTTCAAAGATAACAAAAAAATTTCTTAAGTTAATTTTTATTTATAATAAAAAAATTTAAATCATAAAAATTACAAAAACTAATTTATTTTAGTTTATTTATTAATAATCTTGGCATAATGATAACTTCACATGCCTGAAAAAGTATTGATAACTATCCAAGAACATACTGTAACATTAATATTTCCCTTCCCTAATTTTTACTTGATATGACAATACTATCTAGCTTTCCATTCTAGAAAAAAAAAAAATACTTTTACAAAATTGAAAAACAAAAAAAATGTTATCTTGTAAAACAAATCAGACTTATAATTCTTGCCAATTTTCCTGCCAAATATGTAAAATACTTTTAATGAAGATCAATCCATATACGCTTAATCATTAATGGTTAAAAGAAATTGTAAAAAAATTGTCATACTTTGCTCTACTCAAAAGATATAAAAAAATACAAAAATTCTATAGAAATTATTACTTTTTTTATGCTTTAAATTTAATCCTCCTTTTTTCAGAATTTTAATGCGATATAATTAAAAAAAATGTTCACTTTCTTTGCAAAATGAAAGTAAAGAAACTTTTTTCAGATTACTACATCAGGCAATGATGAAATGAATACTACTAGTTTGTTTTAGCTCTTTCAGTTTCAGGACTACACCAGTATCATATAATTTCTCTTAAGTAAATACGAGATCTACAAATAAAGTAATGAGACTAGTTTTTATTGGCAGCCAAAGTGGCAACACTGTAAAGTTACTAGTAAACATATGGTTATATGAACACCTGATTTATATTCGGTACTAATATTTTTAGTCTATTGTTGTCATGTGAGACATAAACAAACTTTTCGTGAAACGAGTTTTTTCCATGCGTTACAAAAATGAGTGATACTAATTACGAGCAACATTACGCAATCAAGTTGTGTTAAACTCTGTGAGAAACTTTTTCAAAATTGAAAAGGGTTTATGGAGATTATGTTCTGTCATAAGCTCAAATTTTTAGGTGAAAGCATTTTCAGATGGCCGGGAATCAGTTGCGGACGATCCACACTCTGGAAGACCGTTAACATTAAAAAGTGACATAAATGTTACTTAACGAATAAATATTAACTTAACAAATCAGAGTGTTGATACGGTACAACCGGTGATTAACTGTCAGAATGATTGGAGTACAACTGAATTTGAACCATACCACAGTCCATCAAATTTTGACAAATGAATTGGACATGAAAAAAGTTTGTGCAAAATTGGTCCCAAAAAACCTCAGTGTTGAACAGAAAAACAACAGGGTGGAAGTGTGCTGCAATCTTCTAGGGCAAATTGAAACTGATCCTGATTCTCTAAAAAATCGTATTACTGGTGATGAAGCTTGGATATTTAAGTAGAACACAGAAACAAAACGACAGGGCAAGGAGTGGCACATTTGAAACTCACCACGTCCCAAAATAGCAAAAATGAGCAAATCAAAAATCAAAACCATGCTAATTTGTTTCTTTGATAGTAATGACATAGTTCATAATGAGTTTTTGCCTACATGACAGACTGTAAATCAATATGTTTACTGAGAAATTCTTGAAAGACTGTGGAAAAGAGTTGCCTACATGAGACCAGCCATCAAAGACAACTGAATACTGCATCATGATGCAGTGTGCCAAGTGCAGTGTGACAAGTGCATTGTCATGTCACACTGCACTCTAAATTAACTTTTTGGCAAAGAAAAATATTCCTGCAGTTCCTCAACCACCTTATTAACCTGACTTGACTTGACCTTATTACCCTGCCTGCGACTTTTTCCGGACAAGTTTAAAAAACACCTCAAAGGTCACCATTTTGGAACTGTAGAAAACATAAAAAGAATTTAACTGACAGCTGAAGGATATTCCTGTTTCTGAGTTCCAGCACTGCTATGAAGAGTGGGTAAACCATTTGAAATGTTGTGCAGCTTCCCAAGGGAACTGTTTTGAAGGTAAGTCCATTCATAATTGGATTGTAAATAAAAAGTTTCTCTGAATCATTCACTACTTTATTTACAGACCTCGTATGTTGATGTAATTTAATAGTGATGGACAACAATGAAAGGTTTTTGAGTAATTGAAAGTTTGGTTAATTTTTAATAATTGATTGTTTAATACATTTTCTTGGATTCTAAAATTAGTAAAAAAAATTTAATTAATATTTTTTATTTCAGCTTATATGTTTGTAAAATGTGTATTTTCCACTATCACAATATTAAAAAAAAATAAGTAAAGGAATAAAAAAACTGTGAAACGGAACATATAATCAATTATTTAATGTCAGATTTAATAAAGCATACATTTATACAGTAGTGCAATTAGTTACTATTGTCTTTAAATTGTACTGTCAGTTACAATGCATTGTTGTAACTTTTGGTTGCCTCAACTACTGTTTGGAGTCGTAACAGTGTATGTATACTGTACAGAACAAGTTATGTACTGAATTCTCTAATTAATTTAATGACATGCTTCTGTGAGTACAGTAGAATTGCTTTAGTAATAACACAATTGTTGACAATTGGAGTTTGAGATTACGTTTGAACAAAATGAAATAATTTTTAGTGTTACAAAATATTTAATTTCTTAAATATTAACGTGAAGAAAGTCTAGAATGATTTTTTTTTCCATTTCCCAGCTGTATCATATTTTATAATAATTTAAACAATAATAATATAACCACCAGATACAGTCAGAATAAAAAGGTAAGAACAGTTACATAACTGTTGAGCTTTCAAAATGTCACTTCGCTTTCAGCAGTCTAAAATATAGATTACACATTATTAATTATAATTAAATTAATATAAATTTTATCAATATGTACATACTATGTAAATACATCAAAACCTCTTATCTACTATGTCATGATAATGAGTCAGCTCATAGAGGTTCAATACATGTTTTAATTTATTGATGTGTAATTTATATTTTTGACTGCTGAAGATGGAGTGAACTCTGAAAGTGCTGCAAATTTTACTTGTAGCATGTAAAGAGGGATTTTCAAATTATAACTGAGCAAATATACTATTGTTTTCTATACTTCATATTAACTGTTTCACATTTTTAACATATAGTAATATTAATTTCAGACTAAATAATAATCTGTAAGAGGTAGCTTTATAAGTAAAACTTAAAAGAGGTATATAAGTAAAACTAAAAAAAGAGTAGGTTTTATTATTATCATTCTAAAGTATCAGTGTCATTGTCAGTTTTGTTTTTAGAAATTATGAATTAAGAATTAGTTTCATTTTATGCAATTACGAGTAGTATTAAAAATATTAAAAAAAATAGTTTGACTCATATCATTATGTTGATACTATAACCGGAAAGTTATTCATTAAAATTTTGACAATTAGATTACATTACATTCTTTTAATTGGTAATGCTTGTAAATAAGCATATAAGCATGCTGGCTTGTGATAAGCCGAACAATTATTCATGCATTTAGTGCAACAGATTCTAAAATAAAAGATTATTTATCATCAAGTTTGAAAAATAAATACTTGGAAATAGTAATTTAAACCATCTTTTACACATTAGTCATCAAGTATAATGTATGAGTAACGTATTGGCAGTTTAGTGAACTTAATTTTGTTTTGCATGAATCTGATGAATGCTAATAAAAAATTATCTCATGACAAACAGATCACTAAAAAAAAATTTTTTTAAATGATGTTCAATAATCTTTTAAAAAATCTTAATTTAATTATTTATTATACAGTATTTATTGTTATTTTCAGAGACACTATTAATTAATTGCATAACATTAAATATAATTTAGTTAATTCTTTTCATAATGACTTTTATTATATTGTTTTAAAATCATTCTAATGTGCATAACATGCAATATTACTATAAAATAACATCAAATTACAGTTTATTAATAATAAATTAAAAAATAAAAATTATATGGTATTGAAGTCTATAAATTGCCTTTATAAGTAATGATTTTATTTGGTAATTTTTAATGTTTGTGGTTTATAAAAATTATTAAATCATAACATAATCGTATACTGTGGTTTTAACATAATCGTATAACTGTGAGAAATGTAATGGTTCTTTTGGTAGAGAAACACATTTTCTTGTTGAAGACATCTTTTGTGAAGGTGAGAAGTATACTGATTTAGTGAAACACAAGCTTTCTGAAAAGTTTCCAACTATTCTGTTCCTCACCTTAAATGCAATTTGAATTCTTATCGAAAAATGTTGGGCAACAGGATCTGTTGAATATGTTGATTGAAGTGGAAGACCACCTAAATTAAACGAACAGAAGCTGCTTGATATTTCAGATGCTATGGCCAAAAGTCCATCGAAGTCAATGGGTAAGTTAGCACAACAGCAAGATACTGAACTTGCTACTGCACATAAAGCTGTAAGAAAATAACTGAAACTTTTCCTCTACAAAGTAATGTGTGTTCAAGAACTGAAACCTACAGATCAGACCAGAAGACTAAATTATTGTCAATGGTTTAAATGTTTTATTGACCAAAAGTTTCATCATTATACTTCCATAAATCCAAAGCACTTTGCAAAAATTATGTATATACATTAAAAGAGAAGGCTAACTCTTTCTAGGATGATGCAAACAGAAGCACTCATATTGAGATAACTATTGTGGTTTGTCTTATTGTACGCATACTATGTTACAAAAATAAATGAAATCTTTTTAACATTAACTTGCATTAACTGGTAAGCAAATATACTTTGTGTCATAACATTGAATGTTATGGTCTGCAAATATAAGACCAAATAGCTAATATGATGGCATCAGAATTTATGCCATTGTCAAATATATACTTAACAATAGAATACAATTTTTTTTTTTGCTAGATGTATTGTTTTCATCAACTAAAATTTGATCTAATATACACTTTAATGTAAGTACTGATTTTATTTAATTTAATTACTAATTAAATACTTAATTACTGTAAGAATAAAATGAATACCTAAGCACTTATTCATAAAGTATAGTACAATCGAATAAATGTTTACATTGTAACGGATGCCCAAATTATACGTGTAAAATTATACAGATTTATTCAAATGAAATGAGAATAATTACTTGATCCTAGGATATACTTTTCACTACATGTAACTGTAATGTCTTAACAAACAATTTTTAATGAATTTTCTAATGAATTATGGCCCTGATACAAAGAACTGTATAATGAAAAACTTCATTATCGCGTAAAATATTTAATACAAAGCTTTTGCTATAAGTTCACTGTTCTCTTCATAAGTAAACAAAATCTTAAACTTTCAAAGTTATATCAACATAATAACTTTAAGTCCACAAGAATAATATAGCTTAGTTTATCTATTAGTAATAATAATAATTGTTTAACTTTTGATATCACATGTAGTGAGTGGATTATGATAAAATTTACTATAGAGTTAAACTTTGTGATATTTTAAAATTTAATAGATAACAGTACCTGCTATGATTACAATAATAACATTTTATGGTATTTATTTTATTATTTTGAAACATTAAAACTTATAAATATTGTATTGACACTGTATGAAATAAAAATCAACATATTTTTTTTTTTTTTGCTTGATTATATCACCGCATAAGCTTGAAGGTTGTACATGGGATATGGAAATGGAATTTTGTAGTGTATGAAAAATGCCATGCCTGACTGAGATTCAATCCCGGGACCTCTAGATGAAAGGTGAGACGCTACCACTTGCACTATTTCATATTAAGCATCAAAGTGCAAGAAAACAACTTTTTTTAACTACACTTCACAGATTTCATATCGACAAAGTTCTTTTTTATCTGTTTGCTCTCCATTTACTGTCAATTATATCCATCTATTCAAAGTCAGTCTGTATATATACAACTGGATTAAGAATAATTTTCACACTTTATTGCCCAAGCAATAGTGTAATGTGTTTATCTTACTCTTATCTTTTCTCCAACTGTTTCCAGCCATTCCGTATGTTCATGAATTTCTATATGTATTCAAAGATTGCATCTACATTTATTTACATTTTTGCACATGTTTGCAGATGAGTACCTGTAGCTTTTTACAGTTATGGATTGCCAAACCATAGGATGTAATATTAATTGGAACCTAACAATAGAGTGGTAGTAAGGAGTTAATATTAAGAAGCTGTTAGTGTTAAGATGTAACAGATTCTGCAGGGTTTGAAAAAGCAACCTCCTGCTTATTAAAAAGGTTGATATTTAAAATTTCAAAACAATTATTGTTTACATAATTTAATTTTAATTAATTTAATGACAAAAATATTAAAAAAAAATCCCCCAATAAACATAGAAGAAAGTTAAATTTCCAACTAATTTATGTAACTTATGTGTATGAAATATATATGAAACACTATAACAATTCAATTTGTTATTAAAAAACAAAATGTTTATTTAAATGTAGTTTACTCTACATGCTGTATAGTGCTTAAGTACTTTATGAATTGTAACTGTATATTTCATTAGAAAACTGATAAAACATTTAAGACCAATATGCTCTGTATTTTCTACTACATTTGGTTCTAAAATAATTTGAATAAAAAGCTTTTATTATTACAAAGAAATAAGTAATTGAACAGTTGTTAATTATCAGCATATGAAATACAAATCTTGATTATTTACATAAAATTTTTAATATGAAGGTAACTTTTAATCTTATTCTTTATTACAACATCTGTTTTCAAGAGTAATATAAATTCTAATATTTTTTTTTTGTATGATAAATTTTATTACTTACAATTCATTTATCATTCAGAAATTTTTTTTATAGTATTTTACAGTTTAGCCCTCTCTCTCTTTTCTGTTTAGCCTCTGGAACCACCATAAGATATTACTTCAGAGGATTAATGTGGATGATATGTATGAATGTAAATGAAAATCTTGTACAGACTTAGGTTGACCATTCCTGAGATGTTTGGATTCAAGTTCGTTTAAAATTAACTTTTGAAAGTACCTTAGTAAAAATAATAAAAGTTTTGCCATTTTAATGCATTATAATACGTAAGTTATGACATAACTTTGGCTAGCTAGTCTACATGAATTTCTATTTTGTTTTTATTATTGATTTTAATTTAATTTGATTAATGACTTCATATTTTATATACACGCAATTTTAATCTACAATTTAACATTTTTTACTTTAAAAAATTTTAGTTTTATTTCTGTTTTAATTTAATCGAAAGGTATCTTTTAACAATTTAAAATCTCATGTAGTATAGGGTATTTAATTTTAATGTGCAATTTGGAACCAATAATTTGAAAAATTATATAGATCAACTGATGAAGCAAGGTATTTGTGAAAGTGCTCTTGCTTGGATTATGGAATAAGGTAGGAGTCATCCTGTTTTATTTTATTTTATTAATTCTGTGCTTGGGTTGATTGGATTAATATAATTTATATAGTGTAGAGGAATATGATTCCTGAAAGGATCAATTTTAGAAAAAAAAATATATACATACATACTAGCTGGTTAGGGCTTTCTTCAGTCACTCGACTATCTAGCCAGGGGGCACCATTTCTGGATCACTAAAGCCCATGTTGGGCCAGGCAAACTTCAGAGATGACCCAAGGGCCTCCCGAGGATATCGGGCCTACCCCAGGGTCATAGAGCTCGCTTTGCCCACCATTCCTATTTAGCCAGAGGGCTCTGTGCACTGGCACCCTGTGTTATTCATTACCTTCATGGTTGTGAGAATAATACTGATAAATAACAATTAGAGTATTCAGATTTCTTAGAAATCTGAAAAAGAAACTAAATTACAATAGACAAAATAGTAGTAACTATGGTACACACAACTTTGATGACAAAGAATTCATAACTTATTTCTGTTGCCATATGACAAAAATATAATAATGAAGTAAAAAGATTAATCTTTCTTTTCTTTAAAGAATATCTTTAATTCACAACTTCACCTCCAATGGGGCTAGGGCCTTGGTCTATGGCTTAAAATCTTCCCTGGGATAACACAGCTGTATCCTACAAATTTCAAAGCAATCAGTTGGTTCTCATGTGATGTCAGAAGAAACAAATAAATGAAAACAAACAAAAAAGAATTTTTGTTTTGAACAAAACAAAAGATAACAAATAAAGAAGCTTTCGGCTTTATTATATGATATTTATACAATTTGAATGTTCACTATTTGTTCTTTTACTCTTAACTTTGAGCTAAATGTTTTGGTATTGTAACTAACTAAAAAAAAGAAAGTTTTCTTTACTGTGTTAGTAGAACATATTCTTAAGGTATTTTCATTAGTTAGGATACACGTTCCATGTGGCAAATGTAATTTTTAATTAAAAAATAACTTTTAATAATTTCTTTTCTGCTGTAATAAATTACAACAAAATATATAAAATGACACTAAAAATCAATGAAGAACACATCTACACTTTTACTTAGTAACATGCAAGTGTACAAAGCTGCTGTTAATTAGTTTCTTCGTTAAGTAAATGAGTGTTTCATGTAACTGATGAGTTTTACTTCCTTGTAAATACTACCCCAATTAATGTCTAGTAAAGGTAATTAATTCCTTTGGATTGCCATAATCATTAATATTGTATAAATATAGTACCTTTTTTGTAACAATGTTTTTTAACATTTAAGAGTGCAAATAAAAAGAAAAATTACATATATAAGTAATTACATCAACGAGCATTTTTAATTAATTAAACATAAAGCTGCTGAAAAACTTATTTCCAATATTATAATTAAAAATATTTTTATTAAATAAAGTAAAACTTATTAATATTAACATAATAAATAAGATATCCAAAATTTATCTTTTTAATATTTTTATTTTAAAAGCATTTTAAAATAAAATAAATAAATGAACTGATTAAAAGTAATAAAAGAAAAATATTCTCAGTATCTTGTACAATGAAAAATAGCTACAATGTATAATGTCATGCTGTTGTGAACTATAGAAAGAATTTATGAAATATTGTGTAAACGGCATAAAAGAAAGAGAAACAAATTTTTAAATCAGAACAAATAGAAACAAAAAATATGAAAATAAAAATAATATAACTCCCACACAGAGAGTACATAGCACTGCTGTAATTGAGGTCGAAGATAAAGGACCTCAAAAATATAGATGTAATAAAACTGGAATAGGTCATCACTCAAAAAAATAAGTTTAGTAGTAAATTATGAAGGCTCAAATCCTGGTCAGACTTGACATTTTTCATCCTACAAAATTTATTTTTTATTCCCATGCTTCAAAGCTTCAAATGCGCATGAGCTGAATTATTCATTCAGCTAGAAAGCAAAAAAAAAACAACAATAATTTAGTTATATGAATGGAAAGTAATTAAGGAGGGAGTTAACACATGACTCTCACAAAAATTAAAAGTAACAAAATGCATTAAAAAACTTGGATAAATTATTTCAAGAATTAAAAAATTCTTCATTTTGCCCACACCACCCAAAACCATGAATTCTATGAGTTAATTCTTTCATGAAATGTTATACATGTATACTCCCTCCAAGTAGAATGTGATGCACTTATGAAACAATTATTCAAGGAACAACATCAACCGATATTTTGAATCCATGAGTTAATTTTTTGTGCCCCAAATACAAATGACTAAGAACAACCTCTTCATTGAAACTGGAATACTAACAAATTTCATAGCAATAGTTTTATCATCAAACAGTCTGTTATCAGTCAGTCACTGAACTAATCAATCTGCTATGCTGTTTCAGCCAAAACTTTAAAAAAACACGTATAATTAGAATGGATAACATGTCCCACTAAAGTTGGCTAAGTATTCCTTATAAATTTCAATACATCCATTACTATCTAGGATTCCTAGGAAATTAAAAATCAAGCATATATTAATAACTGTTTGATTCTTAGATTCTTCATAATTATGAGTAATCACAAATAAATACTTTTAATTTACTACTTAACTGTGAAAAATTCAGTTTGCATTCTACATTTATTCTTGTAGATTGAAATTAAGATGTTCTCCTGCATGTCCTGCTTTTTCTCAGCTTGGTCCAAGATTTCCAAAAAAAAGGTTATTTTTTATTAATAATTAAATTAATTTTCATTATAATTATTAGAAAATTAAGTATATTTACTGGAGTTACTGAAGAATTGTCCTGAGAAAGGAATTCTTTAGCTGCAGTACCCTGTTTTTCATCCCATAATATCTCAGGCTAGCAACTTCTGAGAAATTTACTATTTTAGAATGTTGAATAACAAAATTATAAATGTTCCCTGTTCCACAACCTTCTGTACTCTTCTATTGATGCAAATAGAGTTATGAAATATCCTATTCGTATCAATTAAAACATATTGCAGTAATTGAATCACTGTTTTTCAAAATGCAGTTTGTACACACACACACACACACACGCGCACACACACACACACACGCACACACACACACACACACACACCCACACACACATACACACACACACACACACACTTCAATGTGTGCTTGATAACAAAGATGTTTCAAAACCCAGTTCAAAAACCAGTGCCGTATATCTTGTAACAACACAAAATTCTATGATCCCAGTAGCAGTGGTCTCTGAAAAATTTTAACGCAGAGCTCAAAGAGAAATACAGTTTTTTCAATTTCATTTACAATGTAGTCTCGAATATCAAAATTCAAACCTCTAAATTATTTTTATTAGCATTTATTTTAATTTTGAGTATTCTCTGATAATTACATATCTTAAAAATATGATTAACATTTTGATTGAAAATGTTGACAATTTCTGTAAATTGTTACATTTATTGGAAGGAGAATAAAAACAAAATGACAAAAGTAATTTTAATTTTTTTTTTTTTATTTGTTACTTTTAATTTTGTTGTCATGACTATTTTTTTTGGGTGAACAACCAAAAATGTTAGTTTCAACCCAAAAAACATTCAAACAATGCATATTAACATATTAAAATAAATTGAAAAAAAAAAATTCCTCAATTTTGTAGCATAGCTAATTAAATGTAAATATAAAATTAATAAAACAATTCCAAATGTACTAAAACAATCCCTAGTTTACTAATAAGAGTTGTATCAATATCATTAATAAAATAACTTCTTTCCAGTCTGATGCTACAGTTGGTAAAAATTCCTGCATTTAATACTTAATAATAATAATAATCATCTAATTTTCCATTTGAATTGTATATCTACTATTAGAAATGATATGTACATAATTTATAATAGATATATAATTAATATTATAAATATATATATATATATATATATATATATATATATATATATATAAATATATATACATATTTTTTACACTTTAATATTTATTAGAAATTTCCTTTGTTGGTACACCATTTCCTTCATCATTTAAAATCCTACAAGAGAACTGAATATATAAGTATGTTCTATGCCATACCTTATCCTCATTCAGTAAAATATGCATTGTATTTTGAAGTGGGATGAAAATGCGAGAGGTTAGAGAGATAGGATGAGAACAAGGATTGATGCAGTAATACTGTGGTTGTCTTTAGGTTTGCGATGCTCTTGGGAGAATTATTAATTGATACAGTCAGTAATGAAGGGGTTGAAGATAGAAAGTGCATGCAGGGGTTAGTTAAAGGAATGAGTTGTTAGCATCGACAGATGGTTCTCCTTCCCTTTCATTCCTTTATATCAGTACAATCATGAAACCACAACCATTTCCATACCGGTAACTCAAACTCAATTCAATGCAATGTCTCTTCCGTCAAGATCATTATCATCATACCACTGTAACAATCACTGTAAGCATTATCGTCATCATTGATACCGTCATTGAAATCATCTTTCCCTTTAACAAGGGTAGGCTGCTCTGTCGTACGATTAACGTCTAATCTGAATTTTAACCCCAATCTAACCAGCAGTACTTTGTAAATCTACTTTCATCTCCATTACATTAATATGCTCTGTTTAATTTTGTCATATATATATATATACAATTATATAATATATAATTATATTATAAATATTATAATATATACAATTGCCGTTATTTAATCTGATTTCTGAAATTACATTATTAAATATTTTACAGTTTTTGACAGTAAATTTGGTTTTTACAAATTTTTCACATCACCAAAAAACAATAAATAAGGATTTTGTTTAAATTAAATATGTACTTTTCTGACAATGTAGTAGTAATATTCTGTTTCTAAATAAAATTCGGTTTTTTCAAACTTTTCTTTGTTTTATTCAACTATAAAGGTAATGCTTTATGGCAGGAAAAAATGGACAGTGAGGAAATTAGAAAGATACAGAATTTAAATTACTCGAATCTAAGTTAGAAGCTTAATGTTCATTGAAATTAAGTGATTCTAATGCAAAGGAAAGAAGTATAACTAACTTATAAATGCAGTCCATAAAAAAATATGAGACACTTACTGCATGGCTTTCGAAATAAATACTTCATAGCCAGCAATAATTTTAATTGCTGGCGAAAATGTTTAATGACATTTAACAAAAGGTGGAGAAAATGTATAATAAAATTTATATATTGTAACAAGACCAGTATAATGGATTTAGTTAACGGATTTCTGCCAATTAAGAAGAAAGTATGAAAAAATAACAATGAAAGGAATCCAAGAGGGATCCCCTTTTCTCAGGCTAACAGTTTGTTTAACAATTGTTCCTTGTAATATTGTCAATGGCAAACCTGCAACAGTTATTGATGAGAAGGATTACCGGACCAGAGTACGAATTTATGTGAAAATGTAAGGGCGCAGATGATAATTCTCATGCGTCAACAGTTAAAGAATGTGGCCGGTTCTGCAGATTAGGTATATAAGGCTGCTCAGAACAAGGGATAAAGTCAGTAAGAAGTGAGTATGAAGCGATTATAAGCAGGTGCTGTGACATGATTGTAAGATGGCGTTATCAGTCAATGTGTAGTAACAACGTACAAAGTGATGTCATAAGCATTTCAGTGTGGACAGTGGGTGAATACAGGAAGTTTTTCGGTGAGTTATTGGCAGCCAATGTGAAATGACAGAATTAAATTCATTCATAAATATGTCAGGGTAGTAAACAGGAAAGGTATTTGCAGTAAATGGAATTGCATGAACCTTAGACTTGTCTTATTAATGCAATACTAGTTGTTAAGGATGTTAATGTTAGCGGTCATTATAATGTCGTCAACTGGATTGAATTCTGGATTTTATGATTTAACTACTTTTATTTAAAAGCTATCCTTATTTTATCTTTTGTAGGTAATTTATTGATTATTTTTTTTCTTTGTTTTACGGGCATCGACTGCTAAGGTCATTAGCCCTTGTCACATTCTTAAAAAAGAGGTTAGTATCACCATCAGGGTCGTCATACGTAAGGGTGTAAAGAGCCCTTACATTTTGTTTAAAAGCACAAAGTACACAAAAACATTAAACCACAACAATAAACAAACAAACACTTATGGGGTGTAACGGGCCCCGATCTTAAAATTTGAGATAATTTCTCAAAGAACATGAAAAGAAAATATAAGTCTTTCAATACCATTATTTCCTTCTACCTGTCTCATTTATTTGTTTATTTAAGCACCCTCGGGGCGACCAGAACCGTTAAGCAGCATATCAGTCGCCTCAGGATGCCGTGGCAGTTATCTTCCCCCTATAAACAGTCCCGTAGGACATAACCCATCAGGGTCCACGCAGCATCATAAGAGCAATCTAACCATCTGTTCAGGACGGCCAAAAAGCCCCTCGGTGGGGAGGCTGCCCTTCCCGGTCCTGAACTTCTTGGCTACAGGCATGCATTGCACTTACCCATAGCCTTGCGCCCACAGTCCACCCTTGAGGGTTCACCATGCCATCATTGAACACATTTCGACTCCCTGCTCTTGCATGCACGCGAGCCGGGGCGGGCTAGGCAAAAGGGCTACCTCCCGTCACTATACGTGCCACGCTTCAAGACTCCCTTATATATATATATATGAAACTACCCCTTAGAGTTTGTTTAACACAGCTTTAAATTTTCACTTTACAGACTTTTAAGAAGTCCACTGGCGTGTAAATAAGCAACTATTTTTCCTTCATTTCCATTATCCAAATCAGCAGCAATATCATTTCTTAGCAGGAACCTCTTTCTGAGGTCCTCATATATGGTACACTCTTCCATTAGATGCTTAATTGTAAGTGTTTTATTACAAACACCGCACATTGGTCTCTCTTCGCCGGTTAACAAATATGAATTTGTTATTCGTGTGTGACCAATTCTATGCCTGGTCACAGCCACTTGTTCTCGGCGAGTCAACTTCACATCGCTTTTCCATTTATACGGAAAAGTTTTGACATGGTTTAATTTTGTATTTAAACTCCCCCAATCAGTATTCCACTTGTTTCTTATTATGTTAGTTAGACAGTTTTTGATATCTGCACCCTTACAGGAATTGAATCCAAAACATCGCAGACTGTTGCCTTTCTGGCAGCTTCGTCTGCTCTTTCATTACCTGCAATACCAGCATGCCCTGGAGTCCATACAAATATACATCGCTGTCCTCGTTGATTTAGAACGTATAAATTGGACAGGATGTTTGCAATTAGGGCATTCTTCCGTCATTCAACCGTCGCTACTGACGGTTGCCAAAAATTCTTGTTGGATGATCATGCTGGCTTCTTTTTTATTTCTTCCTGAGAGAGATCCAACTTTGTAATTACCGCTGGCAAGAGCCATGGCGGTATTTCTCTCGTGGAATTTACTAATATCTCTGGAATAACAATTTTGTGTTTTCTTTATAATTCGTGGTACCTAATTCCGGCTGGTCTGGAATAGATAGCACGATGTTCATATAATGCAGCCAAAGGATGGTTGTTAAAAAGTTTATTATTTATATGAGCAGGAAAAGCCCATATGTTTGCTGCATATCTTAACAAAAGTATCTCTCTTCTATAATGTAGTGGCATTATTCCGGCTTCGGACATTAAACTAGTCGCCGGACTTGTGCGGAAAGTGCCTGTCGCATATTTTATTCCCCCTATTATGAATTACGTCTAACTTTCTTAAATGCGACTTTCTAGCGGATGAATATACAATACATCCGCAGTCTAGTTTTGATTGTGCCTTATATAGTCTCAATAATATTTCTTTATCTGAGCCCCAATTGATGTTCGATAAACAGTTTATATTATTTAGGGCTTTTTTGCATCTATCATTCAAGTCCTGTATATGTAATCCCCACAAGGGATTTATCCAATATAGTCCTAAAAATCTCACGTTGTCCTTATATTGTATTGGATTGTTGCTGATTGTCAAAATAGAAGTTTGGTGAGGAATTCTCTTCCTACAGAAGTCTACACAGCACGTTTTTTTCTGGTGAAAATTGGAATCCATTATTCCTTACAACTTCATTTAGAGCGTTAATCGCTCGTTGTAATTTGTATTTCACCATAGCAGTCTTGTTGCTGGCATACACAATTGCAAAATCATCAACATAGACGCTGATTTCTACTGGAATGGCTAATATCAATTTATTAATGGCGATCGTAAACAAGGTACCGCTCAACGGCGAACCTTGTGGTATGCCATTTTCCAAGATTCTTTCAGATGAATATTCATTGTTGACGCGTACTTGGAAAGTACGGTTATTCATATAGTTGCTGAGTAAAACTGGCAGATTGCCACGAATGCCCCATTCATGTATCTGGAGTATTATTCCATGTCGCCAGGTCATATCGAAAGCCTTTTGAAGACCAAAGAAGACTTCGAAACAATGTTTCCTTGTAATAAAGCTGTTGTATATAATGTTCTCTTAGTTGATCATTTGATCAGTGGTAGAATAGTATTGTCGAAAACCTGCTTGATATGGTGATATCAGGTTTTCATTTTTCTAAAAGCCAAACGAGTCGATTATTAATCATTTTTTTAAGTATTTTTCCCATAGCGCACGTCAAAGAAATAGGACGGTAGCTATTGGGATCCGTTAAATTGTTATTTTTCTTTGGTACTGGAAAAACATGTGGTTTTTCCCACTGCTGCGGGTACATTCCATCCCGCCATATTTGATTACATAGTTCTAGTAATCTGCGTTTTGCTGTGGTGTTCAGTTACCTGATCATGTTATAATGGATTTCATCCGGACCGGCAGCTGTGGCACCTGCTTTCTCCAACGCTTTCACGAATTCTTCCATTTTAAAGGGTACATTGTATGAGTAATTATACTCACTACTGAAATTTAGTAGACCTTCAAGTTCTGCTTTTTTAGAAAAAAATAACTGTGTAATTTCGTTTCGAGTGTCCTTAATTTCATCCTCATCTTTAAGGCTAGTTATTGGAGCAAAGTTTTTACGCCCACAAATCGCGTTCCTCCAAACGTCTGACGCAGTAGTAGTTCTGTCAATGGATGACACGTATTTCTGCCAGGATCGTATTTTTGAATAGTTTTGTATACGCCCTGTATTTTTTAAAGGCAATAAGATTATCTATAGTAAGACGTTTCTTAAAGGCGTTATACGCTCTTTTCTTTCTTTTTATAGCTTCACTTATTTCATCGTTTCACCATGAAACGGGTCGCTTCGTAAGTTTCCTAGATGTTTTGGGAATACCGAGTCAAGTATCGCATTAGTTATAGCGTCGACATCGGCTCCGATAACTCCAGTTGTTTCGGGGAGTATCGTCCTAGCTGTGAAGCTTGTCCAATCTGCCTTATCAAACAACCATCTTTTAGAGATGGGGTATGTTATTCTTGTAACATCAATTACAATTTGCACCGGGAAATGATTGCTTCCATGTAAATCATCTAAAACATGGAAGGTTTACCTCGGTGCTATCGATCCGATTATGAGTGCAAGATCTATATAGGACGTCGATCCATCGCTGGCATTGAAAAAAGTTCTGACTCATCGTTTAAAAGAATAAGATCTGAATTCATCAGGAACCTTTCCTCCGCGGGGATCTACTAGATCCGATTCCTATAAAGAATTATGAGCATTAAAATCACCCACCAGTAAAACAGGTGAGGGAAGCTCAGAAATTAATCGTGCTATGTCATCCACATTCCAATCAAAATTCGGCAAGTATTTGCTGCAGACAGTGACCTGAAGCGGACACTTTATTCTAATGGCGACCGCTTGTAGGTTTGTATTTAGATCAACAGCTTCGGCGGTAGCTCTAGTTGATGTTAATATGGCTACTTCACCGAAATACATCATATCCTCTTAATTGAAAATTTTCATTTCGGCAGAAATGTGTTTCTTGCAGACATACACAAATCGGGTCTACATCATGTACCAAGCGTTGGAGCTCATGGATGTTTGAAAAACATCCATTAATGTTCCACTGAACAATCGACTCGCTAATTTTAAATTAGATTAAGAGCTTGGTTTACCTTTCGGCCACCCTTTTTTTCTTTTTTTCTCCATATTGCGAACAGCTTCGTGTTCGCGGAGAACGTCGTCGCCCGTATAGCTTCCGGCCTCCGAATTGGAGACCACCGAAGCCGCAGACGACGACAGACATGGATCGCCGCCGATTCAGAGGCGGAAACCTCTGAATCGACCCCCGACACGGGAATCGCACCAGTCACCGCCCCCGGAAGGGAGGACACTCTCCCTTCTGTGTGGTTTTTTGTGGCTTCTGTGGTTTAGAGGCCACCTCCGTTGCAGGAGGCTTGGAAGTCTCCATAACAGACTGCAAAACAGCCACTTTCTTCTGATCATCATCTAAAACCTCTCTAAGACGGACGTGGCCTTCTGGTTTGGCGTCCATTTTCTTCTGTACAAGAGCAACTTTCGTTTTCGGAGATGTATCTTCAGGAGGCTGTACTAATATCTTTGGCTTGACAGGTTTTTTACCACTGAAAGGCTTCATTTTGTTTTCGATAATCCTTTCAATCCAGCCAGCCAAAGTGGGCGCAAGTTTGTTGATAATCTGATTTTCATCAATAGCAACTGGAGCAGGAGCAGGAACAGCAACAGTAGCCTGAGCATAAGTTGTTGTTGCTCTAGGTTTTTGGGCGTTTACTATCTTTTTAGCTTCGAGGTAGTTGACTTTCTGCATGGCTACCTCGTCTTTGTAGACAGGACAGCTTTTTGCAAAAAAGCTTTTTGCAAGCTCTTTCTTGCCTGCCTCATCTTCTATACCGCGAGATTCTGCGCTCTTTCTCCGTTTCGCCTCAGGCGAAACGGCTGGTTTTAAACGAGGGTGTTTACGTGAACCCTCTGCCACGTTTGGTTGTTGTTCAATTTGCATGACTTTAAATCCCTTCTGTAGTAAGACTAGCCGCCGGGGTACACCCTACTCCAGGGCTACCAACCCTGGAGGTCCGTTCCGGTACTCCGGTGGAACCGACATTTGTCTTGGCAGGGAGCGGATGCACAGTCTCTGCACTGACTCCAGGTCCCCTACACACCGAGGTTTTCAGGGCTCCCATGCGCCGAAAAACATGGGCACCTTAACTACATGCTTGCCATCGTGGGGGGCATGTGGACAGCGAACGGCTTCCTTACACCTGCAATCAGTTCTAAACCTCCAATCGCCAGCTCTAAAGATGGTATCAATCCATGTCCTTAATCGTTGAAATTTGTGTATCTGTAGGTGGCCGCAAAATCCAGTCCTTAAATACGGCCTATAGATGTAATTCAGCCGAAAAAAAGCATTTCCGAGAAGAACACTCAGAACCCCGTTAGCCAGCTGCATGTAAGTATAGCTGTTGCCGCCCAGAACGTGGGACGTAGATGTTATGTTCCTGAATGGGACATATCTACCTCAGGGCATTATTATTATTATTACTTACATTTATTATTATTCTTCTTTTATTTTTATTTTACGTTTTAGGTGCATCAACTGCTATGGTCATTAGCCTCTTCCATATCAAAAGAAAAAAAGAAAAATTACTTTTCCCTCCCTGTTAAAAACACGAGCAACGTAGCCAGTAAGACTAGTGTTGTCATAAAAAATCATCCAGAAATATACTTGTCAGTAAAGGGTCCTTGCCATTTAAAATCACTAATAATTTACACATTAAAACATATCAACAAAATCACTTAAACCATTTCCAATGAAATGTTGTCACATCTTCAAATGCTGCAACAATACCACACGAATATATTACGTTTGTTTCATTTTTCAAGCTATCGTCTAGGCTTTCCTTTAGGCCATCCTTTATTAGTTCTCTTCTCCATCTTCATAAAGCCCTCGATGTCTTCTGAAAGCCCTCGATGAAATTTCTGAGACCTCAAAGATGGAATGTTATGGAATGTCGGAAGTTGAATGTTCCATAACCCTATGTTTTGCCAGTCAATATGTCGCAAGATGCGGGGAGACGATTGGGCGTGCCCTGGATCATTGTTCCTACCTGGTTTTCCCTGGTCAGCCGCTTCCTACAAATTTAACCCGGGCCAGGGAGTAAGGACTGCCTAACCCACGATACTGACATTCCAGGGCTGACACGTAGCAATAAGTGCTCCGATATCCCTTGGCAGCGATTCCAACCAAGGGCCGAAGTGACTGACACTCACTGGGCGATTGTATTTATATAACCATTTTTAATTGTTAGTCTCTCAATATCCTGATCGAGCCGCAAACACGCGACAATATATACATACATGACAGTAAATTTAAAACTAATTTAAAAGCTGGCAAAATAAACAACATAGACATACCCTTCATGTTTTCATGTTAAGTTTTTCATATTTCTGATGGTTGATTTCACTCTCAAACTCTTTTATTTTATTTTCTATCTCAGAGCTAATCTGTTTGAATATAAAGGGAATCCTCACATACCACATTTTTTTTTATTTGTTCGTTTTATTTCATTTTTTGAGATCCTTCATTTGTAAAACTGTAAGAGAGAAGGGACTGCAGAAAAAAAATAATATAATTTAACTTTTATGAAATGTAAGATTACAACAAACAAATAATGTTTCCAGTCATATTCATTTGATTTGTTTTTTTCATAAAAGGAAAAGATTCCGTTGTATGAATGTGTCAGAATCGTCTGACAGATGACAGTTAAAATGTTCTAAAGCCACAAGAATATAAAAATTTTAATGATAAATAAAGCAGTTGTCAATAAAACAAAATTAATTTATATAAGTAACAGAAGAATCTTTTTATTAACACAAAACAAAAATCAACAGCTGAATTTTCTAGAGAAAAAAAATTATTTTCTTGTGTACAGTATTAATTAATATTTTACCTAATGTGCTGATTATTCTTTTATATATATATATATATTAATAATAAAAAAAAACAGTTATCCCTTTAAAATGTAAAAAAATACAAAAATTCTCATTCAAGGTGATTTATACTAAAATATTTATTAATCATAGTTAAAATCGAATATTAGATTTTATTAATTCTTTCTGCTTTTTTTCTTTTCATTATTTATTCCCATTTTGTGGATCTACATAGATCTATGGTTCATTAGAATGGACTTTTTTTATACAAAAGTAATAAATACAAAATTAAAAACTTTAAAAATAAATATCAGTAATTAGAGTAAAATACACTACTTAACTGGTACTGTAATTGGTTGGTAAATAATTTTAATACCACATCTGAGACATTCATTATTAATATAAACGAATGAATAATGAAACAAAAATCTGTAGATATTTATTTAAACGAAATATTTATATTATGATGCTAGGATGCAATTTGCAAAGATGCACATGGAGGTATACTATCATTTAATATTTCTTTGGATTTGATCGAAAAGATGGGTATAGTTGTTTATTTATTATGAACTGAACCAAACTTTATTTTCCTTGTTAAGATTATCATTTTTAGTTCCTTGTACGAAATCAAGGAAGTATTATGAACGCGAAAAATTTCGGTTTTCAATTTCAACGGAAATATCCATTTTGACCATCCCTGAATCCATTTTGACTAGTTTCGGCGCGACGTCTGTACGTACGTACATATTTCGCATAACTCACAAAACAATCAGCCGTAAGATGTTGATATTTTGGATTTAGGACTGTTGCAACATCTAGTTGTCCACCTCCAATTTTGATTGCAATCGACTGAATCAAAAGTGTCCAAAAAAACCAAAATCGTAAAAAAATTGATTTAGGACTTTTTCTTAACTGTAGTAATAAGTTCTCATTGAGAGTTTTTCAACGATGTATCATAAGTGGTACTTTTCAATTGTAACATTAAATAAAAAAAAGTATGAAAAAATATCAGAAGTTATTAATTAAATAAAATTTTATGTATTTTTAATTTTAAAAATATGTGTATATGTAATTTAATAGGCGTATAAAGAAGTGATGTGGTGTCCACATCAGATTTTTTAATGATCATTAAAACCAAATTTTTTATTAATGGATTTTGTCACATCAAAACATTTTTATCTACATCTGTTGCCATCATCAGCAATATAATTCTGTGTCATTCAGCACTTTCCAAAATAATTTCCTACTGACGGTTTTTTTATTTTGGAAGTCATATACTTAAGGTAATTAAAATATAGTAAAAACAAATTTGATATAAATAAAATTCTTTTTTTCAATTTATTGACTTCTCATTGAAAATAGATTTTTTTTCCCAGCAAAATCTATTATTTTATATTTATAAAATTATTAGAAATAACTACGTTCAGCTATCAGTATAATATCGTATTATTATTGTTAATACATTGTCATTTTATATCATAGTATATAGATAGTAGTGAATAATCAAATATTTTTTACATTATTTTATGGGTTTGGATTTTTCCTTAAAAGTTAGTAGCTAACTAGTTTATTGTGATAAATAAACTAAATTTTTATTTTTCAAATAAGAATTTGAAAATGAGTAATAAAAGGAGATGCTATGCATCTTCTAATTTATGTGTCAAATATATAAAAACATGTCAATTTATACATAACACAGTTAGTAAACAAAACAATCTGTTCTGACTTAAGATGGAGCTACATGATTAGTTCTGGAACAGAAATTTTTATGTATCAGAAAATAAGAAACTAAAAATTTGTGTTATTCATCAAAGGTTAGTTGATGCACAGAGTGGGAATAGATTGCCCGACTGGTGACTGGCTTCTTGCTATATACAATATTCTATCACAGTAAATTATTTCTTCTACTAAACTATTAGCTAAGTTAAATAGATCACATCATGAATGGGTAGATGTGCTATCTCAGGCAAGCTTCCCTATTCCAGGAAGCTTGCTAAAGGGGCTCACTGTGACACACCCCTGGCTTCTTCTGACAGCATTCAATAAAGCCCTTGGGTACGGTAATTTTCCGGTATCTTGGAAGAAGGGACAGCTTCTATTAATTCCCAAGCCGACTACGGATGGTCAAGCTCAAACCTATCGACCGATATATTTGTTGCCTACACTTGGCAAATTATACGTACGACTCCTTGCTGAACGGGTCTGGACGGAGACGGAGACATCAGGTGGCCTTTCGCCGTTGGAATTCGGTTTTGTTAAAGGTAAATCGACGGTCGATGCACTATGTAAGGAAAAAAACTGAATTGATTCGTGCAGGGCTGACGCCCGGAGAACTAGGAAGATTCCTTTGCTGGTCCTCCTAGACATACAAAATGCGTTCAACAGCGTACTGTGGACGGCCATTATGAACAAATTAGAATGAAGAGGCAATTGCCCTTATCTCAGAGCGGCGATTAATAGTTATTTACGTGAGAGGAGGTGCTGACAAACTGAAGGTGGAGAGGTACAATTTCTAATGCAAGGGGGCGTGAACCAAGGTTCTGTGTTAAGCCTGTTGCTCTGAAACGTCACATCTGATGAGATGTTGCGACTCGGATTCCCTGGCAACGTATCTTTAATCAAGTACGCTGACGATTTGGCTTTGTTAGCTTCCGGCCAGTCAGAAGAAGTGGAAAGAGTAGCCGACTTGGCGATTAGAAAAATAAGCATTTGGCTCCGATCTAAAGGATTACAGCTTTCTTCTCGAAAAACACAAGTAATGGCGGTGGTGGGACGAAGAAAAATACGTCGTGTTAGTATCGATGTGGATGGAGTCCAAATAGGCATGAGCCGCATGTTAAATATTTGGGGTTTGGTTTGTTCAATAAACACTTTCAGTAAGTCACAAACAAAACAGAAAAGGCCATTAACTTCCTCAGTCGTTTGACGGGCTCTAAATGGGGGCCAAGAGCAGAAAAACGTAGACTATTAATGACAGCGGCTACAGCTATGATCCTCTATGCTGTGCTTACATGGTTCGTCCGTTTCAATAAGAAAAGAAATGAGCGATTGTTGACCTCATTGCAACATCGGACCACGCTAAAGATTACGGGTGCGTACAAAACGGTGTCGACTGTTGCGGCGGAGGTATTGGCGGGAGTTCCTCCCATCCGACCGATGCCTTTGCTAAGAAAAAGAAGAAATGTGGGAATATCGAAGGAGGACGCCAAGACGCTTTTATACCAATAATGACGGGAGGCGTGGGACGCGGCACGCTCGGGTGAATGGACTCGCCGGCTAATTCTCAGACTTGAGCCTTAACCCACCGGGTTGGTCTAGTGGTGAACGGGTCTTCCCAAATCAGCTGATTTGGAAGTCAAGAGTTCCAGAGTTCAAGTCCTAGTAAAGCCAGCTATTTTTACACGGACTTGAATACTAGATCGAGGATACCGGTGTTCTTTGGCGGTTGGGTTTCAATTAACCACACTTCTCAGGAACGGTCGAACTGAGACTGTACAAGACTACACTTCATTTACACTCATACATATCATCCTCTGAAGTATTATCTGAACGGTAGTTACCGGAGGCTAAACAGGAAAAAGAAAGACTTGAGCCTTGTCTGGAGAGGGGTCATGGGAACGCGGGTTACTACGTTACCCAGCTTCTCTCCGGTCATGGGAAATACGGAGCGTACTTGCATATATTTGGGCGAAGAGAACTGCCAAATTGTATATATTGTGGATCGATAGACTCGCCCCTTCATACATTTTACGAGTGCCACAGATGGGAAAGACTCTAGCAAAGACATGGTCTGTGGTGGATTGCTCCCGAAGCCGCTGTGGAATACTTGTTACAAGGCATCGCAGAATGGGATCCAATTGAAACACCGGTTACGGAAAAATACAGCAGAAGGAAATTGAATACCCAGAGCGGCGAATGGTCTGAAAAAAATAAGTCCCGACGACTGGGGCGGGATCGGGAACGGCATAGTCGGGCCCGGCCTCTTCCGTAAAGCTTGAGGCAGGCAAAAAAAGTTAATTAAAGACCGAGTCCAGGCTGGCGGGGCGGGGACCCCGGGAACCGCATAGCCGGGCCTGAGTTCACCCCTGCCCCGTCAGTTAGAGGCAGGCTAATGACGATAAAAGATTCAGAAACGGTGGGCCGACCTGCCGTGTCGGACATATTGCCGGCGGGTGGGAAGGCCCATTAGAGTCACAGGACACTCCTCTGGGTTGAGTTAGTATCCACATGCTCGATTGCAGGACCAACCCAGGGGAGCAGAAAAAAGAGTATATAAAAAATATCATGCGTGACTGGAATTCGAACCCGGGACCTCATTTAAAAACTCATTGAAGGGGTAATACTAGTTTTGTAAAATAAAATTAAAAAAAAATATTATAGATAAATAGGTGAAAGATCTTCTAAAAAATTAAAAATGGCAGTGAAAGCATAATAAATCATTTTCTTATACACCAAAGAATTGTGCTGAGTTACACAAAAATAGTTGTGCTGTGCGTTCTGAAAGAGGTGAATATTGCTACTTTTTAAGAAATAATGATTAGGTTATAATAAATAAATTAGAAGTAAAGCCGATTGTAAAATTAGCTGAACTGGTTTGTTAAAGTTCAGAGAATTAAAATGTTATAAATATTGTATGTGTAATCAAATGGTAAATAAATATAATTAAATACATCGAATAGTTTTAAGTAACTTTGAATGTGGTAATTAAATTAGATGAAATGAAATAAATAGAATAACAAAGAAATACAAAAACCAAGAAATAATATTAAATGCGAGATAAAGAAAAAATAAATATGGCATAAGAATTATTGATTTTATATGAAATTGAGGAGTAGTTTGAGGTATTTTGCTTAAAAAACACATAGATAGGAAAACGAATGAAATACACTGGCACATGCATTCCTATTTGATAATCAAATAGAGTTTATTGAAATTTATTACGTTATTCAGATTAAATTAAATAAATTTTTTTCTTGATGATATCACCACATAAGCTTATGCGTAGGATATGGAAATGGAATTTTGAAGTGTTTGAAAAATGCCATGCCTGACTGAGATCCGAACCCAGGACCTCCGAATGACAGGCCAAGATACCATTCGCCACGAAGATGTAAATTATTTTATGCATATATAATACTAATATAAGTTGTACAAGATATTAAATTTAATTTTCTAAATGATTAATTTACTAAATTTTTTTTTTTAAACCTTGTGGAAAGAAATCTACTGTGCTGATTTATTGAATATTAATAACTTTTTTTTTGTAAATTATACTGCCTTATAACAGTCTGGAAGCCATATTATAGTTAGTCACCAACAATTTGTAATACAGTTCTATTAACTGAACTCTCTATTTTTCTGTTTAGCCTCCGGAACCACCAATAGGTGGTCTTCACAGAATGAATGAGGATGATATGTATGAATGTAAATGAAGTGTAGTCTTGAACAGTCTCAGGTCGACCATTCCTGGAGATGTGCGGTTAATTGAAACCCAACCACCAAAGAACACGGGCGTCCATGATCTAGTATTCAAATCCGTATAAGAGTAATTGCCTTAATAGGATTTGAACCTTAGAACTCTCGACTTCTGAATCAGCTGATTTGTGACTAGACCAACCCGGCGGGGTTAAGTATATTATAAATGTACTTAAAAGTACATCTATAATTTAAATTTTCATGCCGACTAAAGTATATTGTAACAAGACTGGTATAACGGTAACGAACCCGAGTAACGGATTCCTACCAATTAAGAAGAAACTATTAGAAAATATAGTAATGGGAGAATCCGGAAAGGGGCTAAAAGAAACCTTTTTCGTAAAGGTAACAGGTCCGTTTATCAATCGTCTTTTGTAATACTGCCCACTGACATACCTAAACAGATGTTCTGTGAGATGAGAGTCTGCGAGATGTAAGTTCTGCAAGATGCGAGTTCTGCGAGATTTGAGTTCTGCAAGGTGTGAGCTTGTGAGAGTGCTACGTTAGAGGAGTTATTATGGGAGTTTGAAACGAGAGTGTTCTTCGAGGAGGACAGTGAAGGGGCGAATTTCTATTGTGAATTAATTTTGACGCGATTAAGGTGACGTCACAAGTAATTCCAATGTGGACAGTACATTAAAACAAAAAATGGTTCGGTGAGTTACTATTCGACTATAACTGAAAGGGATAATGTACTAAATTTCATTCAAAAATTGTTAGGGTAATTTTATTTGTGAACAGTAAAGGTATTTGCAGTGAAAAACTTTATACTTGTCTTATCTATTGTACTATTATTATTAATACAATACTAGTGGTTGAAAGTATTAGGAATAGTGGTCATGCTAATGTCTTTTGTCAATGGAACTGAATTATATTTAACTACTTGTTAATAAATCCTGACGATTACTTTAAATCATATTTTGTAAGTAATTACTGACTGTTATTATTATTATTGTTGTGGTTGTGATTACTAGGATTATTATTGACATTTATTATTATCATTTTTTATTGTAATTATTATTCTGATTCTTATTGTGAGTTGTTTATTATCGTCGTTATTTATTATTATTATTATTACTGATTTGTCTTGTTTTACTTATGTTCTTAAACTAATAAATTGTAATTACATATTTTCAATTGTCAATCTCTCAATATCCTGATCGAGTCACGAACACGCGACAATATAAAGATAGAGGTACATCTATTTCTGTTAAAATAGTATGTCACAATTTGCGTTGTAGAATTACTAAAATTTTAATTATAGCAACTGTGTATAACATGTTGCACTCTAGAAAGGATATACAGGCATACAAATTTCATGTTTGTCATTAGTAAACGTATATAACTGCATTTTTAATTTAACCACATACAAGATCGTCTAGTATTATACAAACGTCAGTTGAGTTTAATATTGTTTATTTGAAAACTGAGCTAATAATTTATTTAAAATGCTGACTAATAAAAACAAATTTAAAAAAATACTCTCTCCTCTTGTGATTATTCAAAGACTTTTTTTACTAAGCCATAAAACATAACTGAAATTCAGTTATAAGATTTATATTAGCAAAGCCGTTTAGAAAGAAAAGGTGCATTCATCAGAAAAAAAATATTTTTCGGAAACATTGAATTGGCATCTATTAAATGAATAATTTTTTCACAGAATTCAACCCTTCTGTCGGCATCATTGTCACTCAATTCTTGATGCAGTTGAATTTCATACGGAAAAAAATTATTCAATTTTAATGTAGTGAAAACAGAACCATAAGAAACCCCAGTTTCACGAAATATTTTACGAACTGAGCTCTGAGGATTTGCTACTACATTTCTCAAACTTTCAACCATAGTTAATTCGTCTAAAATCTTTTGCCCTACACGTTTCTTATTCATGGCAGAGTCTATTTCTTGGAATTTTTTTACAAGTTTTACAATTTAAGAGTGTGAAACATTTTTATTTGGATGCCGTTCATTAAACGCTTGGAGAGTTCTTCTAGCACATTTATTTTATTCTCCGAATTAAAAAATTAGTTCTGTCCTTTCTTCCAGATTGTAAGTCGTTTTAGCAAGACAAATTTAATGAAGAAAAAAGCGAAAAACCAAATGGTAGAACAATAACGCAAACCAAATGCCAATTTTAACTAAAGAACACAACAATTTATATAAAACATGATGATGAAATAAATACAACAAATACTTGTTGCCACTGATTACATACAATATGAAAGAAAAAAATTTGCAAAAATTTACCATAGAAACTAAGATCTCAACATGTTGCAAGCAAAGAAGTAGGTACCTTATTATTGGTTTTTCGTATGTTTAACTGATGTTATAATGTTGTATCTTGCGGTACGTTTTTCAATGCTGAAAAACTACAACCTATATTTTTATGAAGAACGGACGATTTCAGATCTAATGCTTTGGTTCAGTAAAACTGTATCCCAACATAACCTAAATAAACAAAATTTTTAATGATAACATTAATACCGGTGAATAAATTTTTATTTTATTTGTACAAAATTACTTTTCATTCGAAGGGCCTTTCAATCATGTGTCATAAGCTATATCGTCTCAATTTTTTTTTTTAGCCTCCGGGCCACCGTTAGGTATTGCTTCAGAGCATGATATGAATGATTTGCAGCGTGTATGAAAATGCCATGCCTGACCGGGATACGAACCCTGGACCTCCGGATGAAAGGCCGAGACGCTATCAGTCGCGCCACTAAGACCGGCATATCGTCTTATTAAAAAAAGGTTTTTAACCCTTGAAAATTTAGAAAATATTTACGGGTGAAAGTTTTTGCTGGTAATTAAAAAAAATAATTTTCACAGTTTTAATCCACCGATTATATTTATTTCAATCGGTTTAAGAAGTAATATCTTGTAATTTTATAGTTATTTTTGTTCGATTGAAATTTAAGATTTTTGAGTTGTGGTAGGTGTAGCGGAGAGGGTGGGTTTCACCCCTTTGAAGGCACTCGTAATTTTAAAAAAGTTCCCCAGGGAACGGTATACGTGTCTGCAAACAGAAATACGATGGGACTCATAGCTGTGGAATAATAAATGTGGTAACTTTTCAAATAATCACTGGTATATTAATATTCAAAATACGTTTAAGTTCGCAATGTATAGTTATCATGAGAAGTTTCGGACATACTACAACCAAACTGTGGAAAATATTTTCAAACCGAAACATTAAATGCCGACTAATATATTACGTCATCTAAATTTTTGTCATACTCTTAGGCACAACATGTTACTGATTTAAAAAAACCAGTAGTATGGAAAAATAAATTTTAGTTATTAAATTTAATCGGATAGTTTTGTTAATTTTTTAATAAGAACCTACGATTGAAATCAAAGTAATATTCACAATGGAAAATTAATATATATATATATATATATGATAATTAAGAATCTTACAGACGATACTAAATTATTTTGAAAATGTGAGTATTGGATAATAATTAATTGATAAAAAATCGGCTTATTAATTAATTTTGTCGGAGTTTTTTTTTTCTGTAATAATAACTTTTTTTTTCTCAACTAAAGTTAGAGCAAGATGAGATTTGTTTTTAGTCATTACTTTTAGGACTGGACAATATTTTGATAATATAAAAATCTTTTATAGAGAGAGTTGTAATAAATAGATAACGTTAAATTAAACTTAAAAATGAGTGACTGAAATGAATAATGCTTTTAGATATAATTTAAGTGCCTAAAGGTAGTAAACATTTTTATTATAGGCTGAATTGTCAGAAACGATATCGTTTAAAAAGACTTTTAGATAAAAAGAGATGATGTAAAACATATCCATTAAAGTAAAATTAAAATCCTTTATTACAACTCTCCGTTTTCTGATTATACTGAATTGAGTAATAAAATATAAGATTTAAGAATAATAAAAATGAAAAGAGAAATTAAAATTAAATATAATTCGTTTAATAATCCATTTAATAAAAAAAACAAATACAATACTTAAACTTAACCTGTCAAAAAGTTGTGTAATTTGTAACTAAGCATGAATACTAAAATTACTAAAATATGATAAAAATTCAAGTGGTAATCATACTCTAAAAAATTTTTTTATTTTAAATTTATCCCATAAACAACTTATAGTTTTTGGATATAAATGTAATAATTCCCATTATTTTAATCTTTCAGAAGGATCTAAATATACAAAGATAAATTTTTGGTTATTATGTAAAATACCATATTTACTCGCGTAATTCACCTGAATTTTTAAATGATATTTTTAAAAAAATATTCAAAAATAAAATATTCTGTGAAATAAATATGATTTTCTCACTGATTATCACATTTTAATTTCATTATAAATCTATGTAAAATCGTATCCTCGCAAAAATCACGCACCTACTTTTAGATAAAATAATAAAGTGTGTAAATTACGCGAGTAAATATGGTGTAATAGACTTTTTGGATTTTTAATTTCTCAGCTATAGCTGTATTGCTGTTGCAGTATAACTATAAAGGGAAAGTATAATGATTGGCCAACGTTTTGGATATCGGGGTTTTTGAAACGCGCTAAAAGTTGTCCTGCTTTTCGTTCAGACTTGTTGTGTTTGAATGCAAAAGTGCTAGTCTTCTGTTCGGATGGTTGGAGGTTCCAAACTAAGCGAATATGTGGAAAAAATAACAAAGATTCATAAATAATGTGTAAAGAGTGCAGAGGGCACAATAGAAAAGGCCATGGTATTTTTCATATCCATTCATCTAACATTAAGAAACTGTATTTGTTCATCGTATTATTGTTTCAGGAGTAAATCTTCTCTTCAATAAAAAAGGATGGTGCATTGATCTGTTGTGTATGCGTACATCTTTATTTTAGTTGCTATTGGCGCAGAGCGGATCACGTGGGGCGGCGGGTGGCTGCGCATAGCCGACTCTCGCCTATTCCCTATGGATATAGAAATTTCTATGATTATAGAAAATGGTTTATTAGTTAATATTTAGTAGTAAAAATTTCTTTATTGAATCAGTTATTTAAAAGTACGTTATAACGGACTGCGGGGAAGAAAGACTAAGAAAGAACAGGGGACGGGAGAGACTCGGCTGTGCGCAGCCGTCCGGCGCGCGACATAGTCCGTTCTGCGCCAATAGCAGCAGAGTAAGAAGCAACAGCTGGCCCGGCAACTAACTCAACCTCACACGAACACACACGTGTCCCCAAGCCAACTCCCTGTTATTAATATTTCGTTGTAAAAGTTTTTGTTGTTGTTAGTACGCTAAATTCATGAACGTTATTTAGTTATAATTGGGAAAAACGTTAAAAAAAAATCATGTGTAATGAAACATAA
Organism: Lycorma delicatula; assembly: GCF_047948215.1. Classification (NCBI taxonomy): domain Eukaryota; kingdom Metazoa; phylum Arthropoda; class Insecta; order Hemiptera; family Fulgoridae; genus Lycorma; species Lycorma delicatula. Next base: position 91,645,011 of record NC_134464.1, read on the forward strand.
ACATTTACATAAACATTTTTAAACAAACAAACATTTTTGCGGCGGGCCGTAGGCCCTCCTTTTTTCTAGTAAACAAATAAAAATCAATCCAGATTTGGAAGATTTACATTATGTTTATTTTAAATGCTTAGAATTTTTTAAGATTTATTTTTTATTGAAATTTAAGATTTATTAATGTATTAGAATTCTCTTAAAATTATCTTCTTAAAACAACAAATTATTAACAAAAATTAAATAACGCAACAATGCAATTAAAAAAAAAAAAATATTGAAGAGAAAACAAATTTAATAATATTATAATTATCTGAACAGATAATATTACAAATGATTTAAGACATTTTACAGAATTAAATTGTGTATAATATATTTAGATAATAACGGGTGAGAGAACTTATCATTTAAATAAAATCACTAAAATGAAAAATCGATTTATCAGCGAACAGATTGAAACGCAAACTATTAATAAATCCCTATTATAAATAATACTATTTAAATTTTACTTGTGTGAAATCAAATTATCAACGAATTTTCTCTAATTCTAAAAATAAACAGATTTCATAATTTAAATAAAGGAATACTTATAAAAGTGCACGTCAATATATGAAATATGAACCGATATGAATATTGCACTAACAATAGACTTAGGATGATAAATACAGTGCAGAATTTAATCCTTTACGGTTATACTGAATTAGACAATTTGCTTATTAGTTAGTAACAAAAGATTAAATATCATAAATGTATAACCACGCTTCTTGATTAAATATAATTCATTATAAAAAATTACAAAGTTTACAGAAAAAAAATTACAGTTCTAGATCTATGATGCAAGAAGGAAAGTGTAGTAATCAGTCAAAAAAGGGGTATGGTTTTTTTTTGATTTCTAGAACTTTCATACCCAGGGACCCAAAAAAAGAATAAAAAAGTGGGAGGGGGATAATGTTCATACGTAAGTACAGAGTGTTCAAAAAGTGACGCAACCTTATGGAAGAATGTTTCCTTCTTATGTAGCAGGCTTAATTGAGGAAAATGGGTTACGCAATGTAGCAGAGAATATTCAGTGTCTCCCGATACATTAGATGTGTCGGTTATGCTCAGACCCAGAATGCCTTCACAGAAAAGTACGGTGTGAATGCACCAAACAAGTCCTCCATCAAGCGGCTGTACGACAAGTCCAAGAGGGAGGGAGTGTGGCAATTGCATCCAATAGTGGTCGACCGAAAATGCTAACATCAGAAAAGTTGATCGACGTGCAAGCTGCACATTCTGTTAGTCCCAAGAAGTCTATGCGACCTCTATCTAGCCAGTATGCTTAGAAAGTGCCAGTCTAGACGCTTTGAGAGTAACCAGACGGCATTGCGCAAGTGTTTAAAGATGCATCCGTACAGAATTCATGTTCACGTTTTGTTACCTGCAGACTCTGGAAAACATGTAGCTTTCTGTCAGCGGTTATAATATATTAATAAATCTGTAACGCCAGATGGAAAAGTACTCGATTATTGGTTTCCGTCCGACGAGGCATGGTTCCACCTTGATTGATATGTGAATGGAAAATCAGCATCAGCTGCACGAGTCTCCTCTGCACGGACAAAAAGCGGGTGTTTGGTGTGCAATGTCTCGTAGACGAAGCTTCATGACATTCTTTCATGACATAGTGAACAGTAAGCGTTACATACAGATGGTGGAAAAATTTCCAAGCATTATATCTGCAGACGGGCTGCAGTACACGTGGCTTCAGCAGGACAATGCTACGGCTCACACAGCCAACAACAACACTATGACTTTCTTGGATCAGTGTTTCCAAGGACAACTGGTTTTGAAGAGGTTGCGGTTCTCTCGGTCTCGTGATTTATCCCCATCTGACTTTTTCCTGTCGGGATACCTTAAGGATGTTGCTTACAAAATTCATCCTCACACCATTCTCTAATTGCAGAGCGAAAGTGAACGATGTGTCGCTGCAATTCCTCGACAAACGTTACAACATGTGTTTAAGAGAATGAAAATTCGTTTTCGATTATGTGAATCGCATGATGGAGGACACTATCAACAGCTACTGTAACATATCCGATAAGGTGGCTTCACTTTTTGAATATTCTGCACGTACGAGCGTTAGCATGTTGGAAGCTTAATAATTTTTGACGGAATAAACCCATTTTGATACGATTTTTTATCTATTGATGAAATTTTGATGTATTTGGGACAATTTGTCAGTAAAACTTTGGGTTAATATCTACGTATGCCCGTTTTTCTTTTATACAGATTTACAATTTTATTACTATCATGATGAAATCTGCATAATAGTAGCTTCAAACAAGAAAAGAATTGTTATCTAAAATTCATTTTGAAAAGCTACTTTCTTTTACTCTGCTTTTCACTTGCTCAGTATAACCTCTAACCAACTTCAAATTTTGCACAAAAGCTCTTAGATATATAAAAATGTTGTGTGTCTGCCATCTACATGTATATACACAAAAAAATAAAAATATTTAAATGAAGCCTCCTTATTGTATTCTACGCAAAGCCCGGGCAACGCCGGTCAACCAAGCTAGTTCTTTAATAAAACCTTTTAGTTAACTTAATTGAAAAAAGGTTACATTGAAACCACAAAGCGAAATTTTCACAAATAAAACAAATTACTGAAATCGGATAAGTTTAATTGTGAATAAGACTTGAACATACAATATATGAGTTGAGTTGAGAAATCTTCCTTTGACATTGGTAAATAAAAAAACAAAACAAAAATATTTAACCCTAAGCAAGCAAGCAAGCAAGTGTAATTTTTAAAGTCTGTATTATAACAAAACTAAAAAAAAAGGAATGAAAAATATGAGAAATTGATCACGCGTTATCTATTAGAAATACGATAATATTTTGTAAATGGGAAAGTTTGCTTAAAATCTATTTTCTGTAAATTTCGCAACTTTAAAGTATAAAATGATTATTTATGTAACATATTTACTTTTAGTTTTTTCCGATGAGTAATTTGGGTTTGGCAGAGTTCCGAACAGAAGGTGTATCATATAAAATTCATGAGACCCAGCTACGCCTTCCCATTAATCTTACCTCGATTCGTTCTTAACTCTTATCTTTTGGGAATTCTACTGCAGTAGACTTAAAAAATGAAATCTAACTAAAATAAATGATGTTAAGATTGCTTTCTTGAATCCGTTTAAATAAAGCTATTCATATAGGCAAAAATATGTATCACTCTTATTTGTTTACTCGAATTTATCATTAAAATTACGTGTACTATATTAGCAATATCTGTGTATTGTGTGTGTGTGTGTGTGTGTGTGTGTGTGTGTGTGTGTGTGTGTGTGTGTGTGTGTGTGTTGAACTGATTTTCTACTTTACGAGCATCAATTTATATACGAACTATCTCTGTGGGTATATCTGTCTTTATACAGTGTGCAGTAATATTAGAACATGGAAACGGTTTCATATTTCAAAACTGAGAGATACTAAGAGGTAGAAACAAGTACGGATCTATATACTTACAAAATTACTATTTTATAGTGTATTTGAAATATTTGTCCGCTTTCTTGGATGTGCCACATTAAATCAAATTTTTCTTTTTAATAGGACATGTGATATATGATATTAATGTAACATTTTAGAAAAAAAATGATATCAAATTCGTTTCTGGAATAATGCCTTCGTTTTTGAGTTATAACCAATCAAATATGCAAAAATGGAAAAACTACGATACTAATGAAAAAAGAACGCCCAGTTGTAACATGTTATTTCGTATCACCTTCAGAATTACATAAAATTACACACTTTAAATAGTTAATGTTGGAATTAATGACCCAAACACTAATAAAATCCACCCTCACAATTATTATTAGTGTTATAAAACACTAATAATAATAAAAATACATAATATAATAATATATAAAATTAATACACAAATAACTAATTATTTGCAACACTATTTTTCTTTTTTCTCTTCAGCCATTTGACTGGTTTGATGCAGCTCTCCAAGATTCCCTATCTAGTGCAAGTCGTTTCATTTCGGTATACCCTACATGCTACATCCTTAACAATTTGTTTTACATATTCCAAATGTTGCCTGCCTGCACAATTTTTTCCTTCTACCTGACCATCTAATATTAAAGCGACTATTCCAGGATGCCTTAATATGTAGCCTATAAGTCTGTCTAATCTCTTCATTTGTCATTTTATCCACCCATCTGATTTTTAACATTCTCCTATAGCACCCCAAGTCCTTCTGCCCTCCTAAGTTTGAGCATCACTGAGACGGCGTCCACCGCTACTTGCCTAATGCGGTTGTTAAACAGCAACTTCTCATCAAAGAAAACACCTAGGTACTTATGAACACTCACTCGGCTGATTACACAGCCTTTATACTTAATGTGGGGGTTTCAACTGTACGATGATTTGTCTGCACCTTTGAGAAGAATAAACTTCGTCTTGGGCAAAGAAATCTTTAAATTTTGAATGTACATCCAGCCCTCCGCGGTCAACAAGGCCGCTTGCGCTCGATCTTCCCGCTGCGGTCGTGAATTACCACGAACTAAAAGAAGACAGTCATCGGCGAAAGCCTGGGCCATGACCCCTTCTGGGAATGTCAATTCCAGAAACCCGCCAAATATCAGGTTCCACAGCAGGGAACCGAGAACGAAACCCTGCGGACTTCCCCTGGTTACAGATTTTTCCACAAGTTTCGCATCCTTAAGCAGAGCCATAGGGTTAGACAAATAGTCACGTACCACCGCCTGCAGGGCTGGCGTTCCAACTCATAGAGGACAGAACTCTAACACAAGGAAGGAAATAATGCTTTTATGTCTATAATAGTTGCCAAAACATATTTACAGTGGCACTTTTCATTGGAAAGAGATGCAATCCTCGGTGCCAACCCCCTTCGTGAAACCATACTCGCCTCGATTTAGAAAAAAAGTTCACCTCAACGCTCTCCCAGAGCCGTTCCACAATCAGCTTTTCAAACACCTTGCCGTTTACCGGCAAGAGGCTGATGGGTCGATAACTGCCGACCTCACTAGGATCCTTTCCTGGTTTTACGAGCATCCTCACCAAAGCCACTTTCCAACAAGTCGGGAAGCAGCTCAAGCTTAGGCATCCCGAGAACAGCCCGCCAAGCGGCTTTTTTATGACCGGCAGCAGATGGTAGAATATATTCGGGCCAAGTTGGTCAATCCCCGGTGCCTTTTTCACTACCATTCGAGAAACCACTCGGTCTATATCTACGGGATCCACAGCCCGTACGCCAGGGAAGGGCGTAACCCCCGCCCTAACGCCGACATCTGCTTCATCCTCCGAAGCATCTGGAAACGGAGTATCCAGGAACGCCTGGTAAGTCACTACAGATGTTAAAGTGTTGTCATGACCACCATACTTGCATCGAGCACTGGACAGCACGTGCACGTGGTTTTGGCCGGTAACATGATTTTGGGAGCTGCCAGGAGCTGCGCTGCAACTCGTACATGGAGTCTTGCCATAACTTGAGTCAGGCTTTCTTGATGGCATGAACATACTCATTACGGGCGCGCCGGTAGATCCGCAGACCATCAGCGCGCACGTCATAAACGATAATCCCCGTTAGGGGGCGTCGCTGATATCTTCTCCTAGCGGACCTCGCCTGCGTTTAACAGACGTTTCCCCGGAAGCAGCTGTCATGACGGCTCCAGGCACTCCCCGGTCAGCGCCGCCGTAGAACCCTATCGCAGCCAGTCTTGATGGCCCGGCGGAATTGTTCAGACATCAATTCCACCTTCTCTCTGTGTTCTATGCGCCATTCCAACCCCTGCAAGGTACCGGCTTACTCGCGCCGCAGCCTGTGCTGATCCAGGCCCCTTAGGTTATAGCGTCCCGAATCTGGAGCTCATAGACCGCCTCCGTAAACGATTTCATAGGTTATAAGCTTATTATCGCTTACACTGGCCTCGGGCCAGACAGTTCAACTACTTGTACTTTTGCAGCAAGTCTCCCGTCACCAAAGTGATGTCGATGTAACTTTCTCCCAGTTCGGAAGAGAAAGTTGGCGGTTGTTCTGCGTCTTTAATCAAGTAGAGGCTCCTAGCTTCAAGGAACTGTTCAAAACCAACGCCTGGGATCAGTGAGTGTTGAACGCCAGACGGGAGACTTGCCGTTCGGGTCCAGAGCAACCAGAAATCTGATACCTGGGAGACCGTCCAGAATCCTGCCCAATTTCGCCTGCAAGTCTCGATACTCCATCCAATCCGGAAGTATTCCGACACCAATATGACATCGAGCGTACCCCTCGTGTTTCGCTCGACGGTGAATTGCTCATCAGATTAATTGGAGACAATTAATCGCATCTAGAAGACATCCAACGAATCTAAGCCAACCACGATCGCGGAGAGTGGCCGTTCCCCAGGAGAATGATTAACATCACCCCGCGGAAACCGGCCACCCTACCCCCGAATGCGTATGAGTCCTGGATCAAGAGGACCTCGAGGTTGTGCTTCTCAAGGAGCCTCATGGCATCTGGAGAGAAATGAAGCCCCAAAACGTCTCTGGGTTCTAGAGACCTCGCCTAAGATCCAGCAGGTCTTGGTGGCGGGTTGATGTCTGTTTTTCGGGTGAACCTCATGTAGGGTTCTTGACCATATAGAAGTCCATATAGATTCTTCAAGGGTCAGGGCATTGGTCACATCACTCTACGCTGCAGAGCGTAGTCGGAAATGTTCGATCACTATGCTCTTCCGGGGCACAGGGCAGCCAATTGCCCTGCCAAAGTGCCCTGCAAAGTGCGCCACCTGTACCTTGACGAAATGCAGCGATGCTGGACACCGGGTCGGGGTAAACAGTGAAGGGCGTATGAGATTGCTCAGAGGACAGCTGTAAAGAGTAAAGCTTTTGGCGACGCCTGAATTGGAAGAAACCTTTGATGACGGACTCAACCAAGTCGAACGCTTACACCTGGGGCAGTTAAACCTGCATCATTCTCAGCTCGAGTTCACCACTAGACCAATCCGGTGAGTTAAATCGATAGAGCTGTCTTTAAATCTGTTAACTTAAAGACGTACGAGGCGTTCATAATTGTAATGGATTTTGAATTGTGTAATTATGAAGTGATAACATTTTTATTTAGCAGAAAAAGCTAAAACATTTTTTTTCAGAAAAAGCTGCGTGACAGGAAAGTCCTACAACTGTGTTGGCAGCTTTTTTAAATTGCATTGTGTTATTTATAATATATATGTTCTTTTTTGTATTAAAGGGAGTTGTTTCTTCCTACGAGGATAATTATAGTACGATAATATTAACGGTAATAATAGTATTTAGTAATATTTTAACTCTGTGTTAATTATTCTACTAAGATTTCTAAGTAGTGTTCTTGTTTCATCGATAGTATTATTTTATCCTATCTTATTCCTGGAAAAATTCCAGCTGACGGTTTTTAAATTAAGCTATAGAACAGCGTTTCTCAACCTGGGGTCACGGTGATATGAAAATGGGGTGGCGAAATTAGCTTACAACTTTACAACTCTACACGCAAACAAGAATGTAGAAAAACAAATCATTTCTTATAAAAATTTTACTTACATTTATAAGTACACATGTAAAGAAAATAAGTTAACTAGATAGTTGCATTTGTTTTTCGTTTAAAAATGTATCCATGCGTGGATCTATGTTAGAAACACATGAAATAAAATTGTCTTCAAGCGATAAAAGACGATTCCTATATTTAGTTTTTGGCGTAACCATAGATAAAAAATCCTTTACACAGAGGTAAGACGTGGCAAAAGGGATTAATATTTTCAATTCTTATGCGACTAAATTCCATATTTATTTTGACAAGCAAGCCAAATCGTATCTAAATCTTCAGATGTGAATTGTAGTTGTAATTGGCCACTTGCATAATACTCACTGTGAGAGAGTCATATTCGAACAAAAAAATATTCAGTTGAAGTATATCCCAGAAGATAAAAATGGTTTCTCGAAGAGATGGGAACCGAATCCATTTGATGAAAACGTTGTTGCATCTGCTTTATTACCGGTTAAAAATCAGGATCACCTCATCGAATGTCTGCCGACAAAACGTTACAACTACAATTCACATCTGAAGATTTAGATACGATTTGGCTTGCTTGTCAAAATAAATATGGAATTTAGTCGCATAAGAGGAGTACGTACACATCAAGTTAGCACCTGTAGGTTGATCATGTTTGTACAGTTCAAGCGTGCATGTTCATACGCGTCGCTATTAAGGCAGCTACATAGTTTTAACTAAGTTTCATCGGGTTGGGGTTGGGGTTTGCGAAATATTCATTATATACTTTTTTTTTTACATTTTGGGGGTCGTGGAGCTACATATTAAGAATCACTGCTGTAGAATATGTGCTTAAACTACGTATTAAAAATAAAGCATTTTGAACATTTCTTGTAGAACGGTATGCTTTCAAATTTACTGGATTAAGTATTTTAGGGCGAAAAAATATTTCGATGATTTTAAAATGAATTATTGTGATTAAAGTAAATATTCTCAGATGACCTAGCAATTTAATTTCTAGTAGTGTTGTAAATTACAATGATCATTTTTTAATTTCACTTGTTCGTTAATTACTTTATGATTGCTGTTTTTTTTTGCATGTATTTTTCATATGTAAGGGATCTATTATTATTATTGATTTCTTTTACTGCCAATTTTTTTATTACTTTTAACGCGCGTTTATTTAACCTAATTTGTTTATTAATTGTATTTATATGTTGGTAAATAATCCTGAAAGCTTATTTTAAAGTTTTTGTACGGAAATAACAGAAGAAAAATAGTAACAATAATTAATTTTAATACGTAGACGAACAAACACAAAATTTAGCAAAATTGGGGGGAAAAAAAATACACATATGGGGATTGATATATATTTATCACGTAGTGACAATCAACTGCGCACATTCAGATGCAAAGAAAATAATACCTGCAAAAAACGTTATTTGACTGTTCTTGTTGGTCTACTAAAATCGATCACGTGACAATGAAGGATTGGACTGTGGAAAACGATTGTAGAATATATTACTTTAAGTCGATAATCTAAATTTATTCCTTTAAATGCGATAACAATCTGTATTCCATCAATACGGTTAATACAACTTGTAATTAATGTTCCGTAAGCTTCAGTAATTTTATTAGAATTATAAATCGAATATTACTTTTTAGCACTACAGATTATTTTATCTTCTGACCAAATTTAAAGGAGTAAAAAAAAATATTTTTCACTTCTTCAGCTGTTAAGATCATCCTGTTAAGGTCATTAGCACGACTGCTGAGAATTATACATTTTTAACTGCAAATGACAATTAAAAAATTGTTTATTATTATTACTCTTCGGACATCATAGTTCTGGAGCGATGCTAAAACTATGCAAGAAGGAAAGTACGGTAATCAGTCAAAAAATGAGGAATGTGTTTTTCTTGCATTTATCGACGGTTCATGACCCAGGAACTCCAAAAAATAGAAAAAAGTGAGGGGGGGATAATTTTCGTACTTAACGTACGTGTATTGGCGTGTTTGAAGATTAATAACTTTTGATTACATAAATCGATTTCGATGAAATTTTGAACAGATTCGTGTATATGGGGTAATTCGTATGTAAAATCTTGGGGTCAGTATATCCAAGTGTGGGTTAGAACTTTTTGTGGCCAACTTTCTCAAAATTTTGAATAAATAACCGCACTTTATATAAGCTCAGTACATGCACGCTTGCTTATCTTACCATTTTAAAAAAAAAATTCCCCCAAAAGTCTCCAAAAATCGAAAAAAGCTATATTTTTATTTACTGAATATTTTTTAACAGTTTTTTTTTATTTTCTAGGCACAGTAGTAGTGCAAGTGACCAGAAAAAAGAAATAGGACAATATTGGAAGTGGGGGAGCATTAAATTTTAATATCAAAAGTTAAGTTTTAGTATTATTAAAATTATTACTTTTATATTATTAAGAGTAAATAATTAACTTTTAATAATGATATTTTAATAAAATTTCTACATAATTCACCCCACCATCAAAAAAAAAAATTAGGAACTTTTAACCGGTTGTACATTTCAGTGGATTTTTCTTAGTTTTTTATTTAACATTAAAACGTAGAAAAAAAAAAAAAAAAACATCCTTGGAAGGTAATTTTGGATATAAGAGAGAAGAAAAAAAATAAAAGATTTTTTGAATATTTAAATTTTTTTGGTTTGTTTAACACATAATGATAATTTTGCAATAAAACCTCGTCATAAATTACCCCCACCGAAAAAAAGATATCATAGATAATTTTTTTCATGTATCATTATTTTTCCACTATATAAAAATAAAAACCAATGCCAGGAAAGTTTTACAACCTTCTTTGTCTGCTTTTTTTAATTCTAGTTTCTTTTACCTAATTACGTTTGAACAGTAGTTTTTGCACATTACAAAGATAATTTTCGCGCTTGTATTTTTTTAAACTAATAAAAAAATATCACGTGGAAATACCTTTGCAAATAATTACGCACTTTATTGCTTCACGGCAATATATAAATAGTTCCCAAAATGAGCTGACATTTAAAATTTTTAATAAAACATTTTTATTTGATGATCGATATATTTTTACTTTATTAAAAATTAGTGACATGGAGGTTATGCGAGATACAAAAAAAATCCATAAATGACCTTCCCGGCCTTGGCTGAACATATTCACTCTTTTGACAAAATTTTCCAAAACACGTTGACATAACTACTGGGAAATGTCGTTAATGTAGTGTCGAATTTGTTCTTTAAGGTGCTCAATTGTTTGTCGTTTATTGTTGTACACTTTATACTAAAGATAACGCTAAAGAAAAAAGTCCAACGGTATCAAGTCCCATAACCTTGGCGGCCGATTCGCATCATTTCGTTGCGAGATAACACAACGATTAAATTTTTCTAGCAATAACTGCACGGTTTCATCGGCAGTGTGGTATGTTGCACCGCCTGTTGAAACTACATGTCTTCCACATCCATATTATTAAATTTAAGCCATAAAATTTTTAAATCACCTCGTGATATAAAACTCCATTTACGGTAACGGCATCTCCATTTTCATTTTTGAAGAAGTAAGTTCCAATCAATCCCCCAGCCCAAACCGTCACCCGTCGAGGATGCAAAGGAAGGTTTTCAATCTTTTCTGGATTTTGTGATTACCTAATTCAACAATTTTGTTTACTTTCAATGCCAGTAAGAAGAAAATGTGCCTCATTGCTAAAGATGATTTTCTTCTAAAACTCGTTGTACTGTAATTTTTACAATTTCTACGCGTTGTTAAAGCGTGTACTCTTCCATAATTTAACCTCAGTGTTTACCGATAATAGCATGTAAAAATCTCTGCTGTGGTTTTACCGCGAAAAAAATTGCGACAAGTTTAAAAAATAAGTTCATTTTGGGACACTCTTTATATGCTTCGCATATAAAGTTCGCAGTCTCTCGCTTCATAAATGTTAGAAATATTATCCTGTACATCTTCCTCGTAAGTTCCTCTTTTCATCACGTCTTTCATACCAGTCATTCAAAATACTGTCTTGGTAGGCCGGTCTCTTTTTTTTCATCATCTAACATTATAAATCCTTCTTGGCTAGCGATTGCTATTCATAATTAAACTGTTTTTTAAAAGTGAATTTACCAAATCATCTTGTGCATCTCTTCCTAAGTTCCTCATTTCTTATATGATCTAGACATATAAGTTTATTAAGAAAATTTCTTAACTCCAAAGGTTTCTGAAGCAGAGATCAATACGCTTCGCAGAATGATAATATTATTCGTTTATTCATGTGGAGGCTAGCAGGAGTATTAAACTTTCCGTCATTCTTCAAAAACCTGAGTTATCGTACAATTTATTTCCTTTTAATTATTTTTTTCCGTTATAGTTACTCCCAAATATTTAATCGACTGACAAACTTTAATAACACATTCATCAACATTTAAATCTCTCACTCCACTACAGCAAATAAATAATAAGTTTTATTAAAATTTATTGAACGTTAAAATCAGCTTCCTATCTATATACTAGATATCAAAGCCATCAGAAGTTATGACAACATAATCATCAACGTTTAACGGTTAAAAACATTCCTCATCTTCATACTAATCTTCTGTGTACACTTTGCCACTTCAATAGCCTTTCGTTTAGATATATTTAAAAAAAAATAAGAGTCGTATAATAACCCTATCTTACCCTAACGGTTTCCCAAAAATCAATTTCAAGTAATGCGGTTGAAAAAGATCATAAAACTAAATACATACCGATAAAAATGAGATTTTCATAAAATTTTCTGACGTACATAGTTAACCTTATCTTATGTTTATCAGGAATTCATTCTCTCGTAAAGGCTGAGGTTTGAAATCTAATCACAATTTCTATTATCAAGGATAGTTAATAGCTCACAGTGATGAAGACTAAACTACTAAAATGAACAGGCAAAATATAATTATATCTTTATATAAAAAACCAGCAAAATAATTAAATAAAAAATGATAAGGAATGTTACCTGGGTTGTTTTAAGAGATAGTTTTCCTCGTCATTTTTTTCATAGATGTTATCTAAATTTTCAGTTTCTAGATCAAGACGTGATGCTGCCTCTTTAAGATTGTCATATTCATCGTTTGATAATGTTACAGGTAGCGGACTATCGACAGCTTCTTCTCCGACTAGACACTGAAAGAAATTCATAAAAGTTTACTTTAAACTATCAAATCGATATATAGTTTTGAAAGAATATTAAATTAGAAATAACGATTACTAAATAATAAGTTGTATTTACAATATTTTGCTGCAACATATTTTCGTTTCTTTTGTATAATGATCGTTCTTGTATACAAATTTCAATCGAAGTATTCCCAATTCGCGAATTTAAATGCCACTTTAATAAAATACTCCAAATTAAATTATTTTTACATACGATGCACTTAGAACATCTTAAAAGAATAGCAACTGAAGTTTGTAACATTTAAAAGATCCTCTCATGAGCTTCTAAACATAATAGGTGTCATTAAAAAAAAAAACTGGAAAGTATTGGATGATTTTGCCGGAAATAACGATTAAATCAATTTTACCAAAATAAGATTTAAGCGTCCAAAATTCCCAAGTTTCGAATAATTTTTTTTGATTTTAGGGACTTCCATACTTTGTGGGGAAAATTTAACAAAGATTTATTTATAAAGAAGTGATCCCTATCTAAAAAATAATATATTTAAAAGAGATAATGATCGTTCTTGTATACAAACTTCAATCTAAATATTCCCAATTCGTGAATTGGGAATAAAATACTCCAAATTAAATTATTTTTACGTACGATTCACTTAGAACATCTTAAAAGAATAGCAACTGAAGTTTGTAACATTTAAAACACTTTTAACATTTAATATATTTATATATTGTTTAAAAATATTGAAAAAAATAAAATATCTATATATATAAAAATGTTAAGTTCGTTTGTGTACGCTTCAAAAACTCAAAATGTTCTGCACCGATTGAGCTCAAACTTTAGCACGATATATAACCCGCATCAAAGATTGTTTTCATCTATTTTTAATAAATGTATCTATATATTTTTAATTTGTAAATTTTTAATTTGGAAATGTAAACAAAGGAAAACCAATCAGATCAATGCAAGATGGCCGCAGTCAAACACAACCACCAAATTTCTTTGAATTATATTTAACAGCTAAAACATCTGTATTTTATTAAAAAAAAAAAAACACGATTAAAAAAAATTTTAACACGATATATAACCCACATCAAAGATTGTTTTCATCTATTTTTAATAAATCTATCTATCTATTTTTAATTTGTACAGTTTATTAATAAATAAGAGGCTAATAAATCAGATGGAAATGTAAACAAAGGAAAACCAATCAGATCAATGCACGATGGCCGCTGTCAAACACAACCACCAATCACAAAGAGCTCGTATGGCCGTTGCCAATGTAAACAAAATCACAACTGATTAAGTAACAAATTTCTTTGAATTATATTTAACAGCTAAAACATCTGTATTTTATCAAAAAAAAAACACCAAAACAAAAAGAAAAGCCACCAAGAAGTCTGACTTACAGTATATAAATTAAAACACCAAACTTTCTTATAGCTCAGATAGACTTAAGACTATGCAAACAAAAAAAGTCGAAATAACCAAATACACAGAAAATAATATCCCTACATAATGATCAAAAAATCCGTTGTTAGGTTAAATATTCACTTTTGTCTGAATTTACAGAAGGCATTTACAACGAAGCATTGATAAATATTGAAGACAAGTGCTTAGCTAATCCAAATAAAGTTCTTAGTCAATTGGGAATGCCAGCACCTACCCGAGCTGCGATTGCTTCATTTGATGTGGATTTACGCCGTGAACAGAGTTACAACATTGGTGATGTTCAGTCATATGTCCAATCGAACATTCCCAAATTAACGCGTGAACAGAAAGGCATTTATGATCGCATAATGCAAATGATAAATGACGGAGTTGGGGGACCTTCTTCTTGGATGCGCCAGGAGGAACTGGGAAAACATTCCTCATTAGATTGATTCTAGCAACGGTTCGATCAAAAAATGACATAGCCTTAGCACTTGCTTCGTCTGAAATAGCTGCGACATTGTTACCAGGTGGAAGAACTGCGCATTCGGCTCTGAAGTTGCCATTAAACATGCAAATCATCGAGACTCTCAGGTGAAATATTTCCAAAGCATCCTGTATGGGAAAAGTATTACAAAAATGTAAACTCATTGTTTGGGATGAATGCACGATGGCACATAAAATCTCGCTTAAAACTCTTGATCGATCGTTACGAGATTTGCGTGGAAACGTTCAACCATTCGGGAATGCTTTGATATTGCTCGCAGGAGATTTTAAGCAAACATTGCCTATAATTTCTCGATCGACACCAGCAGACGAAGTAAATGCTAGCCTGAAATATTCAACACTGTGGCGACACGTACGTACATTGCAGTGGACTACGAATATGCGTGTCCAGTTGCAGAATGATCCATCAGCTGAGGTATTCTCAAAACAGTTACCGGACATTGGAAACGGACAGCTGCCAGTCGATGAGACGTCTACACGAATATCATTTCCTGATAATTTTTGTAATTTAGTAACATCGAAAGAAGAACCGATGGAAAAAGTATTTCCTGATATTCAAATTAATCATAGAAATCACGATCGGCTTAGTGAACGAGCTATCCTTACCGCAAAGAATAAAGATGTCTATCAACTTAATAATGTTATTCAATCCGGCATTCAAAGTGAGGAAATTACATATAAGTCGATAGACACCGTTGTGGAAGCAGATGAAATTGTTAATTATCCAACTTATTTTTAAACTCACTTGATCTGCCAGGGATGCCTCCACACATATTAAAATTGAAAATAGGTGTGCCGATTATCCTGTTGCGGAATATTAATCAGCCAAAACTCTGCAACGGCACGCGACTTGCAGTTAAGAAATTGATGAATAACGTAGTGGAAGCAACGATTTTAACGGGGCCTTTCAAAGGTGAAGATGTCCTCCTTCCTCGAATACCCGTGAACCTGATCGATACACAATTTCAATTTAAAAGATTGCAATTCCCAATTCGATAGGCATTTGCAATCACAATCAATAAAGCTCAAGGTCAATCTTTAGAATTGTGTGGTTTAGATTTAGATGCGGATTACTTCTAACATGGACATCTGTATGCGCGTGTTCCCGAGTCGGCAAACCATATAGCCTTTATATCTACGCAGACAGTGGAAAAACAGTAGAAAAAAATATTGTATATCCACAAGTATTGAAAAATTAAACTTCTATGAAACGTATGCTTTGTTTTGTTTCTCATTTCTCATCCATGCAACCACAATGTGCCACAGCGAAGCGTGGCGAATACAGCTAGTCTTTTTTATAAAAGTCTCACTTTAATTTTAGCACTTTAAGTAAAGAAGAAAAACAGGAAACAATTTTTTAATAATAAATATTAAAAGAGTTAGAAAAAAAAAAGAAAAAACAGAATATATATTTTTTTAGAGTGGGGAATAAATTTTAAGAAACATTTTACTAAAATGTTCACACGTATATTAGAATTAACTGATTTGCTTAAGTAAAGATTTCTGTAAATTAAACAACCCCTTCAATAAAGGCTGAAATAAGAAAAAAGAAATTTTCGGAAAACTCCTTTCTGCATTTTTGGCGCGTGGTCTATAATTTACAACAAATTGTAGATATTTTTTGATAGCTCTATATACAAGTATAACTACTATACCGCTATAAAAAATACCTAAACAACCAAAGGGAAATAGGGAAAAAGAACAAAAAACCCATATATTTCAATTTTAATAGGTGGAGATTGAGATTAAAAAAAAAAAATGTTTTAAATATAAGCAAAGATATCCGAAATAAATTCTAAAATCAGTTATTAAAAAAATTAACATATAGTAACTTTATTATTAGAATAGAATTAAAAATAAAAAAAATAGACCCGAGTGATCTGAAATTAATTTTTTTTAAAATTAATCCAATGTTTTAAAAAAGTAAACAAAACTTATTAATTAAAATTAAACAAATGATCTAAAAATAAATATCAATTTAAAAACAGAATACAAAAGAAAAGTATGAATAAACTTATAAATTTCTTGACATACCTGCAAGTGACATATAGTTTGAGAAATCTTTTTACAAATATTACTAAGTATTTCTCAACATATTTCCAGTGCAGAAGAACCAACCATCACATTTCATGGCATTTCCTTCTTTCTTTCAGAAATTTTATTTATTTTTTAAATATAATAGTTAATATATTTAAATAAAAATAAAAATCTGTTTGTAATGGTAATGTGATTGTTTTTTCCATTCTTATATTTATATTGAATAATACCTTCATTAATTATAATATAAAAAAGCTGGCAGTATTGCATGACTTTCCCGGTTAGTGATAATAAGAATTCAAAGTATTACAGCCAAAAAACAAAATCAAAATATATATTCTTTTAGTGGTGGGGAATAAATTTAAAAAAAAGTTTTCGAAAAGAATTCATACATAGATTGAGCTTAACAAATTTTCTGAAGTAAAGTCTTCTCTAAATCGAACATCCGCTTCAACAAAGACTAAAATAAGTAAAAGAATATTTTAAGACAAAACCTTTCTGCGTTTTAGGTACGGATCTATAATTTTTTAAAAATTGTAGATATTTCTTGATAACTCTACATATGAAAAACGATTTCGCAAATTTTTTAAAAGTATTTAAATCAAAGGAAGATAGAGAAAAAGAACTAAAAAGAATTTCACTTTTAAGAGTTGAGGATTGTATTTAAAAAACAATAGTTTTTATTATTTACATTGTTTTTATTATATATACATTGTAACTAACAAGCCTGCTTTAAGAATGTTTTCTCTAAAATGTCTCTGAAGAAAATCCAAATCGATTTTTTTCACGATATCCCCCCTCTTTATAAAGAATTTTGAAAAAAATATGATCAATGCCCAATATACGAGGGTAAGTCAATTATTATCCGCAATTTAGTATATTTTTATGTTATGGTAGTACTGTCGTGTTGCGTAGATGACGCATGCGTGGTTTAATTGTTGTTATGTCTGTGCAGGTTTAATACTACTAAGTTAGTTCCATTATCGCTGCCCTGCCGTTAACCGTGGCTGCTTCGCTTTCTGTTTGCACCAAAGAAGAGCAACGTTCAGCGATCCGTTTTTTGTGGTCGGAAGGTGTATCAGGGGCCGAAATTCATCGAAGACTTTCGGTACAGTACGGGAACAGTGTATTGCTGCAACGGAGTGTCTACGAATGGATTCAAAAATTCAAAAAATGGTCGCACAAGTGTTACGCACGACGAAGAAGCCGAACGACCGTTTACTGCCACATATGAGAAAAACATTGAGCGTGCACGTGACGTGGTTTTCTTAGACAGACGAGTAATTATCTATGAAGTGGCATATCGTCTGCAAATTACTCACGGTTCTACCTACGAAATCATCCACAACAGACTTGAGTTTCATAAAGTCTGTCCAAGATGGGTTCCAAAACAACTCACACAGTCGCATAAACAAACGCGCTTGGGCGTTTACCACAAGCATTTAGATCGCTACGGTAACGAACGGGACATCTTCTTAGACAGAATCGTCACCGACGACGAAACACGGATCCATCATTACGAGCCGGAGAGTAAACGGCAGAGCATGGATTGGAAACATCCAAATTCGCCCTGCAAAAAAAATTCAAGACCCAACCGTCCGCAGGAAAACTGATGCTTACGGTTTTTTTGGGACTCACAAGGTACAGTACTGGAACATTACAGGAAAGGGGCACGACAATAAACAGTGCGCGTAGATACTGACTGCCAAGTAATAGATACTTACTGCCAAGCTGAAGCCTGCAATGCGAAGCAAACGCCGAGGACTGCTGTAGAAATGTGTTGTGTTGTTGCACGACAATGCCCGTCCACATACTGCTGAAACGCTCCATAAACTCAAATTTGAAGTACTGGCTCATCCTCCGTATATTCCCGATCTTGCCCCTTCTGACTACCACTTGTTTGGTCCACTCAAAGAGGCATTAAGGGGCCGTCGATTTACCTCGGATGAAACAGTGAAAGAGGCTGCGCATTCCTGGATCAGAGTTCAACCGAAAACCTTCTTTTATGAGAGCATCAGGAAGCTTGTGCAACGATGGACAAAGTGCGTTGAAACGCAAGGAGACATATTGAAAAATGATGTACACGTAAATTTCCTATTTGTATTGAAATAAAATTTATAACTACATCGCGGATAATAATTGATTTACCCTTGTATATAAATATTTGAACCAAATTTGAAGAAAATCTGTTTGGTCAATCCTTTAATATTAAGCCAAAAGCAGCGCGACACACATACGTTCAAACACACATACGCTCATAGGTACATACATACGTATGTTTTTTTGGTCTGCATGAATTAGTCGGACCCTAAAACGCAAAGATCTGGATAAAACCCCGATACCACTGTTTTGACAAGATCACCGTACTTTCAACTTCAACGTAGCTAATTCATCTAAACTGTATTATTATTAACGGTTCGAATAACTAATTCCGAGTTTAAGGAGTAAACAATGAGATTTAATTTTTTTTTTATTTCTTGGTAACAAATGAAGATATCAACTTGACGTTAGGTATGTGTAATCGTCGTGTAAATAATTAAAAATTCATTTCTAGATTTTTCAAAATTCGATCTTGAAAGGGCTGAAGAAAAGTAAAAAAAAAATTTGAACAATGATTTAAAATGTTCCCCAATTCCGACTTTACTAAACGAGGTATTCACTAGACTGGGGATTATAAATGCTCTTTAAATAAATATCTAAAACCGATTTTCGGATTTTTTGAATTTAGATTTTTTAACTTACATTTTTAAGATGAATTCAGACTGCTTTAAAACCCACATTCTTAGATCCCTCAAAGATACGGATCCTGTACTGTTCAAAGTGTTGCTCTGAGGAAATTGCAATACAATGATATTTTTAATAAATTGAACAGGCTTTAATTTTAATTTTCCATTATTATTCTCACAAGTACGAGTTTAATGAACACAGCGGAGTTCAAGGGGAAGAGTTCTCTAACTAGACAGGAAGGGGAAGTATTCTTCAGATATATATTTAAAAACCATTTTCGAGTTTTTGAATTTCGATTTTTTAAAGGGTGCGACGGCTCAACCAACACAATCACTGCCACTGTTAATGTTATGTGCGCCGCGACTGGCTGTACCTGCCTCCGGTTACTTGATTAAAAACAAAGTAAAAAAAAAAGTTGACCGCGACGGGAAACCCAAGTAACCATATAGCGTGGTTACGGGGAGGTGCATATATATAAACAAATTAAAAAAAAAGTACATAAATAATAATTAAATCTACTTTAAATTGGTTTTTATTGGAACGTTTTTTAAATTAAATTTGAAAATGAGATATCAATCTACATTTCTGTAAAACTTGCTGACGCTGATAATAAAATGAAATTTAGATGGTTTAAAGTTTTGTTAAATCTAGCTAGAACATTATGAATCTGGATAATAATTTGAATGGAGAAAGAAAAATGGCTTTTCCAATTAGAAAATGCTTCGATAAAAGTGAGGGAAGTTGAAAGAGTTCAGTTATTGGAGTGGGAGAAAGAGTGAATTAGTTTAGTGAATTACAGTAAACTTGACTGGAATCTAGAGGAAAATACGTAATAAATGATCAATATGCTGGAGAATTTATTAGCATTATATTATTGATAATAATTAGTTAATGATGCCCACGCTAGAGCGAAGTATATGCAAAATTATATTGAACGTAAAAGGTGATGGAAGTTCAGAATATTTTTCATTTTCTCGATATATGCTTAGTTTAAAAAGTATCAGATAAGTATGCTTTGGCTGCCGTCTATGAATACAGAAGAGGGAAATCTGTTTTGAATGGAGAAGATTCGATTTGCTTTGTAAGCTACGAGAAAACCGCACTAAAGTATAGAAATTTTTGTTGCGGAATTAAGTTATTGATTTTATTTGGTATTAGATATTACCAGATTTTCTTTTTTATGAAAATGTAAGGGATTTTGTGACATTACGCTTGAGAGAGTAAGGAAGAAATAAAGGAAAGAAGTGAATAATATTATTGGCAATTTATGTTTAATATTATTAATACTTCTTATTTTATTTTTATTACTGGTATTCCTGGAAAAATTTTTTTTTATTTTACCAGGATCGTTCTGAAAGTTCTCCACCTGGCTCACAAAAAGTATGATCAAATGACTATGACATTTAAACAGATATCATAAAAAGTTTTGAAGTATGATACTTAGATGGCGTGCTATCTTTTTGAAGTTTCAAAAAGATATGTTTAGTTGCTATTCGTGGCGATCGAATAAAAATCAAACAAGCATTCATATATTTTCTGGAAAATGAATAAAATTGAAGTTAGAGCTGATAAAAAGTATTTTGTTTTAAATGGTTTAACCACGACGGATATTCAAAAAGAGTTAAGATTCAATTTAAAGGATTTCTTCCTACCGTTTTAGATGATAAAAAAAGAGGGCTGTAAATTCAAACCGCCCAGAAACCGCGACTACTGACGAAATTACAAAATTCCACAATGACGTATTAAACGATCGCTGACTGAAGGTATACAAGATTGCTTATATTGCAAACAACTAGATAAGTTTTTCCACAACATTTTACACGATATTTTGGGTATAAAAAAATCTTTTTCTTCAATTAAAGCAGCGTTTGTTAACAGTCAATCAAAATTGCATTCGACTGAAAAATAAGTTTAAACGCTCTCTAGAAATGCTCAGTCGAATGCAATTTTAATTGACTGTTAACAAACGCTGCTTTAATTGAAGAAAAAGATTTTTTTATACCCAAAAACTTCTAGAGGGCGTTTAAGCTTATTTTATCCGTTGAGTTTCTTCCGGGTTTTTTAACAGCGGGTTTTTTGGGATTCTCGTGGTATGTGCTCTTAGAATGCACAAATTCTAAGCCTTTGATGTTCCTGCCTGTTTGGAAAAAGGCAGGAACATCACACGGCAGTATTGTGCTTTACTACTGGGCCATTTATAAATGAAAAAATATTCTCTTTCACCACGTTAACGCACCTGCACACACGCGTCTCGGGTTTTTGTTGCAAAACTCCAAATTCTACGCGTCAAAGTGATTCAATATGCACCGTTTTCGAAATTATCGGGTCCCAGCGATGATTTCCTTTTTCCAAACCTGATGATCGGCTCGCTATACGAAAATTCAACTCAAATGATGAGGTTAATGCTGAGATCCGCTTATTTTGCAGAGTTGGATAAATCGCATTCTGAGGGTTTTAAAAAGTTGGAAAGTCGTTGAAATATATCAAATTGTAAGGTGATTATGCAGAAAATTAAAAAAAATATTTCTTGTTTTCTGTGTCAGGTCGAGAACTTTCCGAACAACTCTCGTATTGCTGGCAGACGACATTTGGCCACGTCATTAAAACTGAATTAAATATTTTTCTTATTTCTTTTTATGAATTTTTTTTAATAGTTTCATTGTATTTTTAAATTAATATTTCAATTAATATAATTGAATGAGTTTTTTTTCGAAAAGACGACTTGTCAAAAATTGTAATTTTTTCAAGAGAAACAAAAAAGATTTTATTCGTAAATAAAAGGCATATTCTTTTCTTTCCATAATAAAGATTTAACAAAAAAGATAGAAAAGTACAAAAAAAGTCTTGCGGAAAATTTTCCCACCTAAAAAACCACGAAGACTGGAAAATACAATCAAATGAAAACTACATGAACAAAATGAAAAATTCTCTAATTCAATCAAATGGAAAAGACTAAACTTTTATGATCAAATTAATGAAGAAAATAAAATTAACGAAGAAAATATTCGACCACTTCGAAGTAAAAAAATGGAACTAAAATAGTTTGCAGAAATCTCTACATTTAAAAGAAAACAAACAACCGGGTAAGATATTAAAAAACAGAAAAACGTAGAAAAATTATCAAAAACATGAAAGGATTTAGGAACAAATCCGCTCCTAAAAAAAGGAGTAAAATAAACACAAAAGGAAGAGAAAAATAATTAGAAAGGATGAATAAAGTATGATAAAGCATTAATAGAAAAAAAGCTGCATGAAAGTTAGTGTACTCGTACTTTTAGCTGACAAAAACGGAAAAACAGTACAAATTCTTCTACATCAGAGATTCTCAACCTTTTTAGTTCTATGACTCCCAAAAACAAAAAACAAAAAATATATATATATATAATGAATATTTCGCGACCCCCAAACCATAACCAAACGAAACCTAGTTAAAACTATTTGTCTGCGTTGATAGCGACCGGTATGAACACGCACGTATAAAGTGTACAAACATGAACAATTTACAAGTTCCAACTTGATGTTTACGTGCCCCTTGTAATTTGACCTGCTTGCGCCATATTCGAAGATTAAAAAAAACTTCAGTTTAATTATATCCCTGAAAATAAAAATGATTTATATAAGAGAAGGGTATTAAATTCATTTAGAGAAAACGTAGTTGCAACTGCTAAGTTACCAGTTGAGATTCACGACCGGCTTATCGAATTGTCTGCCGATAAAACTTTACAACCACGAACCACATTTGAAAATTTAGATACGTTTTGGCTCGCTGATCGAAGTGAAATGAAAATTTAGTCACAGCGTTGAAAATATTAATCCCTTTCGCCACGTCTTACCTCTGCGAAAAGAGGTTTTCGTCTATGGTTGCGCTAAAAACTAAATATAAAATCGTCTTTTTTCATTTGAAAACGATTTGCTTTTGTGTATTTCTAACACAGATCCACGAACGGATAAACTTTTAAACTAAAAACAAACGTAACCATTTATTTTATTTATATGTGTACAGTAAATCTAAGTAAATGTTTATATAAACGGTTCTTTTTCTCATAAAATGATTTCATTATTGTTTACGTGTAAAGTCGGGGTAATTTCACGATCTTCCTTTCATATAACCTAAGGGTCGCGACTGCCAGGTTGAGAAATGTTGTTCAACATTAATGCTTGATATAAAACCTTTTAATTTAAGAACCCTATATCTTTCTGATTAATAATAAAATTCTGTTATTTAATTTATACATAATCTTCTGTTTATACAAACTTTAATTCCTTTACTCTTAGTTGATAAAAGTGATTTTTTTAATAATAGGTAAGCCACAATATTTTTAAATATATAGTTTCCTATGATGCATTTATTAGTTATTAAATTTTTCAGTTTTTGGAAATGTATTTCTCAGTTTTACCTATTTTTTTTTGGATGCGAGTATACTATCAAAACATATATGTTCCTTTATAGTCGCAACATGTCTGTCATATTCATTATATTAATAACCACAAAACTGGAAGTAATGAGATATTAGAATGTTTTTTGATCGAAATCGATAGGGTAAAAAAACAACACATAACTGTATTGTTCCAGTTCCGTTTCATTTCGGATATCTTTAAAAAAAAAGTATAAATCTTTTATCGATTTATCAGTATAATGCATAAGAAACATACAGAGCTTGTTAGTTCCGGTTTTTAAATTGCATATATAAAATTTAAATACCCATATTCTTTAGTAAAATATATATTTTACTGCAAAGTATGAAAGCGGTAAATTTTGTATATAATTGATTCATAATACCATCGTATTCTCATTTTCTTTAATTATTTCTACAAATTCTTGTACTTTGTCGTAAACGTTTTTGGTTCTTCTCATACGTACTAATACCTTTGCCGTGGCAACACTTTTGGCATATTTAAGTACGGATATATTTTTCGTCGCTACTGCTTATCCTTCAAGTATACAGTATACACTGCCAAACAAACAAACAAACAAACAAGTACAAAAAAAAGTGGTGCCAGAACTGATATGGAGTAACTGATGGTAATAGCCGGTCTCCGTGGCGCGAGCGGTAGCGTCTCGGCCTTTCATCCGGAGGTCCCGGGTTCGAATCCCGGTCAGGCAAGGCATTTTCACACACGCTACAAATCATTTGTCTCATCCTCACTCGCAGGTTAAAAAAAAACTGATGGGAATAATCAGATGTTTTTCACATGTGAATAAGTGTAAACTGTGCATTTTGAAAAGGAAACAACCGTTCGTTATGTTACTTTATCACATACCAATAAAATGCTATATTATAATCACAGATATGATATTTGTTTGTACAAACAACGTCCTTTATTAACAATAGACAATGAAAATGAAGAATAAAAATGAAAGCTTTTAAATACCTCTTTCGATTGTATTAATTTATCGACAAATCTAATATCATTAATTTATTACATTTGACAAATCGTAACAAAGAAAAGGATACCAATAATAATGATAATTATAATACCAATGATAATTTGAAAATAAATAACTGAATGTTTTTAAAAAATATTATTCAGTATAATGAAGCGCCTATCATTTTCTTATCCATACGGAGGCTCGCGTCACGGAGCCTCCGTGACGCGAGTGGTAGCATCGGCCTTTCATCCGGAAGTCTTGAGTTCGAATCCCGGTCGGATATGGCATTTTCACACGCTACAAAGTTTTCATTTCATGTTCATACTCTGAAGTAATAATACTTAATGGTAATCCTGGAGGTTAAAAAAAGATTCAATTCGACCAATATAATTTAATTTTTTTTATAAAGCGATGAATTTTTTCAACGTTCTTTTTTTATGTAGATTGTTATTTTTTACCGGTAAAATGAACTTTATTTTAACTGAAAAAAATCACAAGTATCATTGATTAAATAGAAAAGAAACGGTTAGTTTAATATGTTACCTCCTTACGATAGATGAAAACAGAGGACCGAAAAAAGAACTTCAAAAAAGGAGAAAAAACAGCCTCCTTTTAAAGAATCGGATAGTGTTAGAAGTAATTGATAGAAGAGGTCATCGCGAAGGTGATGGGAAAACACAGTATCATGGCGTTTGGTATGCTATAAATGGTCGTAGTATATATGTATACAAAATCCAAATAGGTATACGTAAAATCGAAACGTAGTTATTTATACTTTTACTTCGGTAAAGAAGTACGTATTACAAATCTTACTTACCGTACAAATAACACGAAAGACTTTTCACGTCTATATATCTTAACCGAACAGCCTCCCGATCGAATTAAGGTAACAAAACGACTTTCAATCCGTTACTCTTACTTTCTTTGTACGAACATATATCCTTTTTTTACTTTATCCTTTTCATTTAGGTTTCTAAGAATTTAACTGGGGTTGTCCTATCACAACTATTCTGTTCCGTAATGTTTTTCCTCTAAGGGGAATAAAATATATATCCCACTCTGTCTGGGATAGTTTATCCTTTTTTTCGTCACAACACATTACCCGATACATTTATACAAGAAAACACGCACACATAGACCCAGGTCATGTATAAACATAAAAGATCTTGTTTAAAAAAAATGTTTTTTCAATAATTACAAAGTAAATCTATTTAAGATGTTACTAATGGAAAAGATTTATTTTACCCCTAAGATACCTGTTTTAATTTATTTTAATCTACGTTTATTCTTTTAAAGGGATTTAGAAAAGCTATTTAATTCAGCTCGAAAATATATATTTTTATTAAATGCACTGAATCGATGATTTTTTTGTTTTTAAAGGAAGTTATTCTGGTGGTCACATGGTAGGTGGTCTTTTTCATGATAAATCTAATGAAATATTTTTGTAAATAAAAATTTATATTAACGCTTAGCATTCGATTGTTATACTGAAATGAAATTTATGTTAATTTAATATTAAAAATATTTTTACGGGGTTCTTCAAGAAAGTACTAAAATAAAAATATTTACGTTAACTTTCTAACAACTCGAAAAAAAACCATCCGGTTGGTCTAGTAGTAAATTCATTATAGTAAATAAAAGTTGATTTCGAGGTCGAAGTTCTCAGGTTCAAATCCTAATAAGAGTAGTTGCTTTTGTTCGGATTTTAATACTAGATCGTGGATATCGGTTCTTTGGTGGTCGGGTTACAATTAATCACACGTCTCAGGAACTGTCGGCCTGAGTTTGTTCAAGACTACACACTTACCGGTTCAGTTACATTACACTGATAAGTCGTTAATGACTAATACTTTTAACTTCCTTATTTTATTCATAAAATTTACAAGTTCCGCATTCTAGAAAATTTTCGGTAGTCAATATGTAGTGTGTATGTTCGTAGTGTACGTTATGTTCGGTAGTACCGAACGTAAACCTTCACGTTTATGTTCGGTAGTAATATCTTTGCATCGAACTTCTGTATTGTGTTATTTATTTCCCATTTTTAATCACGATTTTGTTTGTATTATTTATCTCTTTTTTCTTCGCAAACGGCTTTTTATTAAATTTAGACAGGGTGTTGTAAAGGGCAACTTTATTTTTAATTAAAAAAATACCTGACAAAAAAGTTGTTATACTTACTTGGCATTAGTTATTTATTCTTATATATTGGAAAAATAATAAATGATGCAAGAAAAAATTAAAAAAATTCAAAAAATATTTATTTTAAACTTTGATGGCTCTTCCATCCCCAATATCGCCCCAAAATATTTATGTTTTTTGGCCACTTTCACAACTACTATGCTTAGGAAGAAATAAAATAAAATTGGTTAAAAGAAATATGCAATGAATAAAAATATTGCTTTTTTTAATTTTTTGGAAAGAAGAATTTCTGGGAATTTTTTTAAATGGTAAGATAAGCATGCACGCATGTACTGAGCTTAATATAAGTGACGTTATAATTGCAAAATTTTGAGGAAATTAACTCCAAAAATCTATTTACCTACCCCCTGGAGACATTGATTCCAAACTTTTACCAACAATTGATTTTATATATATGAGTTTCTGTGCCAAATGTCATCAAAATCGATTTATCCAGTCAGAGGTATTGAGCTCCAAACACCGACCACGTATGTACAAAAATTTCTCCTTACTTTTTTTGTTGTTTATAATCCCTGAGTCATAAAACGTCGAGAAATGTAAAACAGTGCATTCCTATACTCCGCTTATAGACTGATTATCATACTTTCCTATGATTAAAAAAATTGGTGGGCCTATGAAGAAATTATTACCTCGTCCATCGCCGAGTAATACCCACATATGTAGAAATGTGATTCATCATTCACTAACATATTGTGAATAACGATTATAATATTCGTAATGTATGTAGTGGCAAAAAGTCATTAACTCGAACAACAGTTGAAAGATCATCTGTTTGAATATTATATAGATGGATGTGCACATTGTTACGATGATTTCTTTGCGTACAAGTGTTGACAAATCAAGTACGATTGTCACAGGCATCTGGGATTTTCAAGGGTATTTAGGTTTCTTTACCTCAGAGTACTTTTCGTTTATTGCTAAAACACCTTTCTTCAAAATTTTAGATCCAGACTTTTGTGGTATGGGATTACATCGCACAATTACGGTTAATGTAGAATTTGTGTCAAAACAAGAGTTATGCAGGAGTAAAACTATTGCAATTTTTATAGAATGCTATAATTTCCACTTTGCGGTGTTCGTAACAAACGCTCCACCATAATAAATATACAAATATAGTGTTACCGAAAATTTGGGAAGACCTGAATGTCTCATAAAAAAATGTTTAAAATCGCACGTTTTAGTGGTTCACTTATTGTTTGAGTAACTTTCGTTAACCTGGGGGGGATAGTTTTTCAGAATTTCATTGCACAATAATGGGTACCAAAATAAAATAATTATTCTGTTATTAAAAAGAGAAGAAGTACTAACTTACTAGCCAACGTTCGCCCTTGGCTGTTCAGCCATTTGGCGACGCGCTGACCAATAAAGACGGGCTTCTGTGAACTCCGGGCTCTCGTCCAACTGGATGTGGTCCAGAGCCGGAAAATCTCTCTGGTAATCAGCATACATTGTTCCGCAACCACACAGTGGACACTCAGGACGACAGCACATGGATGAGGTGAATGTGACAAGCAAGATAGTCGTGGCCAGTTTGTAATCGGACGGCAGCTACGCTGACCGCACGTGATAGGCCGAGGTTGATAGGACCGTCAGTGACCAAAGTCTCCCATATCCCACCAGCTGCCGTCTCAGAGAGGCGCTGTTCGTTCCAGTCGCACTGGAACGATGTCTGTCGACCGCCGCATCGAACAGTGCCCTGGATGAGCGCAAGGACGCGGGGTAACTAGGGTGGGGTAGAGTCGTTCCTATCTTGGCCAGTACATCGGCCTCCTTATTTCCACGTATGTTGACATGACTGGGTATCCACTGAAATATCGTGTGCCCCCGCGATTTTCCAAACTTTCGGATCTTCTACACTCAACCGTCCTCCTGCAGTCCGTTTGGGTTTTGCGCGATAGATTATGTAGCGACTTAACCCACCGGCTTGGTCTAGTGGTGAACGCGTCTTCCTAAATCAGCTGATTTGGAAAGTCGAGAGTTCCAGCGTTCAAGTCCTAGTAAAGCCAGTTATTTTTACACGGATTTGAATACTAGATCGTGGATACCGGTGTTCTTTGGTGGTTGGGTTTCAATTAACCACACATCTCAGGTATGGTCAAACTGAGAATGTACAAGATTACACTTCATATACACTCATACACATCATCCTCATTCATCCTCTGAAGTATTATCTAAAAACGGTAGTTGCCGGAGGCTAAACAGGAAAAAGAAAGATTATGTAGCGGCTTGGAAGTGACCAAAAACTCTGTTTTCAAAGAGGAAACTAGCTTTTACAATTGCGCCGCAACGGCGTGCACTGCTCCAACTTCGCCATAATAGTTGCTGAGGGGGGCACCTAAGGCTATATGTCCCTGGAAAAGACGGCAGTAGTATCCAGCTTCTGTTTCTCCACTACCTAAAATTGAAGATCCGTCAGTGTTGACGTGAATCTACTCGTCCTCCGGAAATTCCTCGTGGATGGTTTGTAGGGCTGTTGGCGTTGAGTGGTTCTTGAGTTTGTAGCGAGCTCGAGGTAAGTGGTTGAAGAAGTTCTGGCTCGTACACAGGGATGCAGTATCCACGGGTAGAATATAATATTTCCTTACAAGTTTTTCAGATGCAGTGAGTGGAGCCTTCTGTGCCCTCAGCTTAGAAGCAGCTTGCTGGTAGTAGGTCCATTGATGATTATAGACTCGCCTAAAACGCTCCCAGAATCTTAATGCTACCTTTTCTCGGTATGATTGAAGGGATCTATCTGAGTCTGTTTTTCCATGGCTGCAATAGTGAAGGACTTAGCAGCACCTGTGATTATCCTTAAAGTCGCATTATGAAACAGCCTCGTTTAAACAGACCGCATCCAGGATATCATTTATCATGATATTAAATAGCAAACAGCTCAAGGCGGCTCCCTGGTGAATACCGTACCTGGATTTGATGAGCAACCTTACCCACCTAAACAGGTATCCAGAAATTTCCTGTTCGGTAAGTTTATGTATGAGCCTGGGCCACCAGACGGAGTCATAAGCGGCCTTCAGATCCATCAATACCGCTAATGTTATGTAAAATACATGTTATGTAAAATTGGTTACGTGGTCCATTGTGCTACGGTGCTTACGGATTCCCGCCTGAGTATCGCCAATGATTTTTCGTGCTTCAACCAACTGATTTATACGGATTGCAATTATCCTTTCTGTCACTTTACGGAAAGCATTTGTCAAAGATATTGGTCGATAACTCTCCGCCTTATTGACTTCTTTGCCTTTTTTCAGTATAGGAACGATTTCGGCCTTTCTCCATTATTGTGGCACGTGCCTTTCCCAAGTCAAATTTGTGGCGGCTAGAACTGTTCTCTTAGCAGCATCGTCAATGTGAATTAAAAGCTCGGGGAGGCACTGCAAGGGCTGCTGTGGCATTGGAGGGTTGTCAGTTATTAAGCGGGGAGATATACTTGTGAGCCTGGGTACCATTCTTTTTGAAATCTAATGTAACAATAAAATCCCTGAAAGCAGAGCGCTTGGCTTTTTTGATTTCAGCTTGAAGTACAGTTTGGTGTTTCCTAAGTGCTTCAGGTCCTCGGGTGCTTTGGTTCTTTCGGTTGTGCGACGGCTGTTGTATCGTCTTTTCTTCAGGTTGGATAATGTGAAGTTCCAATGTGAGGTTTAACGTGAGGGTTTTCACCTGTCCACAGGGTACGCACTGTCCAGTAAGGCTTTATTAATTGTGTCGATAGTCTTTTCAGGGGAGACAGATAGTGTCTCAGAAAGAACCGCATCCGAACACGCTCGAAACGTATCCCAATCAGCCTTCATGAAATTCCAGCGCAGAGTCGGGCAGTTATATTGTAAGGTATCTTGTCTGTAAGCGAAGTGACGAGAATGGCTCTATGGCCGCATCCGCTGGTGTCATCGAGAAGGCTAACTTTTGTTTTAGCAGAAATATGAGGGTGGGTGACTACCAGATCCGGCTTTGAAGTTTGACACGAAAATGACAAGAATGTTGGGGGCGTTTCCAAAACCACTAATTGATTTCTATCAACCATTTCCTCCATAATCCTCCCAGGCAAGAGAGCCTTGGATAGGCCCATCTTGGTGAAGGACTATTGAAATCTCCGACGAGAATATTGATAGCCTGGAATGGTGATTCAACCGCTTCAAGAGAGGGGATGTTACCAGGAGGGTTGTACAAGCCAGTCACACTAGTGTTGTTTATTTTTTCACACTTCGACCTTAATGGCTTCGAGGGTGTCATCATCTTCCATTTCACGTAACACTTAGAGCGTCGTTGTTACTTCTTTTTTTAACTCCAATGAATACCAGAGGCGATTTGTCGGGATCTTTTCATAGTTGTTATAGTGTAATCGTTTGTCTGATAAAACTTAGCAGTTTCTGTGGAAGCTCCTGCTTAGACGATAAAGATTAAATCCACGTCTAAATGATAGACGTTTCGTTTGAATTCTAAAAAAAATAGCGCTGTTAAGGCCTCCTGCATTCCAATAAAGGATACAAAGGCTAGTCTCAAAGCTCTTAAAAGAACTGGTTTGCGAAAGGTTCTTTGAAGCCATCTTCATGTAGTCAGCGTGTTAAAAGGCGAACCTTATGTTAATAGTTTAGATTACGCAGGAGACATCACGAGCAGGCGATCAACTTTACCACCGATGAAGTAAATAACGAATTCAATACGGTTTAAAAGTAATGGTAGTATAAGATTTAAACATATTCAAATTTCAAAAATTCTATTAATTCTAATGTGGTATATTATCAGTTTGTTATTAGGATTATTTAATTTTGTTTAACATTCAGTATTCCTACATACCCTATTATACATATCTTTCTTTAAGGGTTGTTTTGTCTTATTCCTCTCAGCGGGTCTATTATTTAAATTTTATTTACAGCATCAGAAGTTTTCAAGTAGAGGAGGACATTATCTATTATTTATATTCAACGGAGGTATAACAACAGTATATGAAATCTTACTATTATCTCTCATTCTATTCCAACTTTTTCTTTCTTCCCCGTTAATCCCCCCTCTCATAATATTTTCATTTAATTTCCTCGCATTCATTTATTGCAAAAAAACAAATAAATAAACAACTAACGAAGAATATATATATTTATTATTTTATTATAACGTAGAACTGAAGAGTATAAATAACTTACAAATTAAACAAAAATTCCACCGGGTGGATCTGGTGGTGAACGCGTCATCGCAAATCAGCTGATTTCGAAGTCGAGGGTTCTAAGGTTCAAATCCTAGTAAAGGCAATTACTTTTACAAGGATTGAACTGAAGAGTATAAATAACTTACAAATTAAACAAAAATTCCACCGGGTGGATCTGGTGGTGAACGCGTCATCGCAAATCAGCTGATTTCGAAGTCGAGGGTTCTAAGGTTCAAATCCTAGTAAAGGCAATTACTTTTACAAGGATTTTAAATCCACGATGTAGTATTCAAATCCGTATAAAAGTAACTGCTTATTTCAGAATTTGAACCTGAGAACTCTCGACTTCGAAATCAGCCGATTTGCGATGACGAGTTCACTACTAGACCAAACCGGTCTAGACCTGCTATAATAAAAAATTTAAGTAAGCAGAACAACAAAGTGTAGTTTATACTTAAATGAAGTATCTGGTTTATCTAAGACTGAAATTTCACTTATTTAGGGAATCAAAAAATAAGTTTACTTGAAATGACGTTAAAAAAGCAGCATTTTTAATTTAGGTTTTATTGCTCGCAAAATGGCCCAGAATCGGAATAAATTTACAGCTACAAGTAGTCATTAAATTCAGGGTCATTGAACAAATATTAAGCTCAGCCCAACGATTCATATACTTTAAACGAAACATACGTAGTTCTGAAAATTTAATTATGTTATCTTCTTATGCATTCATCTTTACAAGCAAGAACGCGGACAGATTTTCAGATAATTATTTATTAACAAAGATGAACATTGTTGCTGATTATTGCGAACAATATTGTAATAACAGAGTTATTATTATTTAATTTCCTGTTTAGGTACATATTACGTAATGTTGTTTTTTCATTAAAGAAAAATACGAATTATCATTATCCGAAATATGGATATCCAACCGAAATAAATCGTATGATTTTCATTTTCTTTTATAAAAATAATTTTACTTTTCCTTAGATAAGACGATACATTTTAGTAAAGATGTGTTATAATGTGGCGGTTCGTGTAGACGGGTTTTCTTTTTTAAATTTTTTACCTTGTTTGTTTAGTAAATGGAAGATGAAAGTAAATTATTATGTTAGGTCTAAATAAAGTGGATCGAAGATAATTAATTTCCTATGTAATTTATAATAAAGTTAATAACATAACAATATACGCGCTCTACAATAATAATTGTGATAATAATCTCAAAAGGTGATAAAGAGTTTCAAAAAGAACTGTAAAATTTTTTTTCTCAAAATTATAATCTTGTTTGGCTCATTTAAAATAGAATTATAGTAGTTCAATATTTATTTTTTAATGAAAATGACATTTTTTAATTATAAAAATGGGCCTAATTTATTTATTTTAAGATTTAAATTATCCTGTTTCTGTAGGTCACGTTAATAATAAACATTACAATTATGTAGTAAAGTTATGTATTATTTATATATATTTTTGTAATCCTACTAGAACCCCGTCGCAGCTTTGCTCGCGCTAAATGGTTACATGCGTTTCCCGTAGCGGTCAATCTTTTTATTTTATGTTTTTAGTCAAGTAACCGGAAGCAGGTACAGCAGACATACAGTAACGGTGGCAGTGGCTGTTTTGGTTGAGTCACAGTGCCGTATATTTCACACCACTTAAAAAAGTCGGAAACCCAAAAATGGTCTTTAAATATTTATCTGAAGTTGCAAATCTACTGAATGTCTCGTTTACTATAGTCGAAATTGGGAAAATTTACAGTCATTGTTCAACATTTTTTTTTAACTTTCTTCATCCCCTTTTAAGAAAGAATTAAAAAAATCTAGAAACTGGTGTATCGACATTGCACTCACCAAAAATCAGGTTGATTCTGCATTCTTTAGCGAGAAATTAAAAAAATAACATCGTGTCGAAAAAAATTCAAAAGCCCATTTAAACCCAGCTCACACATGATAGGTACTCACAGTTTACAATTCAATAATCTTCAATAGGCTATTTTATTTTTTTCTGGAAAAAATTTATCTAAAAATCTTCTTACTTACGCCAAAAAATATGGGTAAAAATTGGGTTGCGATTGATCGGGTAGTTTTTTTGTTTACCTCGAACAAACAAAACGTCTTCCTAATAGTATATCTCTTTATAATAGTACAACCTTTTTCTAATAGTATAGATTTTTTCAAAAATTAAGATAATCTTTCCATTAAATTTTAGAATTAATTTATTATATGAATAAAAATCTAGTGGTTCTGTAAGTTTAACAAAAACATCTCGACCGATTGAGCTGAAATTTTGTATAAACACAGTTTTTATGCCTAGATACATCATAGGACTATCGCTGTTATGAATTGTTTCACGATTTCATGATGGTGGCCGTTTTAAAGGCTTGGTAACAACTAGATTATGTTCTTCGACAATATTCATAATACCTACGGTCAAACTGTTAGTCGAATCAAATTTGGAAACCGCTTGCTGTATTTGAAATTAAATTTTATACAAAAAGTTTTTACTTTTTTTTTCGACATTTCTTTGGGTTATCGAAAGAAGTAGCGTTAAAAGTGCGATGGTGTACGGCGTACATTCCTTTACACTTATCCCTTACCTTCACCTTCACCTTCAAGCCCATCCGGATTCCTTTAAAGTAGCTTTTGTGATGACAATAAATAAGTCACTAGATGAATACTAGATCGTGGATACCGGTGTTCTTTGGTGGTTGGGTTTCAATTAACCACACA
Source organism: Lycorma delicatula (assembly GCF_047948215.1). Classification (NCBI taxonomy): domain Eukaryota; kingdom Metazoa; phylum Arthropoda; class Insecta; order Hemiptera; family Fulgoridae; genus Lycorma; species Lycorma delicatula. The sequence continues at coordinate 91,679,790 of NC_134464.1, forward strand.
TCTCAGGAATGGTCGAACTGAGAATGTACAAGACTACACTTCATTTACACTCACACATATCATCCTCATTCATCCTCTGAAGAATTATCTAAACGGTAGTTACCGAAGGCTAAACAGGGGGAAAAAATAATAAAAAAATAAATAAATAAGTCACACCGGCAGAGGCTTCAAACGGCCGATCTTCATTTGGAGAGTCCATGCTTCTTTTACTCTCTAAAAAGAATATCCAGTCTTTAGGTTATGTTGTTTATAAACTGTTCCAACAAAAAAAAAAATTAAAAAACAAAAATGACAAACGAAGGATGTCACCTCGGGATGGTGTTTGTCGGGTAACGCTAAAAACAGCGCAAAAAATTTTTTTATCGTACAAAGGTCGGGTAACCAGCTGTAACTACTATTTTAAAGATAGGGACAACTATTCTGAAACCCGTATACTTCAGGTCGTTTAAGGTTTCAAGTCTTGTGCTAATCAACCTGTTGCTCTAAAGAAATTACGATACTCTGATAGTTTTTATAAACTGAACAGACTTTAATTATTATTTATCATATTATTCTCACAAGTATGAGAATTCGATCGAGCAGGCTGGGGTTTCTACTGAGCAGCCAATGTCATTCTGGATGGACACCCCTCACCATCAGGAGACGGAGGAAGATTAAGGACTCTTCCAGGAGAACATCTAAGGGAGGACAGCTCTACAAAGAAACGTCTTCCGTGCGAGGCAGAGGTTTGTGGCTGGAGGGCGAAGGGGTGACGGACAGCCCCCTGCGGAGCCGTTGTTCGTCCACGCTTGCGAGGATGGATACCGTTGATGATGCACTCCCCGTGCATCATCAACGGTATCCACCCGAGCCCGAAGGCATCTCCAGGGGTTAAGTATTGCTCAATTACAGGGCCGGACCCGTGAGGGGAGGGGAGGATGATGATGAATGACATAGTGGTGGTCGAGAGGGCGGATCCCCCTGGCCAGAAGGGTGATAAAGTTTTACTCGGGATTGAGATAAATTAACCATACAATTTTTACTTAAATCAGGTCACCCGTTTTTGAGTTACGTATGAATAAATACAAATAAAAAAAAACATCCATAAAATAATGGAGATAACTTTTTAACCGATTTAATTTTTCAAGGAATTAACGCGTTGATATCAATAGACACAAAAAAACGTATTCAATGCATTATAGATTGAAGTTCAATTTTAAATAGAATTGGTTTAACAACACTTTCATTTTGATAAAAAATCAAATAAAATCAATCGGGGAAGAGATAAACGTTTGATAACAAAGAATAAAGCAGAGGAGAATTAAAATACAGTTATATAAAGAGACTGAAATAGAGAAAACGTGAAAGAGATGAAATAACGGGAGGCAGCTGGGTAGTTTACGATTGACGATAAATCACTGAAAAGATCAATCTGGTGCAAAATTAAACCACCCGTAAAATCTGAATTAGAATGAATTACAACACTACTGTACTATTAAATGTGAAAAGAGATTGTAACTCTGTCTGTGTATACATATATAAAATTTATGTTTGTGTGAGTTGGTGAGTGAGAACGAGAGATTGAATGAAAAAAGAGAACGATAGGGAAGTATAAAAAACAAAGAGAGTAATTCAGAAGGAAAAACAAATATAAGGAAAATGAAACAGATAAAGAACGGGTAAGATGACGAAGGAGTAAATAGGGATGTCTGATATAACAAAGAGATAAAACAATTATCCTATCTTTACAATTAAATAAGATCCTTCTTTCTTTCCCTACTACTATCATTTAAAACCTAATTTCCTTAAAATAGAACGTTTTTTGTATTATTTTCCATTATTATTCACATTGTAATATAAATTAAAATATCAGTCGAATTATTTATTATTTTATCTTACATTTCTTTTTCATTTTTTTTTACTATATAAAATCATTAAAGCTTTTTAAACTCGTGATCCATCTTTTATAATCGGTCATTTGGAATTTTAAGATGTAAAAATCCTTTTTAAATGATTTTCTGTTGTCATAATCGTAAGATAAATATTAAAAAAATATATTTTCCTATTAGTCAATTGAGAGGAGAGTGGAAGAAGCGTTAGGAGAAGACCAATTTGGTTTCAGGAAAAGTATAGGGATAAGGGAAGCAATTTTAGGCCTCAGATTAATAGTAGAAGAAAGATTAAAGAAAAACAAACCAACATACTTGGCGTTTATAGACCTAGAAAAGGCATTCGATAAGGTAGACTGGAATAAAATGTTCAGCATTTTAAAAAAAATTAGGGTTCAAATACAGAGATAGAAGAACGATTGCTAAATTTACAGGAACCAAACAGCAACAGTAATAATTGAAGAACATAATGGATGAAGTCCTATGCAAGAACTAACGCATGAAAATAAACAAGAACAAAATGAAAGTAATGAAATATAGTAGAAATAACAAAGATGGACCACTGAATGTGAAAATAGGAGGAGAAAAGATTATGGAGGTAGAATAATTTTGTTATTTGGGAAGTAGAATTACTAAAGATGGACGAAGCAGGAGCGATATAAAATGCCGAATAGCACAAGCGAAACGAGCCTTCAGTAAGAAATATAATTTGTTTACATCAAAAATTAATTTAAATGTCAGGAAAAGATTTTTGAATGTGTATGTTTGGAGTGTCGCTTTATATGGAAGTGAAAATTGGACAATTGGAGTATCTGAGAAGAAACGATTAGAGGCTTTTGAAATGTGGTGCTATAGGAGAATGTTAAAAATCAGACGGGTGGATAAAGTGATAAATGAAGAGGTATTGCGGCAAATAGATGAAGAAAGAAGCATTTGGAAAAATATAGTTAAATATAGTTAAAATATAGTTAGACTTATAGGCCACATACTAAGGCATCCTGGAATAGTCGCTTTAATATTGGAAGGACAGGTAGAAGGGAAAAATTGTGTAGGCAGGCCACGTTTGGAATATGTAAAATAAATTGTTAGGGATGTAGGATGTAGAGGGTATACTGAAATGAAACGACTAGCACTAGATAGGGAATCTTGGAGAGCTGCATCAAACCAGTCAAATGACTGAAGACAAAAGAAAATTAGTCAATAGCACTTCACAACAATGCGAAATTACTAACTTGTACTTACTTTATTTTTTACGTCATTTAAGTGCTATTCTGAGAACCAGTATGATACTACAGTAACCTAATAGAGAACACTTAGATAATACGAGATGATATTACTTGAACTATAACTAATTCGAAATATTGTCCTGATAAATTGAAAACTAAGTTTTTACATTAGATAGATAATATTTGTGTATAGAATTTGATTAATTGACAGTTATTAGCTCTTTCAGCCAGTACTATACAATTAGGATAAAAAGAGTTCTTCGAGTTGGTCTCGGAGCTCTCCTTCCAGATGCACTAGTTCTGCAAGTCCATACGTCTTCATCAGGGATCTACATTCAAAGAAAAAATATGTTGAAAAAGTGGATCAAGGTTTAATGAGAACGTCTAACTTAAGATAAAGTGTAGTACTAGACATATTATATTCTGAAGAATTCTGTTGTCCCTCTTTATTTAGCGAACACTTTCTCTACTCCATGATCACTTTTATGCTACAAAAAAATTGTTAATACTTAAGAAATTACAACACCAACGGAAAAAAATAGGTTTATAAAGGAACGATCTCGCCATTTTTGGAATTATCCAACTGGACTACTGGTTCATTCCAGGTATATATAGAGTGTTACATACAATATTTCCCATTATAATATATATTATATTGGAATATATATAATCCATTATATATTATATATAAAATATTATATAAAATATTCCCATCAGATGCTGCGTGAGCTTGGCCAAACGCGTTAGCTATTGGTGTGTGGGCTATCAGCGTTAGTATTTATACTAACAAATAAATCCGAAAACTTCCAGTTAGTCTGAAAAGGATTCTAGATAGTCAGACGCATACACGTGTTCGGACTTCCAGACCATTGTCAAGAGAACTTTTTTTGCAGAAAGTTGTGTTTAGAATTTTTATTTATTGTGGGGAATCGTAGAGCCAATATTCCATCCGGAGTTTTTCTTCTAGGTCATAATTATGCATCTGACATTAGCCTCTCGTCACAATATTGTAAAAGATTTGCTCCCTCATCAATATAACGCGTCAGAAAGTTATCAAAACACTCACTTTACAGTATTCTGTCATTGGTGCAAGTCTTATCACGGCTGCTCCTCTCCACCTTTTTCTATTGTTTGCTAACCTCTTTTGCTTCAGCAGATTTTCCCTTTTCCATAATCCCATCTATCATTTGAAATCTCTTCCTTCCTCTTCCTTTCCATCCAATCACCAAGCCTTCTGTCGCATCCGCTAATAAACACCTTAAATGTCCTAGCCGGTTCCTTTTCCTATATTCAATCATATACAGCATTTTTCTGTTCTCTCCGATTCTCCTTTATACTTCTTCATTTGTCACAAGGTCTTGCCATCTGACATTTTTGTCATTCTGTGCCACACCCGCATCTAAAAAGTCTCAATGCATTTTCTGTCTGCCTTCCTCCATGTTTCAGCAACATAGAGCATCAAAAAATACGTGTCATAATATGCTTTACTCGTTCTTTCGATATGCCTATGTATCTGGATGTTGATGCGTTGTTCTGTGATGCGACTGTCGTTTTGAATCAATTCATACTCCTCCTCCTCCTCCTATTAATGCATCTTATCAGTCACAGAAACTCTTCGACACTGCAATATTGATCTTCAATATTCGCTTTACGAGCTTATAACGCGGGAAAATTTTATTTTCCACCTACTTACAGTACTTCAATCGACAGTTTCATCATCTAAGACGAAGATAAATATAATTAGCGTCCGGTTTTCCGGTGTTAAAAATGCAATACTGCACGTTGTTTTAAACGCCTTGGCATAGAAGGTGTACTTTATTCCATAACAAAGGCGATTGAGAAAAAATGAGAGGGCGTGGGTGAATGAGTTTTGGATTGTTAGTAGAACGGGAGTGAAACTACAAGATGACACAGCACCTGTTTGAGCATTATTTTGTTTTCCCGTTACGTTCCGACGTATATTTCAGCCACTTCTTATATCAATCGGTAAAAAACTCTAATGTAAATAAAATTCAAATTCAATGTAAAAGAATGGTCTAAAATGCAGACCGTCAGTTGAAAAATAAGTATTTTTAACTTTTCTATTTCATACTATTTTTTTTTTAGTTATTTAATCTCCAGGACCGTCGTTAGGTATTGCTTCAGAGGATAGGATGAAATGACAATTTTTTAGCGTGTGAAAATACCGTGCCTGATCAGGATTCGACCCAGGACCTCCTGATGAAAGACCGAAACGCTACCACTCACGCTGCCGAGGCCGACGCGAGTAATATTATTATTTATGTTAATATTATTATTATTATTATTATTATTCGGCGATTGCTGATGTCCACGGTACATTCCATCCTGCTATACGGGTCGGAAGTGTGGGCCCAGGCATTAAGAGTTGCGAGAAACCGGAAGCGGCTCGCGCAGGTGCAACGCACCGCAGCCTTGCGAGTCGCTTCCGCGTATCGGACGGTCTCCGAGCCTGCAGTACTTGTGGTCGCCGGCGTCATACCCATTGCTACTTTAGCAAGGGAGCGCCAGGCGATCCACGGGAGGCGGCGGGCAGGCGGAGACCGGGTGACGCCAACGAGGAACGCACTCGCACATTCCTCGCATGGCAAGAGACCTGGGACCACGAGACCAGAGGACGATGGACCGCAAGGCTTATTCCTCTGGTCAGACCGTGGACGGAGCGACGGCATGGAGAAGTGGAGTACTACATGACCCAATTTTTAACGGGTCACGGGTACTTCCGCGCTTACCTCCATGTCATAGGGAAAGCGCCGTCCCCCGACTGCCTGTATTGTCCCGGTGTACGGGACGACGCTGAGCACACCTTTTTCAAATGTGCTCGGTGGGCGGCAGATCGAGGGACATTAGAGGCGGATCACGGAGCACTGAGTCCCCACAACGTGGTTGCGATGATGCTCCGTGACCTGGGCAGCTGGGAAAGCGTAGCCCGATTCGTCGGCAACATACTCAGGGCCAAAAAGGTTGACCTGGACAGTCCTGAAAATTAGGTAGCACCTAACAGGCTAGTATAGGAGGACTCGACCGGAAGTAATGTGATAAACGGTTCTGGGTCGAGCCCTGGTAGAAAGGGGGGTGGTTTTAGTCGTTAGTCCGCTGATGGTGATTGGATAATACCATAAGCGGGAGCCCGACACTCCGTGCGTAAATGCATTTCCACCTCCCTCCTCAAAAAAAAAAAAAAAATTATTATTATTATTATTATAATAGCAGTAGTTATATAATAATAATTATAGCTCTCATTCGTAACAATGTTAAAGTTTATGACAGGTGTGTGGAACGTCTCAAATTGAATTTAAGGAAAATGTGGGGAACATAATTTTTTAAGCCAAAAATATTGGTATCGGATACCTTTTACAGATTCAACCAGCTTAAGCGGATAAAATGACGAAGATTTAGGTAAAAATACATTTCGAGTATGTAATAACAATTAACTGTGCACCCAAAGTTAGCTTAAACTACGTTTAGCGTAGTTATATAAATATTAGTCGATCACTGAATAGAGAACGTTAAATATAATCCATATAGATTTCTTGTTGAATAACCAAACAATTGTCCTTCAAAATCTCATATTAAACTTTTTAGACAACATTCTTAGGTATTTACCGTCATTTTTAATTAGAAATTATAACCTCTGAATCAATTAAAAAAAGAATATAAATATATAAAAATATTTAAAAAAATAAATATATAAATAAATAATACTAAATTTAATAAATATAATAATACTAAATATAATACTAAAATTTGCCAAAAATCTAATTAGAGATTCATTCTCTATAACCGAAAAACTGTAAAATTCTCCTTTTGGGTTATAATAACAAAAAAACTTTTAGACTTTGATGTGTTACGTTAAAAACTAATTAAATTTAATCAAAAACAAACTTACTGAAGCGGTTGGTAGTCCCATGCCGTAAGAAATTTAATGTTTTCATTAATTAGTAGAAAAATTAAATGTTAAACTTAAAGGAGTCGTAAAATAGAGAAAATTTAAAGCTTTTATAAGATGTAATATCTTAAATGAGAAAGCTTTAGCGACATTCAACTTTAAAGAGATGAATTTATAGTAAGTAATATTAAAATATGTTGCAGCAAAGCTTATAATAATAAATAATTTATAATGTAGGATGCTTTATTAAATGATCTTATATGGAGATAAACTTAAAATCAATTAATAACATCAAATGGATCAGAAATGGACGAAGTTACTGTTTGACGGCTGATGGGATTTTCTATGAAAAGGGAGTTGAACGGGGCGTAGGTACCGATGAGAGTTACTTGAATGAATTTCAGCATAATTAACACCCTTAGTGAATCAATTAACTCTGATTGGTATCAATTTTACACCCCTTACATTCATCATCGCTTCAAGAAATTCGTCTTGAAACATTAAACTTAATTACATGTTACTTTACATATCTAGTTAAAGATAGATATAAAGGGAGAGAGTATATAAATATAGAACACTTTATAATACTTGTAATAATTAATTTATAGATATATTGAATACATTACGTAAAATAATTATTGTAAGAAAGGTTGGTTTAAATATAATCCATTTTCGCAAATGTAACTAGCTATTACAACTATATCGTATGATATGAGAAGGTATAACAAGAGAAATACATTACCGAGCAGTATCTACATAATGTAAAACAACTGTAAGCCTGTTTTGAAAATCTTTTATTTATTTATAGAGTTATAACAAGACTATATTAACAATACTTGCGTTAACGCTTATATAAATTTGCAAAATAAATTATTTTTCGATTAAAAATATTTTATAATGAACTTGGTTTAAGCGTAATTAAAATAAAAGAAATATTTTTTAATAAAAGAATTAAAACCTTAAATAAATATGTACTGAACGATCCCGATATAATTCTGCCAACCGGAGATAACTTTATATCTGTAACGTGGTTAGCGTAAAAAGGCTAGAGTGGGAAACCGAACAAACACACGTGCATACGAATGTAGAAAAATTTCCATTCGGTCTTCTGGGTTCTTTAGGCGTCAAACGTTCTTGGGTGGTCGGGTTTCAGTTAACCCCACATTTCAGGAACTGTCGAACTGAGATTGTTCAAGACTACACTTCATTTAAGGTCATAAATATCATCCTCATTCACCCTCTGAAATAATACCTGAACGGTAATTCCCGGAGACTAAACAGGAAAAAGGGAGGTGTCAAAACGTAAAGATCCGGTGAAAACCGCATATGCCCAAATTGGACCGATTACAATACTTTCCCTTCTAACAGAGCTATAGCGCTATCTGGACGGTAAAGTAATACTGTAAAATTAAAATGGAGTACTACTTTATTAATACATTACTTCATAACACAACACATCTGAATATGTGTAACTTAACACTTAGATTTAAGACAGCTATTTGAAAAAGTAGGAACTTATTTTTTCGTTTGGAGTTCATATGTTATTTTATAACTGCAGTAATTTCACAAAGATAAATGTATTAGGGTATTTATTTTATTCAATTTGTTATTAAATACGTGTCTGTAATTAAAATAAATAGCGAGTCTTTTTTTTTTATACTTCAGAACACTTCTTTTCCAGGGACATCTTTTTTTGCGATGTAACCGTATCTGCATAATAGCAAAGTCATCTGTACTTTGCTACCGTTTAGTATAAGCACACAGTTATTATATTTTTCGATTATTCAAATATTAAAAGTTGAAATAATATAAATGAAGAAGATTCAAATTTAAATTTAAAGTGAATATATTAATTTATTAACTGCAACAACTACAGAACGATGCCCGATTACAGCTACCAATTATAACTTCAGCATAAGGAGGTAGCGTTAGCGTATTCTGGAAAAAATAGAGAAAGATCGGCATGTAAGCAGTAATGATATCGTCAATGACAAACACCCATCATCAAACTGTATTATACCGTTTTTAGAAAGATGAGCAAAAAGAAGCTCGACATTTAGGTGCCGCATGATCAGAAAAATTTACTCCAACGAATTTGTATGAGCGAATCTACAGAAACGTAACAAAATAGAGCAATTTCTGAAGCGGTTGATCACGAATGATGAAATGTAAGATAATCTACAACAATGTGCAAAAAATATCGTGGTCGAAGAGTCGAGAAGCTCCACGTTCTGTGGCAAAGGCCACACTGACGCCCAGGAAGGTTATGACGTGCGTTTGTTGAGAATGAAAGGGCATCGTCAATCACGAGCAGCTGCCGCAAGGCAGAACGATAACTCAGACCTATACTGTCGACGATTAGCGCGCGATTGCACCTAGCAATTCAAAAGAAACGATCTGAACCGGTCAACAGAAAGGGTGAACTACACCGCGCTGACAACACGAGACCGCATACATCTTTAATGACCAGTCAGAAATTGACGGAGTTTTAAATGCATCGTCCGTACAGCCCGGACCTAGTATATGAATAAAAAGAACTTTAATCCGTGTGCCTATGTGCCTGTAATTTAAACAATTAAATTAACCCTTAATTTCTATAAAACTATTATAATAAATACAAAAAAAAAAATATTGCGAAATATACATAAAATCGATTTTGTGTAAAGACTTATTGCGCTATTGTGATGTGTATTAAATAAGGATTTAACGTAATATATTTATATTAGAAAAGTCAACTCACTTTTTTATATTTTTTTTATTTTGGGGAAACTATAATAGTAGTTAATGGAAGTTATAATCCTACTTTCCACTTCTTTTTATTAATTTTTTTTTGAAAATTGATTACTATAAAGAACTACTACCAAAAACCATCTACCAAACAACAGATCTACCGAAAAACATCCAAAAAAATTCTGATTGAAATTTTTCGAACTCGAGCTCGTAACGCCTCACTCTCTATCTCTATGTAGGCATATTTATGGATAAAAAAAACGAAGATTTTAAAAGAAAATACTATTGAAGAATTCAAATTTATTCTAAAAGAAAAAAAAGAAAAACAACTGAATCGCTGGACATACTGTTAAAATAAATCTAAAAACTTTTATAACTAGATAAGAAGTAGCAGCGTATTCAAAATAATAACTGAAAATTATAATTTTTCTTGAAAATCATTTATTTTTATTAAATTTACTATGAGATTTTGTGCTTTAGACAGTAATAAAAAGGATATATCAATATTATGCTGTTCATGATAAATACTTTAAAGAAGAAGTGAAAGTATTAAAAGTTTTTTCTCGTATTATTGAACGGCTGTAATATTTGTCGCTTGTAATTTTTTAAAGAAAACACGTGCGCAAAATTTTTTTCTTAAAAGTTTTATTTGGGTTTCATTATAAACATGTTAAAAGTTTCTTACTTCTTACGACGTGAGCCGAATATAAATCCAAATAAATCTTAAAAATAATCAGTTTTTGGAAATATTTCCTTTGGTTATTGGATAGATAATTTAACTCTCTGTTACGACTTTTTTCCGCTAGCAAGATGAACTGAATTTTCTGATCGTTGTTTGCGGATATATATTTTTTCAGTTGTAGAAAATTATTTGTCATTCAATAATAAAAAAAGTTGATTATGATAAGACGAATGTTGAAAAATTGATGAAAATTTGCGAATCGTTAAAAACAGTATTTTATAAAACTTGGCGACCGATCCCGGTCGCCACACCATCCCGTCCATTCCTAGCCCTGATGGGCTTTACCGAAGGTCGTCTTTCAGAGCCTTTAAACTTGAGAAAACAACACAGTCATCAGTTGACCTCTGTCAGGATGACACCGATGCAAATACCTCGGCAGAAGTTTCCATCAGTGTATTTACACAACCTGGTATCGCCCTCGTATGGCCTCTTCCAACAACGAACGACTACCGTAACTTATAAACCTCATTTATCAAATTAACCGATTCGGGGAAGCGCGATCCCTGTGCCTTCCTCTAACGCCGAAAGTTTAACACAAAAACTCTTCCTATATCTTACTTCAGTTAGACTATGCATACAGATCGTTATTTGATTTAGTCTAAACACCAAAAATACTATCCTTATACTAAAAAAACAAGTGTCCAAGTGTCGATCACAACAGTACAACTTCGTAATCCAGAATATTGGATTAGTTTGGTTATACAGAGTGTCCCATATAAAACGCAACCCATCAATCACTCATCCATGAAATTTCAAAAGTCAAGCTTACTTCCCTACTCGTTACTGAAATGGACTCGTCCAACATCTGAACATCGCGGCGACGCAGTAGAACACTACCGATAGTAACAACAATGCAACCATAACGTTCAGTGTATGATACAAGATGGTGTTTTCGCTAGATGAACGTGTTTTCATTGTTGAGTCGTACTTCAGTACGAAATCAGCGGTTGCAGTGCAAGATTTGTTTCGCCATAAGTACCCAGATAAACCAGCTCCTAACAAAACATCAGTATTAAGGTCAGTCGCAAAATTTAGAGAGACCGGATCTGTTAATAACAAGGAACACAAAAGATCTGCGTCAGTGTTGAATACAGATACAGTCACTGAAATGAAAGACCGATTAGTCACCTCGCCAAATAAATCGATCAGACGTTTGTCTGCTGAAATTAATTTGTTTAAATCGACTGTTCATCGGGCGACCAAACGATTACAATTACGACCTTATCGCATTCAAACGGTTCATCGACTTCTTGAGCCCGAAAAAGAAAAACGGCTACAATATTGTCAACGGTTCCGTCGATTTCTGCGCGAGGGAATTAACGTATGGATTCGTTATTTTTCACAGATGAAGCACGGTTTCATTTGGACGGCTACGTAAACAGCCAAAACAGTAGAATTTGGAGCGCTGAAAATCCCCACGTTTATCACGAAAAACAATTACACCCGCAGAAGTCGGGCGTGTGGTGCGCGATATCGCGGAAGAAAATAATCGGTCCTATTTTTTTCGAGTACACCATTAATGCAGAACGATATCAGGATATTTTATTTTAGTTCATCGCCCTCTTGGAAGAGGAAGACAGACACTGCTGGCTACAACATGACGGTGCGACATCGCACTACGCAGGTTCAACTTCTGATTTCGTTGAGGAATTCTTTGGTAATCGTGTTATCAGTCGAGGCTTGTCGCCACCAAAATCTCCAGATTTGACTGCGGCGGATTTTTTTCTACGGGGTTACCTCAAAGAAAAAGCCTACAGCAACAAACCACGAACACTTGAACGATTGAAAGTCAATATTGAACAAGCTGTATATTAAATATCCGGCCACAAACTTTGAAAAAAGTTGCAAGAAACACTCTAAAAAGAATCGAAGCTTGTATTCAAGAAGATGGCGGCCACTTCCAACACTTACTCTATATGTAAGGTAATGGATGGTAATAATAAAAATTACATTTACATTTACACATGCCTTTTTATTATTTTAATATATACCAATATAAGGTTGGGTTGCGTTTTATATGGGACACTCTGTAGAAGATACATTAACTTAACTTATTTAAAAAGATATACATAATTACACATTTCTTCGATCTCCGTGCAGGAGTGGTGGCGTTTCGGTCTATCAATCGGAGGTCCAAGGTTTGAATCCGGGATCAGGCATGGCATTTTTAAATTAAGTTTTTTCGTTATTTTATTGTGTGCAATTTTTTTGTATAATATTTTGCGCATGATTTATACTAAACATAAATTAAATTTGAAAACTAAAATTCATACTCCTTATACTTCAAAACGAAAAAAAGTTCATTTTCAACCCCGATCCCTCCGTGCGACCTAAAGTATACGGTAAAAATTTCGCCAAAAAAGATTTACTTAAATAAAATACTGAATTATTAGAGTATATACATTTTAGAACTAATAATTTAAACTAATCGAGTAAGGTAACCGATCCAGGGTAAGGTTGGAACAATAAAATAATTCCTATCGTGGCCAAAAGATTTTTATCTATTCTCTATTTCCCAACGCAAACAGATGACAGTAGAGATAAGAATATTATTAACATAAGGTATAATAGCTTATGTTTAATTTAATAAGATTAGGGTGCCCTTAGCGAGCACCAAGGACACCTTCCACCGGTAACCAAACAGAACGTTTATTTACTTTTTTTATTAACTTAAAAAAAAAAATTATAATGAATTAAAGTTACTAAGTTTAAAAACGTATCTGAAGTATTTTTCTTGAGTGTTTTTTTAGGTTTTTACAAAAATAGAAAAGAATCCAGTTCACGAGACTTAACATGTGTAAAACTGATTTTCATAAAATGTAAAAAAATAATATTAATTTTTTTCTTATTCTATTTGATTAAATTTTTCGATAACAAAAATAAATCATAGCTGTAAGAAATTGTTATTCCAAATATTTTGTTATTCTATGAAAACGTAAATTCTATGTCGGGAAAGACAACTAAAGAGTTATGGTAAATCTATATAAAAAATTTAGTTTGATTTTGTCTCTCAATTTTCCAAAGAGGTAAAAGTTTAAGAAAAGAATAGAAAGACATAACCATTCAATAAAAAGAAAGAACAGAAAAAGAAAAATAAGGTTACAGAAGCAGAAAAAAGCCTGAGTCAATATCTGTCACTATGTAAGATGTCTTTTTCTCTAGAAGTCTCTTACCGTTATATTCTGTACGTTCCACTTGGGCATAATTTTTCCTTAAGTTTTCTTCTTTTTTTTCTTTCTTATTCTATTTCTATTTTCTTTTTTAGTTGTATTTTTACGCTGTTGACGGCACATTTTTATAGCTCTGTTAGCTTACGACTTCAATGGCACTTTTACAAAACTTCCCTTTTCAAGTTTTTGCAAATAATTAACTTCCAAGTATCCTAAATATAAATCTTTTTTTATATTTTAAGTAAAATATTTTTTTCGTTTTTAAGTATCATCGTTACAAATTAAAATATATCCTTGCCAATTAAATAAAATATCTACGGTAACAGAATTTATATAACATGTATTATTTTAATTGTAAAAATTATATTATTTTGAATATAAATATTTATTAAAAGATGTATAAAAAAAAATTGTTTACTGTTAAAATATACACTACTTTCATATCTTATTTTATAATCATTAGACAAATTTATACTTCCTGTTACGTTGTAACTTTTATTGTGATTTCCCTTACCACTAGGTTGGTCCTGCGCTGAAGCATTGCGCAGCCATAGTGGGTAACGGCCTCTAACTCTACCGGTGGACTCCATGAGATCCGGCTACGCCGTACCTTACAGAGGATCCCCCCGGTAACCGGGACTTGGTCCTTTTTATGTTGCCTCGCCTGCAACCGATGCCCTCCTGTGAGGGTGGGTTCCAGCCGGGTCTACGGTCTATTCATTGTAAGTATAACAGATTTTCTAAGTATCATAGAATCTAATGTTCTTATTATGAAATTTTAAATTTAAACAGAGATTCCTTAATTGTAATTATCAAATTTTGATTATTATTTTAACAATTTAAAATTTAATTTGAATTACAAAATCTATTAATAACTTTTTTTAGCTTTCGAATAACCTTTATTAAGAGTTAAAAAACACATTTAAAACTTTACAGACTAATTTCTAAAAACGCTTCATGAGACCTTTGTGAAACTAAAATGTATTTTCTCTTCGAAGAGGTAACGGAGAACTTCATAAAAAACAAAACAAAAAAAAAATACTAAAAAAACAATGATTATTTCGACTGAGTAAATTTCTAAAAAGTTTCATGCGTGCGAACCAAAAATTATAATTATAATACCTGGTTCACTTGGGTTACTTAATAAACAATGTGTGTATAATGCACTGTTTTTCACATAAAGGAAGTAGATAATATTACTTTCTTGCTTTATAAAAACTATCCCGGTTGTTGTTTATGGCTGCGATGCATGTAAAAGATATGAGTTCAAGTGAAAACCGAGTTGTTTTCCCTTACCTAAAGGTTACGTAATAACCGAAAGCTTTGCTGACAAATGTAGTAACGCATTATTTCTAAATAAAATTCAAATTTTTTTGTTTTATTCAACTTATATTAGACTGTTTTGTTTAGAATTAATCTCTACAAGTTTTATTTAGCCCCGGAAAAATCCAACCCCACGTCCGTGCAATAACATTTACGCATACATCCGGGGCGGGCAACGACCTGATACCAAAATATTTGGTTATCAAGAGGAAGGAAGGAAAGTTTAACAAGATAACTCCTTTCGCGTTAGCACGAGTCATCCCGGAAGCTGCTGGAGGACCAGTAAAAGATGAAAGGAAGACTGCCGTAGGAGTGTTCGTTGAAACCGTCAATGATATACAATCTTCACGTTTGTTGAAGGCGCAACGGAGAAAGTTTTACCCTCCGCGTCATATGTTTTGACGTTTAACAAGCCGAAATGTCCGGAAAAGATAAAGGCCGGCCTTCATAGACTGGACATCCGTCCGTTCATTCCAACACCATTGAGATGCTTTGGATGTTAAGAGATTTGGACATACAGCGACACGTTGCACTAAGAAAAAAATCTGTGTCTGTGGTGAACCACTCCATCTCGACGACCCGTACAGAGATCCACCTGTCTGCGTGAACTGCCACGCAAACTATTCGGCAAGATCCCAATCTATAAAGAGGAGGTAGCTATCCAGTAGGTTAAGAATGTTCAAAAAGCGAGCTACTTCGAAGCGAAGAAAGTCGTGAAAAATAGATCGTTGAAGGTAAAGTCGTATGCACAGGCAGTATCATCTCCTACAACTTCATTCAAAGGAAAGGATGTGATTGTAGAACTGGCACCTGCGTTATCAGCAAGTATTGTTGAACGCATTGTGAACAACAAACTTGAAATAGTTCACCCACAGAAAGCAGTCTAAAGCGAGAGAAGAAAATAGCAGCTGTTAGACAAAAAAGTTTGTCTCCTTTGAGGATTGAACCATCGACCTGTTCTACGGCAAAGGACAGTGAAATCAGAACAGACAAGAACCCAGAAGGAAAAGTGGAAATAGCAAAATTCCTCACGCAGAGATCTGAGAAGATAGATACAAAAATATTGGAAAAAGAAGATTTAGTAAAAAGAAAAATGTAGCCTCCAAAAGCACAGAGGCCTTTAAGTTCTCGCCTAGTACTTCGGCTACCCCACATGTTCTAGCGGAGAGTGCATCGAGTCTCGACTATGATCTTTCACAGCTCCACAGGAGCCGGTGTCGTCTGATACCAGCAGCAGGATATCCTACGCAATTTCCAGCGGGGATCTGAATATTTCATCTCCGAGTCCTCAGATACCTTGGAATTTGACATCGAGGCCTTTAGGAAGATGGAGAAGAGAACTAAAAAAGGATGGCCGAAAGGAAAATAAAGCGATAAGGCAAAAGAAGAAGCTCTTTTTTATGTATTACAACGTATTTTAAACAAAGAATTAACATTTTAATTTTTCAGTAACCTGACGATGTTTTAATAACATTGACAGAAGTAGTTTTGCATTGATTAAGTGACAAGGGCCCTTTACACCCTTGTCATTATACGTTCAGCATTTATTAATATTCTGTAACGGTGTTTATTATTAGAAATATTTTTTGCCCTTTAATGTTTCTTTTGGGGTTTTAATTCGTGACAGGTCTGTTTATTTGTTGATCTTTAATGACAAGAATAGTATATTTCTATATCGCTCGTGTTTTTAGAAGGAAGGGAAAAGTATGTTTTTTTTTTCTTTTGATGTGGAAGGTGGAAGGGGCTAATGACCGTAGCAGTCGATGCCCCTAAAACTTAAAAAAAGTTTTCATTTATCAAAGTTATTTTACATAGCAAACATGGTTTTTATCACAATTAATTGATTTTCACCCCAAATTTATCTAAAGCTAAATCATATAAGGTTCTGGGACTTATTTAGTAGATTTTTCAGGTCGATAACAATAAGAAATTCTACTTCTTAATTAACGTTCTAAAAATTTCAGTACGACCTCATTTCACAGGGTAGCTGAAATCCGAGCGATGTCTTTCACTCGCCGTAACTCGCCAACGAAACATTTCAGAACATATGTTTATATGAACTTTTTCCCTTATTTTTACAAGTAGAATATGCTATGAGATTTTTGGAAAACCTTCGTGATAAATTCTGTATATATTGCATATATGTAAATTCCTATCTGAAAAACCGAGAACTTTTGCAAAAGTGTTTAATTTAACTGAGGTAACGTATCATAAAATGATGAAGTAGAACGAGTTAAGTAATGGAGGTAAGTAAAAAAAAAAAAAAAATAATAATAAAACTAAAGAATTATATATCCTGCTTCTAGAATATAATTTTTTAATCTATTTATAAATATACCTTCTTTATACTCGTAATAAGCCGGTAAGAAATCTGTTGTAATTATTATTATTTATTCTTTGGCGTAATTATTAAAACTGATAATGAAAATGTTTAATAAAAGAAGAAAAACTGCTAAACAATTACTCTTTTTTCTACTCAGAATAAATGTGTGTATGTGGATTTGTGTGTACGCTTACGTATTACAAGGGCGTGCAATCACATACGCGTACATACGCGCATAAGTCCAGATTAGAAAAACGGCCACTACATTATACCAGTAAAATAGAGAGTATTAAGAGGAGTTTAAAGAAAGATATCCGAACAGCAAGACACAATGTTAAAACCTTCTTTTTGGGTTAGAATCCACAGCGATTACTTCATACATATTTCCTTCCCGCCCGTACTCTTTCTTTCGCAGTTTATCCATCCCTTATTCATTCCCGTTCCATTCCAACTCATCCCTATTACACCGCTTCATCCTACAAAGATACTTTTGCCTTTGCTTTACACAATGAAATACAATCTTATCCTTCGGGCTGACACTGAACTATGATCTACTTTCTGTTGGCAACAATTCATGATGATTCCATAGCCTAAATCCTTTTCTTCTTTATCTAACCTTACAATTCCACATTTATTCTTTTTAATCTTTTTCAAACTTTTTTTGCATAATATATTAAAGTTCCGTCATTTACATTACAACTACTTATTGTACATCAAATCCATCTATTAGAACCGATTTGGGTAAAACATTTGTCTATTATCTTTCACTTACCTGGCATTTTGTTAAAAAAATTATAAAAATTGAGATTAATAATATAGTTCATAAAAAAAATTTAAGTGAAGCATTTGTATGATTATTTATTAAAGACTCTGACATACTTCAGGAAATATGAAAACATCAGGTTGTAAGAGAACACAGTTTGCAGTCTTAATGTGATACATATTTTATAATTATTATTTTAATCTTTATTAAAGCTGTAAACAAAAAAAAATTAAAAATATAAAAAAAGGAATTTTTAATTTTTTAAATGCTTAACGTTTTTAGTCATTTTTGTTAATTTCTACATAACCTAAAACATTTTTGCTTTATATCATTTAATGTCAAATGATTTGCCGCCTTGGTTTAATACCTCGATTATTATAAATATTTATTATTCTCTGGTTCAATCAGATAAAAGTCTTTATTTATTTTATAATAAAAATCACTATTATTATACTTTGAACTTGTAATTCATATATATATATATATATATAAGATTATTATAAGATTAATTATACATTATAAAAACCGCAAGTTGAGTCATTGGAGGATGGAACTATACTCTTGACATGACTTTTTAGCATTAACAAAAGAATCACTTAGTTGAATGTTATTATTATCATTGCATGGTAACGAGACGACAAATTTTCCTTGATTACATAATTTTTTATTATTATTATTAGTATTATTTATTAACCGTTGTAATTTGGTCTTTATAATACATAAGTCTTCCTCGATCTATTCACGATCCAGTAATAAAACATCATCGTCAAAATCCATTTCAAGTTTTGATTGAATGATGTCATATTTGCCTTG
The DNA here is from genome assembly GCF_047948215.1 of Lycorma delicatula. Lineage (NCBI taxonomy): Eukaryota > Metazoa > Arthropoda > Insecta > Hemiptera > Fulgoridae > Lycorma > Lycorma delicatula. Next base: position 91,698,655 of record NC_134464.1, read on the forward strand.
CAAATCAAGAAGATTCCTTAACTTAATTTGCAAGGCGTGACTAACTCCTTGTGTGAAGGATAAAATTTGTCAATAAATGTGGCAATTCTATTTACAGAAGCCTTTAATGACCCTCTTTGTTTAATTAATTTTTCGTTTCCATAATAATAACAATAATAATAATAATGCCCTGAGGTATATAATCCCCACGTCCGGACACAACACCTATGTTCCACGTCCAGGGCGGCAATAGCTGTACTTCCGTACAATACATATAGCTGGCTAACGGAGTTCCGAGTAAATACCTCGGATATGCTTTTGACCTGTATCCATCTTCAGGTCACCAGACGGACTGAAGTGGACTCATACCATAAGTACCAAAGTACCAAAGCTTTGGCCACATCGCTGTTAGATGTGAAAGACCGCAAATATGCGTATGCGGTAATGAGGTGCATGAAGGAGAGCCGTGTAATAAGGAGCCTCCTAAATGTATTAATTGCAAAGGACAGCATTCATGTAGATCCAGGAACTGTCCTGTCTACAAAGACAAGGTAGCTGCGCAGGAAGTAAAAACCCTGCAGAAAGTCAGCTACGTCGAAGATATAAAGATAGTAAACGCCCGCAAACCTAGAGCAACAACTTATGCTCAGGTTGCGGCTGCTGTTCCAGCTCCTACTCCAGTTGCTGTCGATGGAAGTCAGCTCATCAGCAAACTTGCACCCACTTTCGCTAACGTGATTGAAAGAATTATTGAAAATAAAATGAAGCCTTTCAATAGTAAAGAACCAGGCAAGACATAGAGTGTCATAGAGCCTCCTGAAGATACATCTCCGAAAATGAAAGTTGCTCTTGTATAGAAGAAATTGGACGCCAAACCAGAAGCTCACGTCCGTCTTAGAAATATTTTAGATGATGATTAAAAGAAAGTGACTGTTCCGCAGTCTGTTATGGAGGCTCCCAAGCCTCCAGCAACTGAGGTGGTCTCCAAACCACAGAGGCCACCTGCTGGTATTACAGGTAACGAAAGCGCAGACGAAGCTGCCAGAAAGGCAACAGTCTGCGATGTTTTGGATGCAATTCCTGTAAGGGTGGCAGATGTTCAAAACTGTCTAACTAACATAATAAGAAACAAGTGGAATACTGATTGGAGGAGTTTAAATACAAAATTAAACTCAATCAAACTTCTCCGTATAAATGGAAAAGCGACGTGAAGTTGACTCGCCGAGAACAAGTGGCTGTGACCAGGCTTAGAATCGGTCACACGCGAATAACAAATTCATGTTTGTTAACCGGCGAAGAGAGACCAATTTGCGGTGTTTGTAATAAAACACTTACAATTAAGCATCTAATGGAAGAGTGTATCATATATGAGGACCTCAGAAAGAGGTTCCGGCTAAGAAATGATATCGCTACTGATTTGGGTAATGGAAATGAAGAAAAGATAGTTGCTTATTTACACGCCAGTGGACTTCTTAGAAGTCTGTAAAAGTGAAAAATTTAAAGCTGTGATAAACAAACTCTAAGAGGTAGTTTTATATATATGAGGGAGTCTCGAAGCGTGGGACGTATAATGACGGGAGGTATCCCTCTTGTCTAGGCCATCCTGGCTCGCCTGCATGCAAGAGCAGTGAGTGGGGTATATCCAATGATGGCATGGGGGACCCTCAAGGTTGGGGGACCCTCAAGGATGGTTGAGGGCGTGAGGCTACGGGTAAGTACAATGCATGCCTGTAGCCCAGTAGGTCCAAGTAGGACCGGGAAGGGTAGCCCCCCCTAAATATTGTGTTCAAATTTTTTGTACATATTCATACACGTTTTACAAAGATCGATTTAATTTTTGTGAAGAGTAACCTATAAAACACTTTTGAATAAACTTGTTTAATAAAACTAGCTTTTCAGTAATTTTTCCAGTTTTCATACTTTTTCAGATTTTTCAACAAACCAACAGTTAAATTATTAATCGCTATATATTTATATGAGAACACTTTACATCTAGAATTTTGATTTCGGATTCGGATTAAGAATCCTATGAGAATTACAGAAATACACGAATGACCGCGATCGGCCACCTCAAATGGCTGCCAAAATAAAGTTTTGTAATAATTATTACGCAATAACGTTGGAAGCTATTAAGCTGCTTCAAATACTCTAAGGTAAGGTTTACTACAACGCATAAGATATAAAAATATTAATTTTAGAAATCAAGTGTAAGACCCCAACCAATATGAGGTAAAAACTAATTTTTTAATAACTGAAAAAATAAGTCATAAAACCGCAAAAATGAGATAAATAAATTATATTAACTTAGCATAAGTAGAAGTTAAGAAACAATAATTTTGTTAGAAACAGATTAATATTTGAGGGAACAATAAAAAAAGAATGTTCGTCCGGGAAAGTCTGTATAGTTCGTTTTTTCTGGTAGATTTTACAACCGTAATAGGTGCAGTCAAGTCTGATATGTAATATACTTTGCATACCAGGAGTATTAGAGTCAATTGATCTCACGAAGTAAGGGGAGTATTATGATCGCGAAAAATCCTGGTTCTCAGATTTTAACGGAAACCATCCCTGAATCTATTTTGACTAGTTTCAGTGTGACGTCTGCACGTAAATATATGCGGATGTATCTCACAAAACTCAAAAACGATTAGCCGTACGATGCTGAAATTCTGGTTTTAGGACTGTTGTTACATCTAGTTGTGCACGTCCCCTTTTTATTGCAATCAATTGGATTAAAATTGTCCAATAAAGCCCAAAAATAAAAAAAATGGATTTTGGACTTTTTCTTAACTGCGGTAATAAACCCTGAGAACTATTGAGAACTTTTCAACGATGTATCATAAGCGGTACTTATTTTCATTAGTTCTAGAGTTATAGCCAAATAAAATTTTAATTAATGTAATATTTGGGTCTTAGGGGAAGGCACATCGGTTCGAATCTGACTTCATCTTTTTTTTTTAACTTTTTTTTTAATTTAAATATATTGAATTATTAATAATTATTAATATCTCATTGTAAAAAAAAACATACGATGAACAATATTTTAATAATAGAAAAAAAAAATGATAACACATCAGAAGTTTTTAATGAAATAAAACGTTATGTCCTTTTCATTTTAAAAAAAAAAGTATATGCAATTTAATAGGCGCACAAGGAAGTCATATGGTGTCCGTATCAAATTTTTTGAGCTAGAGAGCAAATATTTTATCTCTTTTTAAAGATACTTTTTGTAAACAAATTTTCTTCATGTTAATAGAAAATTAATATTTCTTTAGTATCATGTTGGCAATAAATACCATATAATAATCATATGATTCATGTAAATAAAACTTTTAAAAATAAACAAACAATGAGTGAAAACCTATTTAAATCTTATCGTACATACAATATATTTATTTATTTTAATTTGTTTTACTAATCATATACAATGTGACGTTTAACTGTGAAATATTAACGATATAACGAAACAATAATTTAAACAAAACCGATTTCAAAATGTGTCATGTTCATATTAGTAAATTATTACATTTTTATAAACAGATATGACAATTTTTATTTTTATAAAAGCTTTTAAAATTGGTCATGGATGTCATCAGTTCACTTTGCGTTAAGAAGTTATGGAGAAAATTAACTGTAATAACATCAAGAAAATTTCTGACGACTATCGACGCGTCACATATAAGATATTTAGAAGAAGTAGGTAAATTCGATACACCAAAACCGATTGGAAGGTATCCTGCCGGTCAGTGTTTTTTACATCGCGTTTTTGCATACAGAGGTGTCGTGTTGTTTCCGTGGAAAGCGCAATTATTAGATAGAGATTATAAAGGCGGAAGTCCAAAAATTAAAACCTATTATCAAGTTTTAATGGATGAAAGAGATTTACCGTACATAAAAGCACAAACAGAAATGAATGTGTTTTCTATACGCGGTCTCGGTAAATGGATGTTTTCATTGCCAGGTTTGGATCACGTACCTCATGAAGATATTATACCTTATAAACCAACAACCGTTAAACCGGTGAGTCATTGTTTTTTTGATAGATATTTTTTAGTTCGACCGTTAAAAGGTCGTAGGTATAAAAAGATTATACCTAAATTAGCGTTACACGAGTGGAGAAGAAGACACGTTTCATGGTTATTTCAAACTCAAGTTCACAGAATGACAACTGAAAACGTTAGAATTACAGCTATCGCACTGTACATGGGTAGAAAAAGATTAACACATTGGTGGCGTTATTGTGTACGTATTGAAAACTGCAGCGATGATACAATAATTTTACAAGGACAAAGATGGGGTGTTTATATCGGTAATGGTGAATTAAAGAGTATTAAAGGTGTCGGTGTTGTAGGTAAACTTTCAATTTTATCAAAATTATCACCGGCTATACAATTCAGTAGTCAAGTAAGTTTATTAGCACCTAGAGGACATATGTGGGGTTATTATTTAGTACAAAAACAACCTACTGGTCGGACTTTTTTATGTCCTGTACCTTCTTTCCCGTTAGAAAGTTCATTGGCTCGTGATCCGTTAAGAAGTATAACAAAGTAAATATTAATTTTGAACAAAGCTCTTTTTATTTATTTATTCTTATTTTATATTTAATTTCATAATATTTTTTTTGTAAATTTTTTAACCTTTTTCGGTAAGCGGTTACCAATTTTTTCTTCAAATCAGTGGGTATTTACAGAAAAATTATAAATATAATCTAATCAAACTTAATTTACGCTCACATCGCTCGCTATAAGCGAGGTTATAAACTTCGTTAGATTACATTTGTAATTTATAATTATAAGCCGTAATGCTTATATTGGACCTCTCAGGTACACTTGGAAGACTCACGTTTGAATAAAATTTACGAATAGAAATAAAAAAATGTAGAAGGCTAACCCAAGATCGATTGTTAACATGAAAAATTGGTCCTTTGTCGGGAAAATGTTATTCTGTTACCGGTTTATTTCGTTATTGTTATATAAATGTAAATTGCGCGTTATTATTGTTATTAAAAAAGTGGTACCCCCTTACCGAAAAAGGTTCAATTTTTTTAAAAATATTCTCTATCAAGTATTCACGTCTGGTGGTGTCTTGTGCGTGTGGTAGCGTATCGGTCTTCAATCCGGAGGGTCCCGGGTTAGAATCCCGGTCAGGCATGGCATTTTCACATGCTACAAAAATTTTTATTCATCTGAATCAATACCTAACAATGGTCCCGGAGGTTAAAAAAAAGAAAAAAATATATATTCACATCATTTAAATAACCGTTACTCTTCGTACGAAAACTTGTAAAAATTCAACATGTTATACTAGTATTTCAATTAAAATAATTAAATAACCGTAAAAAAAAAATTATTTTCGTTCTTAAATAAATTTAGAAGAATTTTACCGATTTATCGATGATCATTTGAACTTGATTTTCGCAGAATATCATTTTGGTCTCCACACCTTTTTTAAAGCTGTTTTCACAAACATAGCGATTTTTCACAAACTTTAAGTCAATCTATCCATGTACCCTTATCCTTGCCAATCAAGGTTATGTCTCAATGTACCAAAATTTCAAAAATTAATTTCAAAATAATACTAAAATACAACTCCGAATAGCAGAAAAATAATTTTCTTATAAGGCCTGCTTTTTTTTATCTGTACTTTGAATCATTCACTGTTAAATTTATTAGCCGCATGTCAAAAATTGTTGAGAAAATATTTGTAGATATAGAGAAGTATATGATAAAAGGGTTAAATCTGGTGTTAAGCCATTGTTTAGTTTTCGAATGTTTGAATTTGTCAGTAAAACTTATTGATAACATTTTGAGCATGTACGTGCATTAGTATACCTTTCCGCTTTTGCTTATTTCGGATTCATACATGAATAGTATATTAATGAATTGGAAAAAAAATTACAGCATTCTATTAATTGATATAAGAAGAAAGGAGACGATGGTAAATCTTATTTAAGTTGCAATCTGAAGTCTGTTATATTTAACACTACAAAAAAAGTTTGAAATGAATTAAGGATTTTACGAGTATTAAGAGGATTTTTTTATAAAGTTTTTCTATTTATGGATGAATATCCAAAAATATAATCAAATGAAAATAAATCCACGATTTACAAAATTTTAACATCTAAAAATGTATCGTGCTTAAAATTTTCTCGTGGTTTAGTGAAACACGTAAAACATATTTCTACAAATATGCCCTGCTTATTAAATCCTTCATAATTTATTATTTCTAATTATTTTTATACATTTTCATCAAGGTTTGGTCATTTTTTTTAAAGAAATAACAATTTTAGTCAAGAGCGATTATTTTCTAAGGTTACAGAAAATTTATATATTCATTATATATTCGTTGCTGAATCCATATTTTATATATTAAGATATATTAGTTGTATAATATCTTTTTTTTTTATTTCCATGGAAATAAAACGATAAGAATTCTCACGCTTTAACAGGGTTCTGGTTCTGCAGGTCAAGAGGATATAAATACTCCAGAACCAGCGAGTTAAAGGTCAGTATTAAGCAAATAAGCGAGTGCTGCTACTGTGTGTCAGCGTTATCAGTCGGCGTAAGTCACAAGCAGGTGAATGTAGAAAATAAATAATCGGTAGAAAATAGTGACAGTATTATATTCATTCATAAGTGTAGTTTTACTGTAAACAGCAAATGTATGTGCAGAGAATGGAATTGAATGAACTTTTTCACTTATATTAGGTGTTACTAATAGCGGTCATTGTAATGTTGTTAGTCGACTGGACTGCATTCTGGTTTTGATTATCTAATTACCTTTAAACAATTCTTGTCCTTCTAAATACTATTTTCTATGTAATTTATTCCCAACTATTATTACCGTATTAATATTATTTATTGTCGTTTATAATTATTATTATTATTTACTTTAATCTTAGAGTAATAAATCGTATTTATATAAACATTTGCAATTATTAGTCTCTTTATGTCCTTGTCAAACCAGGAACACGCCACAAAATATTTGATAATCTACGAATAAATTATGTTAGGAATTGAAAATAAGGAAGAATTTTGTTTAAATTTTCTGTTGAACGATGTGAAAATTTGAAAAACCAAGAAATAACTATTAATTTTTTTTTAAGAAATAATTTGTGAATAAGTGTTTTCACAACTCGTACGTGTATATTTTTCTACATTAGCGGAGGAATTAGTAATAATATTAGATATATTTTAAATATGAATCACAGCTGCATATTTTTTTTTCCCCCAAAGTTATTAAATAAACTTTAAATTAATATAATTTGTTATTTAAACGTAGTAATTAAGTTTATAACAGAATTACTTCTATTTTACGAGTTTTTATATCTAATTACAAACCGTCAATAACTAATTATTACTAAATAAAGGCTGACTATTGTGATTTCTATAAACGATTCAAGTACTTATTTAATAATTTTTTGTTTAAAACATTCATTTTTTACTGAAAAGGAAGAAAAGCAATTAACCTTTTTTCTCCCTCTATTAATTCTTTTTCCAATTTTTTACCATTAACGTCTTACTACGACCAGTTCATTTTCAATTCTCGCATTTTCTTTTTCACTTTTGCTTTTTATTTCTCAATTACCCTCGTTTGTTGAACAAATTTTATTCATTAATTAAATTATATCGGTCCAACGTCTTTAAAATTGACTTGGCTAATTCAATTTGTATTCCTTAAATCTTTCTTCATATATTAATTAACTTCTGATAGTTCAAATTTATCTTTTACTTATTTTCTCTTTTAAAATTTATAAACCTCAAGGAAAATTAAGATAAATATTTGTTGAACTGTAAAGTATAATTTAACTATTAATCTAACCTTTTCTTTTTAACTTAGTTTCTTGTACAGAGTGATATTATAGTATGAAAACAGCTTCATATTTCAAAACTTAGAAATATTAGGATGTAGAAACAAATGCGGATCTACATAGTCACAAAATTACTACTTAATGGTATATTTGAAATATTTTTCTGCCATCTTGAATCTGCCACATTAAATCAAACTTTTTTTTATTAATGTAACGTTTTACGAGAAAAACGATGACAAAACCGTTTCTCGATTAATGCCTTCGTTTTTGAATTAAAAGCAGAGATGTAAAACGAGATAAAGTATTCCGTAGTAACTTCTTTATTTTTTATTACCTTCAGAATTACATCCAATACAAACTTTAAACGGTTAATGTTGAAAGTAATGGTCCAAACACTAACAATAACAAGTATCAAACAGCCTTCACAGTAACAAATAAAAAATTTAGACTAGGTAATAAATAATTACTGTGGATTTTACAGCGAACTTTAAAAAAAAAGATTAATGTCCGATTAACAGAAATATTTGAGTAAAATTTGAAAAAAATAGGTTCGGTCAATCCTGAGATATAAGGTCAAAAGCAGTACAGAATACAGAAGTACAGAATAATAAACTATTCTATTCATAGATAATAGAAGACTGAGATGAATATAAAATGTATTAGTTTATATCGACTTAAGTAAACAGAATTCTTCCACGATTAATTTTATGGACTGCACATTCGTTAACGCACAGTCTATAATGTCAGACTTACAACCTTGAAATTACGTATGAAGCTTCCACTGTGAAAGGAGTTTTCAAAATTCACACCTTAAGGAGGAGAAAGAGATTATTTCTCTCCCAGTTACCATGGTAACAGAAATATAATGAAATAATTTTTTTTTTGCCGCAGTGTTTAGTTTACAATCTATTCTAATTTATCGGAACCATAAGAAAAATTGAATACAAAAAAAAAACAAAAAAACATGAAATCCACCCAAGAATACAATGTTTACGCATATGAATATATAAATATAATATATTATACAGTTTACAAAGGTAAGTACAAAGAACATTCATCAAGATCGGAACATAAAAAACAAAAAATATTCTTATCAATCACACAAATAAAACTAACAAAGAACCAACAAAAGTAAGTGGCAAAACGAAATGAAGAATGTTGATGATGCACAATACCCTAAGGTAGCCGATTCCCTCAAATCTTAGAGAACTTACGAATGTAATATATACAGTCACTTTAGGCGCCTAACGTCCGCGCTGTTAACCGCAAGCACATGTTTGTTCTGGCTCATTTTGTATCCTGTACCGAATTACAATCAGATAATCGTGTACTTTTGAGTTTTTCTCAAACGACGGTGCTTCTGTTATATTTCTCAATAGTTTTTCTGGAATCGCTGTACGAATTCGATGTTACTCTATTTTTGTACCCTGTAATTGAGTACCGTAGGTATAAATCGGTTTCAGTCGCTGAGTACAGCACTTGCTGGAGAGGGACCCTTTTGGATCTCCACTGCGGTTATCTTCATGGTTGTGAGAATTAATACTGATTAATAACAATTGAAGCCTTAAAGCCTAGACAATAATTGATGTAAAAGTACACTCAATGGAACTGAGGGACAGAAATATAATGAAGTAATTTTTTTTTTGCCGTAGGGTTTAATTTACAATCGGTTCCAATTTTCCGGAATCCCGTCAAAGAACTTTATATGTATACAAATGTATCCATATGAAACAATAAACATGCATATATATATTATACGAAACATAAATAAGTACATACAAAGATGAGTCTAAAGAACATTAATAAAAATTCAAAACATAAAAAAAGAAAAAGAAAACAAAAATTGTAAGAAAAACATTAGGTTCAAAGAAAGAGGAAATTTAACAATATTTGAAAATAATCGACTGTTAAAAAAAACGAAGAATAATGTTTTACGGTCATTTAAAGAGAATGAAAGATTTTCAAGTTATTTTATAATTTCAAAAGTAAAAATAACCAACTTCTTGAGATAATAATTGATTTCGATGTCGAGGAATATTTTACACCACTATTCATTGCATAGCCTGGACACTTCAGTCCCTTACTACCGGGTCTTTCTATTTATGACGAGTATTTAATTTTGTTTATTGGTGGTATATAATGAGTGCTATAATTCATGTCAAGTATGAAGTACGTGAAATAATCCGTTATTTGATGTCAAAATTTGGTATGTATGACACGATCACCTATTTCCTTTATGCACCTAGAGGTAGGTAGGCCAACTTACCTCTGGGTACATAAAAGAAATTTTATGTAAATGGAAACCCTGATCTGACGATCAGGGTTTCCATTTACGGCAGGTCAGGTGGACTGAATCACCCGACGGCCGTTACACGCGTGGAAGTTTTCCCGATGCAGGTAGTTAGGGTCCAGAGTGTAGGGCCATGGATGATGTGTCCGCCATTTCTTATATGTGCGTCTCATGTACGAAGCTGAACGTACCAAAGTAGCTTGCGAGGATCAATTGCGGTTCTGATCTGCAAGTTAATTGATAAACCGAAAGGGAATGGAACATAGTTGCTGGCTTCCTTAGATTCTTAGTCCTGAGAAGGATGGCTGATGCCGTTATAGATGTATAAATAGAATAGCAAACCGGATGGCTACGGGCCCGTCTGTGTGCTTACTTCGTCAAGATAGGTGTTTTGGCATCGAGCTATTCGCTGTTAGGATGAAAATTATGAGTGGAGATCTCTGCGATGGAGCTGCGGTGTGGGAGGGTGTAGGCATTGATCTCGCTCCCGAAAGCGGACCAGAACAGAGAGAGATAGAACGTAATTTTAAGTAAATCAAGAAGACTTTTAGTAAATTGAATTGTAGGAAAACATTTTGGTGCGATCAATATTATTTCGTCTGTATAGTAGTATTTTTGATGTCTGATTTGAGTGCATACTCTAAATGAAGTTAAATGAAGGAAGAGTTTTTGGATCGCGCTCCGCCAATCGGTTAATTTGATAGTTGAGAGTTGTAAGTTACGGTACGTGATCGTGGTTAAAATAGGCCAAAGGAAGGGGTTACTAGGTTGTGTAAATACACTGATGGAAATGTCTGAACGAGACATTTGCATCGGTGATATCCTGACAAAGGTCAAACTGATGACTCTGTAGTGTTATCAAGTTTAGAGGACTTAAAAGACGACCTCCGGTAAAGTCCATCATGGTGAAGAACGGACGGGGTGGTGTGGCGACCGGGATCGTCACAAGGCGGATCCTCTACGGGGGTCAGGATTGAGAAATGGTAAATTAAAATTTTAAAAGAAAATTAAAGTTTGTTCGCACGGTCCAGAGATGGCCAATTCGATAAAAAAGTCTAGACATAAGTGATATTATTTCTTTCAAGCAGGTAACGGTTAGGTGGTGATATATATATTTGAATAGACTGCAGTTATGCAGTTAAAATGGCGAAGATTAGTGTGAGTGGTCTGCTGGTAGATCGTAAGAGTGGAAGAGCCGAAGCCAGAAAACATTTGTTCTTAGAGTAATTAAAATTTTTCTTTTACTCGTACATATATTTTTTGTATAATATTTTATACGGTTGATAAACAAGCGTAATACTAAAGTCGTGTCTTGCTTTTATACATTTATAAAAATGCATGTATATGAACACATCCATTATTCTCATGTTACCATTCCACCCGACTATCATGACTTTATTTTATAAATACAATACGTAATATAAGCATTACGGGGGCAATAATATATACATTGTATTACAATTTATGTGCATCAAATGATGAGAGATGTAATAAACCTAATAAATTATTATACATTACTCATTGTATTTATGAATGAAAGCGGTACAGAATGAAGAGAGGGAGAAAAGAATATTCTGACAACTGCTTCCGACTTTTCGCTTCAATTATTAATAACATAGTGGTGGATGATAATGTCTAAATAGCTTAAATCATAAATTATACGGTGTAATATTCATATACTATAGGGCAATATATCATGATTACGTATAAAAATAAAATGTTGAAGATACGAACAGAAAAATATCATATTTCATATCACTTGTCAGCTTTAAATATCGGGAAATACTATAATATTTCACAAAACCTCGAAGATAATTAAGATTTGTTTGACTGAATCTTTAAGGAGCCGATATTTTAACCCGAGAATAAATAAAATATAACTTGCAAATTTTAACTTGATAAATAACCATTATAAGGTCAAAAAAGGAAGAGATTAAATTAAAAATGAAGTCTAGCAATGTAGACGTTAAACAGTTAGAGGTTAGCAAAGCAATCAAATTTTAACGCGCTGTCAGATCCTCATTTTGTTTTCCGGCAAACATTTATGGTCGAGTTTTAGAAACGGCTCATCCTAACTTGGTGAACTTGAAGGTAATTTATTTATATGTTAAACAGAAAGTAGGAATAATTAAGGTTATCTGGTGTAGGATTCCATTACCGGCTACAGGTAGCCGGTGAAAAATTCGAATATTAAATATTAAAGAATATTATTTCAGTGCATTTCTTACTAAAAATAATTATACTAGTAAAAAAAATCAATTGTAGAAATGAATGAGAGAAATATGATGATGTAATTTTAAAAAGCCGGATGTTTATAGGTTTAGTTTACAAGTAGCACGAGAGTTGTGTAAAGGGAGTTCATCAAAAGTTTATAAAAATCACGACCGGCCAACCAACATTATTTTATCTGTACAGTATTGTTTTACGAAGAAAGGGTGCAGGTATTGCACGAATAAAAATAATCAACAATTTCCTATAACTCGATTAAAAAAGGAACATTTTATAATTTATACAAATATAATAAATAATTTGACATTAAATAAACAATTTTATATAATAGATTCGCATAAATCAGCTGTTCAAATTCTAAAGTTAGTTATTTATACGGATTTGAATACTACACAGTGGATACCGAAGTACTTTGGTGGTTAAGATTCAATTAATCACACGACTTAGGAATTGTCAGCCTGAGTCTGTTCACTACACCTCATTTACATTGGGCTATGGGGGAGGGTTGCTTATTGTTCACTAGTTGAACAGATTTCAACGTAAACATTAGGAAAAAAGTAAACCAGGAAAATATATAACGATAAGAATTTTATCGTTAGTCGTTTATGCTCATCCGTTTATAACCGTTGCTACAATTCGTGATCTGCCAAAGCATTAATTACGAGAAGTAATCCAATTTTTAATGGCAAAATATAAATTCTACGGCTAAAAATTAACAGACAAATTTGTGACTGTTTACGGGCCGAATATCTATATGACGCTAAAGCGAGACAGACAGTAGTGCTTTACATTTCGAAAACAAACGAACGTTCACGATAAAGAACGTAACGGCCGGCCATCGGTGATAACGAATGATCTAATTGAAAACGTTGACGAAATAATTCAGAAAACCGGCCGCTTCGCCGTATCAAAATTGTCTTTGATGATCCGTAATTTTTTATTTATGACATTTTAACTGAAAAATTAGGCTATCAAAAATTGTGTGCCAGATGGGTGCCGAGGATGTTAACTGACACACATAAGGAAAGACGTTTCAATGCAGGACATGAATTTTCGCTGCGTTTGGAATATGAAGATGATGATTGTTTCATAATGTTGTTACCGAAGATGAAACCTGCATTTATTTCGAACGTCGTCGATACAAAGCAGTAGTCGGTGCAACGGTGGCATTCATCATTTTCCGGATCGAAGACGTTCAAACAAGAACGTTCAGTAATGAAACTTACGGCTACTGGAAATACTGTGAATGACGATAGGTATTCCTAAACTTAATAAATATTAGATCAGCTATAAAAAACAAATGACGTGGGATGCTACCCAGCGGGATTTATTTTTGTGTGACAATGTCCGACCACATACAGGAAATAAGACGGTCAGGCGATTTGATAAATTTTGTTGCATAAACTTAATCATCCTTCTTACAGCCCTAACTTAGCTCTCAGCAATTATTTTCTTTTTCTTTACTTTAAATGCGGGTTGCATCACAAACGTTTGACAAGGACAACGAATCGAAAAATGGTGTTAGTGCGTGGTTTTAATCATTAGCGGCGGAATTTTTTGAAAAAGGAATGAAGAAACTAGTGAAATGCTTTTAATTTAAATTATGGCATTTTTCACGCGCTATAAAATTTCATTTCCACATTCCTATGGACAAGTCTCAGGCCTATATGCGGAATTTCTGGCAAAAAAAAACGTATGAAACGATTAAGAAAACTTGTTTTTCAGTATAAATGCTTTCTTCATTTAATGAAGAAAGTCTACTTTTGATATCTTTTGTATTTATTTATTTCATGTTTTATTATTATTATTAATAATATCTTTACTTAAATAATAAAACGTTGACATACTTTCCTGGCTTTGGTTAAATATATATGGAGTAAAAAATAATGATACATGAAAAAAGTCTAGAACGTTAAAAAAAATCGATATTTTTAAACTTTGGCTTCCCCACCATTATATTAATATATAATAATATAATATATTATATAATATAATTATATTAATATATTAATATAATATAATATTTCCCGCATAGTATTTTTTTTTTGGAGCTTGAACTATTAAGCAAAGTAGGACGTGGAAAATATTCGGTTAAAAGATATGCTATAAATAAACAGTTAGCTTTTATCGATTTTTGGGGAAGGGGAAGAACTTGGGGGCAGAATATTTTTTTAAATGGTTAAGATAAGCATGCACGCATATATTGAGCTTAATATAAAGCGGAGGTTATGTTGGAAAAATTTTGAAAAAACTGTCTCTAAAGAATCTATCTTACTCCACCCCCTGGAGATATTGACTCCAAACTTTTACCGACAAATTTTCCAATATACATGAGTCTCTCTATCAAATTTCATCAAAATCGGCTGATCTGGTCAAAATTTATTAAGTTTCAAACATTCAAACACAAGTACGTACGAAAAATTAACCCATCCACTTCTTTTTGTTTTTTGTTTTTTTTTTGGGGGGGGGGGGGGTTCCTGGGTGGTGAAATGTCAAGAAACACCAGTACCCCATTTTTCGAGTAATTACCTTACTTTCCTTCTTAGAGTATAGCTCTAGAGCTATGATTCCAGGAAAGTAAAACTCCATGCTATTTCAGGTATACTACATATTATTTTCATTTTCATAATTTCAGACAAATTATACTATCTTTTGTTTTATTCTAGTTATTATTTTCAGAATTATATATGTCAGACGGCAAGACCGTGTAACAAGTAAAAAGGTATTAAGGAGAATCGGAAAGAACAGGAAAATGTTAAATATAATTGAATGTAGGAAAAGGAACCGGCTAGGACATTGTACGAGAAAGTGTTCATTAATGGATGCGATAGAAAGGTTGGTGAATGAAAGGAAAGGAAGAGATTTCAAATGACGGGCGGGATTATGGAAAAGGGAGAATATGCCGAAACAAAGAGGTTAGCGAAGAAGGTTTGCAAATGTTAACAAGGTGAAGAGCGGCAGCCGTGACAAGACTTGCAGAACACTATGAATGAATAAACGAAGTTATTCTTAAATATAATTGGTCCATCGGAAGAAATAATTTTATTTCTGATTGTTAAGTGAAAGGTATTAACCGTGTTTCCTTGAAACAACGAATAATTTCGGGTTTGATTTCCGGGTAGGGTTAACCTAATGTAATATAACTAAACCACTACTCATTCGTAATTTTAGAGAAAATAGCATTATTATGTCATCAGCTTATAGAAATTAAAAAAAAAAGAAGTTAAATAACAACATATTAACGAATCTTAAGGTTAAAAATAATGTAAAGAAAGTACAGAAATGTCGTCATAAATATTTAAGTACTGAAAAAATAATTGAAAAAATTTTCTAGTTATACATCTGTCAGATTTTTTATTAAAAAAAAATTATTCGAATTCTATATTTAGTAAAAAAAAATTAGGAGACAAACGTCAATATTAGGAGCATGTTAAAATAAAACATAATAATTTATGATAATATATCATAAATTAAAAATGAATGGTAATAATAAACAAAAGCGATAATAAAAAGTAATATTTGATACACTCACCAAATAATAACATCCTCTTGATATTTTATGACACTGTTTTATTTCATGCAAATGATCAGCGAATTGGAAAGAATCTTGGAAGCAATCGTCGGCAGTACCATAATGCATATCCACAAGTTCTACCTGTAAAAATATTACAAATAATTACTATCATTGCAGTGCGTTACGGTATTTTTAGAAGCAGTATTTAATATTATATGACTATAAAATAAACAAACTGTCTTATTTAACGATAACTTAGATGAAATTATAATTTATTTTATAAAACAGAAGTCAATTATATCTCGTGATAAATTGTCCAACGATTATAGATTACATTGTTGCTACTGCTTTCCCTAGGCTGTTACTGTATATTTATTTAATAAATAATTCAACAGAAATGATCTACTAGTTAATCCAAAAACTAAGACTGAAAAGGTTAACGCATCATCATCATGAGCATTTGCTTGAGGCAGATTCCTTGTACGAGAATCATTCAATAATTAAAGACACAAATTAGCGTAGAAAATTATTTTCATTTAATGAAAATGTAATTTAACAATACTTTACCCGGATATATTTAGGCTCTTGTCCTATTTTTCAGTGAAATTTCTAATTCAAATAGTAAAGGATTCTTCACTTCGTTGTCTGAGCTAATGTTGTACCGTATTCTTGACCTTCTCATTAGGCCATAAAAAAATTTTTGAGAGGACTAAAAAAAATCTGATGAGGCGAGACCGGGATTGCACGACGGATGTAGCAACACTTGCCGACCCAACTTTTGAATAGCCTACTGTGTCTTGAGCGATGTATGGGCGGGTGTTACGCACATAATTACGCCTTTACGGAGAGAACCAGAACGTTTTCTTCTACTTGCGAATTTAATTTTATTTTCTAGCATATCACAATAGCACCTCACTGTTCTTTGTATGTTGATCTTCCAAATAATCGGAATAAATTGGGTCTTTATAGTCCCAAAACATTGTCAGCATTACTTTACCGGCTGACGTGTAGGTTTTAAATTTTTTCCTGACGGGTTAACTTGGGTGTTTCCATTCCGTACTTTGATGTTTGGATTTTGGCTTAAAATGATGAATCCAACAAGTTACTAAACGATCGAAAAAATTATTACCTTCTGCTAAAAACAGTTTTTTTAAATTCCGTACAAAGTGAATTCGAGCGACTGTGCCAATTAAATACATTTTGCAGTAATTCAGCTTATCATAAGTATGGAATGGTCAGTGGCAATACTCAGACTACAAATTTCAGCAACTTACTAAATTTTTATGCGTTTTTTCTGGCGAATAAGATCGTTAAATGCGATTTTACAAAGCGCCTGTCGAAACTTCAACCGGTGAAAATGTTCACAGTTAATTTACTTTTTATCATATCTGCTAGTAAATTTAGTTCGGTAAAATTCAGGCGGATCCAAAACTTAGTAATAAACAAAAGTTTCAATAATTTCTTTTTGAACAGCTGATTTTTTTCACAGTGGTGACAGCTTGAATCTCTATTTAGTTATTGAACGAACGTCGTGCTATGTCCGTTTCCATTCTTTCATATTCCCAGATAAATAATTTTTTAGTTCCTGGTAACTAAAATTTCCTTTTTGTTTAAATCCCTGCTGTCTTTTGCATCTTCAACTGATCGCTTAGCGCTGTTCTTTTCCTAATAAATCCTTTTCTGATGATATGTCAGTAAGCTTTTTAATTATTCTTATAACATTTTCTTACCCCTGTCTTTAAGTTTCATTATTAGTTACTTTTCCACCGTAACCAAGTAAGTCACCTTTGTCACGGTACATTCAAGAGCGAAACTGATCTGCATACCTTTGAAACAGCATAGAAAACGTTAAAATTTTGCGAGTTTTGTACTCATTCAATAATCATCAAGAATGTTCGGTCACCAACCGTATTTGTACATAATACTTAATCACATCTTTAAACAAGTTTTAAATTTATTTCAAAATTAAAATTAAGTTATTCATCAAAATCTTACATTTTGATACATAAATGAGCCTCAATCATATAATCATAAATCATAGCCTCAATCAGCTTAAAATTGTAAGTTTTAAACTGTAAACTTGGACGTGTAATGAATCCGAAAAGCCTGTTTTTAATACAATCCAGAATTTCTTCACTCGGTCCTGGATGTCCCACCGAGGTATTTTTCATGCCAAAACTTTTCATAACATATTCATGACAGTGTTACATGCAGATCGGTACTTCTGAAATTTTCCTTAAAACCTTTGTCGCACAAGATATGTTTTTACGAATTCTTTTACACAGAAAGCCATCAAATTTGATCAGTGGTACTATGATTGCTACTACTGTAGCGCAACGGGAGAAACCGTAAAAACTATCTGCAGACAGTTTTTTAAATAGATTTTAAAAGTTTAACTTCTATGTAATGCAATGCAAATTACTATTTGCTTCATAATTTATAACTAGTGACTACAGATAATATTTCTTCTACTTACGAATTGAATTTTTAATTGTTGCTATAAAACATTGTTGCTAAAATAGGGACAACAGAAATGTTAAAATCTTGATGACAAATTATTTTGTTTTATTTAAAAAACAATGATGATGTATTAAAACAACTATTCATTCGAAAGATTGTTCTTAGTAGATAGCATTGGTTAAATTAATTTTACAGAATAAAACAAAGTCTTTCCAATTATCTTCTTTATTTAAATGTAAAAAATTAAATACGACTAACTATATATCGCTTTAAATACAAATTTCAGCTTTCTGTACCGAGTTGTCATAATTAATATTATTTATTACTCTTTGTATTATTTATTTGCAACAAAGAAGTTAAATGAAACAAAAGAAAAATAGTTTACCGGGATTTAAACAAAACCTTAATAGAAAGTTACACAAAGCAAATTTAAAATTATTTTTATTTCCCGGATCATTTTGACACAATTTTAATTAATGTTTCTGGTTATTTGAATTGAATTATTCATTATAAAAAATTTAATTTTTAAAGAACCTTTGTTTATTTACGCGCATTATTTAAATAAATAATATCATTAACATTAAAAAAATTTCCAGGAAGTTTTAATTACATACTACTTGATATAATATTTTCTTGCACTTAAAATAGATCATATATTTTAATAAATACAAGAAAAAAAAATAAATCAAACACGAAAACACCAATAACATAAAGGACCATTTTTATGGTCCTTTAACGTACCCGTATTTTCATGTTTAAGTAAATTAAAACTTGGATTTTGGTTCTAGTTAAAATTCTCATTTCTTTCAAATACGAATTTATCCTTATCAATGAAAATTCTGCGCAAGAAGACCGACTTTTCTTTTTGGACGCCTTCACTATTTCTCAGTAAGAAACGCACGGCATACGAGTATATTCGATTAACGAGCAGATCCTACACACAAGCGCCAAGTTTTAACTCGCAGTGTGACTTGTTGAATAAGCGCATATGAAAAAACCATAAAGTCAACATTACCTGAAACTGAGCTTACGTTGTCATTGTAACCTTAAATTTAGTGTAACTCAATAACAAATTAAAAAAATATTTTTTTAGGATCTTAAAAATTTAACGGGCTCCTGTTAAATGTAGATAATGATCTCGCCAGAAAAAATGGCAGGTCTTTTCTGTTGCACGCCCGCACCTTTTTTTGTTATTTTACGTGGATTTATATAAAATTATGATGTAGTATTGTTTAAATCATCAAATTAAATGATTAAATAATGCCGCAGATTAAAAAAAAATGTAAATCTGTTACCTATGTACAGATAAGATATCTTAACTGTAGAGCTTACAAATAAGACAACGATCTGGTATTGTGTGTAAGTAATGCTAATTTCTCGTTCTGTGCAAAAAAAAAATTAATGCTCCTGCATAATAATATTCCGTTATTCGAGGTATTTTTTAAGTTAATCTTAGTTAAGTGTGTAGAATATATTAAATGTGGGTTAGGTGTGTAGTATAGTTTTTAAAAGTTCTTATAGGTTAGTTTTTACGTATGGCGTCTGCTTTTAGATGACCTAATTAAAAATTCTTATGTGGACACTTCATGACTTCCTTGCACGCCTATTAAATTACATATACACATTTTTAAAAGTACATAAAATTTTATTTCACGAATAATTTCTGATCTTTTTTCATTTTTTGTTTATTGTTATTATTTAATTATTATTATCGTAAAACCTTTTTAAAATCACAGGTTAATAATTATTAATAAATCAATATATTTAAAATAAAAAAAGTTAAAAAAAAAAAATGTGTATGAAGTCGGATTCGAACCGATGTGCCTTCCTCTTGTAAGATGAAAATATTTCATTAATTCAAATTTTATTTGGATTTGGAACCGATTTTGAATTTTGGAACCAATGAAAATAAGTACCTCTTATGATACATCGTTGAAAAGCTCTCAAAGGGGTTTATTACTGCAGTTAAGAAACTGCAGTAATTTTTGGACACTTTTGGTTCAGTCGATTCCAATCAAAAGGGGAGGTGCACAAATAGATGTTACAACAGTCCTAAATCCAAAATTTCAACATCCTACCGCTAATCGTTTTTAAGTTATTCGAGATATGTACATAAGCATAAGCAGTCACAGACGTCTCGTCGAAACTAGTCAAAATTGATTCAGGAATGGTCAAAATATATATTTTCGTTGAAATATAAAAACCAAAATTTTTAGCAATCACAATGCTTCCTTTACTTCATAGAAGTAAGTAAAAATGGTAAGTGAATGTCTGTATTTTGTTAATATTATACTACTGTATGTTTTTTTTGTGATCTTAAGGTGATGTTTCGTTAGTTGCTATATAACAGTACCGTTAAAAAGCGTTTTTATGTGTGACACGACCATATGAGCTACAAGTTATTCTGCTATACTATAAACTCATAGTGTCCGAGTGTGAAAATGTTACTCTTATGTTGGGATAGTCATTAGTCCAGACTCGACGAATATGTGGAAAAAAACAAAAATTCATAAGAAATGCGTTAAACAAAGAGTGAATGAGGAGCGCATAACAGATAAGACCAAAATCTACCCTTTAGTTTGAAAAATCAGCTGCAGAGGCGTGCCTACGGCACGCCATCAGTGAATCGGCAGTTTCCGCTGGTGATCGGTACATTCCGGTGCCTACTTTTTGGTTATAGTTCATTATTTTACGATAAAAAACGATCAAATAAATAAAAATATATTAATATATATTTCGCATAGTAAATACTTGATCACCACGAGACGTGTACTAACGAACGGGATTTTCCGCTAGTGAACGGTACATTTAGGTGCTAAACTAAGGGGGACAAACACGCACAGACAAACACGCATAAAAATGTCCTTTAGTAAGGTAGGATTATAAAAATAATTTTCATGATATAAAAGAATAAAACTGCGACTTATTCCGTTTTCCTTCAACTTTTATTAATTTTAGAAATAATAATGTAATTTTATAAATGTAAATATTTTTCATATAATTAAATCGTGGTTTAAAAAAAACAATGGCTTTGTTATCCAGTTATAAAATTATTTCTCAAATATTCATGGAGGCATTACAAACGTTTATCAAATCTTATTAAAAAAAACTAGAAATTTACATTTTATAAATTTAATTTACGTAACAAAATATAACAACGAATGAACGGAACTTTTAAAAGATAAATAAAAATAAATGTAACGAAAAATATGTGCGTAGAATGAATAAACACAAAAACCCAAAGTAACTTAAAACTGTTTCTAGAAAAACTTGTAGCGTCATAAAAAAGTAAATATTGACAGTGCAATACGTCGGGTGACTTTCCATTAAATCTTATAAATTATAAAGTAAGTCTATTAAGATTGCACTAGAATAAGAGGAGTACGGTTTACAAAAGATTAAAATTTTAATATGGAAGTAAAGTAAAAAATGAAGAACTGAGGCGTATACATTATTTTCGTTTATTTTTATTATATCCATTCTACCAACACGGTACAAAATTTTCATTATGCATTCTAGAAAAATACATAAAATTTCATCCTTTGCCAGCGTTAAAAATATTAAATAGAAGATAAAAAAGCACACACACACACACACACACACACACACACACACACACACACACACACACACACACACACACACACACACACACACACACACACACACACACACACACACACACACACACACACACACACACACACAGCGAGATAAAGATATGACATGTGCGCGCGCGCGCGCGCGCGTGTGTGTGTGTGTGTGTGTGTAAGTGTAAAAAATATATGGTGTAATAAATAGAGAAGAAAAGCACACGCGCGCGCAAAATATATATGCAAAGTGATTCACGAAGAATATAAACAAGCTTCCAGGACATTTTCTATTGGTGAAAACATGTCGAGATCTTAGTTTGACAGGAATATCGTTCCTCACGAATTGGTCCATATCCGGATGATGGAGACTGAACGTTCCAATCCATACTTTTTCTAAAGTATAGAACAGATACGGAGATTCAAAATGTTCGCATCTATAATGTGAAGTACGTCCGTGATAATTAGAATGAAGACTATTCATGTCTCATAACAGCCGAAGTGACTGATACACACATGAAAAAACTTATTTCTCCGATACGATTTCTCTTCCCCATTTTCCATCCACGTCAACTTCAAACCCCTTATCCCTGAATAAAAACTGCTTTTCTGTTATGGTCAAAGTCTAAAAAAAATTCAGGATCAAAATATAATCAAAAGTTCTACTAGCCAGGGAATATAAATACTGTCAAGGACCGGCGAAGATATTCAGTAGTTCTGCGAGGTCGTGTTCGACGCGTTGCGATAACAAAGTAGATTTGCAAGCTCGAGTTTGACGCCGTTGCGGTGACGGCGATATCAGTAAGCATGTGGTAAGAACGAGTGAAGAGTACGTCAGAGTATTTCAGCGTGGACCGTGAGTGAATGCAGGTAGTTGTTCGGTGAGGTATTGGTAAACGGTAGTAAAAGTGACAGTATTCTACTCATTCGTAAAGCGTACGGTAATTCTATTTAAACAATAAAAGAATCTAATGTTAACTTGTTAATGCGATATCAGATTCTAGCAGTCATTTTAACTTTTATTAAATCGAACTGTATTCGGACTGTTATAATTTAACTGTTGTTAAACAAAACTTGTCCTTTTTATTAAAATTGCTATTTTGTATGTTACATATACGTATTATCATTATTATTATTATTATTATTATTTATTTTATATATGTCTTTACGGTAATAACATGTATTTGTCAGAAAACGTTTACGTTTGTTAGTCTCTCAGTATCTTTGTCGGTGAACACGTGACAATATCTTTCTATGATACGGAGAGCAACGTGCAATTTTTGCAATATTGGTCATGGGGATCCGATCAAAGTTTAAAAATGTAGATTTTTTAATCATTATTTTTTTTAATATATAAGAACAGTAACCAGTACAAGGAAAGTATAAAAGTTTGTTGTCAGCTTTTTTTAAATTACTTGACGGAAAGATTATTGACAATAAGTTTGTGGATAGAGGATAATCGATTTGTTACATATAAAGAACACGGAAAGCGAAGAATTCTCCATGGTAAATTGATTTAATAAAGAATTTCTTTTTGTTGATTTATTTTTTCATTTTGAAATTTTAAAATTTACTTTGAAAAAAAGAATATATTGAAAGAATCGAAATAAAAACTTGAAAACTCAGAATATGCTAAACTATAAGAAAATATTTTATTTAATGGTTTATAAAAAATTACCATTTTTTAGTGTAATGAAAAGTTATGTCAAGAAAAAGTTTCCAGACGGCTGAGCATTTTCCAGCTTATTTATCTTTTTTTGTAACAGATTGCAAACGTTAACAATTTCATATTTAAAATTTAGTCAAAAACTAATGAAATCCAAACTTAAATTAAAACAAACCATAATTCTGAAGAGAAAACCGCTGCTGTACTTGCGATTAAAAAAATAAATAAATAATAATTAAAAACTTAAATAAATCATGTTTTATAAAATTAAACGTGGATTAAAAAAATAAAGAAAATTATCAGAAAAAAGTAAGTATGATAATTATAAATACGAAAAAAAGAAAAAAAATTATATGACAAAAGGTTACTCGATTTAAAATTTCTAAGTTTTAATAACAAATACAATATGATTTTAATTAATGTCACATAAAGTAGGATTTTTAATCTCTCTTTTATATTAAGTAAAAATCTGCAACTGTATGCGAGGGCATGTTGTGTATGTATTTGTATTTACGGGTATGTTCTTACAAAACATTTTAATAGCAAACAGTCTTATTCACTGCACTACGTAAAAAGTCTCTTTCAATTCATATTCTCATACATCTCACTTCACAAAGAGCACTCAAGTCGTTGCACTTGAAGTTAAGATTGTTATTGTGTAAAGAAAAGTACATAAATAGAAAGGTTATAAATGTAATAATAATGAATGAAATAAGAAATATATTTTTAAGTAATATTAGAAATAAAGATGCTTGAACCATTTACTATACGGATAATAACTGAGTAAATAAAACTAAATAGTGTTAGAACGTTAAGAAAAAAGTACCTTTTCGGTATTAAATATATAATATTTCTCTGTTATAAAAATAATTAAAATGTTATAAAAACGGTTTTCTATTGCCGTTGATATTTTTATCTGGGAAACAACTAATAAAAAGCGACTTATGAAACAAATCTAATGAGAAAGAGTTGAAGTTTGCCAATCTCCATGGCAGAGTGATAGCGTCTAGGTCTTTCATCTGGGGTTCCCTGGTTTGAATCCCGGTCAGGGTTGGCATTTAAGGATTCACTTTCCCTATTCTCACTTAGAGGCTTCAAAGCTTTTGTGGTGAATTAATTGCTTAAGAAAAAATAAAACTGACAAAGACATACGTGGAAGAGTTATTTTATATATATGTACGAGTACATATTTTTTTCGTAATAAGGTTTTTATAAAAATAAATATATATATAACCCGTAGAAATTTATTTAAATCAATTAAAATATTCGAAAACATTAGTACAAAGAAATTTAATGAAATTTTTTCACCAAATTTAACAGTCAACAGTTTAAGTATAACGCAATATAATAACAACCTCCTTCGAAAAATTATATAAATATCAAATATGTATGTCCTGACTGACTGATTCATCAACGCTCAGCAAAAATGTTTCAAAATAAATTGATAAAAATTTGTATGCGTGTTCTTATGTTGTAAGTGCACACAAGAGAAACTTTTTTGAAATTCCGAGTTAGATTTTGAATTTTTTTTAAACAGGTTATTTTTTTAATTTTTCGATAGCAAATGAAGATAACTTGATTTTTAGTGTATATAATCTACATGTGAATATATAAAAAAATATTTCTAGTTTTTTTTTTTTTTGAATTCGACATTAAAGTCGGTGAAGTAAAAATGTTGAACAATGATTGCAAAGTTTGCCTGTTTCCGACTAAAACCATTTTCGAGTTTTTTAAATTTAACATTATATAAGAGGTCCGGCGGTGTACAGGCGGCGGCTCAACCAACAAAGCCACTTACTCTATATGCGACGCGATTGGCTGCATCTACCTTCTGTTACCCGACTAAAAACATAAAATAAAAGAAATTAATCGCGAAGGGAAATGCAGGTAACCATACAGAGTGTTCCTGGACGTATTCGCCGAACTTCAGGAACTGATTCCGGGCATTAAAATGAGCGAAAACGTTCATATCGACTCAAGTCCATATCGGCAGTACGCTTGCGCACGGTAATGTAAGCTGATAATTTTTTCTCTGTTATTAATTTTTCCACTAAATGTAATAAAAATTATTAATGATTATGAAAGTTATCACCTTGTATTATGCGTACTGCCGGGTTAATTGTTTGCAATAACTCGATTGCTTATCAACGGATTTTTCAAGTCATTTTGTTCAAAATAAAATGCTTAATAAATTTTATAAAAGGTAAAGATTTGATCAAACAAATAATTAAAAAGATTAAAAAATTAAGATGGCCTCCATTTTGAAATTTTTGAACGTGACCGTTTTCAAAATTTTTCACTTTGTAGAATAGACACCGGTCTTACATTTGTCAAATTTAATTAACGTAGGTTTACCCGTTCCTGAGAAATAATTTTTTTGTTGAAAATCAAAAAATGGTGTCCACAAGGAAAAAGCAAAATAGTATTTAGGTTGATATGATTTTTTTTGCTCATTTTATTTAGTGTTCTGAATCAGAGTTCGGCGAACACGTCTCGGAACACTCCGTATAGCGTGGGCGAAGCCGCGACGGGAATGCTAGTAAATTAATATAATTATAATTTATCATTATTAATATTATTATTATTAATATTGATGTAACAATAACAATACCACCACCACCACCACAACAATAACATTATGTAACAATTATGTTAATTCAAACGTTTTCCCTTTCATAAAAGTTCAAATTTTTTAGAAGTCATATTTATTTAATTATAATATTATTTTTCCCTTTAATAATAATGTGCATGATAATACTAGATCTAAAGTCATTTGGTTATGTAAAATGGAATAAATTGATATTGTTAAAATGAAATTCTAATAAAAATTCTTTATAAGAATAAAAAATGAACCAAAAGCAAGTTCCGATTCGATAAAGAAAGACACAAGGAAATAGTTTGTCGCCATTCCTTTTACCTTATTTATAAAATCAGTACAGGATTGAAAAAAAAATGTAAGAATGAAATAACTATAAAAAAAAGTAAATAAATAAATAAGACTTGCCGATTGGCGTAATTTTACAGCTACAAAAGAAATTCAATATAAAAAAAAAAGAATAGTACTAAGCTAATGGAATGGCAGAAAGAAGGATAACGAAAAATTAAACGTTAAGATAGATGAACATAACGTACACCGAAGTTACAAAATTTTAGTCTACGTAAAAAAAAATAAAAAATGTGTCAATTAAACATTTTGTAAAAAAAATGGATTAAGTGTAGCATTTAAATAGTGAAATCGGACAATAAGTAAAGAAGAAAAGAAAGGAATAGACGCTACCTCATTGAACAACGAAATGAAATTCATTAGGTTAAAACAAAACGATCAGTCATGAATATACGTCTATCGGTATTATGAAGCGAGTTTTAAATTTCAAACTTATCGACAAAGATATAATTATATTATTATTATTTCATAAAAATTATTATTTTAACCGTAAATAAATTTTTAAATTACTGTTAAAAACGAATTTATTATTAAATTTTATGGAACGATCAATATGCGAGAATATTAAATTAAGCTACAATTATCTTATCTTCGGGGTTTTTAAACGGTAAAAATGTCAAGATTTCATTTGTCAACTAACAACTCTAGCTTTACTTGTCAGAAAATAACAATCTGTAACCAAACATGTGACCTTTAACCTATTGTTTCTTTACCCACCCTTATTCTTTTCAACATCATCCATATAATCTAAAAACTAGCACTTCTCTATCAAAACAAAATAAAATGACGAAGAGGTAACAAAAGGAAGGGAGTTACCGGGCGAGGTCAAATTCAGAGTTATAAAAGGTTAAAAGAAAAGAGTATAGATAGATAGATAAATGTATAAAGAAAAGAAGAAGAAGAAGATAAAATAAGGAAAGAAGATATAGCCTAAAGTTTATCATTTTATCCCTCTTTATCCCGTCTGCTTTCACAAGCATTAAGTTGTTTTGCTACTGTCTTTTATCTCCTCCTTTTATTTTCGTCCCAATTTTCTTCTGTTCTAGTTTTTATAATCGCACAGAAAGACAGAATTTTTTCATCACATCGTTTTTCCATTAGAATAATCATAGCAATTATTCTTTCTTTTTTGACGTAAATAAAAGTTTAATATTTATCATTTATTTAATTAACCAACTGCTCCAAAAACGTTTTCCGGATATCGAGTCTTAATCAAAAATAAGATAAGTGCTATAAGATTATTACAAGTAATTATTAGTACAAATTTAACTGATGATTTTTAAATATTTATCATATAAATATTTAAAAATCAAATATTATAATGTAAAACTAATAAACTTATCTTTTCGTATTTTACCTCCGACCGTAGTAGTAATAGAACGGTTAATTTAAATCTTGAAGTCAGCTATAGCCAGAGTTTTGTACCTTCGGGGCTAGGATTTTTATTCTGCTGGATCCCTAACCATATTGGTCAGACAATGAGCGCGCTGAGTACAGCAAAAGAGATTTGTTCGCAGCCTCCTTTCACTGATCGCGTTTTTTGGAGCGATCTTTTATGTTTCCTGAAGATTTCCGGTTCCTGATGAGTGGCAGAGTAAATGTAGTGTTACCGTCGATACTAGACTTCGACCAGTTGGGCACTGTGTCACCTTGGAGCCCTTCATGTAGGAACAACCGTCGTGAGGAGGTTATTATTTGCCGTTTGCGAATAGAGCACGCTAGGCTCACTCATGGATATCTGATGACTCAGACTGATGCAACCATTGTGTTCGCTGGGACTGGCCAACTGACGGTACACCACATACTAGCGGATTGTGTCTGTTATGCGCCACCGCGTCGGAAATTTAAAATTAGGGTCTAACATCAGAAATATTTGTAACGATATGATTATATTATAGAATGACTTACGATTTCTTACGGTCCTACATCTGGGTTCAAAAATTCGGTTATTGATACAATCTCTTCGTCTATGTTTGCCGTTTGGCGTATGCAAAACTATTCTAGAAAACCGGCTCGGTCAATTCCATCCACCGCTACCTGACTCCTTTTTTTCAAATCGGTCAATTTGCTTCCCCATTACTGCTAACAATAAGAACGGTTCAACATCCCCACCCCACCCCACAAGCTTCTTGTATTTATATCTTTTTCGAGATTTCTTAAATTATTTTTTGGCTTTACCTTCCGAAGTCCCGTCGACATAGAAAACTGTTGCACAGACGACCTAATGGAATTACCATCAGACGGAAAAGAAAACATAAAAATATTCATAGATTACGTATTCGACAATTACATTTCTCCTGATGCTAAGTTTTCTCCACGAATATGGGTGGATTTCAACGTTTCAAAGAATCGTAGATCGAACAACTGCGAATCGTTTCACGCTCGATTAAAGGCGCACTTCTAGACTTCTCATCCCAACATATACAATTACTGTTGATATTTTAAAAACTTTCCAGGGTGATACGTAAATCAAATTAAGAAGTAAAGAAAATGTAAGGAAATATAAACAGATAGAAGAAAAGGAAATATATATTGGGGAACAAATGAATGAAGCGTTCAGAAAAACCTATTCTGGAACATAGTATAAAGAGGCTGTCGGAATGAGTTATTTTACCAATAAAATAAAGTAAAAGATAAGATTAACAAAATTATTATAAGCGGTTAGACAAACAACATCAAAAGAATAAATAAAAAAATGTAACATTGAGAATCGACAAATTATTATTGGCTAGACAAAATACATACTGTAGTTCCTTTCAAAGGGTATCTACAGCTGATAATCACAAATAAGTTTGAAATATGTTTTTGCTTTTCACTGGGATAATAAAGGTACACATAATTAGAGGAAAATACACTATCAATTTTTCAGAATAGCCAAGGATTCTTTTTCAGGCAGACGCAACTGACCGACGTCCCTAGAAACTTTCTACTCTTCCTCTCTGTTGTTACTGGATTTTTATATTTTTAAGTTTATTTGTCGGTTTACATTCTTCAATTTCTCTTTTTTTCATATTATCGCACTTTTCATTACTACAAGTTTCTCTACAAGTCACAATATTTTATTGTTTTTTATAAAATACTAGATGTTTCAGTGAAAATAAATTTTTCACTATAAAAATAACCCATTATTACAATCGCATCACGACTAAAAGAGAATTATAATCGTATTATAATAATAATAATAATTATAATTGTAATAATAATTATAATCGTAGTTTTATCGCATTATTATAATCGTATCCAGTTAAAGGAAAATTTAATTTAAAATTTTGTGAGTACCACTTCAGTTCATATATTTTGATCGTTTAGAATTAAACTAACAATAGTTTTCGACTGCGCCAAACTACTTGATAATATCATCAATAACAGTATGATTTGGACAGATCGCTCGTAGCTGGTGCAAATACAAGGTAGTAAACCTGTTTCCCGAAGATTGCAAAAAGTCGCGCTAATTGTTTGCGATCTGGAATCGTGCGATTCAGAAACCGTATTTCATATTTTACTACAGCGGCTATAGCACTACCGTTGATTATTACACATACCCAAAATGAATACCGTACCAGTGTATTCCTCTGTTGTAAATAAGTACCGTATTACTTCAATGGCAACCGACCACGTTCAAATTAAAATTCACGCACAGTTCCAAGTATCCGATGTATTTAATATACCTTATAAAATTATTTAAACGCTAATACAGTATCTTTGAAATAATAAATTTTCAAATAATTAATTTTTCTAACTTTTCTTTGTTTTACATAAGACTATTTTGTTCAAAATTAAATTCTCTACATATTTTGTTTATGTATTTTAGTTTTATTATCCATTTAACGAAGTTACTATTCGCTAAACAAGATGTTGAGTTTTTACCCTAATTTATTGATTTTCATGCCAGATTTCTCAAAAACTACTGCAGACACGGTTCTGGGACTTATTTTATTCGATTTTCCGGTCAAATCCATAAGAAATCATTCATTCTGCCCTTTAATTAACGACCTAAAAATTTCAGTACGACCTCATTTCACCGGAGCAGCTGAAATCCATGCAAAATCTTTCACTAGCCGTAACTCACAAACCAAGCATTTTAGGAAATATGTATACGCGAACTTTTTCTATTATTTTCGAGGTAGAATAACTTATAAAACTCCCGGAGAACTTTGCGATCGCACGTTAAATTTTTTTAATATTTCCCATGAAAATTTTAAAATATTTTACAAATATTGTCAAATAAATGAAAAATTATAAGGTATCTCACATATAATTATGATTTAATAATAATAATTATACTAGTGCTTACAGGATTAAACGTTATAATTAAACATATATAACTAAAATATATTTTAAGAATTTCTGATCACAATAGGTATAACGGGCTAAAAACCTTTCGTTAAAACAAGTAAAAATATCTGTGAAAATAACAGAGATGTCATGTTATAATTGATAATTTTAGCAATAGTACAGTATTAGGCGTACCGTTTCGGTATTCAATATCGAATTCCAGAGATGCTTATAATAACGTCTTCACATTAAGAATAGCAATATACAAATACATTCTAATGGAATTCAATAAATCAATTAATATAACGAAATACTAAAAAAAGTCATTGATGTAACTTTTGAAAATATATATCTAATTTTATTTTGTGTAATAATGAGTGATTTAATGTATTTTTAACTAAATTTATTTGTATATACCACTTTATAAAGAACTTTGAAAAGTCAACTGTAATTAGTAATCTTATTTTTTATACACCTACTAAATGATTTTCTTTATTTTCTGTAATGCAAAACAACCAGATTTCAATGAATTTGAAAATATATCAAAAATCACAATCAAAATTCTCGAATTTTTTGATAATTGTTATTTATCTGAGTATTAAAAGTAAACTTTCTCCAAATTGTATACGTAAATAATTTTTAACAAGAAATAAGAATAATTTAAAAGACTTTTCTCGCTTCTGAAAATGTAATATGTAAATGTCAATATATTATATTACTATACTACCTATTTTCAGTTACTTGCTTTATGTCTTGTGGCAGTTTTTAACTGTTATCTTTCTTACTATTAGTAATCCTGGTTGTTTTCATGTAACGAGAAAACTCCACAAAAGTTAAAACCCATCCACACTGGGCGCCCCATGTTATTTTGGACGGGATAATTTTAGGACAACAGATTATTTTTATTCATATAGGTGAATCTCAAATTATGTTAAAGAATAAATCTAAGTATATACCACGGACAATTCGAAGAATAATAAAACTTTGAAAAATGTTTGTAAAGAAATAAAATTTACCAAGCGTTGGAAGTATGTTAATTAAATATCCCACATTTCTGGGTCAAATCGTATCTCAGCCGGTTAAAAATGAGTTAAACCTTTACCAATCTCATATAAAATAATTTAATTTTTGGTGCTAATGATATCTAACCTGGATCTAGGACATCGACGTGAGGTCTCTTCTGGAATATTTCCAAGACGTTGCAGTAAAACGTACAGCGTTTGATAAAATATGTTTGATAAATGAGATTGGTCAGAATAAGCTGTATATTATAATCGTACGATTAAATGAGGCGCAACGAAATTAAATATATATACACAAATTTATAGATAAAATTAACATAACACATATTATTTGAACTATTTTTGATTGTGAGCTTCTAATGTCGTATGTTAGTGCATAATTTTTGATTGTGAGCTTCTAATGTCGTATGTTAGTGCATAATTCACGCAAACTACGTGACTGGTACGAGTCATACCAGTATAAACCGATGATACCATCCTTAGTATGACAACTTGTGATTACAACTTTTCTTTATTGTTTCTGATCATACGATTTCTCGTGATCATTAAATGTGTTATGGAAAGACTATATAAATAAAATTTCATTTTTAGTAACAAAAGCTTTTATCAATACTATCTATAATATAAATATTTATGTTTTTAAACCTCATTAATGACTTGATTATCATAATGATAATCAAGTCAAACAAAAACTACAACGAAACTCAATATTCATTCTCAAATTATGTAGTCACACAACGTACTCGATAAACATGTTGGTTAAACGTACATAATCTCAATCTACGGAGTGGGTGGTAAGTCCCTTTACAATGTAGTAAATTCAGTTTAATCGGACTCTACTGCTGCCAATTTTCACCCCTACTCGAAAAGGTGGGGAGCATAAGCCGTGGTAAAGATCGTCCGGTGTGTTCATTCGTAGTGGGATGACCTTGGCCGTAGTCGAGTGCGGAACAAACCGGGTCGGTCTAGCGGTTAAACTCGCCATCGCAAATCTGCTGATTTAGAAGTCGTGAATTCTAAGGTTCAAATCCTACTAAAGGTAGTACTTTTATAGGGATTTGAATACTAGATCGTGGATACCGGTGTGTTTTTGGTGGTTGGGTTTCAATTGATCGACCTGAGACTGTACAAGACTGCCCTTCATTTAGATTCATACAACTCATACTCACAGGTAATAGCTTCTGGTGGTTCCGGAGGCTAAACAGAAAAAAGAGAGTCGAGTATGGCTGATACGAGTGCGTTCCCTGTCGAACAGCGTTTGTTAGCTTGTGTGTGTGGGTCTATTTAATAAAGTACGATTTATGAAAAACAGAGTTAAATTAATTTGAATTTAATTATTTTTACTGAATTAAAAATGAAGTGGGTTTTCAATTCAACCTGGTAGTACTTTTCTTACTTTGATTAGATATTTTAAATTACCACTTTTTAAGAAATGAAACAGCAGTTTTGAAAGTGTTTATTCTATTCTGTAGAGGAGGTATTTTTTTTCTAGTAATTCTGTAGAAGGATACTTCCAGACAATTTGAGTGGAACATTTTTAAACGAAACGATATATAAGTGATCTGAAAACATTTATTATTACTGTTATTTAGTAATGATAACACACACTGTAAAATATTGGAGAATATTATGAGTGACTTCATCACGACAAATGTTATTGACATGAGACGGGAAGTATTCTGGATGCACCACGCAGCGGGGGGCCGAGCACTTGAGCTGAAACGTGTGCTGCTGTGGAGGCATCGATTAAACGATCACCGATGAAATCAACACACAAATGTTCTGCAGAGTTAGCCATTCCAAGATCGACAAAGCGAGACCATATGCGGAAGGGTTTGAAACTTAAATATTTTCGTCCAGTCACAGTTAATGAATTGAGCGACAATAACATTGATCGACGTGATTATTTATGTCAGTTATTGATTGAAGGCTTTCCGAGAAAACGATTAAAAGAACGCCATGTTCTCAGATGAGTGTGCGATTAATCGAAACCGAAATGTTTTTTTCTGGGCGAAAGACAATCCTCACTTTTTTGAGAAAATCGAGCACCATCCGCCTCATGCTATGATTTGGGTTGGGATGATACCTGAACAACTCCTTGGTCCCTAATTTTTCAACGCCGCAGTTAATCAACACACTTACCTGAGAATGATCGATGACTAGTTGCTTCGAGAATTAACGGTAAAACGGATTGCTGATATCTTTACGTTTCAGAAAAACGATACTCCAGCGCATTTTACTTTGACTGTCCGAAGACGTCTCAATGAAATTTTTCCAATCGGACGTAGGTCAGAAGAGTTACCCGCTCCACTGCCTTGGCCAGTGACACTGACCTCACCGCACCTAATAATGCACACTAGGATTTTGTAAAATAAGAGGTCCCAAAATGCAGATACGTCAACAACGAGCTGCTCCAAGATGGTGTTCGGTCAGCATTAAAATCATCACCCTTGATATGCTGTTGCGGATGAACAACCAAACATGGAGGCGCATACAGCTGTGCTTTGAACATGAGGAAAACCAAAAAGACGTTTTACATAATTTCATAACAAATAATAATACCTAATAATTTCAGAATTAACGAAAAGGGACTTCCTACTCACCCTGTCAAGAAAATAACACTTTTAAACAATAAATAAAATCTATAAAAAATTAACTTAAAAATCTATTTCAATGAATATTTATTATAACTTAACTAAAAAAAAAAAAAAAAAAAAAAAAACAATTATATATATTATTGATTTTATAAATTAACTAGCTACTGATATGAAGACGTATACAGTTTAAACTCTACAGCACCTAATATTTAATATATTTTTTAGCTGGTTTAAATGTATATACCGTAAACTGACCTACTTTTTTTCAAGTACGCTGAATATTTATTACTTTTTCATTAATAATATGAGTTTTTCTCCCACTCGGTTTAGTTTAAGTACTGCTTATTATTACACAACCAGGATCGTTTTCCACTGTCCCTTTTCGGTCGATTCCAGTTTCTACTCTCTTTCTGTATAACCTTATCCCTACGGTCCAGTAGTCTTCTTTTTAGTGAGACCCAAAAATCCTTTGGGAGTTACTCAAACAATATTTCCGTCTCTTTTTTTTATCTTTTTTCTGCATTTTTTTTTGTACAAGCATCTTATCGTTTGCAATTTTTAGTTGCCTCATTTTCCCTACACTGAAATTATATTTTTATTAAACCTTCTATCTTTGCTTTATTTTTATTATACTCTGGTTATATTTTTGTTTTTTAGGTTGTTTTATTTTTTTTTCTTAATGTAATCAAGACATGACTAAATTGAAATAGGTTAGATAAAATACAAATATGAATATTTTTGATTTTAATTATTTTTACTGAATTATAAATGAAGTGGGTTTTCAATTCAACCTGGTATTATTTTTCTTACTTTGACTAGATATTTTTAATTATCAATTCTTACCAAATGAAACAGTTTCGAAAATGTTTATTCTATTTTGTAGAGGAGGTATTTTTTTTTTTGGTAATTCTGTAGCAGAATTCTTCCAAACAATTTGAGTGATAATTTTTTAAACGAAACGATATATAGTTTAACTGATCACATTTATTTATCACTGTTATTGTGTAATGATAAACAATCCTACGTCATTTCGATATTCAAAGTAGTTTCATGTAAAATATTCACATTTTTTTATAAAAAAACTAGCCAGTCAGGGCTCCGCTCCCTGGACCCTCAATGTTTTCCTATACTCATGTTTGTGAGAATAATAAATATTTTACAGATATTAATTAAAGAAAAAAATCAGTAATTTTACTTAATATTATTTTTATTGCCATGGTGAAAGAAACATAATGAAGTAAAAGCATTAAAGATTACATCGTTCGTATCGAGAAGCGTGGTCCTTCTATACTAATTTATTTTTATAAAAGTTTTTAAAAAAAATTATTTCTACAATAGTTTTTTTTTTAACAAAATGTAAAAAACCCACTGTTTATAGAATACAACACAATTTATTATACAGTTGTTAGTTCAACTTTTTTCCGCTAGATGGTAGCGCTCAACAACGGCTGCGCGTAGCCAGCCGGCACACCAAGTGGTTCACTCTGTGCCAATATAAGTTAAAATAAAGATGAGAGCACATGCAACAAACAAACCAACGCACTATCTGTTTTTATTGAAGAGAAAAAAAATAATCTACGTTTCTACATTCCGGAGTACCTTAATTCTCTTTTAATACTAGTTTCCGAGTATTAATACGTTGTTTTTTCCGAGTTAATTTTCATACTTTGATTATTATGCAGGTTTTTTGACTTTTACGTTACTTTCCAATGGTTTTTTTAAAGATCTATCTTAAAAACTAGTAAGCTGTTGTTAGTAGTTTAATTTCAAGGAATGAAAATTTAAAGATAATTTTAAGGTAATCATTTGCTACTTTTTATTTCATATTTTACAGTCTGTTTTTATTTTTAATCTATAACATAATTAGTTCAGTCATTCACAGTAGCTTTGTTTAGTTTGTTTAGTAAATTAAAAACTGCATAACAGCAAAACTGTATTAGTTAATCTTCTCGTAAAGATTAGAATAACTTATTTGTGAAAAACATTCTACGATTTAGTAAATTGCACCAATTTTTAATTTTTACAGTTTTTCTTAGAAATAAATGCTATAAAATTCATTAAATTTAAGCGGGTTTAATCTACATATAGTAGTGTAAACAAATAATTTTGCTTGTATTTTGAAGGGGTTAAAACGCCTGATTTTACCTAAGAAACAGAAAGGACCAAAAAATCCATGCGCAAGTCCAAAGGTAGCCACTTTTCGACAAATAATAAAATAAAAAAGAAATTTCATCCAAATAAATCACCTACTAAAAAATTTGAATTGAATATCAAAAACAAGCAGACAAACAAATTTATCTACTGCAAAACAAACATTAGGATTTCTTTAACGATTATATCTGAGGGTGCATTTTTTTAGCTACAGAAATTTTTCATAAATCTCTTCAAAACTAGTAACATTAGAGGGTAACTATATAAATATTCTAAAAGATATATTTGAAAAGTTAGATTTAAATATATATAATGGCAATCGTAATCAAATAGACCTTCAGAGATACGTCCTGGGCGTGTTTGTTAATAACTAACAGCAATTTTTTTAAATAATTATATTAATATTATATTTAAATTCTACTTAATTTTTTTAAAAATAAACCAAAAAATATAATTTTTTTATTTTCATAAGAAAAATTGTTTACATTCAGGGAATCCAAAATATTCATTATAGGCATTAACTGCAGATATTTATTTGATCAAGGCAGGTTTTTTCTATATATTTAAATTTTTAAGAAATATATACAAGAAAAACGCTTAATAGCCATTTATTAAAAAAAATAAAATCTGTAACTAGTAGCAAAATTTGATTTTCAATAAACATTTCAATAAACATCACCGTTTAAAAAGCCAAATAAAATTTTCTAGCTTAAACTTCCGACACAGGACCGCATAACAGGCACGATTCACAAGGATATGATGTGCAGTTAATTTGCAGTTGCAACGAATACAAAGAGGTGCATCGGTCAGTAAAACGTCGGAGTCATGAGGTCCATGAGTGAACCTAGTGTGCCCTATACGCTAACAGTTATTGAAATAACCGAAATTTTTAAATAATACAGAATTTGACAATTAAATTATTTTTTGAATAAAAATGAATAATAACAAAACAAAAATATTATAATAGTGTGTAAAAGAATGTTATAAATATTAAGTTTGACATTACTGGAGTAATAATGTTTTAATGAACAGCCGGTTTTATTTTTATTTTAAAAACAGAAATCGGAATATTTCGTTTGTAATATTTTATAAATGTTCGATTATTTGTTATTTTTATGAATAACGTTTTTTCCTTCAATTTTGTCAGATTAATTATTCATTTTTAATTTGATTTTTTTTTTAATACTTTCGCCTATAGTCGCCTCAACAATTAATGTCATTAGCGACTTATCAGTGTAATTTAAGTGTGCAGTCTTGAAGAAACTCAGATCGACCATTTCTGAGACGTGTGGTTAATTTAAAACCCAAACACCAAAGAACACCAGTACCCAATATCTAGTATTCAGATCCGAATAAAAGCAACTACCTTTATTAGATTTTAAACCCTAGGGCTTCAACTTCGGAATCAACTGATTTACGACGACGAGTTTACCACTAGACTAACTTGGTAGGTTTAATATAATAAAATCAGTTAAAAGTTGAAGTAAGTTGATCATAGTTTTAAGTCTCAGCTAGGTGTTATTAAACTATGAGATTATTAATCCTCAAATTCATCGACAAAACTACAACAAAACTGATTTAGGATTTTTTTTGGAGAACAGCAATAAAAGCTTCTTAAAAAATTAATGATTGTTGTATTTTTCAACATTCTCGTTAATCAAACTATTATGTTTTATTATTAATAATAATGATAAACTCCATATAGAATAACAGTTACAATTTCCAAAAACAATAATAAACATATCTTATGTAGCCTATAAGAACAAAATTCTTAATGTGATATGAGTTAAAAACCTATAGTCAATTATTATAAAATATTTTTAAAGAATTAACTATTTTTTTAATTAAAGTTATCTATGTAGTAAAGTGGTAATTAAAATGTTGCATTCTGTATTTTTAGCAGCATACATAAATTAATTCAACTTTAATTTGCGTAAAATTAGATTTTCGATCACGTTTTCATAACAGTTTTTTTTTTTTTTTAATTTAAAACCCTTTTTACGTGTTATAAAACAATTAAATGTTAAAAACATCAGGTATTTCAATATTTTTGAACTACCAGTCGACTACGGGTTGACGTCATACGTTAGGGATCGGCATTTTAAATCTGACTACGAGTACGGTTACCATAGCAACAGTTACAAATCATCCAACCGTCCACCAGCTTTGTTCATATATTTGTATTGTTATACGTTTATCACCTTTCCATAACCTTTTACTGAAACATTCCCGTTTTATGACGCACGTATTTACATTTAGTTTGCTAAAATGGGAATAAAAAAATTGCAACTTTATTTATACGTTTAAAAGTGTGCAAAAATATTGCTGTTTGTGCATATTTATTTACCGTATGAAATAAAGACGTTTATTTTTTTAACCTGCAGAGTATTGTAATAAAAAAATAAATAGTAAAAAGTATGAAAAGACTTAATTATCAGTAACAAAAAATGTTTTCTATTTAATTAAAATTGTTTATTAAGAAAAAAACAATTATTTAAAATGATAAAAATAAGTATATTAATAACTAATAATGCGAACATTTGAAAAGTTAACGACCTTCACACATTTTATTCTGTATTTAACAAATAGAGGTCTACACCGATACTATATTAAAAAGTAACAAGAGATAAATATTAATAATTAAAAACCTCGACCGCCGAAAAATATTTCTCTTTTTGTTCGGGTTTGATTCCATCGTGATCTTATATTATACTAGCAAATACCCCGTTTGAATTTTGAAAGTAGGAAGATTGGCTGCAAAGGTATATAACATTTCCAAATAACAGTGATGAGTGTTAGATAGAGAGGTTATACCTGATGCATGCAAAAGTTAGCCTTCATCCCATTGCACCTCCCAAAACAGCGCCCCAGGGGCACCCTGTTTGTTACCAGTTAATGATCATGATTGGTCTAGCCTCGCACGAGGTGCTCACATCACCTCACTACTCTAGCCTCAAACGCTGTCCCCGTGGGAAGCCCATTATTATTAAGCAGAAGTTTTTTTAAATCTATTTAACGTAAATTTAATTCTATTATTTTTGTAATATTATTAAATCGAATCATTCAGTTCAAACCCAATTCACACAGTGATAGAAGCTCACAACAGTTCACAGTTCATTGATTCAATTCATTAAAGTTTGTGCTTACTAATACTACTACTACTAGTACTACTACTACGCACGCACGCACGCACGTTACGGTAACGTAACGATTTCAACGCGGGGTCATACATCTAAATCAGTTTAGCCGTTGAGATGCTACGGTGGAACATATATACATACTACGAGTACACCTTAAATAGATTACACTCAAATGGAATTGAAAATCGTAACTGGTTGTTAAAGATTTAGTCAGTGTTAAAAACAAACTTGTTGTATTCGTAATTTTGTAAACACTTTTCGAAGGTTAAATTTAATTTTTAAATATCTGAGTTTAAAATGTTTACTAATACATAATTATTATTATAAGCTGTCCCAGAGAAAAATGATAAAAAAAGTTTATCAAAAATTAACAGGGATGGTCTCAGAGAAAGACTAATTTTTTTAAGAAGTAGTAAAATATGAAACAAAGAAATTTTTAATATTATTACGTAGCCTACAAGAAAGGTTATTGTTGTAATTATTTACAACCCTACAAATACGAAGAGCCAGGCAAAAAGATGACAAAAGATACTTAAGATGCAAAAAGGCCGTGCTACGACAGCGAATTCAGTTCAGCCTAGACTGCAAGAAGAAGAAGAATCAACCTAGATTCCTTCTTTCATCTAAGCATAACTACTCAGGGAACTGATTACAGCTACGCCTGATACGTCGCCACAGATGTTAAAGTGTGATCACGACCACCAAACCACCATCGAACACTGGTGAGCAGTTTCAATGACTTTGACCGGTAACATGAATTCGCGAGCTGCCAGGGGTTGCGCTGCAACTCGCGCATGGAGTCTTGCCAAAACTTGATTTTGGCTTCTTTGATGGCATGAACATACTCATGGCGCGACGGTAGATCCACATACCCTCAGCACGCACATCATCAACGATAATCCCCGTTATGGGATGTTGCTGGTATCTTCTCTTAGCGGACCTATCGCTTGTGCGCAGCACGCTAAAGTCAGAGGACCACCACTTTTTCCCGGGTTTCCACCTGCGTTTAAATAACGGCTCCCCGGAAGCAGCGGTCATGACGACTTCAGGCTCTCTCCGATCAACGGACTGACCACTACATAAGTGTCCGAGGCCGCCGTAGATCCTACCGCAGCCAGTCATGATAGCCCGGCGGAATTATTCAGCCATCAATTCCACCTCCTCCTTGTGCTCTCCATGCGCTATTCCAGCCACTGTAAGGCAGCCGCATACTCGCGCCGCAGCCTATCCTGATCCAGGCTCCTTAGTTATCGCGACCCGAATCTGGAGCTCCTGGATCGCCGGGTCAGGCTGGGCCGAAGCCCAGGTGCGGCTGTTACTGCAGCGAAGGAGACAGGCTTTATCACCTTCTCCTCCACCCGTTTTAAAGAGGTGTGTGGATCTCGCCAAGGACCCTCCCGTTACCGGTTTGAAGTCCCTGATTCCTTCCACCACCTGGTTCACCTTGCCCGATAGTCGATCAACGACCGAATCTAGAGCTCGGTTAGCGCCCTGAAGGCCCTCGCATTTTAATACCAGCTTAGAAATCATCAAGGCACACTCGGAAAGTGCCTAACTGTCGACTAACTAGGAGTCGCCTAACTGTCGAAACTCGACCGAAATGAGTGATTCCTTCTTGGAGGAAATTTTGGCCCAAGCGGACCGCATACCCTCGATCCGCCTGATCCCTTCAGATCCCGAGCTAGACCACTGCAAAGGAGGCTTTGCCTACGGGGCAGAGCCAACCACTTCACCGCTGTGCTCCGGCACCCCCGACTTCGCAGGGAGTTGCCGTCAGCCTTGGCTCGCCC
The DNA here is from genome assembly GCF_047948215.1 of Lycorma delicatula. Classification (NCBI taxonomy): domain Eukaryota; kingdom Metazoa; phylum Arthropoda; class Insecta; order Hemiptera; family Fulgoridae; genus Lycorma; species Lycorma delicatula. The sequence continues at coordinate 91,740,112 of NC_134464.1, forward strand.
TTTACTACCTCGCTTTCACTGCACGGTTCCGACCGAAGTCTTCCCCGACAATTCGACGCAGAGGTATTGGCAGGATTTTTCGTGCAATCCGCCGGTGCACGAGAAGGTAGGGCCTCCTCCCTCGTGGAAACCTCCGTGACCTCCTTAGAGGACCGTGGCTTCAGCGGAGACCTTCTCAGCAGGAAGGGGTCACTGGTAACCAAATCCTGGGCTAAACCAACCAAGTTCTCGAGGCAATCTCCCCCGGATTGCTCAAAAGCAGCTTGCTAACGACAAAATACACCAACTGCACTACCAGGCACTACAGCTGCAGTTTGAAAGAATCCTATCACCTATCACAAAAGATGTGAGTGTTCGGCTTAGTTATTCCGAGCAAGGCCGCCTGTTCTTACGCAACCGCGCTCGAAACAGTCAAAGCTTAGAAGCTCCATTATAGACCACCGGCGAGGTCAGAGCGAAATCGCTTCCCGAACCTGCTAGAGGGTCTGAAATTTTCCTTGGCCTCACGAGGCCGAGAAGTTGAGAATAAATAAACTCTTTTAACAAGTCCAAATAGATATTCGCGTTAACTGTTGTTTCTGCGAAGAAAAAAGATCCAATGAGACAATCGTGAAGCAGTCCGCATCAAACATAATTTTTGGCCTATATTTAATACGGTTTAGTGTTATTAACATGCGGGTTTTCTGATCCTCATATTCGAACTTTCTGAATGTTCACCTTTTCAGACATGTGAAGTGTAGACTAGTCTGAGATCACAACATTTTTAAAGTAACAATTATCTTTTTCAATTCTTTCAAACATTGCAGCTGCAAATTACTTTCCATCAGTGTGACCTTGTGGTTTAATATGATGCAATATTTTCAATTTATAAGGACGCAATTTTAATCTTTTCTTCAAAATATTGTAAAGGGTAGTTTGCGGAAGATTTAACCAGCGCGCTGCACTCCGAATTGACTTTCCAGGGCTACGAACAAAAAACTGACGAATGATCTACAGATTTTCATTTGATGTTCTAGGCCTGCTTGCACCCTTCTTATGTTCAACATTATCAGTTTGGGTGGTGCTAAGTAATGCTGAGTTCTAAATTTGCGTCAGACTTGTGCGTCTGATTTTGTTCCAATAAACTCTCTCTTTTTCTGTTTAACCTCCATAAGGTATTACTTCAGAGGATGAATGAGGATTATATGCATAAATGTAAATGAAGTATAATCCTGTATTGAAATTTCGTCTCGGGTAGACTATTCCAGAGATGTGTGGTTAATTGAAAGCCAACCACCGAAGAACACCGGTTTCCACGATCTAGTATCCAAATCCGTATAAAAGTTAACTGCTTTTCTGTAGGATTTGAACCTTAGAACCCTCGACTCTGAAATCAGCTGATTTGCGACGACGAGTTCACAGCAACCCGGTAGGTTTTAATTAAACTCTACACATTGTGCTTTCGTTTGTGAATTCATAGCGACTGACGTACGCGGTTACTTATGCAATTACAGCGCTATCTAGTATTTACCAAGGGATTTTTTTTTGATTTACCTGTTAAAGAGAGCCCAACCATTCAATAATGTAACTATTAATGCAAGTTTCTCGGGTAATCCTCGGACACTCGGTATAACCGCCATTAAAAGAAATCCGCTAAATTAATAGAATGATCCAGCAACAAGGAACTGATGTCCAGGCTCTGCAATAGATAGGATAAAAACAACCCTCGATGTCCTTGAATTTCGTTCTGTTTCGAGAGACAAACTGAAAATTATGCGTTACGTCAAGAAATTGAGGAAAAACCACGAGTTCAGTCTACCGCAGCGGTATCTCAATAAGGAAACTTTTCCTTCTCCACACTTCTCCTCATCACCGTTTTACTGAAGAAAGATAAAAGCCTCCATTTTTAAATGAAAACTTCTGTGAAAACTATACACATACATCCCTCCACCTCATAGCAACATTTCATGAAAATATAAAAAAACGATTAACCCTAACTGTAACACTAACACAAACAGAAGTGCCAAAGATCGAGTTGGAACAAGACCTTGTTGAATAAATAATATTAATTTTATTATGAGTTTTGCACACAACAAATCTCATAAAAAGAACTTTATCTCCACAAAAAAACTACACCTTATATTTTCGATTAGGATCATAATATTCATTTGTTAAAAATTGATGTACAAGATGTAGTTTATCATTAAAGAAACGTACAGGAACGTGCTCAACTTATGAAAAATAAAATTTACAAAAATAAATCGAATGCCATTTATTCAATTTACGAGTACCAAATGATTTTGTCGTAATTTTATAGTAGAATCAGATTTTGGAAACGTATCTTATAGTTAACTCGTAATTAAGACTCTAGTTACAAACTCAGCCTAACATTGAAGTAAAACAGTAAACCCTGCAATTTTTATAAGTAATCTAATTTTAAGTTTGTGTCGGAAAAGAACCGAACAAGTTTTACCGTTTAAATAATAGTAATACTTGCAAAAATAATATATTCCCTAAAGAGTATATGTAAGAATATTTAACTATCAAGTAATTTATGAATTTATAGTAACTGAAAATGCGTTCATTTAGTTTTTTTATTTAAAATATATAATACTGTAAAATAATTGAAGAAATAAGTAAGCCTAGAAGCTATACGAAGTTAAAGGATCTGTTTAAATGTTAATAAATTGAAAAAAAGATATTACTCGTAAGCGATAAAAACAAAATTTAATATATTTTTCTCTTTGAGTCACTATTTTTTCTGTTGACTCGATTTACGCTATTCTCCATTCTTTTCTATTTTGTGCTGATCGTTTCTCCTTAACATAATTACTACTTCCTACATCCTGTTTCATATATTAAATATTTGCTTGCTTCTGCAATTTTTACCTTTTATAAATCCTTCCATCATGAAGTTAATTAAATCTGATTGTACAGCCATCGATGAAAATACTCAAAGAATTCATGGAAAGATAACAGTCAAAAGTCGACAACAATTTTAATATTTTTATCTTTTCGTTAAATAGTTAAATTCTCAAGCGTTTCATAAAATTTTAATTTTTCTAATTCTAAATACAAGCTGAAAAAGAACGGGGCCAGGCTACATACTTGTCTTACTCCTTTCTAGAGCTGGTTTTTCTTGATAACTGCAACCTAATTCTTTTACAGTTTATAGATATCTCTTATTTACCTACATTTAATGGTAATTGGTAATTTTCTTAAAAATTAAAACATTTTATTCCACTTTAAAACGTTCTTGTAAAGTTAATTTGAGGAACATAACGGCATCCCATGTGCCCATACTCTTTCTGAAACTGAACTGGTCTTTATCTAATACATCTATCGTATTATCTTTTTATTTAGCCCAAATCCAGAAAGAGAGGTGGAACGAGTGATGATTTCATTTTCTCACTAAATCCAAAAACGAAAGTTTACTACAAAATTCTAAAGAAGTTTAATAAAATCAAGTAGTTTTTTTTATAAAAAAAAATTAAATATTTCCATCTTACACGAATATATATTACAATCAGGTCTGGATTTCAGTGTATTTGACTGAAAACATTTGATGTCTACATCCAGTTATGAAACGGCAAAATTCTATTCCAGAAAATTATTGGTTAAGATAAAATTTAATTTACCTATGAACACCTAAGAATCCACGGCGTTTTGACGTTCTAAAAAAACGGCGTCACTATCAAAATACTAGTATCTAGATTTAAATCCTAGATTCAGATTTTCTCTTTGTTTCGTTTATATATCTATCTTGTATATAAAGTCGAAAGTTTGTTTGTTTGTTTTCACACGACGCGATACCCTACAGATCGATCGCTTTCAAACTTGCAGGATACATTTGTGTGTTTTAGTTTTAAGCCGCAGACCAAAACCCTAGTCCTGTTGGGAGGGTGAAGTTGTGAATTAAGATATTCATTAAAAAAAAGATTAATCTTTTTACTTCATTATTATATTATAATATAATTATTATATTCATATTATATATTATAATATATTATATAATATATATATATTATATATAATATAATATTATATATTATATTATATTATATATTATAATATAATTATTATTATATTCATAATTAGTTGAATTATGAATTTTTTTTCGTCAAATGTATGTGCACTTTAGTTACTATAATCGGTTACTCCTATTCGGTCTTTTGTAATTTAGTTTCTTTTTCAAGTTTATATAAATCCAGAACACTTTAATTGTTATTTATCAGCACATTATTCTCACAACCATAAGGGTAACGAATACTGCGAAGATCCAGGGGGGTGGGGGGGTGGAGCTCTCTGGCTAGACGGTAATGGTAACCGAAGCGAACTCTGCGACCTTCGGGGTAGGACCCGTGGCCCTGGAAGCACATGGGTCGACTCCAAAATCTATACAAAAATCTAAGTAAACCGTTAAAAAGTTAAGAAACATATTATTCAGCAATCTGGCATCGTATTAGATACGGTCTCACACAAATCGGCTGGTAAGTTACTAGGTTGCAAGCAAGTTTAAGAAACTGTTATTAATTACGTTCTAAAATTTAAATTTAAATTTAATCAAATAGATACCAAACGCCGCAGATGTAAATTTTGTCAACATATTGTTAAAACAGATAAAATTTATCCACCATTTAAAACTCCATGGAAAATGAATGGCTACGGAAAAATACAGCAACGCATAAAATTTTAAAGAATGTAACTGTATTATCACAGACGGTTGACGTCTATGTAACTATTTGGATTAATTTTGTTTAGCATGGTCCGTTGTTATATATAATATAAATTCTAGATTCCGCTTACTAACAATGCCATTAATTATTTATGTTCTAGCGCTTTCGGAAAAACTGTTTTCTATCTTCAGGAACACGTGATGAACTGTTATGATCTATATCAATTTTAATATGCGAAGTGAATATTTATAACGTATACAAGTTAAATTAACTAAAGTAAATCGAGTGAAATGAAAAAAAAAAATTACTCAATGCTTCACGCTATCTTAGTGCAAACAAGGTAGGCTGAATGTTTGTTAAGCCTCACGCATTATTAAAGTGCATGCGCGCATATAGAGGTAATGTAATTTTATAAAAATAACATTTCGTTATTTTATAATGTAATTTTATAAAAATAACATTTCGTTATATTTTTAAAACCGTGTAGCAGTGTTTTTAACGGTTAAATAATTATTATGACTAGAACGAACACGTTATTTAAAAATAAGTCATTTGTCATGTAAAATTTTTTTGTAAATGTAGAAATTATAGTAAAAAATAAAAGGATGGAAACTGAAAAGAAAGAGAGAAGTTGGGCGGTACGAGAAGAGAGCGGATGATATATGATTACGCTACGTCAAAAGCGATGAAATATCATGTGTACGTTTTCACTGATTCAAAATGGACTATTAGGGTTATACTGTAAAAAAAAAAAAATAATAAAAAAATATAAAAGAAAAAAACAGGCGGTTTTATGAGTTTAGTGAATAATACATACTGAGTAGAAAACAACGTTTATGTTATGATGTTATACGGATGGAAGCTGAAGGGTTATATTAGGTTGGGGTTTAACGGATCATCCACAAACGGTTGCAGTTTAGAAAAAAAAAAATGTAAGTAGGGGTTTATACTGATGTAATAAGATAAGAAAAATATTTGTGGAAAAAGGAAACTTAAGGGATCGGGTTGGTAGCTGGAAAATAAGGAAGGATGACAAGTCTGCATTTATGTACGTATGGTCATTCAGTTTGGTATTCAAATAAGAAAATCTTACTCGTTTTTGTTATCTTTTCTACTCGTACATGTAACGTAAACCAAGATAATATTTACAGCATCAACCTTTATTGTTTTTCTTAATTCGTAACATTACAAAAACAATCGACGTAAGAAATGTATCCTTTATTTACTCGTATATACGTTTTTAGTACGATGTACTTTCATCGTGCTTATGTATTTTAAAGTACGTTGACTAAGAAAACAATTGCTCTTATTACAAAATAACAGGGCAAAAAATAAAATTCATAAATTATACAACAATAGCCGTAATTAAGCAGAAGAAAAAGCAATCTTCAATAATAAAACTACATCGATTAAAATTACATCGATTAATTCAGTAATATTAAATTAATATAAATAAAGCCTAATATAATGTTATGTAACACTATCATGATATGCGACTGCGTCCACAGACAATGTTTAAAACAGCAATCTAATCTCAGGCATAAATCGCTATTATTTTACTGATATCGCTGGAACGTAACTGTACACATGAGTAGTTCGTACACTCTCCGAATATTCACCTCGCCTTATCGATTAAAATAAATTTATCGTTACCGATTACATCTTTTCCAATGATTTTAACGACTTTTACTTTCCCGACTAATATAACATTAGAGGAAAGTAAAAAATTGATCGTGTAAAAAAATTGAATACGGGTTTTTTTGCAAATCTTTACGTTTTAGTGTCCAACTAGTTCATAGACCAAAAAACATATTTATGTTTGCGGGTACGTATGTGTCGCATTATTTTTGACCTATTATCTCAGGAACGATCGAACAGAGTTTCTTCAAATTTGGCTCAAATATATTCTGTCAAAAACGTACCGGGAATTTGTATTTTAAAAGGGCCGGGCTACTGATTTTTTTAAAATATTTATTTTCCATAAGACGGTAGCTCTATACATTCCCAAAACGAGCATGATCTGTCGATCATGGCATGTAGACTACGACCAGATTAGTGGAAGAAATATTCGTGGACATCGTGCACAACGATAATGCGCCATCGCATAGAGCGACAATTGTGAACGAATTTAACGCCAAAAACGCAATCGACCACTGCATTCACAAGATCTGGTCCTGTGTGGCTAGACAGTAGCCACACAGGACCCAAAGGTACCCAAAGCTAAAGTTGTCGCAACAGGGTATCCGTTTGTCTCGATTGAAGCTATAAACAATTCGTGGAAGGAACAGAAGACCAAACCGGTAAGCGCCTACAAACAGTGTTTGAAGACTTGAAAAAACGCTGTCATATGTGTATTACATTAAATGGGGTTACATTAAATGGGGCCTTACTTTGAAGGCGACAAAATAAATATTGATGAAAAATAATAAGTGTACGTTTTATTTAACAATTCTCTGTACTTTCTGACAGTGCAGTATTTCTATATACGGGGCGTTGATCGTGTAAACATTATTCGAAACTCGTTAAGGGTGTGGGGGATATCCCCACCATTTTTCTTTCTTCAGAGACATTTTAGACAAAAATTTATTAAAGCAAAAATTTGTAAATTTGTTACATATATATATATATATAGAAAAATCCTCCGTTCCGCCACGTACTAAACATTTTTAGCTCTTTCTTGAGTTGTGATTTTTTAACACACACCTAACCCCAATGTTTTTCTTTTTTATCCCCAAAACACAAATATAATTTTAGATAAATCGTTCCTTTCAAGAAGTATAAATTCTTCGAACGAATGAATCGTTCGAGAAGTATAAATCGTTGTGTGCTGCGCACACCAACGCCCGGCGCACCATGATTGATTTGCGCCAATAGCAGCTAAAATAAAAATGTGAGAACATACAACAAACCCACGCATCATCCTTTTTTATGGAGAGTGAAATAATTTTAAAAAAAAATATATATATATATACCCGGACCTTAAATGCAAAAAAAATTTATTATTTTTCATTATTCGCAATACAAATTCATTGAATTTGTATTCAATGATGAATCCCCAATAATGAATCATTATTCGCAATTATATTGACAGCTTGCTTCCCTTCATCTCCCACAGAGTTATGGGAAAGATATCGATCGCATATGGCTGAGGATATTTTGCATAGAGTACGCCTAGAAAATACCAATATGACCATGGAATTTACAGAAGGCATTTACAACGAAGCAGTGATAAATATTGAAGACAAGTGCTTAGCTATTGCAAATAAAGTTCTTAGTTAACTGGGAATGCCAGCACCTACCCGAGCTGCGATTGCTTCATTTGATGTGGATTTACGTCGTGAACAGAGTTAGAACATCGGTGATCTTTAGTCATATGTCCAATCGAACATTCCCAAATTAACGCGTGAACAGAAAGGCATTTACGATCGCATAATGCAAATGATAAATGACGGAGTTGGGGGGGGGGGGACCTTCTTCTTGGATGCGCCAGGAGGAACTGGGGAAACATTCCTCATTAGATTGATTCTAGCAACGGTTCGATCAAAAAATGACAATTATCCTGTTGCGGAATATTAATCAGCTAAAACTCTGTAACGGCACGCGACGTGATGATGATATTATCATCTGAAGCAATGCATAACGGTGGTTTCGGAGGTTAGAAAAAACAAAAAAAAAACGGTGTGGTTTCAGTGTTACTATTTGTGAATTTTGTTCCTTGCTTTTACATAGCAAAGAACGCTAATTTACCAAAAAACGATTTTTTGGTCATATATATGTAAAAAAATAACCTAACAAAGGATTTTTGGTCATTATATAGGGATATTATTTTCTGTGTATTTGGTTATTTCGACTTTTTTTGTTTGCATGGTCTTAAGTCTATCTGGGCTATATAATTTATTTACTGTAAGTCATCCTTCTTGGTGGCTTTTCTTTTTGTTTTGGTGATTTTTTTTTTTTTTTAATAAAATACAGATGTTTTAGCTGTTAAATATAATTCAAAGAAATTTGTTACTTAATCAGTTGTGATTTTGTTTACATTGGCAACGGCCATACGGGCTCTTTGTGATTGGTCATTGTATTTGACAGCGGCCATCTTGCATTGATCTGATTGGATTGCATTGCAAGATGGCCGCAATGTTTACATTTCCATCTGATTTATTAGCCTCTTATTTATTAAAAAACTGTACAAATTAAAAATAGATAGATAGATTTATTAAAAATAGATGAAAACAATCTTTGATGCGGGTTATATATCGCGCTAAAATTTGAGCTCAATCGGTGCAGAACATTTTGAGTTTTTGAAGCCGTACACAAACGAACTTGAACATTTCTATATATATAGATTATTATTGAATCAGCGACATATGCTTCGAATACCGAAAGGTGTATTAAGGAACGTGTTCGAATTTTTTTTTTTTGGTCCCCGGGCCGGATATGTGAAGAAGATTTAATTTAATTTGGCATTCTTCAGTTGAAGATCGACCAAATTATGTTTTACAAATCTTTCAGCATACCAATATATGGCTCAATAAAGGAATCTTATGGTTGCCAATTATCTACAACCTACAACTTATTTCTTCATTATCATTGTAATTTACATTCAAAACTGCGTAACCGTACAAAGATCCTCATTATCATCCATGTCAAGTTGCGTTTGAACGGCATCATATATGCCTTGTAACTCTTGAAGGATTCTTAATTTAATTCGTAAAAGATGAATATCAATATCAAGTTGAAAAACATTATATTTTTCTATAAAAGTACCGATTCTTGTTATAAGGATTTAATTGATCCTGTCTGTCTAATTAATTGTTCTCTATTCATTATGGTCGTAATTAAAAACGATAAATACAAGATTAAATGAGAAATAATTACATTTTGAATAGCAGCTAAAATTACTGGCCTTATACTGCTTGTTAGCATTTATATTAAAAGGTTTAGTATAGGATTTAGTTCCACTGTTCTCTGTCCCTTGGAAATATGTCTTGTTGCTGGTTTGACTAATTTGCATTAATATTTTTAAGCATCTGTCTTCTAAATTCAAGAAATTCTATGAAATTTTTGAAAGCGGGAAATCTTTGAATTGAAAGTTTCTCCTTCCATAATCTAGAGGTATTGTAATCTAACTATGATGTTAATAATTGAACGACAATAAATTCATATATGTTGATTGGATTATTCATCGATTCAAGAGCGTAGACGTATGAAGATACTTCGATGATAAATTTGGATAAATTATCCACTGATTCTTCCTTAATAGAATTTAGTTTTAAAATACAATCTGCGATTGAATATTTATTGTCAAAAGGTCTTTTTGATAGATCTAGTGCAATTGTATAATTTTCATTTGTAATTGGTAATTTTTTAACGACAGCTAACGCTTCATCTTCAAGGAGGTTATCTCTTGTCGTGACTCGGTCATCAACTTTTTTAATTTGTGTCTTCTGTCTGGAGCCGCATTAAATATTTTATAAACTATGAAAAATGACCGGGATTTGAACGCGGGACTTGCGAATGAAAGGCCGAATTCAAGGAGAATTCCGCAAAAAACAAACCGGGTATTACTTTTTATTTACATTTACAACAATGACTTAATTTCAATATCTATTTTAATGCAAATTACTTTTCAATATTATTAATATTTATTATTATAACGTTCCAATGATTTCACTAATATTTTATTTATACAACAGAATAAATATTTCTATTCTACGTCCTATAGTTGTTCTCTATTCATTACGGTCGTAATTAACAATGATACAAATAAATAAGAATGAAACGAGAAATAATTAAATTAATTACTTGTTGATAATGAAGAAATAAGTTGCAGGCTATGGATAATTGGCAACCACAAGACTCCTTGTAAATTGATATGTTGAAAGATTTGTAAGACGTAACCTGGTCGGTCTTTTAACTGAAGAATGCCAAAATAAATTAAACCTTCACATATCCGTGGCACGGAGGACCAATAAAAAATTAATTATACATATCGCTTATAGGTACATTATTGAATTAATAATTTTAAATTACGATCACATCTGTTATACATTACAATTATAAATAGTAATGAATAATAATTGTAGAGCTTAGATACAAGAAATTGCTTATCAGTAACAATTCATTATAAGAAATAAGTATATACAATATTTATAATTGTTTTCTAGAAAATCGGGTAACCTTTTCAATATCATTCAATTTATTACATGATAAAATTACTCCAATTGAAATCGTATCAGCCGATTTAATTTTATTCGGGAGAAAATTTTTATAACAGTCTGCATATATATATATATATATATATATATATATATGTATGATGTATCCATTTAGTAATAAACTTATTGCGTTAGTTTGACAATAGTTTAAACATTTTTAAAGGATATTACGTCGTTACCTTACCTTGAATTTTAGATGAAAAATGGTAAAAATACTCATAATAAACGAAATAATCTGATGTATGGGTTATATTGATTACGTGGGACAAAATATGATGTGACAACGATTCAAGCATTTTAATCTTCTATCTATGTTATACTCCTAAGGAAGAGAAAAAAATACGGGTTCTTTATAAGAATAAAATCAAAAAACAGATTATTTTCAAAAAAATACGAGTAAATTACTAAATGAAGTTGAGAAATTTGTTTGTCCAAGTTTCCATAATTTATCTTATTCTGATTACACTCGAATAAAGCAGCGTCCAGAGTAATCAAATTTCAATCAATTATGAAATTCCATAATTAAACTCTTCGCTCCAATAACTGAATATAATGACTTATCGTTTCTAGAGTTCAAGAAATAGGAATATCATGTTAATGAACTCACCACTAAGATATTAAGCATCTTGGAAGTAAATCCATAAATTATTACACCTAAGTGGAAATATGGAGTGAATTAGTAAGAGGGTTTTTAATAAAAAAAAATAAAACTTTTGCATTTGAAGTAGATAATGAATATTCATCGCTAATTAAAACATTTCAAATATTAAAGAGTAATGCACAAAGAATGGAATTTTTAAGTTTAACTAATTATTTTCTATAATTTTTTTCTTTAAAAAATTTAATTAAAACCTATTCTATAATAAGTAGTAAACCTATGCAGATTCTTTAATCTATGCAGATTGCTTAAATTTTACCTTTATATGATACGAAAAATGTTGATAAGTAAAAAAAGTTTTAATTAAAGATTTAAATAGAGTGCGTGGTGATGGTTTTAAAACCGTTCATTAAAACGTATTTCAACTCATTATTTTGATATAATATCCCTACTATATGGAATAATTTATTTGAAGCGTGATCTAATTAAATAAGAGTTCAGCGGTAAGAACTTTGCAGTCAAAAATTATAAAAAAACAAAAAAATATATTTACAGTTGCCTCAGAAAAAAACCGTAATAATTAGCATAAATAACAAAAATTCTTATAAAATATAGTGAAAATGAAAAACCGGTGAGAAGTTCAAGTAGTTCCTTTTTTTCAGCAACATGTAGTTCTTACGACGGAGTGTACGTCAGAGGGAATTTTTCAGTACAGATGAAACTCCATGATAATCGATTAAAAACAACTTCAACGTAAAAGAAAAACCTAATTGTAACGAGGCAAGAACTGTAGACGCATTTGAAAGTGTTAAAAGTGCTGCTGTTTTGTGGAATCTGATGCCAAAAGTCTTTCAATATTGCTTAGTGTATTGCATAAAAATTAACAAAGAATATTTTCAAAAAATCTGAATTATACTTAAAAAATTATGAAAATATTAAGACTGAAAACGATCAACTTTTTTCTGAATTTGTGGATGTCGGGTGAACCAGATTTTAGTATTGCGTTCAAATAAAACTTCCATTACTATCCGTTAGAGAATCCAAACAAGCTTCATTAGCGAGGTTGTTGTTTAGTGTGCTGTCTAATCCCAGGGAATAATTCGACCGTATTTCATTGAAAATGAGAAAGTTAGTGAAATGAAAAAAGTTTCGATAGATCGAAACATTATTAATTAATCAGTTAAGACAGATTTTGTAGGCCATAATATTTTTAACAAAATGGTGAAAGGGCACACATTGCTCGCATGTCTCTATTGCTCCAATGCAACAACTTGTTTGGGAATATCAAGTCATCATCACAAGAAATGAACTTATTAGATACTCCTGATTTAACTGTGAGTGACTACTTTTTGTGTTTAAAAAAATAAAAAAATAAACAACATAAATATCAAAGTATTGATGAAAAGAATTTGTTATCTTGAGATGTAGCAGAAAGGTGTGAAAGAGGCTTCAGGAACGCCTACGCACAAAAAGTGGGCACTTGAAGTATTAATATTTATGATGTAATGGCTGCAAGATAACGAGTTTGTTGTTAAATCTTAAACAAGTTTTTTAATTTTTCCCCTTTTTCTTTGAAATAACCTGTAAAATTTATGGATTACTTCATTTCATTCCAATGTCCATAACAAATCCTATTCGAAATGAATTTAGCGAGATATCCTCGTGAAATGCTGAAAACCTCAGGAAATGCAAGGAAACTTATTTTGGCTTAAAAAAAAATGCCGTAAGAGGTTTTCGCATTTCTCAACGTTTCTAGCTTTGATTTAGCATCGGACCTAGATGCATCATTTTATGCCAGAATCCTATTGCCTATTTTATAAACAAAAGGCTATTAACCGAAAGACTTGACGCCTACTGGTGTACATCACCTGGAAAAAACTTTTAAGATCGATTCATCAGTCTGTAAAAATAAATTATTTTTTAAGTATAAATTTATGAACGACTGATAATGAAGTTTTTTCTAATTATTATATAAGAAAAAGTGTATTAGCAGTAGCAGAAGCAGCAGCAATACTCTGGCAGTTTAAGTATAAGAAAAAGTAAAACTGAACAAATTTGCCTTTCTCGAAATCTAACGACCTTCAATAAAGGCTAAAATAAAAAAAATTGATTTGAACACCACATGAAGTCCTCGTACGCCTATTAAATTACATATACACATATTTTATAATCAGAGATTAATAATTATTAATAAATCAATATATTTAAATTAAAAGAAAGGAAATATAGTCGGATTCGAACCGATGTGCCTTCCCCTTGTACGATCCAAGTATTTCATTAATTAAAATTTTATTTTGCTATAATTCTGGAACCGATGAAAATAAGTACCAATTATATGTCGTTGAAAAGCTCTCAATGAGGGATAATTACTCCAGTTAAAAATCCAAAATCACACTTTTTTTAGATTTTCGGCTTTTTTGGACAGAAACTATTGTATTACAGTTCATCATTTTTCAATTTTCAGCAAATTGACATTAGCTATACATTTCATTAATTCAAACTCTTTATATAATTTATTAACCTTTGAAATATAAAAAATCTAATTTTATTAATTTTCATATTAAAATAATTAACTCTTTTTTTATAAGATTTATCACAGTAATAAAAAAATTAATATAAGATTTGAATGAGTTAGTAAAAACTATCAGCAATTACGATTTGTTAAGTCGATTGACTTTTATGAACTATTTTTTAATACTTAGTAAAAAAATTAACTTATACAAAATATTTTCTTATTGAAATAATTTATTAAAATCATATCATTTCTGCGCCTGCTGCAACGAAAATTATGAATTCAGTCATAATCTAGGTCTGGAAAATTTATATAACTAGTTTAAAACTCCAACGTAGTTTCTAACCTTATTTGTCGAAACGAATAAAACGAAGACCAACAATAAAAAAGGAAAAAATAAAGCTATATAATAGAACTTAATTATTCTACGTAATTAAAGTACCGTAAGAATACTCTGAACGGTACGAATATTACAAAATGTTTGAATAAAGTTAAAACAAAAATCTGAATCGAGCATTTACAGTTAATTTTGAACAAAAAAAATTATGAAAAAGATATGAGGATATTTTACCGATGTGATTTTCGACGTACCGATAGACAACAGTCGATAATACACAAGAAGTGAAATACGTTCGCTGAATTGAAGGGTATAATTTAATTTTCATAGAACGGCACAAAGAAGGCTTGGGAATTAGATGAAATAGGATTGAACGATGGATAGATGACGGAGAAATATGGATGATGACGAGGAATGCAGCAGAACTACGGAGTGGGAAGGCATAGAGTGACTGATGAGGAATGAGAAGGGTGGCGAGTAAGGGGTTAGGAAGAAGGGAAGGTGCTAATTGGATTGGCTTGTGAACAGTGACGTCATCAGTACATCAACAGCTTCCAAGAGATGAGCAGCATGGGGTAAAACGTGGTTAAATTGCTTTTTGCATCAGACAGGATGTGTTATGTTCGGTTCGTTTAGGTTAGGGTACAGCAAACATACTACGTTGACTGGTCATTAACTTTATTGAACCGGTTATATTTAGAGTATGTAACGACGTTGCACCAACATCCATCCGCAGTCAACTGTACACTACATTCACTAACGGTAATACTTTTTAACTATTAAAGCCTTTTATAAATATGATTTACTAACAAATATAATAAAAATAAATTAACGCGCAATAGAATCCATAAGTGATAAGTTCTTTTTATAAAAAATTTTGCCGGTTTTAGAAACTTTTTTATTACATTTAAGTACTTACTTTAAAAAAACCAGTCGAATGCAGTAAAACAAATTCCGTAAATTTGAATGCTGAAATTAAGGAAAAAATTAGGTAAAGTAAATAATAGTAAAAATCCAGATAACAATAGAAGAATGTTCTGAAGACTGATATGGGATTCCTGGAAATCTCCACATATATTATTATAGCTTCATTTATACGTAATTTGATCGTTAATTCGTTTAAGCTAAGATTAGTTACTAATTAAACCGACAAGAAAATGATGGCCGGACGATGCATAGACGATCGGTTTATTATATAGATATATTATTATCCTTAATGTAATGATATCACTCGACGCAATCAGAAATCGATACGAAAAAAATAATCAATATATTACTGAAATAGAAACAAATCTATTTTAAAATGATTTTTAAAAATCGTATTAATAAAGAGCAAATTAATGTAGGGTAACCGTACCGACAAAGAAATAAAATGAAGTGTGAATTGTTTTGTTTACAAAAAGGAAAAAGAATAATTAATTAAAGCATAAGGTGGGAACGGAATTAAGACATTTTAGGAAGTAGTTCAAAGCAGAATTACATAAGTTAATGGTAAAGGAAAGCGTAGAAAGAAACAGAAAAAAATAAAAAATAAAATAACGATTTGAATCCATAATGTAGATAATCGACTGAAGGACGTACTAGATCCCTAGCTGCTGAGTTGTAAATCTCAAGTCAGAACGAAAATTGAGAAATATTTACTGGAAAGAAAATACAACACGGGGAGGGATTGTCATTAGTGATATTAGCGACAACATACGCGTATACTGCATGATTTCAAAAACGTTTATGTAATCTGGTACGAGTATATATTATTTATTTTGTCGTAAATTATTTCATTTTTTTTTAGTTACAATATGAATTGATGGGAAATAAAGGTCTGAATTACTATCACTGGTTTCTCAAAAAATTGTCAGGGGCTGAATTAATTGAACTTGTGTATTATCTGACTCAAAATTTTTTTTTTGTCTTCAGTCATTTGACTGGTTTGATGCAGCTCTCCAAGATTCCCTATCTAGTGCTAGTCGTTTCATTTCAGTATACCCTCTACATCCTACATCCCCAATAATTTGTTTTACATATTCCAAACATGGCCTGCCTACACAATTTTTCCCTTCTACCTCAAAAATATTATATGCAAATTCTGATATGATTATTTGAAATTATATCATAATTGTGAAACCTTACAAGGGAGTTCATGCTTATCATAGATCTGAAATATATTTACTTACATTATATAATTTTCTGTAATCTGTATTTTATCATTTGCACGATTATTTTTGTAATTTTTTTGGTAGAAAGTTATGGTATCAAATAAATGAAAAAAAACAAAAAAGGATGAAAGCGATCGTTAATCTCTGAAAGTTGTAATAAAACATTAAAGAATACTTTAAGAAACATAAGTATATTACTATTATTTATATTATCAAGAACCTGCCCAAGGATAAAATAATTTCATGAATTTATGATAGTAAAACGTATAATTTAATGATTTTTGATAGATTTTCGATAGTTTTAATCATTACATGTAATTATTACAGTAAAAAATTAATTTCCCATAAACGAAAAATGCTGGCAAGTATTGCATGACTTTCGCAACTACGCCGATCAAATATAACTTTTATGAAAAAAGGAATACAATATAGATGCCAAAGCTTCTTTAATAATCTTTTAAGAGATAGGAAAAAATATAAAAAACAGTTTTAATAATAAAAATTAAAATAATTGCAGCCAAAAGACAATAAAACAGTACGTATGCTTTTTAGAGGCGACGAATAATTTTTCTAAAAATATCCATCGGGTAAGCTTAATAAATTTGCTTGAATAAAGCTTTCCTAAAAAATTCAAAAGATTTTTGAAAAATATTTAAATCGAAGGGAAATAGAGCATATGAAAAAACAAAACATACATTCCAAATATCCTTGTTTTAAAGGCCCTGTTTGGAAGTGAGGGTTGATATTTTTAAAAACATTTCCTCGAGTTTTTATACATGTAAGTGCATTTTAGATAACAAATTTGAGATTTGAGGCGGAGGTTCGCTAAGTAATCTGTAGTCTGGCTAGAAATAAAGCCCCTAGGTATGACTGTATCACGGTGGAACGCCTTGTTCGCACATTACCGGTAATTCTACGCTCCTTGACTCGATAGGTCGCTCGTTAGGTCGCCCGGATTCGATAGGTCGCTCTCTGCAGGACATTTCCCAGCGGGTTGAAACGTGGTGAACTGAACGTGGTTGCTCTTCAAAGGTGACAAGGACCTCGCCGTGAGCTCTTCTTACCGTCCTCTGACGCTTTTGCCTGTAGTAGGTAAAGTTTTCGAGAAGGTTACCTCCGCATTAGGTTGTCTTCCAATCGAATGCTAATGGACGACTCAACGCAATTGCTCTCAGGACATTGTGGTGCGTTTAGAGATAGTTTGGCTAGATTTGGTTTGGTTGAGTCGGGCTTGTGCCCCGTTTGTAGAGTCGATGACACTGTGGACCATGTCCTCTATGTCTGTCCCCGGTACGAAGCTGAACGTATCAGAGTTGTCAGAGAACTAGAGAGAATAAATTCCTTTCTTGATCTGCGAGTCAACTGGCATACTCGCAGAGAATAAACTATTATGACTGACCTCCTTCGTTTCCTCGCGTTCAGCAGGACTACTGAGGGAGAATACAAGAATAGAACCCTGGGTGGCTAGGGACCGCCTGGACAGTTGATTGGCTGGAGGTAGGCGTATTGGCATCGAGCCGCGGTTAGATAGAAATTGATGTGATTATTTTGACTGTTCAGTTGTCGGCGGAACGGCGACTGCACTGCCGAGGGCATGGATCCTATGCAGCCGTGAGGTGTAGCGGCATCTCGACGATGGTTGAAATACAGTAAAAGTCACGCGGGACTCTGCAATGGAGCAGAGTAAGAATAGGAGGTCTGTCCGCCTCTCCCTAGTAGACCAGACCGAAGTCCGTAAATTAACCTAAGTCTGAGGTAAAAATAAGTTCACAAAGGGAGCTAGGAGTAAACTCCATTGTTGCGAGCAACATTGCTGGTGGTATGTTATTATTTCTGTTGCCTCGATCCAAGCGACATTTACAAATTGGCTCTGTAAATTGTAGAAGTCGACGCGGGGTTCGTGCTTCCGCGAACTCGGTTAGCTAGCTTAGAAGGTAACGATTTAAGACATTCAAGATGTCCTTTGAGGCTTTCAGCGAAGGCAAAAGTCGAGTTAAAAATCACCGATGTAAATGTCTACCAAGGCATTTACATCGGTGGCATCCCAACCGAGGCCTGGCTTATTACTGTGTGGTGTAATCAGTTGATGGTCTATAAGAGGACTCCCGTTAAAGACCATCAGGGCTATTAAAGGGGCGGGTGGGTGGTGTGGCAACCCACCCGCCCGGTACGATGAATCGTACCGATCCGATCTTTCGCTAAATACGCACAAACCTGTGCACTGGTACACCTGTAAAGTATAAACTTATGAAGATAAAATTTAGAAAATAAAAATATTTATTAAAAAAGCTTTTTAAAAACCACTCTTATTTTAAATGCACTAAAAATAAACGTAAAAAATAATTTTAGGACGGTATCTCAGAATGGATTTGACAACAAGGTTTGACGGCGATATGCAAGATTATGTTGCCAATTTTTTTTTTTTTTTGCTAAAACGTGTTTTCATCAGGAGCAAACCTGTATGCAAAATTTCAGAGCGAATGGATAAGCGGAGGTGCTTCAAAATTCGACTAAATATTCTGTACCACGAATCTCACATACACAGTCGAAGAGCCAGTTAAAAAAAAGAGTGGTAAAAAACGTTATACTGTATGTATACCGTAAAATTTATATACTGTCTTCCACAAGTATCATATTATAGCCCCGCGCAAGCTAGACAACCATCGCCAAGATCAGATCTGTGCCAGTTCGGCTTGAACAAGCTATACCAAAATACCTACATGTTTTTTTTTTGTGGACTCTAACACGTAAAGATTTGCAAAAAGCCCAATACTCCATTTTTGACATGATCACCAAACTTTACCCTTTAATATAATCATAGCTATTCTATCTATATATTGTATATAACTATTCTAGCTATATTCGTCGAGAAAGTAAAAAAAAATACAAGTAATGAATGTAATTAGGTGTAGGCCTGTTATTACTAAAGAGAAAAAAATAATTAAAAATGTTTTAATATCTATCGTAAAATAGAATTAAAATTATTCACCTACCCACCACAAAAACATATTAAGCAGTATATAATGATAAACTTCTAAAAATATAAATAATTATAAAAAATTACTCGATAAAAAAATTATAAAAGGAAGAAATAAATAAAAAAAAGTATACCATAAAAAGAAACAAAAGGAAAACAGCAATATTTAACATTGGTTTTTGTTACTGAAAATTACAATTCCATGGACATATACAAAAGCTTACCCGTTTCTCAAAGGGGGCATACCTTGGAAAGGAAGTAAAACACACAAGAAAAAGAACAGTGAATAAATATTCTAGGATAAGATCGCAGAGGAAGTTCAAAAGAGTAGAGACTTGATTGTTACAAAAATAAAAGAATGAACTTAAGAAAGCCTTTAAAAAGGAAGGCAAGGAATAAAAGATGAAAGTAGAACGAATAAATTTAATAGTGAAGTTGTGGAAAATCCAACTGATAGAAAACCATTAAAAATCCTGAATTAGTTTCGGGTCACTAAAAATGTCATTCGCAAATAAGGAGTAAGAAAGAGCGAAAGAGGAGAAGAGAGGGGCAGAGAATAAAATGGGTTGACGACTAAAGTAAAAGATGTTTAACAAACCGTAACACCACTCGAAACTGTCTTTAAGAAATTCTTTTAGAACGCCCAATGATCACCATGGTCTTGTTTAAAATTTATTGCTTTAAATTTATTGTTTAATAATGCGTACAAAAAAAGACCAATAATTCCTATAATGAAAATGCACACAACAATTTAATTATATCACTGTCAATATATATTTATGATTCCTTTTTTTTGTTACATTTTAACTGAAAAATCAATGAATAAATATAAATCAAATACAAAAAAAGTCGCATTAATAGTCTATTGGTAGAGCAAACAACAATATGCAACAAAGGTTATGGGTTCGATTCCCGAGTAGAGCTTAACATTTTTTATGATGTACCATTTATTCCCTATTTATAAGCAGATTTTTTAATGTAGTTTACAATAAATTACAAAAATTAAAATTAAATTAGATTATTAATTGTATTTTTTAATAATGGCAAATTAATTTTATTATACAAAAATTAAATAAGTGGCTGAAAGGGCAGACCTAAAGATAACCTTTGAAAAATTACATAAAAACCCCAGCAAAATTTATCCCGAAAAAAAGCACAGAGTCCAGAAATCGTAAAGTAATGTACAGTTTCACATCTAGGAGGAAAATGCAACGATACGAATAAAGCAACAGTAGAGGAGAGAAGAAAAAAAACTGGATAAATTACGTTTCTTGACCAAAGATACTACAATAAAAAAACTCTCCAAAAGAGCCACACACAGATATTACGCCATAGCGGTGAGAATACGGAAGTGAAACGTTACATCTTAAGTAGTACGGAAATGGGGATACGGTACCAAATTCCAAGATGGCGGGCGCCGCCATCTTGAAATGACGTTTCTAATTCAATATGGTGGTGGTCGGCCATCTTATATTGTGACGTCATCTCATTTTTCCCCTGCGGGAACTTCCCTTTTACCTTTTTGTGTGTGTGTGGGTGTGTGTGTGTGTGTTTGTGTGTGTGATAACAAAAATCTAGACATACCACGAGGATGATCCTGGTCATCGTGGTCACCGGGAGGCGTCACCTGCTACATCAGGATTGGAGTAGCAAGGTTTGAATTAAATAAATATTATTTATTTATTTAATTCAAACCGACTGTTACACAACAGCTGTTGAACAGTGCTGCCAACCTTTGAAATATTACTTCAATAATTTAAATATATAAGGTTGACTACACTGACACAAAATAAATCAAGTTGGCAACACTGACGTGCTACTAGCGTCATTCGAAGATGGCGGACAGTCCGCCATTTACCGCTAGTATTCCTATTATAGTACTACTCATGTTCGTCAGCCGCTCTTTAGTCGGGAGCTTCACCTCGCACTGTCTACAAGCCCGCGGCGCTACGTAAACGCACGCACGCGAACACACACGCAGCCACCGGCGCCTCTTGGTGGACGAGCCACGTCTTGGAGTAGCAGGTGACGCCTCCCTGTGCAATGGCCACGACGACCAGGATCATCCTCGGGGTAGGTCTAAATTTGTATTCAGACACACACACACACGCACAACCACACACACAACAAACACATAATATATTTCATTTTTCTCACGCGCACAACTTATATACAACATTTTTCACTCAATACAAAAAAGGGAAAAGGGAAATTCCCACAGGGAAAAAGTGAAATTCCAAGATGGCGGGTGCCGCCATATTGAATTCTAAGATGGCAGCGGTCCACTACCTTGGATTTTGACGCCCGTATGTCCATTTCCGTACTACTATCTTACACATGTAAAACCGTTAAAAAGTAGAGGGGAGACACTGAGAACAATCCTAGTCCCCCAAGAAAACAAAAAAAGGATACAGACTGGAATCCAACTAAGACTGAATGATGAAATAAAGGATTTCGAAAAAGAGATAAGAAGAAGAAGATTGAGATTCCTGCGGTATAGATACAGAATGAACGAACAGAGATTAAATATTCATCAAACTCTGGGAAAAATGAACAACGATGAGTGCCTACAAAGAAGAAAGCATTACAGACCTGGGGATTCAAGAACAGGAAGTGAAAGATAGAATGATATTCGGTAAAAAATACACGAAGCTGAAGGAAAATAATCACGCCAAAATGAAATGGTCGAAAAGAAAAAGACCAGATATGCGGGAAGAACGAACGAATATTAGAAGTAAAAAAAAAAACAAGAAGTGAAATTTGGGTGTTAGAAAGCCTATAAATAATTTCTGTTTAAAGAGATAAATTATGACTAAATTTAAAGAAAAGAAATTTAAATTCCTTATTTTTTTGGGTAGTAAAAAGAAAAGGATCAACATAATTTTAATCTGAAGAACAAAAAAAATCCTGATTTTTTACGAATTTGATCTTCTTAACCGTTCAGTCGCGTACGGCTTTCGGTCGGTCATTTGATGGATCACGCTCCTCCACTTCATCTGGTCTTTGAAAGTTTCTTTCAGTTCCGTCACACTCCTGCTGGTTGCTTCTTTGATGATATCTAGCCAAGGCATCTTCGTCGGTCCAGTTGTTTTCTTCCGTCCGTCATGCCTAATAAGACATCCTTTTCCAAGGAGTTATTTTTTCTCGTAACGTGACCAACGTATGACAGTCGCAGCTTCAGTATTTGGCTTTCTAAGGAAAGTTTAGGCATGATTTTATCCAAAATTTATTTTTTAGCTACATTGGCCGTCCAGGGGGTTCTAAACACCCGGCGTCAACACCAGACGTCTACCGTCAGGCGCCACAAGCCTGTCAGCCTTGTTGATTGTCCATGTTTTACAGCCATAGCATGCAATAAATGACAGTTGCGCTGGTCAGTCTGCATTTTATTTTTAAACTGATGTCCTTATTTTTACATAATTTGTTCATCCCAGTCGTGGCAGCGCTATCAATTGCTAAACGTATCTTAATTTCAGGTATGTAGGTTTCAAACCCGTGGATTTTTAAGCCAAGAAACAAACTCTTCAACCACCACTATCTTCTCGTTGCCAACCCTAATTTTATATATTAACCGTTCAGTCGCCACGGCTATCGGTCATTTGTTGGATTAAATGACTTGATTTACAAGATTTTTACAAGATCTATATACGAATTTTATATATTACAGAAAAAACATGAGCAAAGAGAAATATTTCAAGGTTTTAAATTACAGCTGCATCTATCAAGGCCAACATACGAAGGTGAACTGATAAGTAGTAGTGAACCTGTTTATATCTAAACCAATCCAATCGACACGTTATGGAAGT
The DNA here is from genome assembly GCF_047948215.1 of Lycorma delicatula. Classification (NCBI taxonomy): domain Eukaryota; kingdom Metazoa; phylum Arthropoda; class Insecta; order Hemiptera; family Fulgoridae; genus Lycorma; species Lycorma delicatula. The sequence goes on from NC_134464.1 coordinate 91,763,365, forward strand.
TTCATTTTTCATTATTAAAGACATAACCCTAGTTTTGGTTATTAGTTTTTTTCCATTAGCTGCTTTTGAAGCTGAGTCGAGTATTTGCGCTGTGCTAACGAGAATTTTTAAGCGTTAAAAATGTGAAAACTATGTCACTTCTTTTTGTTTCAGTCTTTTTACTTTAGAAAAACTTTAAAAAAAAGCTGGTTAAGTATCGCATGACTTTTCCAGCTATTAATAATAAATATCAAAAAACCGTTACAGCCAAAATCCAAAAACAGGCTAATATTTTTAGGAGACGGGAAATAAATTTTAAGAAAAACTTTTCTAAAAATATTCCTGTTTAGGTTAAGCTTAACAAATTTTCTTCTGTAAAGATTTCTCTAAATCTGACACCTCCTTGAGTAAGAGCTAAATAAGAAAAATAAAAATCTCAAAAAACTTTCTGTATTTTAGGATCTGGGTATAAGTCATTTATTGGTAGCTTAATACGTTAAGTATAAACTTTCAAAAAACTTTTGAAAAATATTTAAACCGAAGGGTGATGAGCAAAAACGTACATTTCAACAATTTTAAGAGGTAGATTGATTTATTGAAAAACGTTTTATTTTATAATTTACATACGCTTTGCAGGTAAAAAATTTGTTTTGATGAAGTTTTCTCTAAAACTCCTTTTCGCGATATCCATCCATCATGTAAACAAATTTTGAAAAAAAAAAGATTAATACGGTGAATACACAGAAATCCGCATCACCATCGGTGCTTCGCTCACTCTGTATGGTTACTTGCGTTTGCCATCTCGGTCAGTTATTTTTTAATTTATATTTTTTAGCTAAATAACCGGAAGCAGTTACAGCCACTCGCTTTGCACTTACAATAACAGTGTCAGTGTCTGTGTTGTCTGAGCCGCCGCATCGTACACCGTGGTACCTGAAGAGTATTTGCAGCCGCCGATCTGATGAATATCAATCGTCGTTAAAGTTTTTTACCTTTCATCATATCCCTTTCAAAGTCAAATTTCAAAAAGCAAGAAATTAGTTTTTAGATATTTACATGAAAATTAAACGTATCAAAAATCAGGTTGATGTCTTCATTTGTTACCGAGAAATTAAAAAAATAAATAAAAATGTAAATTTCATTGTTGCTCCATTTTAACACTTTAAAATCGGGATTTCAAAAAATCCCTTTTATTGTGCACTTACACCGTAAGAAAAATATGTTTTCAAATTTTCGTTTATTATCTTCACTAATATTTTTTGGGTATTGATGAATCAATCGGTCAGGAGATACAAAGCCAAAAGCAGTGCGACACGCGTACTATATATAAAAGCACAGCCATACACATATGTTTTTTTTTAAACTAGATGAACCAGTTTTACTCTAAAACGTAAAGATTTGGAATTTTAAAGTTATTAATCGGGAAACACTAATTACTCGTATAAAAAAACTTTCACAAACCATAAAGTACACAACTTAAGTTACGAAATATATTTATTTTTAGGATATAATTAAAATTGAATTTCATTTTTTAAAAAAGCGTTTAACGTTTAAAAAAAAAGAAAACGAAACAATAAAGTGACCAGAAATCCGATAAAATGTATTCATTATATCGAATCACTCTCACCAAAGTTTAGGCAAACTGAAAACCAATATAAAAAGATTTGGAATACAAAGGCGTTTTCATATAGACATTATACTTCAAATTTCCTTTATTGTAACCGTCCCTATATGTAAGAGTACGTATAGGTTACATTCTAACATAAGAGTGTGTTAGTGCGAGTCTGTAACCAAAAGGAACGTTATTTTTCTCTTTTTAACCGTGAACTTGGCGGGAGATAAACAATCGATTGTTTACAATGAAAATACGCCATTCGAAGTGGAATGGCGTCACAGAATAAAAAAGAAAACTCAATTCTTCCTTCCCACCAATAAAATTGTAAAAGTAAAGCGTTTTAAACACCGTTCATTATAAAAAAAGTATTCTGCGTGTGATTGTTTTAATTTCAATTATAAAACCTTTTTGATTTGTTTCGGAACCCTGACTGTAATTTAAAATTTACGCTTCAAAAACGATAATAAACCGTTATGGTTATATAAAAATATTTAGTTAAAAAAAAAATAGAAGTAAAAAGGAAAATTTTATAAATAATCATTCCCCAATTATAATAAGCAACGTAAAATTAAATTTTAATTAAAAGCTGATTAGTTTCACCGTAAATAAGGTACCAAATACCAAAAAAGTCGAGTTTCCGCAGGACGTTGTTTTGGTTTTGGATACGTTTTGGATACGTTTATCTTACAATATGCAAGCGTTATTTGATATCAATTATTTATACTCCACGGTTATTTCTTAACGTCAGCGCATTCTGCACGCTGATTATACCATGCTGCCTGTTGCTAATTATTATAAGTAGATCTAGATATAACTTTTATCTTTTTGTTTTAAAATTTTGGTCGATCTATATAAAAAAAAATTATTTAATTTCAAGTAGTAATATTTCACGATGAGACCGGTTCAATACGTGTTTAAAAATAAACAGGTATTAAGGATGTTTAAGTTGCGAGATTTTTAACATAAAAAACCCTCCGTGTTAAATGGATTATTTAATTACAATTTAGTTATCGGTAGATTAGAATATAACGCTATTGCTTTTATTCACGCTATTTCATTTTACTTGTTAAATATTAATTTTATTATAAGAATCGATAATAATACGACATGTATTTAAGTTGTTGATTATTTAAACATACGCTCAAAATTTGATAAAATTATTTTAGTTATTCATTGTTATACCGTAACGATATTGAAGTGTAAATATCCATGTTTTAAAATAAAAATTACACACAAATGTTAATTCGATATTTATACCGGTCTATTAGCGTTTGATATAACGCTTTTTGGCCATGAAATTTTAAGAAAATTATGTAAATAGTTTGAAATTTGGCAGTAATCTAATAAATTTTTTTTTCTACACCCGTTTCAAAAATCTTTATAAAATAAACCTAATAACACCCAGCCGGGTGTTCGTTATCAGTACGAACGGCATAAAGGTTTTGTACTGAATCCAGTGTAACTAAAGTGAAATACACAGCCTTTTTTTTAATCATCACCGTTGAAGAAATACGCCATAAAAGCGGATAACATAAAAATGCGATATAATAAAATTAGGATTAATAAAATTAGGGGAGTCTGTAATTTGCAGCGAGTATCATTAAACTTATGTCAAAATGAAAATGTTGAAAATTTGTAAAATATGTCGTATGAAGACGAGCTGTGATTTATTACATGTTGTATGAATACATTTTAGTAACACTGATATATATAATTTTAACCAGAAATGTGTTTATTTTACATCAAAACAATGAAGTGATATAAATATGGGTAAAAGGTATTTTGTCGAATGACATTCAGCGAATGTCATTCTGCAGTTAGACTAAAAAAAAATTACAAGAACTGTTTTGTATACTATTTACAATAAAAAATATATATATATTTTTGTAGGTGTAGGTTATAATCATTAAATATTTACCTTTTTGTCCTAACAGATAAAAAGAATTAAATCCAAATTTATTGGTACAAGTAGTTTTTATAGTTCGTTATATCAGATTCAAGCTTTCATTGTTGTAGATGTTATTGGAAAGGACAATACATTAGTAACTTAAAAATAATCAATATTAAATATCATAGAACTAAAATAAAAAGAAACCAGTAAGCTTTTTAATATTACAAGAAAATCTAAAGTTAAATTTACGTTAAAATTTAAAATTAAGCGAGTCGTTTCTAGTTAGTAATCAAGTAGAGAGACCAGGTGCTTTTAGAGAAGAAACAAACTTAGTTCATATAATTTAATCAACTTACTCGTCGTCTAAACTAGACTGAACTTAAGAAGAAAGCTTTGAAATGTTTCTTAGTACTCTTTAAACAACTCTATACGATTTTTGAAACTAAAATCAATTCGGTAGAAGGATTGAAGTGGAAGCCGTAAAATCTTTCGTAATTAAGCGTTACTAATAAAATAAAAGGACTAATGAAAAATGTCGATTTTTATTATCTTATAAAGCGCCCTGAAATAAAAAAGAATACTATAAATTATAATTTGGAGAAAGAGAAGAGAAATTAAGAAATAGAAAAAGAGATATTATAAAGGAAACAAAAACGGAAAATTAAAAAAAAGGAAGGTAAGAAGTTAAGAGTTTGCATAGTAAGAAGATGGAAAAAGGGAGAACCGAAGAATCAAAAGAAAAGGAAAGATGGGATGAAATAATAAAAAAACCAGTGGAAAAAGTGAAGAATAAGAAGAAAAAAACTGTGGGAGAGTCCTGAATTTTATTCCCGTTAAGGCTAGCAGTTTCCTCATGATTATCAATTTTCTATCAAATATTTTGAATTTTACACAAAACTTTTTAAAACTTAATAGAAAATTGTAAAAATTAAATAAGAGCTGTTTTTAGTTGAATAAATTTAGACCTTTGGAAAATTGGTTGGCAACACTAATTGTATGCTTCAAAATTAATTTGAATACTACTCATTTTTGTCATAAAATTGTATTAATAATAAACTTTAGGCGTATTTTTAATATAATTTTTATTTTTAATTATTTTTGATAATCTTCAAGGTTTTCAAGATAAAAAAATGGGATATAAAATCACTTTTTGGCTCTCAAAAAGTACGAATCGTATCTACCGATATTTAGATAATTATAAATGTTGTAAATAGTTACTTTTTCTTAAAAAAATAACAATATTCACCTCCTACAAAGCAGGACTATGCAGAAAGTTTCACGAATTTTCCTGGGCCTTTCATAACCTATTCTACTCGTGAAAATAACGGAAAAAGTTACATAAAACAATGTCCAGATGCTTCTTTTGTGAGTTACGGCTAGTGAAAGACTTCGCTCCGATTTCAGCAACCCCAGTGAAAAGAGGTAATAATGAGGTAATTTGAGGCAGAATTAGTATATTTTTATGCTGTTTTACCTGACAAATCGAATAAAATTAATCCCGGAACCATATCTACAGTTCGTTTTGAGAAATCTTGGGTGAAAAACAATAAATTTGGAGTAAAAAGCCCTTTTATTATGTTTGACTTACAATAACTTTGTGAAATGGGCAATAAACTCATAAAACTTTTAAACAAAAATTCTAAATAAAATTCGAATTTTTGTTACTTTTCTTTGTTTCTTTATTATTAATTTTATAGATTATTGGTGCTTGTACCCTTCAAAGTAGTCTTCCTCTATTCACGTACTTTTCGCAGCGGTGTTTCCACTTCGCGAAGCGGTCCTGGATAGCTAGAAAATGTCACGGCAAGATACAATCGAGATGTCTTCTGCAAGTTTTCTGACTATCAATCGGCGATTTGCACATACCAGATCTTTGATTTTCTGAACGCGGTTTTCCCCAGTTTTACGCAAAGCTTTACTTTGTATCGTTGCTCCCGAAAATGTCACATTAAAAAATCGCTACTAACACTTAAACAGGTTGAACTCGAATAAAAATAACACGAAAACTAAACTTTTATATATAAAAAATCCAAGAACATGTCCTTACAGAGAAGGTTATGTGGAAAACAATGCTGCCAACCGCACGTCACTAAATATCTTCGTTGAAATTAAAAATGTTCGGTTATTTTCTGAAAAGACTTCGTATTCCTGATCTCAAATTTTAATTCAAAAACGTTTCGATGAAAGTTATTTAAAATTATAACTACTCTAATCTTCACTGCTTGACCTTTTTATTTAAAAAAAAAATTGAAGTAGTAAACTTTAAAAAAATGTTTTACAAAAGTTAAGAAATACCGTTACACGTTGAAATGAAAAATACCTTTCAAAAAAAAATGTTGTAATTTCCTTCGTTGAAATATTTATTTAAAATATATCCTGACCGTATAAATTAAAACAACTTATGGAAATAATTTTGTTAATAGAACTAATTTTATTCAGTAAAGTGTAACCTGATACACTTTTGAGGATGTACCCAAAAAATATGGGTGATGACCATCGGTGTAAATTCCAAATGAAGACGTGCCAGGTAGTTAAGATATCAATTTATGCCATGTCTTAATAGAATTTATTTATTTCACATTTAATTATATACTTACATTCGATTTCAGTTATTACAAGGTCTGGGTTTTAAATGTCTATGAGGGAAAATGAATTTTGTTGCGTGCAAAATATTAATTCATTCCGAAAATTTGTTAAAAAAGGTTGTGTCACCTACAATAAATCTTATAAAACAGAAAAAAACATATATAAATCAAGATAAAGTATTAAACATGAAAACGAGTGATATATGAAAGAAAGGAATTTTTTTATTTCAGTTTTGTATACAAGAAAGATAAATTAAATTCATTCTGAAAAAATTTACGGAGAAAATTTTGATTAAGTATGTACTGTATTTAAATAGCGCTTTTATCAAAAATGTATGTCACATTCTCTACAACTTATACGATAGGATAAAATTGAATTTCATTTCTCATACAAAACGTATGTATATACAACACGGATTATCCGACTGTGATAAATGAGAAACCAAAAGATAATTAACCTTATCCACACAATTTTACAAAACAATTTAATTGGCGACTCAAAAATTAATAAAATAAAAAACGCTGCCGAAGATAACATACTCTTAATTTTCAATAGAGCGTTAAACCAATAACGGGGTATTCTCGAAAAAAAACTTTCAACTAAATTTTATTTTTTATAACTTTTAGAATGGTTTTAAAGTCTCAATAAAAGATTTTTTTATGAATAAAATTCGCGGATAATTTTAGGCTTAAAAATGTTTAAATGCAAAGATATGCAAAGAAAAAATAATAGGTTATTGATTCAATTCGGCCCAACAATTCTTGATTTTAATTATCACATCGTAATTTATAAACAAATAACTTGATTTATGAAAAGATATCTATTTATTATTTTGCGATATTTATTTTTCCCTCTAAGACTTGTATAGTTATTTTTTAATAATTAGTATATATTACTTAATGTTTTATTTAAATACTACCCGTTCCCTGGAAGGGAACTGGACTCCCAATGTGTTCATTACCATCATACTTGTGAGAGTAATATATACAATTAAAGCCGGTTCAATTTATAAATAAAGGGTGTCCCATATAAAACGCAACCCATCAATCACTCATCCTTGAAATTTCAAAAGTCAAGCTTACTTCCCTACTCGTTACTGAAAGGGACTCGTCCAACATCTGAACATCGCGGCGACGCAGTAGAACACTACCGATAGTAACAACAATGCAATAATAACGTTCAGTGTATGATACAAGATGGTGTTTTCGCTAGAGACAACATGGTGTTTTTGCTAGATGAACGTGTTTTCATTGTTGAGTCGTACTTCAGTACGAAATCAGCGGTTGCAGTGCAAGATTTGTTTCGCCATAAGTACCCGGATAAACCAGCTCCTAACAAAACATCAGTATTAAGGTCAGTCGCAAAATTTAGAGAGACCGGTTCTGTTAATAACAAGGAACACAAAAGATCTGCGTCAGTGTTGAATACAGATACAGTCGCTGAAATCAAAGACAGATTACTCGCCTCGTCAAATAAATCAATCAGAAGTTTGTCTGCTGAAATTAATTTGTTTAAATCAACTGTTCATCGGGCGACCAAACGATTACAATTCCGACCTTATCGCATTCAAACGGTTCATCGACTTCTTGAGCCCGACAAAGAAAAACGGCTACAATATTGTCAACGGCTCCGTCGATTTCTACGTGAGGGAATTAATGTTACGGATTCGTTATTTTTCACAGATGAAGCACGGTTTCATTTGGACGGCTACGTAAACGGCCAAAACAGTAGAATTTGGGGCGCTGAAAATCCCCACGTTTATCACGAAAAACAATTACACCCGCAGAAGTCGGACGTGTGGTGCGCGATATCGCCGAAGAAAATAATCGGTCCTATTTTTTTCAAGTACACCATTAATGCAGAACGATATCAGGATATTTAATTTCGGTTCATCGCACTCTTGGAAGAGCAAGACAGACACTGCCGGCTACAACATGACGGTGCGCCATCGCACTACGCAGGTTCAGCTTCTGATTTCGTCGAGTAATTCTTCGGTAATTGTGTTATCGGTCGAGGCTTGTGGCCACCAAGATCTCCAGATTTGACTGCGGCGGATTTTTTTCTACGGGGTTACCTCAAAGAAAAAGCCTACAGCAACAAACCACGAACACTTCAACAATTGAAAGTCAATATTGAACAAGCTGTGTTAAATATCCGGCCACAAACTTTGAAAAAAGTCGCAAGAAACGCTGTAAAAAGAATTGAAGCTTGTATTCAAGAAGATGGCGGCCACTTCCAACATTTACTCTAAATGTAAGGTAATGGATGGTTCTAATAAAAATTACATTTACATTTACACATGCCTTTTTATTATTTCAATGCCTACCAATATAAGGTTGGGCTGCGTTTTATATGGGACACCCTGTACTTCAGTGAATTATAATTTCTTCAAGCAAAGCTTGGTCAGCATAGGATTCGAAACTTTGACCGATTTGAAGCATGCGGGATTCAGAATAATCGGCCCCTTCTTAAAAATACTAGTTCTAGCTTGCCGTCCTTCGTACGGGTAAACAAGTAGTAGTAGTGGTTTTGTGGTTAAGCCGTTGAGACGCCTTATACCGTAGCACCTTTAACCATCTTTTCTCATTAACGAAAAGAAATATCGTGAAATACATTTTTTTGTAGGAAATTTAATTTCAAATACTGGAAATTCTCTCCGAATTCGATCTGACCAACGGTTTGGACATAGTAAAGTTGATTATCGGTAAGAAACATAATTCGGTGTTACCGCAAACCATTTAAACGGCTACCACCTTGAAACGGTGACAGCTTTTGTAACCGCTATAGTCCTAAGTTATCTTCAGGTATAAAAACTATGTTCATGCAAAAAATTTCAGCTCAATCGGTTGAATAGTTTTTCGTAAAAAAGTAACTCACAGGCACCAGTAGATTAATATTATATAAATATATGTATCTAGTATTATTTAATTTAAATGCACTCGTATTGCACGAATATAATTTTGAAATATTAAAAGAAGATAATTTTTAATCTTTAAAAAATACTGAATTTATATATATTGAACTGAACTTTGAAGTTGTAACCAAAGATGATATAAAAAAATAAATAAATAATAAAAAGCTAATAAAAATAAATAGTGAAAAAATTACATAGTACTTTCAAATTGGTATTATAGAAGAATTTCTAACAATTCTGATATTCATCTCTACTATAAAACAAATTTATTAAAAAAAGGAACAAAGAAGAAAAATCTAGGAAACTTTTCTAATGGAATGAAAATTGCTGCATTTCACTGAATAAAAAAAGGGTAGAAAATGAAAAAGAGCGCCTTTTGTTTGTTACCATAGAAACAAGAAGAGTCAGGATTTCCAACAAGTACACACACACACACACACACACACACACACACACACACACACACACACACACACACACACACACACACACACACACACACACACACACACACACACACACACCACACACTGATGAATACAGCATTATAGCGTATGCACTAAAGAATAAAGACTGTGTTGGATAGTAAGGGGTTCAGACTACACTACTAACGCAGAAAAACCACCCTCTTAAAAACACCACCTATTCAATCTGTGGTAGGTTTACTCTTAAACCGTAACTCTCTGAGGAAATTTTCAACTCTCTCTTTTACGCTAGCGTGTATTCTACTGTAACGTATATAAGTATTGCATAGTAAGCACGGTTCATAAGGTAAATTTTCCATATATTTAATTAAATTTTCATTCATGAAAATACATCCAGTAATATTTTATCTACTATTTGTAGATTATTATGAATTTTATTTTTTTTAAACGCGCCTGAATAATTTAAGCAATTCAATACAAAAAATAATAAATATTTTACAAATTTGATTTCGTACATAGGTCACAATAATTTGCAAAAACAGGTTTTTTCTTATTAAAAGGTATGGAACAAAGATAGTTTCAAACAAAAATTTATGTATAAATAAACAAATTTAGATTAATTTTAAATCATAAACTACATTATATATTTTTTATTTTAACCATCAGAAATTCCGTAATTGAATTAAAAATATAATCCGATTTAATTTTTGTGTAATAAACTCTTTTTTTTTTACAAAATAATAAATCAAAAAACAAAAATAATAAATAAAATTGTACAAACCCAATTGTACAAACCACCAACAATCAATTAAAAAAATACTTTTTAGATGACGGAGTATTTGCTACTAAATATATATTTCCAAAAGATCTTTGCAAGACTTAACTTCATAATTTTACTCTTGGGAACCATGTAGGTAATATGACTAATTTAAATGGTGACTCAAAATATCAGAAAAAAAAGATTATGATATCAAAGATAATACCCTCTTAATTTACAACACACCGTTAAACCAACCCAAACGGTTATTTTTCACTCTAATTGTTTAATGTTTCTTTCCATTGGTACACCTGATAGACCAGTTGTCAATGGTATTGACTTAGAAAGTGGTTACGAAAAAAATTTGCATTTATTAGTTTAAATAAGTGAATTTTTTTTCAATTTCATACTGTGCCAGAGCGTATGAGAAAACATTATCTATTTACTTACATAATACACTAGTGTGACTCGTTTTTATTAGGTGATTTCATAAAAACGATTTGATTTATTTAATACAGATGTACTGTATTATTTAATTTGTTCGAGTGTACTAAGTTATATCTTCTGTATTTTGTCAGTAACTTTAAGAAAAAGAATCTATTCTGAAAATTTTAACAAAAAAATTGGTAAATCGCTAATAAAATAAAGGAGATTTAAAAGGGAATAACAAAACATAATATAATAATAAAATCTCAATTGTTAAATACTGCTAGCGAGAATTATACAAATTAATCTGCGGTAAATGGACAAAATATAGATGTGCGAAACGATATGAACACGTAAAACGTTAGTGTCAATCAATAAAAATCATCTCATAGAAAGAAGACATACGTAAAGAATCTTAATATATTAAGCATTAATATAATTTAATATAATTAATAATATAATAATTAATTAATACAATTTAATTTAAGCATTAATATATTTTAAGCATAGCAGAAAAATACGAGGAAATCAATATTCTTGACGACATTTAATAAAAGATTGTATATATTAAACGAACAGAAATAGTACAGATCAAACGACTAAAAAATCAAGCCACCGGGTAAGGAAAAGTTCACGGGTAGAGTCGCATCTAGCAAACTGCAAAATATCAAGGATATAATTATATACATCAAGCAAAATGGTGTTCTTCATCTAAAACTTTTGAAAAATATAAGGGAGATATTAATTAAGAAATACTGGAAATTTATGTATGGTGAAAAAAATAAATATTTACAGAAATCACGAAGCGAAACAAAAACTCCACTTAAAGGTTGTAATCTCCAGGATGAATTCAGGTACAGTGTCCAGCGAGGCGGTCTTCGTAGTGCAGGTATGCCTGCGATAGATCTAAAAATACATGAGTGAGTATGCAGATGGATGGGCACCCCAAAGAAGCAAGACTGGAATACAGTGCTGGAAAGGTGACAAGGGGGACGGGATGAGGCTATATCTGGCCTCTGGACGTATGGGATGGTAGCTTCTCCGCATTTTATCCGGAGTCCCGGTTTCGAATCCAGGCATGGAATTTTTCATTCGCTACAAATTTTTACTTTTTTACATTCCCAAGTACAGAATATTTTCATTAAAGTTTCTGTGGTGAATTAATCATCAGATTAAAAAAATTAATATACTACAGAGAAGCCCTTTGTTCTAACTATTTTTTAGTAGACTTAAAAAAGATTTTTTTATATAAAATTTTAATTCTTTTAACGTTTTAGTATTCCGTAAAGCAAAAACAAAAATGCAAGTACAACAAAAAGAAGCGTTTTAAAAAATAGATAAAATAATCATTTTGCGAAATAGTCAGTACCTCTAATCCTGTTGAATCAAACATATCCTGTATTTCTGGACCAACTTGTTCCAGTAGGGTCCTTCTTTCTTCTTGGAAATCTGTAAATAAATAAACTGAATTAAACAATTGAAAAAATAAATGAAGGGATAAAACGATAAATACAATTAAAATCAACCACATTTAGAACCGACTAACTGTCTAGTTCATTCAGTAAATTAGGCTTTTTTTATGTAGGGCTGTAGGGTATGAACCTTGCCTAAGAGCTTCTATACCCGTGTTTATTGGTATCCATAAGAAACCCACGAAAAAAATGATTGTTTCTAAGCAGTCAAGGAAAAACAGAATTTAACAAATCTGATATGTTTTACCATATTTTGGCTCATTTTAATCATAAGCAGAAAGTACACTATAATAGTTTATGTAAGAAACAACATTTTTATACACATGTGTATACAAATACGTATAAAAATAGAGCACACAAACACCATCTAAATGACTACATAACTTTATTGAATCTTTACAACGGTATAAACGGTGTGTTCTAATTCTGAGGTAAAGCTAGTTTTAAAATGCTTCAGAATATATACAAGTACACTGTGAGAAAAATATTGAAAAGGAGAAATATACTTTTCTAGTAAAGTTAAAGTAAAAATCTTTTCAGTAAAAAGAAGGCCGGAGGGTATTTCAATCCCTGTAACATGTCCTTTTAGTCACGCTACAAGGGTCGATGAAATGACGTTAGCTAATATCGAATTAGATCGATGAGGTGAGATTTACAAAGGAGATGCAACTACTATTCTATTATTAAAGCAATCTTGCGTCATAGGTATATGCACACAATTCAAATGCAAACAACTAAACAAACAGTTTGTTTACTTAGCACACACATAATAAAGGTGCATATTATATTGTTCAAACAAATATTTAGCCTAGTAAAACCATGTTTCTAACTACTTAAATGAACAATAAGACACTGTAATTGTTTTGCTATGATTTCAATTTAAATTTCATTGTTAGATGTAAATTATATATTTTTTCTTTTTTGTTTAAGAAATGTGTTAAATAATTTTAAAATAAATATTAATTGCTTTTCTTTAGACTAGACTTATTTATCTACACTTAAAAGGACGAAAATTATCAAATAATTAATCTGAAGTATATCTAATTAACTATTTTACCAATTTATCTGTGTATGGAAAATCTATAATCCTAACATAAGAAATAAGTAATCTTTTATTTAATCTTTTCTTTTAACTTATTATATATATTATTATTATTATTATTATTATTATTATTATTATTATTATGCTTTTACGGCCAACATGGGACCACTTAAGTCAATTTTAGTTGGATCTTTTCTGAGAAAAACGTGATGTTTTACTCTTCCGAGCTGCCCAGTATTTCTTCATCCGTTCAGATCTTGCTTTCTTTTCTTCATCTGTAAACACCCTCTTCGTTGTATTTTGTCGTTTGTCTGTCTTTTGTTTAAATCTAATGTTTAGATACCGCCACGCTTATATATGTACCCGCCACGCTTCGCAGTGGCACATTGTGGTTGCATGGATGAGAAATGAGAAACAAAACAAAGCATACGTTTCATAGAAGTTTAATTTTGCAATACTTGTGGATATATAATATTTTTTGTTTTTCCACTGTCTGCGTAGATATAAAGGCTATCTGGTTTGCCGACTCGGGAAACGCAATATACAGTTGTCCATGTGAGAAGCAATCCGCATCTAAATGTAAACCACACAATTCTAAAGATTGACCTTGAGCTTTATCGATTGTGATTGCAAATGCCAATCGAATTGTGGGAATTGCAATCTTTTAAATTGGAATGGTGTATCTGTCGGGATTATGGGTATTCGAGGAATGAGAACATTTTCACCTTTGAAAGGCCCCGTTAAAATCGTTGCTTCCACTACGTTATTCGTCAATTTCTCAACTGCAAGTCGCGTGCCGTTTTGGCTAATTAATATTCAGAGTTTTGGCTAATTAATATTCCGCAACAGGATAATTGGCACACCTATTTTCAATTTTAATATGTGTGGTGGCATCCCTGGCAGATCAAGTGAGTTTAAAAATTCCGTTGGATAATTAACTACTTCATCTGCTTCCACAACGGTGTCTATCGACTTATATGTAATTTCCTCACTTTGAATGCAGGATTGAATAACATTATTAAGTTGATAGACATCTTTATTCTTTGCGGCAAGGATAGCTCATTCACTGAGCCGATCGCGATTTCTATGATTAATTTGAATATCAGGAAATACTTTTTCGATCAGTTCTTCTTTCGATGTTACCAAATTACAAAAATTATCAGGAAATGATATTCGTCTAGATGTCTCATCGACTGGCAGCTGTCCTTTTCCAATGTCCGGTAACTGTTTTGAGAATACCTCAGCTGATGGATCATTCTGCAACTGGACACGCATATTCGTAGTCAACTGCAATGTACGTACGTGTCACCACAGTGTTGAATATTTCAGGCAAGCATTTATTTCGTCTGCTGGTGTCGATCGAGAAATTACAGGCAATGTTTGCCTAAAATCTTCTATCAGTATCTCCTATCGCCTAAGCAATATCAAAGCATTCCCGAACGGTTGAACGTTTCCACGCAAATCTCGTAACGATCGATCAAGAGCTTTAAGCGATTTTTTATGTGCCATCGTGCATTCATCCCAAACAATGAGTTTACATTTTTGTAATACTTTTCCCATACAGGATGCTTTGGAAATATTGCACGTGGGAGTCTCCATGATTTGCATGTTTAATGGCAACTTCAGAGCTGAATGCGCAGTCCTTCCACCTGGTAACAATGTCGCAGCTATTCCAGACGAAGCAAGAGCTAAGGCTATGTCATTTTTTGATCGAACCGTTGCTAGAGTCAGTCTAATGAGGAATGTTTTCTCAGTTCCTCCTGGCGCATCCAAGAAGAAGGTCCCCCCAACTCCATCATTTATCATTTGCATTATGCGATCATAAATGCCTTTCTGTTCACGCGTTAATTTGGGAATGTTCGATTGGACATATGACTGAACATCACCGATGTTGTAACTCTGTTCACGGCGTAAATCCACATCAAATGAAGCAATCGCAGCTCGGGTGGGTGCTGGCATTCCCAATTGACTAAGAACTTTATTTGCATTAGCTAAGCACTTGTCTTCAATATTTATCAATGCTTCGTTGTAAATGCCTTCTGTAAATTCAGACAAAAGTAAATATTTAACCTAACAAAGGATTTTTTGGTCATTATGTAGGGATATTATTTTCTGTGTATTTGGTTATTTCGACTTTTTTTGTTTGCATAGTCTTAAGTCTATCTGGGCTATAAGAAAGTTGGGTGTTTTAATTTATTTACTGTAAGTCATTCTTCTTGGTGGCTTTTCTTTTTGTTTTGATTTTTTTTTTTTTTAATAAAATACAGATGTTTTAGCTGTTAAATATAATTCAAAGAAATTTGTTAGTTAATCAGTTGTGGCTTTGTTTACATTGGCAACGGCCATACGGGCTCTTTGTGATTGGTCATTGTGTTTGACAGCGGCCATCTTGCATTGATCTGATTGGTTTTCCTTTGTTTACATTTCCAAATTAAAAATAGATAGATAGATTTATTAAAAATAGATGAAAACAATCTTTGATGCATAATAAATAAATCTTGACAGATTTATTTATTATGTGTGTACACATAATATTTATGTGTGTACACATAATAAATAATCCTGACACCAATTATTTTATATATATATATATATATATATATATATATACATTTAGAACCTGTAGATGAAAATTAAAAATTAATCAAAGTATTGCCATTTACTGTATTTCTTATGCTTATAAAAGAAAATATATTTTAATAAATTTATTGGAAAGAATAAAATATTAAGCTTTAAACAAATGATGAAAATGTTCAGCGACATTATTGCCAGATGATTTCTTAATTCAATAAGAATCATATTTGAATGTCGTATAATAGATTACTTTATTCGATGAATAAAAGAAAACTTATTCCTGGAATTTATTACAGAATTGATTAAGTACGGTTAATGATATGTTTTAATGACCTGTCTGTTATATAATTACATGAGTTACAGCTCGGGTAATTATATTCATGACGGATAATCAGAACTAAGATGAAGTACATACATAATATTCCTAACCGATTATATTAATATAACACTCGGCTGCAAATTACAGGAATATCTAATTTAATTAATCTTATTTATATATATTTATCTGATAAAATATAAATGCTCACAATTATTAGGTAATTGAATATAAACGAGTAAACGCAAATATTATAAATGCATAAATGTGAGCAAGTTATTTCCGTAGTTACTAAACTTTACTACGTATCAAGACACCCAAGGGAGGCGCCAAGTTCTGTCAATATTAGGTGCAAATAATATAATAGAAATTTAACACTTTGAATGATACGAAGAAGTTACTTACTTTCATTGCTTCACTAAGATTATTGTGTGGATTTATTTATTTAAATCTAAAATTCTTAACCTTCATTGAAAATCACAGCGCAACGTATTTTTATTAATAGATTAAACTGTCATCACGAATTTTGCGTAGATTTTACTAAGGGAAAGTTATTTATCTTTTAAGCAACAGAATGATTACGTGTAATTACAGATATTTGATGATAGATACATTTTTTTTGACGTATGAAAAATGCAAACCTAACAAAAATTAAAACTTAGAATCTTCTGAATGAAAAACAAAGACGCTACTACTTCACAAAGAGATCGGAAAAAAGACGAATCTTTTTTTTTAAAAAAAAAGGAAAATAATTTTGTAATTCTAGTTTTTTCAACAGTTAATTAAGAAAAACCGCACAAAGAGAGTCATGATAATCGGTTATTAAAATAATGAAATTACGAATAAGCCCGAGAAAATATAAAATTAATTAAAATTCAAGTGTTACCAATGCGTATTTAGTCTGTTAAATTATCTTTATTTGGACAATTCAAGATGCAGGGTTTAGGCTGGTGTAGTTTTTATATAGTACCTTCTAATCTAAATTATGCTTGAAAAAATAAACTATAAATTCAAGTTTGAAATTTATAGTTTTTTTTTCAATTACACACATTTTTTATACTTTTTTCCTTACTAGGAAAGAAAATAAATTTTTATGAAGTACAAAAAGGACGTACGATGAATGTTTGTTGGAATAAAATACCTGTGAAAAACGCTCAAGAATATTTTTAAAAAAAATTTCTGATTACACGCCAATTTTATACGAAGTATTAAACAACTTTCTTTCCCAACAGTTGGTAGTCGTGCCTATAATAATCTTTCCATGTATTTAATTTTTCACTAAGGATGTAATGAAATATAAGTAATGAAAAATTTCACAACGAAGTTAATACTTTCTAGGGTTATTTATTCTTATTCAGAGGAAAAATAATTATAAATGAAAAAATAAGATCTGTTTTTTGGGGTGGTGATAATAATTTATAACAAAGTTCTATTGTAAAATCATTATATATTTATATTTTACAAAAACAAAAAAAAAATTTTTAATTCAAAAAATTGTTATTTTTTTATCTTTTTACTTGCTTCCAACCAAAATCATATTCCAAGAATTTTTTTTTTTGAATTTTCTACGTTTTCTATGTGGAAAAAATGGAAGAAAGTAAAAAATATCCACTAAAAATGTACAACCAATAAAAAGTTACTTAGGACTTCTTTTTTTTGAATTGGGAATGAAATTTCATTTTAATATTATAATTAAAAGTTTATTATTTAAACTTTTCTTTGCCAAGAAGGTTTTAAAAAATAAAAAAATCATTTTTAAACTTTGATCGGCCCTCCACCCACAATATTGCCCCCAAAGTATTACATTTAAAAACGTTCGGTTAAAAAATATGTAAAAAATATTTAAAAAAAACTCTTATTTGATTTTTGGAAGAGGATGTAATTTTGAGACAAAATTAAAAAGTGGGATTATGTGTACAAAATTTTGAGAAAATAACTTCCTAAAACTCCAACTCCCCCTCAGCCCCTGGAGCTTTTGATTCCATACGTTTACCAACAATTCGCCTTATTCACACGATTATCTTTACAAAATTTCATCCAAATCGGTTAATCGTTTTAAGCTTCAAACACGCCGAAGCAGGTACATACTTACGTACCTATGTAGGAACAGTGATTAGAGAAGAATGTAACAAACTTTCAGAACATGTTCTACTGGTGAAAATATAAAAGAAAGTTCATGTAATAAACATAGGATTGGAAACGCTTCGTTAGCGAGTGTCATCTGGTGAAAGATTGGTCTGATTTCTGCGCCTTGAGTAAAATTATGCAGACTAATTCTTGGGACCCAAATTTAGGGGTAAATTTAGTAGTTCAATAAAATCTGACCTAAAAAATGAGTTCCATAACAGTTTACTTGTATTTAATAGTTATATCAAAAAATACGAAAATCTGCCACATTTTGATATGTTTTTTTTTTAATAGACTTCAAAATTAAAATAGACTTCTTCCGCTTGTATGCAGTTTCTGTGAACTTACAACTTTACTCAGAACCAAATTATCTAAAAGTGTTGTTTAAAACTTTTATTTGCTTATTACCCATTTAACAAAGTTATTTTACACCATACGTAATATAACGTGGTTTTCGAGCTCAGTCTTTTGTCTTTTATCCCAGATTTCTCGAAACTATTATAAATACAGTTCTGGACCCTATTTTTCAAATTTTGTTACGGTAGATTTTATATAACCCCCCTCCCTAAATTTATTTTCGGTCCCAAGAATGTCTGGCTTAAGTTTACCGAAGGCGCAGAAAACAGAGTGAAATCTTTCGCCACCCGACACTTTCTAACGAAGCTTTTCCGAATTTTTTAATATTAAATTTCTTTTTTATTTTCACCAGTAGAATATGCTCTGAATGTTTGTTACATTTTTCGTAAATCATCATATATGTAGAACTGTTCTGTAAAATTAATAGAGAACACTATTAATATCATCTTAAAAATCAAAGCCTTGTAAAAATTACAGTAAATATCGATTGAAACTAAGTTTTTAAACAAATTAGATTAATCAAGTTCTTTAATCTTAAAATTATAAAAAAAATTCAAAAAGTTATTTAAATAACAAAAATTGTGAAATGAATTGTGATTTAAATTAGTATCTTTGGTGATTAAAATCTGAAATCTATCGATGAAGTTCAAAAATGTAGTTGTAAAATTTGAAGTGCCGATTTAAGAGACATATTAATTAATTTCTAACAAAATTATTTTACTGTATTTTCAGTGGTAAAATTTATTTGTTGCTACTGATCAACGTGAGGAATGCAAGCAGTAAAAGAGAAATCTTTTTTACGATAAAGGTTAGTGAATAAAACAAAAAGTGTATCATAAATCAATAAAACATGTTTTTCTACGGTATATGATATAATGATATAAGCATATATTATAATATAAAACGTCTATTTTCTAAGTTTGCATCTTAGTGTGCATATAGAAAGAATTTTTAAAAAGGTGTTAATTATTAAATAATGGGCGAATGACATTTAAAGGGCGAACGATCAAAATGCCGATTTACGGCTCCTGGTGAAAAAAAAAGAAGAAAAATAAATTTTCTAATAAATTGACGAACCAAAAATCAATGGAAAACTCTGATGTGGACACCAAATGACTTCCTTGTACGCCTATTAAATTATATATACACATTTTTTTTATATGAAAAGCACATAAAATTTTATCTCATTAATAACTTCTAATATTTTTACATATTTTTTTTTGTTATTATTGAATTATTATTTATTGTAATTTTTTTTTATAATGAGAGGTTAATAAATTATTAATAAATCAATATATTCAGATCGAACTGATGTGCCTTCCCCTTGTACGATCCAAATATTTCATTAATAAAAATTTTACTTGGTTATAATTCTGGAACCAATGAAAATAAGTATCACTTATGATATATCGTTCAACATCTCTCAATGACGACTTATTACTGCAGTTAAGAAAACGTTCAAGATCTAAACTTTTGGATTTTGGTCATTTTTGGACACTCTTGATCCAGTCGATTGCAATAAAAAGGGGTGGTACATAACAAGATTTTACAACAGTCCTAAATCCAAAATTTCAACATCCTACGGCTAACCGTTTTTGAGTTATGCGACATATATACGTTTATACTGACGTCATGCCGAAACTAGTCAAAATGGATTCAGAAACGGTCAAAATGGATACTTCAGTTGAAATCTGAAAACCGAAATTTTTCGCGATCACAATACTTCCTTTACTTCATACAAGGAAACAAAAATTCTAAAAGTTCAGAAACAAATTATCAATCAGAAATTTTATTTAGAAAAAACTATATTAAATATATTTAAGTTATATATATATATAAAAAAAACAAAAACATTAAGGGTTTGTAAAGTGACCAAACTAAATTTAACTGCACGCTTTGATGCAAAATGATAATTAACTTTCAAGCAAACTGGTAAGTTAATTAACTAAGTTCAGCTGCACACAATTCCTCTATAGTACTTTTCCACTTTACCCTTAAAAAAATCTAATTTACGCATGCGGTTCAATATTAATAAAATTTTCTTTATATAATGAAGTTTATGAGATTTTTTTTGTATATTTTGTTTTTGATGTTATTTTTCTACGACGGTATTTTACTTATTACTCAAGTACTTAAATTTGTTTTTTACCGATCTTTCTAAGAAAAGCAAGGTTTCATTTGGGCCGGGGGGGGGGTGAAATTGAATTCATTTTACGTTTTGATGATGTATGAGAAGTACGAAAATACCATTCATTTACAATGTAATTTCCTTTACATATATATATATATACCAAAAAGTTTACACACACACATATATATATATATATATATATAATGTGTAAAATTTTTGGTTTCGAAAATCTCCAAAACTACTCAATAAATTTCGTTGAAATTTAGATATGTTGTAGTAGTGTATATGAAGTTGTGCATGTAAAATTCTATGAAGATTACTTGAGTCGTTCGTGAGTTATGCTCAATTTAATGTCGAACAAATTAGACCGGAGTAAATTAGGAGCGTGGTTCAAAGTTTTGAAGAAAAGAAAGAGCAGACGCAAAAAGTTGATGTTTGTGGTTGTTGGTCAACAGATGTGGCACCCATCATACACACATCTTACGGTAATCAAGCTGATCGTAAACAATCGCAAACACACTACCATAACTGATGTTAAGTTCACTTGCAATCTCTATAATTTTAGTGAGCCGGTTACTCAAGATCATTTCATTCACGCGTTCCGCGTTACCCGTTGTGCCTGCAGTTAAAGGACGCCCAGCACGCAGTTCGTCACTCACATTTGTTCTTCCGTTTCTAAACGCTTGGCGTGACATTGCATTCGCGCCGTATACCTCAACAATTTGGCGATGAATTTCACAACAATCGTATTTTTTGTTTACAAAAATCGGACTACTGAACGCACTTCTATGCTGGACGTCATCTCTAAAGTACACACGACATATTGATAACGATACTACAAACGTATTGAATGTTGTACAGAATTGCTGCTGGAGGAGCGTGAAGACAACAACGCGACCAGTGCTGCCAGCACAAGACATATATATCCCTTTCGGTTCAAGATCACGGCAAGGGTGCAACTTGCTTTTTGACCCACCTCTCGTATGAGTGTAAATGAAGAGGAGTTTTGTATGCTCTCAGGTCGACCATTCCTGAGATGAGTGGTTAATTGAACCCAACCACCAAAGGACGCCGGCGCGAGTGGTAGCATCTCGGCCTTTCATCCAGAGGTCCCTGGTTCGAATCCCGGTTGATGGCATTTTTACACACGCTACAAATCATTCGTCTCATCCTCTGAAGCATTACCTAACGGTGGATTCGGAGGTTAAACAAAAAAAAAGAAAAACTCCAAAGGACACCGGTATCCACGATCTAGTACTCAAATCCTTATAAAAGTAACTGCCTTTACTAGGATTTGAACCTTACAACTCGCGATCTTGAAATCAGCTGATCAAGAAAAATAATCTTTACTTAATCTCTATAATTACCTAAATTTAATAACTGTTTATATCGATAAAATATTTATCGCAATTTAACACACGGTAGGTGAAATTCAGAAAAACAATATGTTTTTAGATACATGTTTGAAAGAAATATGCTAGAATAAAATACAAAAGAAATAAAACGTAATGAAATCCTAAGAAATAAAGTAAGCGTTAAAATATTGTTACAATGCTTACT
Source organism: Lycorma delicatula (assembly GCF_047948215.1). NCBI lineage: Eukaryota > Metazoa > Arthropoda > Insecta > Hemiptera > Fulgoridae > Lycorma > Lycorma delicatula. The sequence goes on from NC_134464.1 coordinate 91,785,537, forward strand.
TTTATAAAGGAGAATTTTCACATATATAAAAGAGGAAGAAATGAAACAGAAAATACCGTTGAATGATTCTCTTTTAAAGAAATCTGAAAAGGGCAAAACAATACAAATTCTAGTTATCGATTACAAAGTTTATTTCACTAAATAAAATCTAAATCAATACTCTTCATTCCGTCAATTCTAACGCGTTACATAGAGAAATAGACTATTACAATTTCAGACTTTCACGGTAAACCAAAAAAACTTTTTATTTCAAAATAATAAGCATAATAAACAACAACAATGTTTAAGTTATGTTTTTAAGCACGGTACTTGTTTTTATAATAAAATCATTGCAAATGTAGATAAAATAATATATTGTATTAAACCGTGTATATTTACGAACATGCATCCTTGTTGCGGCTTTGCTCGTGATTTATGGTTAATTATGTTTCCCGTCACGTCACGGTCAGAGAATTTTTATACGGTCTCGCTTTTCCCGTCTAGCCAGGAGTCTCAGCCCCCGGACCCCCTTGTTCATCATACTCATGCTTGTGAGAATAATAATGATAAGTAAAAAAAAAATTAAAGCCTGTTCAATTTATAAAAATTATCAGGTTATTGTAATTCCTTCACAGCAACAGTTTGGTTAGTACAGGATCTGGTTTATAGACTTCAAGTCATGGCTTCGCTCAAAATACATAATCAGAATTACCAATATAAATTACAATCACAATGTTACTAAATATCATAAAAATTGATTCGATACCGGTCGCATTAAACGTCCAAAATGTACAAAAAACAATGTTTTTTTAACCCTTAAAATTTAAAAATAAATTTTAAAATGGTTTTTAAGACCGTTTAAACCCCTATTTAAAATGATTAGTTAAAATGAATAGTTATTTGAAGTGTATTTCCAAGCGTTCTTGAGGCGCAAAAATCATGCTGGCCGGGTCTATCCTAAACAATTGGTTTTCGGTATCATTTGTCGTAAGATTGGCGAGTGCCATTTGTTGTAAATTTTGCTTACAGATAGATCGGTTCAAAACCTGCAGAATACTATCAATAACAGCTTAATGTGGGACCACATTGTACTTGGATTCCTGGCGTGCTTACCAAACCGATGCACCGAAAACGGAAGGGTTTCACAATTACATTGTGAAATTTCGGTATCGTTTCGTTGATTTTCACAGATGTGTTCATACTCAAAGAATTGAAGGCTTTTGGGAAGCACTGAAATAGCGGAATAAAAAACATAGGGTCCTCCTCTACTAGGCACCAAGGGAAATCCTAATTCGCCGAATTCATATGGTGTCGAATGATGGTACAATAAGGGTAACCTGATCGCCGAAAGTTGTCATATAGCAGTCAAAAAGTAAATTTTCAGCGAGTTTTAAGTTAAAATAATGCGTAGACCGAAAATTAAAAACGATTAAATAAATTCGTTCGAAAAAGCCACCGATTTGGAGTAGAGAACAAGTAGTATTCAATATTGATCTTTTTGTTACTGGGTGAAGGATTTTAGCAAAAGATTTCGTCGGATGAGGAGAACTGACATAAGTAAATATTTAAATAAAGATTTGCATTTTGCATATAATATTTAAAAAGGATCTAAAGATAATTTGACTTGCCTATATTATAATTTGATGGAACAAATTAAGTCACATTAAAACACTCTAACTTTAACAGTTTCATAAATATAATATTTATAAACGTGAAAATTATTTTATATCCAGTCAAAATCAGATGAGATATTACTGTAATTTTAAGGTAGATGATAATACAATATAAGCTGCTAAAATAATGAAAATCTGTCATGAATATCAATTATAGGGAATGACATAATTATATCATTTATTAATTACTTATACTATAATGCCGTTATTTGCATCAATATTTGTTTTGCTTTAAATGCAGTTCATCAGTTATTAACGGTTAAAAAAATATACGAATTATAAAATTAATCCATCAATAGGATAGGATTGTATAAAATGAAAATCCGATAAAATCCACGCAAACTCGTTCACGTTAACCTATACTCACATGATCAATAATGCAATAAACGGAATACTGACAATGAAAAACTCTCAATTACATTTATTGTAAAGATAAAGAGCCAAAAACCACCGTTATGAATCATTGTATGTAATGAAATAATCATACGGAATTATATCGTTATTAATAATAATAATTCGGACAAGAATCTCTTTTAATTCTCCCTTATTAATATCTTTTCCAGTTTTATTTCAAATTTATTAATTCCTCTGATTATAACTTCTGAATTGAAAACGGATTAAAATGTATTTCTAAAGTATCGTTTTTTTAAAGTCGGTTGAGAAAACTGGCTAATAATCCTGGTCGTCTTATTAATACACGAATCGTATATTCTACCTGAATCCCAAATCGTAGATACAGTTTTGGACGTACAACTACATCCTTTCATGAACTGTATGAGGGATATATACGAAGTTTCGGTTGTCCCCAAAAGTACAAAATTTGAAAGACTGACTGATTGGAACGTGATGTATATTTAACATAACGATTCATTTACGTCTGATAAAGGACACGTTTTTCTCCTTATAAATATAAAAAGTGGTGCAACGTACTGACTATGTTTAATGACCTCGGCCCGGCGTTATCTTATCAATCAAGGGCAATTGCTTCAATGTCACTTACGGTGTGAAGCGTTTTAGTAGCTTTACGTAATTACATCGTAGCAAGACAACTGCGACAGTGGATATTTATTTGTAGGATACATTACAAGAGTTGTAAGACCCGATTTGCGAAAAGAACAATGAAAAAATTTCAAACACGCTCAAGAAGTTCTGGGTAAAATACCGTCGGAGTCGGCGAAATCTGCTAAGAGGGGTACAGAGTTCCAGGAATAAGAAAAGGTCACGCATATTGCAAGTAACGCGAAAGTAAAGAGTACAGAGCTTAATTGAAAGCAGCGCGCGGGAATTGAAATTCGTCGCGACCGACGTTGTTATTGTAGTCATTGGCTGACTGAGCAACTGACTGTACCACTATTATCACCCGTTAATAATAGCCCTTATTCCGCTTGTAAAACATGTAATATCTAGAATATTTACGGCTTTCAGTTACTATGTATCTCTAGAAGTATTTATACGTTTATAAGTTTGTAGCGTAGCACAGCTACGCTCTTAGTTTTTGATATCATTAAAAATACAAATATAATATATGATTTCATATAACGTATGTTTCATAGATCTCTTGTTTTATAGTCAGACAAATATTTTACAAAAATTAATTAGCTTTGCTTTATGGAAGTTGGTTTTTCTTTTATTTCCAGCGAGGATTAAAATGTACGGTTGTTATTGTAATATTTCTCTTCAATCTAAATATCTAGAGTGAAGATATCATAGCTAAAAATTCATTCGTGTTAATCTTCATATCGAATTAAACTAATTGTAAATTATCGTTAAATAACTTAAATAACGATTCACGGGTAGTCAAGAAAAATCTAAATAATTAGATAAAATGAAAATGGGGAAACATTTAAGTAATGAGCTTTTACTTCAATTTTACGTACGAGAGTGTAAAGATAAAATGAAAACGAATACGGTATTACCGTTCAATTAAATATATAAACAGCGCTCGCTATGACGTAAAGTTATGTCATTCGCTTATCTATGGAAGATATGAAGTAATAAAATTTTTTATTAAATCGATTACATCTCAAGAACAGTTTACTTCGATCTAAATGAAATATAGTAAACATTCAATTTACTTTTTATAAATTAAATCTATTGTCATCGAAACTCAGGATATTATAACACGTAAATTACATTTTTTTCTTTGGGGTTCAATATTTTTACTCCACCCTCCCCAATAAAGGAGTAACCTAAATAAATTTACACGTAAAAAGTTATTACATTTTTTATTTAAGGGCGCTGTTGGATAACTGCTTCCTTCGAACCTCGAATTGATCAACTTTTAACTTAGGAATTTTAGCTCCATTCTGACACACAATATTATATATACTGAACTACTCATTACATCTGGTTATTAGTTTGAAAACTTTAAAAAATTAATTTTCAGCCGGTTTCACCGGGTGAAGATGGAGAAAGTACAGAAGACCAACTTTGGCATTTATTTTTTGTTAATCAAAAAAAAAAATCTCATGTGGACACCACATGGACTTCCTTGTACTTCGATTAAATTAAATATACAAACTTTTTTAAAATGAAAGTACGTAAAATTTTATTTCATTAATAACTTCTGATATAAAAATTTATATATATATACATTTTTATTTACTGTTATTGAATTATTATTTATCGTAATTTACCCTTGTAAGAAGAAAATATTTCATTAATTATAATTCTATTTGGCTGTACCTCTGGAACCAATGAAAATAAGTACCACTTGTGTATATCGTTGAAAATCTCTCGAAGCTTTTTTGGTCACTTTTGGTCAGGTCGATTGCAATCAAAAAAGGAAATGCACAAATAGATGTTACAACAGTCCTATATCCAAAATTTCAACTTGGATACATTCAGTATTAATAACGAAACATTGGAAGATATTAGGGTAAATTTTTTGAACTCGGCTAACAAATCGTTACGAAATCTTGCGCAACAAAAAGGAATATCTCTGTTCAGCGTCTTTTAAACTTCTTAAATTAAAGCCGTATCGAATCCATTTATCACATGAATTACACCCAGTTGATTATACTACTAAGCTCTACTACGGTCAACGGTTTAATCGGTTTGTTTCGGAGAGGATTAAATTGTTGGATATTGTATATTTTACAGATGAGGCTTGGTTTCGTTCTACCGGTTAACGAGTCGGATTGACCGCTACTGGAGTTTATGCAATCTTCACATCATCCATTCATGACTTCTATACCCAAACAAAATTGGTGTGTGGAGTACCACTTCCAGGGGAAGAATAACTGGCCCCATATTCTTTGAAAAAATTCTTAATGCAGACTTCTACCGAGAAATTGCAACGCAAATTTATAGCAAACTAAGAATTAAATCGGTGAGATTCGTGGTTTCAATAACACAAAGATCCAATATTGGATCTTTTGAGAAATTTTTTTGGCGAAACAGTAAAATCGACTGGCTTATGGCTAGCTAGATCATTTGATCTGTCACCTGTAAATTTTTTTCTCTGGGGATATCTAAAAAGTTGTATAGTCAAAAATAATCCGTACACCAATAAAGAACTGAAAGCCAACATAACTCAAAAATTACGAGAAATTGGAAGAGGTATACAATCGGAAAAGTAAACATTGATGAAAATAGTAGATACTTTTAACGTTTGTTATAAAAATAATTTGATCTCAATACTGTTTTTCACAAATAATTCTAATATTTATAACTAATCGAATTAAATATAACACATTATGTTTCTTTAAAGCGGGTTGCTTTCTTTGGGTTGCATTTTAAAACAAACACCCTGATACATGCACTTTTCATATTTTTATTAAATTTTAATCGAACTTATTTATACTTAAAAATTTTATTACTGTTATTTTTTATTCATTCATAAAATCATTAAGCACAGTTTAGTTTTTATAACAAAAAAATTAAACACTAATTTATATAACTTCTACCTATATGGGATAACGGTTGCTTTTCTACCTAATATTCTAGATTCACATCGCGATCAAAAATGATATTTAAAAAAAGGGCAGAAAAGTTATTTATCATCCAAAACCAGCGAGCTAATTATAATTAAATAGTAGTGAGTTGTTTTAGAAGTAATCAAATAGTTAATTCGGTTAACCAACGAGAACTTCATGTTATTTTATAATCAAAGTTATACTTAACTATGTAATATATGATGTATGTAGGGATGTTATTTTGTCATGTCGGTTTATTACATTATATATTAGTTGAATACATAATTTACAAAAACAAATCCAACAATGTTTTGTTGCCAAGTGGTTGAAAATTTGACAATGTAGTATATATGTATTTAAATTTCAACAGTTCTATACACAAAACAGTTGGATAAACTTTTCATAAATAATACAATACACCAAAATCTGATTGCTTATCCTTGGGGTGATTTTTAATAAAAAAAAAAATCTATTATAATCTTCTTTCCCTACAGATATTTTTTTAAAAGAAACCTGCAATTAAAAATAATTTGTTTTTTCTTTTTTCACAACTATTTCAGGTTGAAGAATGTTTAAAAGAACGGAAATCAAATCTCTCGTTTACTCAGTACTTAAAAATATACACGTTATATTTAGATGTAAAATTTAAACTTACGTCTGTTCATATATAAATTTATCTATGTTAGGTGCCACAACGGTACTAATGGTACGCAAACTGACAGACGAGATTACGCTAATAATGATATTACCATTTTTAAGAATAACAAGCCTCTGATACCTGCTTTACAAAAGATAATAAGAAATGTAATGGTGTTTATTGTTTCTGCTTCAGGTAATAACGCTTCAAATAAATAGTTAAAATTTTAAGATAATTATGATAAAAATGCATTAATAATAATCAACACAATATTAAATGGACCGTAACACACTACAATAAACGGACACACATCCACACAACTCGGAGTCTAATTCAACAACTGTGTCGGCCTGCCTACCACCAGGCACTCTAGCGGCAGTCAACGGCACAGCACCACCAATTATAATTCGGAACAAATGGTTTCCTATTGTCTTCTTCATCGATTCTAAAATAATAAGATATTGTATAAATAACCTTAATACTCTTAGAGAAAGCAATTCTTAGTAATATTTCTAACTCAAATGATTTACATTTTTCTTTTTTTTCTTTTTCTATTTAACCTCCGGAACCACCGTAAGGTATTACTTCAGGAATGATATGTATGAATGTAAATGAGGCGTAGTTTTGTACTGTCTCAGTTCGACCGTTCCTGAGATGTGTGGTTAATTGAAACCCAACGCTAATGAATATCGGTATCCACGATATAGTATTCAAATACGTATAAACGTAGCCGGATTTGGATTTACATTATTCTTAGTCTCTCTTGCCTGTCGCAGTTGTAATAAATCATCAAAATCTTTCCTTTGTTTTTGACTAAACGTTAACGAATTTAAAGAATTAAACCGTACGACTGGTTTCATACGTCCTACCTTAAATTCTTCTTAAACTTCTTTATTTCGAGTGAAGTGAAGTAAGCTATCGAATTAAGTAACATTTATTTATTGGTAAATACTAACTTTTTACGCTTATTAATATAAGCATAAAAGTTCAGTATAGTGTGGTTTTTGATAGCAGTTTTAAGTAAAATTAATGAAAGAGTACTAAAAAGATTAATTTTACAATATTTATAATTGCAGCAAATGTTGTGAATGATTCCTCTCTTTGACGAAAGAAAATAATTAACCGGAAAATACCGGCTTATATTAAAATCTGTTTTAAATTGTATGAAAAGTACATATTATTATACGTCCTTTTCTTTTATAAAAAGAAGATAATAAAAGCTGCTTTCGACCTATAACAAAAACCTATATATATATATATATATATATATATATATATATAGGTTGCTGAATTGAAGCAGAGTATGTAACAAATTTTTCCACTATAGATGGAAGCACGTCAATCAGTTGTTTTACTGTATGTTTTCCAGCTTTCTTATTACTATGATACACGAAAATCACCTAAATACAGGAATCACAGGCCAGAGTTGCTTTCTGGAAGAGCAACGATATCCAGTATACATCTCTTCATTAAGATTTTTGATTGCTCAACAAAATTCCCCCCAATTTTTTTTTTTGACAGTTATTGCTGTTTTTGTATCAATAATAACGCATTCTTGGATTTTCAATCGATGATATTGTGTGTAAAATTGAAGAACGAAACTTTTTTCTCTCTCGATCTTTTCTCTAAAACTAACAGTTATGAGTTTAGGGAAACAGGAGAAAAAATGGATATTTTTGTCAAATTTTAACATTTGGTTTAATAAAAATTTAAGCACACCTTTTTCAACTGGCGCATCACGAAGTAATTATTTCTGATGATATTTTGGAGGCATAAAGCAAAAGTTAGCGATCATATAGGAAAAGTCCAACCCAAAACAGATACCGCCTGCACTATTATACAATTATCAATTAATTAAATATGGTATATAAAATATTACTTTTTAGATTTTATAATTATTATTCCCTTTTTTAATGACATTTTTTTTCAGGTGTAACATATAACGATCTTTAAAACATGTTTATAAAAATAAAAATTCAAACATATATTTAATACAATTTTTTAAACTTTATATTACTTAATTTAAAAAAAAAATTACACTAATATTTAATGTTAACTACCCCACAATCATTATTTTATCCATTTTTTTCATTTTGTTTTTAATAATTATTTCTTTATGTACTTGGTTATTAACAGTCTTAATAAATTTTTTAATTAAAGGGGGGAAATATATTTTAATAAAGCTGATAGAAGATAAAGTTAGACAATATCTTTAGACGATCCAATATTATACCCTACGGAGATTTTAATACTATTTTTTTTTCCAAGGAGCGGCATCTCAATAAACTGAATTGAATAAACTTGGTGAGTTGTTAGAGAAATAGTCGTTTAAATGAATTTACACAAACAAAAGAATATGAAATCGATTTACAGCAATTTCAATTTACAGATAAAAATCGCCAGATAAGAACAAAAACAGTTACGAGTAGAAGGAATAGACTTAAGATATGAATGTGTAAGCTATTTGGTAAAAATTGCTGGTATTTTTTGTACTGAGCAGAAAGATTCTTATAACTAAAAGAAATTTCAAAGCTTGTTATTATTTTTTTTTTTTTTAGGTTGAGGAACACATATTTCTTTATAATAATATCCGAGAATTTAGAGTTGGATTCTTTATACAGATATAAATATACAATATTTAGTAACTGATGGTATTTTAATTGTAAAAAACATGACTCATTGTAACAAACAACTTTAACAAAAAGTCTAACTTTAAAAAATAGCCCTGACCGTGAGCTGCCGGTAACGGCTAGCTTTGCCCGTTTTATTCACTTTCCTGCCTAATAACAAATTTTACTTCTCTTTCTTGAAGTAATTTTTTAACTTTTGACAATCCAACATCGATAGCCAAAATAAACAATCAAAACCCCAAAAAAGTTCGCTAAAAATAGCAATTTAATTTAATTTTAATGATAATTTTACAGTAATCCTATAATAAAATATTTATAAGTATATAGATCTGAATTCAGAGATCTTTATCTTTTATCATGCTAACAGAAATAACCGCATTTGGGAATAACGTGACAATTCTAATTGGAGATAATGAACAAGCCTCTAAATGGAGTGGTTCCCAAAATTATCCGAATTGCGGCGCCTTTTTTCAATTAATCTTTTTCCATGGCGCCCTACCATACGTAAAAGTACTCGTAAGTAAGAGATAAAAATAAATAAAACTCGTGTATCTTCATTATTTTTTTCATTTATTAAACATTAAATTAATAATTATAATTGTCTTGGTTCAATTAATTATGAAGCTTTGATAATATTTCACGGCGCCCCTGTGAAGAAGACGCGGTTCCCCGGGGCGCCGCGGCGCACAGTTTGCTCTAAGGTATAAATCTGCAAAGTTTTATTAAGATCTGGTCATTAGTTTTTGCGTGATGCGCGTACATGCACGATCCTAGTTATTTTGTTAGATGTATAGATTTTTACTTGGTTATAACTCTTTATAACCAAGTAAAAATAGTCCAGACGTTATCCTTTTTAAAATGGTCCTATTTGGACTTTTTCAATATCATCGGTAATATTTAGTTAATTGCCTCCAGAATATCATCAGAAATGATTGTGATCTGCACAATAATTTTGCAATCCAGATTAAAAAAAAAAATGCGAGTTTTCCAAATTGTGTAGAGTCTGAAATAAAGTCTCCAGATATTTGAAAAAATAATCACATGTAAAAGAGCACTGAAACTAAACCAAATGCGGTTTGGAAAATTTCAATCGGTTAATTAGAAGAGTGTAGGGAATTTTTCAAACATACTTGTAATTTCTTTGCTTTTAAATTAATTAAATATCTTCACGAATTTTTACGTAAATTAATTTTTAAAAGTACTCGGAAAGAAACTTCTTTCTTTTTTTAAAAAAAGCATGAAAATTCGTTCATAGAAGCTGAAATAATTGTATTTTGAGAAGGCGTCGCTATTTTTAAAGTGTGAATTCAATTTTGAGCCGGCCGGAGCGGCCAAACGTTTAGCTATCCCCACCGCTGTCACCCGTGCATTTTTCGAGTGGCCCGAATATTTTCAATCGACGTTTTATCTAGGGTACGCATGAGCGCAGGTGTGGAAAATTTACACCTGGAAAGTACTCGGAAGGATGAAGTTATTTGTCAAAAGAACAACCCTACCGCACTTTTAGTTTCGTTGTAAACGACGGTCAACTTTGATCGATTTTATCTCCGGACAAAATTAACGAATCGAAACATTTTCTTTTTAAAGAAGCGTCTTTCCGAGTATTTTTTTAAATTAATTTACATAAAAATTCGAGAATATATTCAATTTGTTTAAAAGAAAAAAATTGCAAGTGGGTTTGAAAAATTCCCTAGGATCTCCTAATTAAACGATTTAAATTTTTCTAAATGCATTTGAAAGTTTATATGCAACGTATTTTTCGACATGCAACCAATGATATTGTATATACAATTTAGTAAAACTTTCTTCTCTCCCGTTGTTTTCTCTAAAATGAACACAATTATCGAATTATCTAGTGAAATAAAAAAAAATGGATATTTTTGCAAATTTTTTACATTTTGTTTAATAAAAATTTAAGCAAACCATTTCAACTGGCGCATAACGAAATAATCATTTCTGATCATATTCCTGAGGCACTAAAACAAAATTTAGCGATCATTAAGAAAACGTCCAACCCACAACAGATACCGCCTGGACTATTAATGGAATAAAGGAAATTATTAAAAAAATTACTGTATTATCTAAAGTGAAAAAAAAAGTAGGAAAGGGAATAAACGACGAAACGTTACATCATAACTCTTACATATCATTGTAAAATAATTTTATATAAACACTTCAAAAAGAAACGAGTATATAACAAAGGTGATAAAATGAAAATATTTCCTTTCATGCTGTTGTGTAGAACTGTTATACAATTTAATCTCGCTGATCTTGGTAATCCTGTTCGATCGGTGTTGCAAATAAATAAATACCGTAAATAAAACAAACAGTAATGACAAAGAATATCCTTAGAGTATACTTTTTCATTTAATAAAAGGTAAACAGTTTATTTTGAAAAAACTTTTAGTTTTATTTTAACTTTATAAAACCCTTTTAAAGATATATTATAATTTTATTTTGACAAATTGAAAAAACACAACAATAAAGTAAGTTAAAGATTATTTAGGACAAATTGTTTTCATTTCGCCTGTTAATTATTTATTATTACTGTCATTTTCCCACTTAGATTCTAAAGAAAATTGATAATCGATATTTTGATAACGGGTTGTTTTATAGTAAGAAAAGCGTATTTGATTTAAATTTTTATTTTGTGTACTTCTGATTATTTTGGTGGTAGGTATCGATAATTCATCATAACCAAGTCATTAAGATTGGGTATATAACAAGTTTTTCAAGACTCCCAATTATTACAGTTTATCCGAGATGTCCCCCTTCAAAAATAAATATGAAATTTACGTATTCTGTATTTATGTACATTTTTTTTACAGTTATTTGAATAAGTAATTCTAAAAAATAAAATTAAAATAAATAATAAAAATACAAATAAAAAATAAATTATTATTAAAAAATAAAATTCTTTTATTTTTTATTTTTATTTTTTTTATTTATAAAAATAACTAATTCTGCACGAGAACCATCCTACTGAACTGACAAAGCTAAGCGTCTTATGAAATTTTCCAAAGCGTCTCCGGAATTGGTTCGAAAAGCTTCCTTAACACTGTTCGTGTTCACTTGTATCTCAACGTATAAACGTTGAGATACACAGCCTTTGTTATTCCACACAATAAATCTTCGGATTTGGAAAGGTGGAAACTTTCGTGCCGGTCATTGCAGTTGAGTTGGTGATGTTTGTGAACTACGGCCGATCCAGCTGCTGAAAGTTGTTCATTTAGGAAAACTGAATACGAAGACAAAAACATCGGTTACCTCGTTTTTAAGTATCCATACATATATCATATGTCCTTCTCAAGAACTCGAGTTATTAACCATTTTTCCAACATTTGTAAAAGCCCTTAAAAAAAATACGGTTCGATTAAGTACCGCGATTTCATTCAGTCCTATATCGTGATATGTGGCGCAACCTTTTCTCACTCACGCACAGAATAAGGGCTCATCTAAGCTCAGGAAATCAGATTCCTAGCTCGTAAACAGCAGTAAATTGCATATCCATCAGAAATCAGTATTTCTGTGCGGGAAACCGCAGTTAAAAATCTTACTAATAAGCACGGCAAGTTCCAACAAGCTGGTCAATATCTCCACCCGACACAAAAGTAGGTCAAAATGGTTTCATTTTTATGTATTTTTTTTATATAATCATGTACCTTAAAACATTATCATGTACCTTAATAATTGGAGGTAGAGGTTTAGGAACTTCTCGGTCGAACTGTAAAAGCGGGAAAATTAAAATGTCTACGCAAGTGAATTATGAAATAAAATTTCTTACAAAAACCAAATTAGAAGTATAACAAAAATATATATCTGCCTATTATTTTAGGATTATACATATAGAATCAACAAAAAATTATCTACGATAAAATGACGATTTTCCCTTTGACTTCCTTCTGCGTTATGTTTTGTGTTGCAAAATCGCTTTCAGGAATCAATACATTACTTGGTTTGCAAATTTAGATCGTCGTTCTATAATAAATAAAACAATTACTTCGGTAAATACGTTCAGAAATTTTTAAATGGCAGCCATATCAATTTTTTAAAATATTTTACGTCTTGTATTTTGATAGTTTTATGAAAGTACGAGTACGTTAAGTCTAAAATGTTTATCTAAAATATTAGGTCTTTCATTATAAACAAAATAGCACGTTATTTTTGAAAATTGGTAGTAAAGAACTAATTAATAATTAGTTAAAATTATTATTATTATTAATTTAAAAGAATTGTTAATCCTCTTAATAATTATTAAAGAGAATTGAAATCCTAATTTCACATCCACCATTATTAAATAAATTAATTTAAATAAACTTGAATTTTTTTTTCATAATTTTGACGTAAATAATGACTAATTAAACAAGATGTAAATAAAATAACCTCTGAAACATATTATTTAAATTGAAAAATAATGTTCATCTTATGTTTTTAATAATTCAGTTTTTTTATTATTAACAATACAATCTATTATTAATAATACGATTTTTAATTATAAAATGTAATTAAATGTTTTCGGTGTTAAATTACTTAATACAATAAATTTTAAAAGCATATCATCTGCAAGAAATGTACAAATTCCCCTCTACCGTTTGGCAGTGGGTTAACCTTGAATAATAACCTCATGACTTGGATTTGTTTTGCTTGCATTATATTTTAAATAACCTCAAAAATAGTAATCTAGAAGAGGCAGATCAAGCATACCATTCCATTGCTCATTACTATCGCGATTTTTCTGTTTTTGCAAATTTGATTGCTTTTAATTCAAAAACAAAGGCATTTATAAAAACCTGTTTTCATCATCGTTTCAGTCGATGAATAAAAATGAAAAATGAAAAATGAAAATCATGTATCAGCTGTCCATTTTCTTATTAAAAAAAAAATGTTTGATTCAATATGGCAGATAAAAATTTCATACACCATAATAAACTAGTAATTTTATAAATCACTTTTTTCTACCTATTAGTATCCCTTACAAAGCGTTTCCGCACTTTAATGTCACTGTTTGTATTTTTCATTATTTTTTATTGACGTAACTTATTAAAAATTATTGTTGTTGGGGGCTGTTATTTGTAATTTTTGTATATAATATGCTAATAATTTTTTTAAGAATAAAAGATTATTTTTTTATTTAAAATTTGTTAAGTATCGTTAAACCAATGTGTAAAAATAATACAAAAATGTTACAGTTAGTTGCTAGAAAATAATATTAAGAAAATATTTTCAGTAGATAAGCAAATAAAACTGATCAATTTTACTTTTATTCTGAAAAAATGTTCTCTGCGTTATATTAAATTGATACGTAAAGAAATATATTCGTGTACATCGGCCAATTCGCGTGTAATCATTCTTTCCTCATACCGCATGCATTTTTAAAGAATTAAACGAAGCGGAAGAATAAGTTATACGTAGTATAGCGATGAGAAATATTACAAAATATATAATACACATCTAAAAATCCAAGATTGGACTGAAGAATATTGGGTAAGCCCTTTTCTAGGATTGAATATTTTATATGATATTTTTCAATACAACACTATACATCTGTGACTTGAATGAAAAAAGCAGGTCGATTCCTAAAAATATTCTATTTTAAATTCTGTTATCAAAATACTACACATGTATTACATAATATTAATAATAAACAAGTTGCAATCTGACCCGGTTTATACTTTTATTGAATAAGAATCAAAATAAATTTAATCAGAAAAATGAAAACAAGATTGTACACAAAACATTGTATGGGTGCAGCGTATATATGAATTAAATATAAATTCTCTCTTCAAATAAAAATGCTACTCGTAAAAAAAGTAATAAAGATAGTGATAAATTTTACAAGAAAAAAGAGATAATAGTTTGGAATTTAATAATAGCTGGAGATTGGAATGCAAGAATTGGAAAAGGCAAGGAAGGAAATATTGTGGGTGAATACTGACTGGGCAAAAGGAATGAAATAGCGGACCGACTCATTGAGTTTTGCACGAAGTATGATTTAGTAATTGCCAACACTCAGTTTAAGAATCATAATAGAAGAATATGCGCCTGGAAAAAGCCAGGTGGTAATCCAAGATATCAGGTGAATTACATCATGGTTAAACAAAGAGATAGAAATCAACTCATGGAGAGCCCATAATTTAGTGATAATGAAATGGAAATTGGGGTTTAAAAACCTGAAGAAAAGGTGTCAGATGAATCGGTGGAATTTAGAGAAGCTTGAGGAAGAGGAGGTAAAGAAGATTTTTGAGGAGGACATCGCAAGAGGTCTGAGTAAAAAAGATAAGGTAGAAGATATAGAAAAAGAATGGGATAATGTTAAAAAGAAATTCTTTAATCAGCAGAAGCGGACTCAGGCGGAATTGAGAACTAGTAGAAAACCTTGGATTTCATAGCGTATGTTGGAGCTGATAGATGATCGTAGAAAGTATAAGAATGCTAGCGATGAAGAAGGTAAAAGGAATTACCGACAATTAAGAAATATTATAAACAGGAAGTGCAAATTAGCGAAAAAAGAGCGGATTAGAGAAAAGTGTTCAGACGAGGAAAGAGAAATGATCATTGGTAAAATAAACGAAGCATACATGACAGTTAAGGAGAATTTTACGGTACATAAATTAAAATCGAATAATGTGTTAAACAAAGATGGTACACCGATTTATAATACGAAAGAAAAGGTTGGTAGGTGGGTAGAATATATTGAAGAGTTATACGGAGGAAATGAATTAGAAACTGGTATAGAGGAAGAAGAGTAGGTCGAAGAGGATAAAAAGGGAGATAAAATACTGAGATCTGAATTTAATAGAGCATTAAAAGATTTGAATGACAAAAAGGCTCCTGAAATAAACGGGATCCTGTAGAATTACTGCGCAGTGAAGGTGAGGAAGCGATAGATAAATTTTAAAAACTGGTGTGTAATAATTTACAAAAAGGGGAAGTTCCGTCAGACATAAAAAAGAGCGATATTGTCATGATACCAAAGAAAGCATTGTCATGATACCAAAGCACGTTGGAAGAGATAAGAGAATGGAATGATTTGCTGTACTGATGGGGAACGTCTGAAATCGGTGATTAGTTTCAAATACTTGGGAAGTGATAAAAGTGATAATGGGAAAATTTGACACAAATATTAAAAAGGCTGCAAAAGGGAGGAAATCTGTCTGAGTGTGAAAGGGAATGTGTCCCATAACATTTGTTATGGGACATGAAGATATCAAAAAAAGCAAAAATCATGATGTAACGATCATATTATATACCAATGGTGTTATATGGAAGATAACTGAAAGAATAATGGAGCAGGTTGCTGGTTGGTGAGATGAAGTTGCTAGAGGAATAAAAGGTAAAACAAGAGGAGATAGAGTTAGAAATTCGGACATAAAGAATAACATTGGGTTGGAGAGCATGAGGGAAAGAGTAGAAAAAATGAGTTTGCGAAGGTAATGGACACAAAGAGGATGAAGGAAGAGAGACTACCGTTGGAAATGGAAAAGCTGAGAATAATTCAAAAAGACCCAGAATAAGATGGAGGAATCGAATTAAAGACAATGTGAAAACGGAAGGATAAAAGTGGTAGCAGGTAGTAGAAGAGAGTTACTGGAAAGACAGACAAAACTGGAGAGGTTTAGTAAGGCGGTAGCTGGAAGGGGATCAGGATATAGTTATGAAAGGAAATGGTCAAAAAGTTTGAAGAAAAAGGAATAAAATATAAATAAACAAAATTAAATCACGGTTTAGGAAATAAGAATGTAAAAAAAGAATATTACTTGAATATGACGCAAGAAATAAAAGAATGAGTCATTCCAAATATTTCAGGAACTAGATTACTGAAGGAAAATTTATAATTAAGACAGAAAATTTCAATACGTAATACCTTATAATGAAAAAAATGAGACGACTATGAGAGTTTTCTGAATAATTAAGTCAGAAATAGATTATAATAATGTTTTGTCTGCTACGATAAGTAGTAAAAATATGGACTCTGAGGGTAAAAGTAGAAGCTTAAGAAATTTATATATTTAAAAAAAAATTGTGAAAAAAAAGAAAAGCTGATGTTAAAGGAGAGAGAAAAATAATTAAAATAAAAAAGAACCGAAAAAGAAATTAATTAGAGCTCTAGAAGGTATAACGAAATAAATGAGGTGAAAACGACAGTGAAATTTCAAATGATAGTTGGTATCAAGGTAGATGAAACGTTTGGTCAAAAAGATTTATGGTAGATTCGATTGGCTGCCCTCAAGGCAAAATATCGCAATTTTATTAAAATATCCTCATAACTGCAATAAAAAAATTTGTTTAAATATATTATCGAACATTTTAAAACTATTTTAATTTTTTCTTATATGATGATTTTTTCAATTAATATTCTTTATAAACGTTATGAAAAAAATAAAATTTCATTTTAATTTAAATAAGAATTGTACGAGTTGTACTTTTAATCCTGTATATTTCTATTGGTTCTGCAGCCAAAGGGAAACTATAGAGATCAAACAATTTTTTCGATGGGTTTTTGTAAACGCCGAAATTAGACGCCCAAAGAAACACAAAATTTATAGTGATTCCAAAAGATGTACGTACGCGTGTTGGCCTGTAATTTGATTAATATCTCCAGACCGGCTCAATATATGTTCTTTGACAACGGGTCAAAATATTTTTATATATGGGGCATTAAATTTTGCAAATAATTATAAAAGGAGAAGAGTAGTTTTCGCTATTTTTAATATTTTAGGCAGTTAACGTTTATACGGATTTGAATACTCGATCGTGGATATCGTGTTCTTTGGTGGTTGGGTTTCAATTAACTACCACGTCTCAGAAATGGTCGACCTGAGACTGTTGTACAGTGTACACTTTACTTATACTCATACATATTATCCTCATTCATCCTCTGAAGTAATACCTGACTGTGATTCCAGGAGGCTAAAAAGGAAAACATATTTTAAATAAAAATCTATTTAAAGGGAAAGCTATGCAACCCTTTACAAAACTTTCTATTTACTATATTATTATTGTAAATGGAGGTAGAAGGTTTTAATTAATTAATTAATATTCATTGCAACATATTATTTTCAATGCGATATCTTCATTGTTTAATTTAACCCGATTTAAAATTAAAGAACGTGTATAGTAAAATTATTTTATATAAATAAATCAAACATCTAATTTGAGAATGAAATTAAAAGAAAAATTACAAGGTATGGAAGGACAAATGCTGTGTTTTTGATGTAACGTGAATTAACTAATGAATTTCCCTCGGGTGCTATTTGATCCGAGTAAAGAGTGTTGCAAAATTCACTGTACGAATATTAATTTAAATTATATATTTAATTAAAAGATACCGTTTACCAGTTTGAATTTTACGATATACATAAAAAAATGTTATAGTAAATAAAATTTAATTAAACTTGTAAACTATAAATTATATAGGAATTTGGTTATGTATTGTCACCTAAATTTTGAATTCAGGCAAAAATAACATAAAAGCGAAAGCTGGTAATAATTACTCTCTGCATTAATTTTCACACCAACGTATGAATACAAAAATAACTGAACGTTCAGGAAAGCTTTTGTTTAAGAAGTGATACGTTCAAACGAATCGAGTAAGTTTTGGAAGAGTTAAAAAAAATATTTAATCAGAAATAAAGGAGTATCATTCATTTTCCATTATTATAGTAGTTTTGTTTTTAACATAATATTACAGTTCATAAATGAAGGAAAAAACAATAAAAAAAAATCGATATTCTAAATCTGCAGTTTTAAAAGTTTGAGCCAAATTTAAGAACGAATAGTGATAATTTGATATCCGTTGACTTACCGCCAAATGGATAAATGAATTAAGAAAATCTGAAAATTTTTTTTTAATAATTTTTATTAATTTTTAATTTTTTTATTTTTACTTACTTTAAAATTTTGGTTTTTGTTCAATATGCTTATATATATATATATCAAGAGAAACGCTTCTGTTATTGAAAAATATCTCTAAGAATCTTCATAAAAGAAATTAAATACTGAAAAATCCACTAAAGAGACAACAAGCGATTGAGAAATGCATTCTAGACTATAGAAATGATTACGTTTACATTATAAATAATCAAATTAAATTTCTTGAAATGTAATTCCGTTTAAAAATACAATATAGGGGGATGGCCCTCTATAATGCGGCCATCCGGTAACAACTATTATATCCGCGTTACAGGCCAACCGCGTTATTTCGAAGATAAAGTGACAAAAAAAAAGTCAGTTCAGTTAATATTGTAACATAATTAAAATATTACAAGAATATTAGGGATAAAATAAAATTTAGTAAATTAAATACTGTACTGAACATACATAGTGCTTCATTTTTGTAGCTTGAATTTATTTTCACAATGTTTTTTTTTGGATCGGTAAATTACAGTAATTTTACAATATTTTTAGCACTATCCCTTGTAAAGTAATTGGAAAATACATACATTTACTCAACAAACTGAATCTATGTAACTTAACGCTTAAATTTAAGACAGATATTTGAAGAAATCAGAAAGTTATATTTTTTTTGGTTGGAGTTCAAATTATTTTACAGCTACATGTCATTTCACAAAGCTAAATTATTAGCGTATTTATTTATGCTGTTCAGTTTATTAATAAATACGTATACTCAGTTAAAATGTGTTTCCACATACCTAAAAAAAAGTAGAAAATATTTTTTTATTGATAACACTTTTCTGGAAGGACATTCTTCAATCCGCGTTGTAACAGTAATCGCTCTGTTTTGAGTAACCCTAAAGTGAGATCGTATTTATTTACTTGTAATAACTACAGATTTATTTCTCCAATGTTTGCTTGTTTTAATTTTTCAATGTTGAAAATTAGAAACAAATTTTGTATCGCGTTAAAAGATGTCTCATTGGGATTTAAATCCAGATCATTTCGGATGAAAGGCGAAAACGCTACACCTTTAATAAGGAGATCACTTAGTTACTCTATAACAATCTAAACAGTAATGCGTGTCGGCGAATAAAAAAAATCTTTAAATTGTCCACGAAGATACTGGTGAGATTCAATCAAAATCTGATATTTTGTTGCGGTTAAATTAACAACTTTCCTTAAACAAGTTAAAAACTAGTATCCAATGTTTTTATTAAATAATTTTAAAATAGTTAAAATTTGTAATATTATAATATGAAAAATATAATCCTGCAAAAAAAAACATTTTTTCAGTAGAAACAAAATTCAATTAAATAGTAACCTTCCAGTTAAGTCCAATCCGTATACTTTTTTAGTAGCCTACAATGTTCATGAAAAAGTTAAGTTAGTAAAACTGGAAATTATCGATTAAATTATTTCTTTAAATCTCATCTAATATTAAAAAAACTTACCTAATTATTTAACTTTTAGTAAACGTAAGATTTTAATAATCACTGATTAAAACAAAATTAATGATGCGATCCCAAAATAGATTACTACATATTCAAAAATTGTACCGCAAAACGAATTGATTTCTCATCATTTTTTAAAAAGTTTAATGAATAGAGTTGTAGGTTTAAAACTGAAATTTTTACAATAATATATTTTTATTAGAAAAATAATTTCGTATCTAGGTTACAATTAACTAATATTTCTTTTTGTTAGTAACGATGATGATGAGCAATCAATATAAAAAATTAAATTTACTTAGCAGTTTGAAATGAAAAACTAGAAGAAAAATTAAGATTGTGTTAGAAGTGTCAGAAATTAAGAAGTGTCAGAAGAAAAATTAAGATTTTCAAAATATACTTTAGAAATGTTTGTGTATGATATAATAAGTAATATTAAGAATTTTACGAAAAATAAATTACCTTAACAAAGATAGAAATTGACTGCATTTAAGGACATTAAAAGGTAATTTTAAAGTAATTTAAAAAATTATTAAAAATGCCTCTACAGTAGTCAAGAACAAAAGTAAAACGTTGGATTTAAAAACCGATCTACGTTGAAGCTCTGAGTTGGTGGTCTGATTCTCTGCTAAGAATTCGGTGTCTTTATTGTTTGTAATTAGTTTTTATCTGTCTTTAATATTTGTGAAATTACTTGAATGACTTTAATTTTTTGTGACTATTATTCATCTGACTTTATTACTTGTTATTTGTTACCTTGTTATCTGTTATCTTTGTTTTTGTTCATTAATTGCTTCGTCTGTGCCATGAGAGGTGGGCTATCATTGGATGGTCTCCTGACACGTGCGACCGATTGTAAACATAAATTGCTAAGAAAAAATGATCATTTTTAATTTTTTTTCCTAATATTTACAAATCCGTTTTAAAGGTAAGATTTATTTTGAATACAGAAAAAGTTAAAAATTGATCCCATACACTTGTCACTTACCAACACTTATCAAAGTGTTCTTCATAGTATTTCTAAGCTTTTTTTTATCTAGTTCCTGGATTTCATTCGTAATATTCACCTTTAACTGCTCCAGGACATGTATGTTGACAATGCTCAGTGTTTTTTTAACCAGTTTCATAAAAATAAGACTGTACTAATAAGATCAAGGGATCTTGATGCTCGTAGATCTTTAAGAATGACTTTTATAAAAAATGTAATTTAACATCTTCATGGTAAAACCAGAAGCATCCAGGATAATCCTTGATAAAATTTAGAATTCAAAGTGATTTAAAACAAACTAGACATCCTCTCAACTTACACTGTTTTCTCATGGGGGTTAGAGAATATTCAGTGAAATATAATTTTAAAAATTGTCAGTTTTTATTGTAAACAGGTAGTTAAATCTCTGACAGTATTTAATTTTTTATTAATACAGTAATCAGGAATTAATTAATGGAAACGTGTACTCCGTTGAGGTAGAATTTAAGCAGTTAATTGAACGATATTACTTTGTTCCTTTATTTCATCAAAGAAAGATCATACAATAACAGTTATAAACATAATTTTTGTTTCCTAACATGCGATACATGATTTTTATCTGTTTTTTGATGCCGAAAAGGAATTTGAACTCGGAATCTTTCGATCACCCACCATTTTTGAAAAAAGTTTTAAATCTTAATTAAGGGATTTTGTTTTTAATTTTTGATCGTATAATTAGCATTTTAAGCTCCTATATTCTATTTTTTTAGCTCATTTTTTATTGCTCTGTGTATTTAAGAGGATGGCTGAAAGGTAAACGGAAGGCTTTGCCATTTGTTGTACCTATGGTTTGGCGCCGACTGTAACTTTTGTTTAACAAGTGTGTCTGGAATTTCTAAATAAAATCTAAACATACTGTAAATCACCTCACAGTGAAATTATTCCAGTTCCTGAGCCACCTGTAAATGTATGTTTTGAAAGCAGCGATGAAGAATCGGGCAGTACTGAAGAAGACAACGGTTTTGATTTTTAATTGTATTCCAATAAGCCACACCTTATATCACAAGGTGAATTAAATGATTTAGTTAGGTTTTTAAATTTATCAAAAAAATCAAGCGGAGCTGTTAGGGTAAAGACTGCAAGATTGGAATTTACTTGAAAAAAAATACAAAAATTTGGAGCTTTCGGAACGGTCAAAAAGAACTTTCTTAGTACATTATTGATGAAAATAATTTGATTTATTGCACAAATATTGATGAGCTTATGTTGCATTTAGGACAAGTTCATAAACCTGTGGACTGGCGCCTTTTCATAGATTCGTCCAATTACAGTATAAAAATGGTTCTATTACACAACGGTAACGAATATCCTTCGATACCAATCGCTTATGGTATTAAGTTGAAAGAAACATACGATGTGATGAAAGACGTTCTTGAAAAAATAAATTATAAATAACGTAGCTGGAATATACGTGTGGCGATTTGAAAGTTATAGCTATTTTGTCAGGCAGGAAGTTAGGCTATACTAAGTTCATGTGTTTTTCGACAGCCGAGCTAGGGATAAATATTATGTTAACCAAAGAGTGGTGGAAACGCGATAATTAACCCCAAATAGGAAAAATATTATTCATGAGCCATTCTTTGAACCCCCAAAAAATATTTTTAGCCCCTCTCTTTATCAAGCTAGGACTAATGAACAATTTTGTGAAAGGAATGGAGGATAGTCCCGGATTTTTGTACATTAGGCACAAATTTCCGAATGTAAGTGAAGGAAAAATTAAAGAAGGAATATTTGTTGGTTCTCAAATAAGAGAGTCGTTCAAAGATGATGTATTTAACTCGATGTTAAATAATGTAGAAAGTGCAGATGGGCTTCATTTAAAGACGTTTGCAAAACTTTTCTCGGCAAACATAATCCGGCAGTTACCAAGATATTTTTAATCAACTTCCTTCGTACTGAGCTATGAGATGTAATATGTCTTTGAAAATACATTTCCTCCACTCACATCTGGAGTTTTTCCCGGACAACCTCGGAGACGTAAGTAACGAACACGGTGAAGCATTTCGGTGATGGAAAGCCACTAAAAAGGGAAATGGAATACTAACATGCTAGCCGATTACTGTTGCACATTAATTCAGGATGTGCCTGAGGCAATTTATAAAAGAAAAGCATCAACGAAATCATTCTGCATGGCCATGCAAAATTATAAATTTTACAGATTTTAACTATATTTTCCCTTAATTTTTTTTGAAGCGTAATTTATTTAAAACTAAGGGTGATAGAAAATTTGTATTTGCAGATCTGTAATGTACGCAAAAAAGTAATTCATGAAATGATATCGCACTTAGAGAAAATTTTTTTTCTCTCAGTGTAATTTTTTAAATAATATGCCTTACTTTTTTTGTTAACCCGAATCTGTTTCGTGATTATTTTCTTTTTATCAGTCCTATATTTCACATTTTGCTAGTTCCTATCTTTTAATTAGCTATTTCATTAAAATAAATTTCCTAAAATATAAAAAAAAGAATGATTTTTTTTAAACATGTTACTTTTGTATTATATAAATTATTACGGTATATATTTTTTTTTGTTGAAATATCCCTGAGAAATTTAAGCCAAATCGGTAGGCAAATAAAATGTTAGTAGAATAATTACATGCATAACTCTGGCTTTTTGGACCGAATGTAACAAAAAATTTAGCTGTACGTCCATTGAATTCAAAAAATAAAAATTAGATGACAGAGCCCAAATGTTGATCGCAAATTTATAGTAGAAATTTCAGCGAGTGTAAAAGTAGTTTTATTGTAGTAGTAGTAGTAATGAATGTAGTATGCACCGTAAGAATATGCAGGAACATGGAACCTATGTTTTATACTTTTGATTTAAACTTAATAGTAGAATCGAGAGTGAAATATTAACGCTTATTTATTGCGCTTAGCCACTGAGAGACAGACTACAAACGATATGTGATATCAGGAATAGATAGAGAGGAGGCGAAATGCCCAATCTAATGGAGTCGATATTTTGAAACAGAAAATTTTCTCGTGACATATACATCGTTCTGCTAATACCGACGAAGCGTATACCAAAATTTTATTAAAAATCAAAATTTGAATTGAAATAGGATACTTCGTTTCACTTGGTTAGACCCTCTTTCTAAGTACAATATACATAATTTGAATGACAATGACGTGGTATACTACTCATAACTTGCTTAGATGTGTTATTCAATTTAGAAATAAGGTATACTGTAATTATGAAAAAGAATTTAAGGTGGAAATAATTTAATATAACCTACAACTAATTTCTGGTCATTTAAAAAACAAAAAAAAAACATGCAATTATAAAATGTACAATATGATAATGATTTATATATATATATATATATATATAAATTTTGGAAAACATTCTAAATTGAGTTCTACTTGAAGTACTAGTGGAAAATTTAATATTAAAATATTTTTAAGGTATACCAGAGAAGTGATGAAAAAACTCTTTAATTAACGCCGTTACGATATAACGATGGACATAAAAGGTATGTAAGAGTAATTTAAAAAATTACTAATAAAAATAATTAAAACTGCAGCATCATCGTGAAATTAATTTCAAAAAAGTATGTAGTGGTTTTACTAATTTTGAATAGCGTGCATTTTAGTATACATGCACACTAAAATACTTTTAGTACATATAACTCGTTAACATTAAGCTAATAAAGTAAGCGATATTTATTCTTGTATCTCTTTGTTGGTTGACGTTCTTTTTCTTCCTTCCTTCCTTCCTTCAACTACTGCAATATTTCTCTTTCACTATCCACTACAACCCGTAATCTGTAAAACATTAGCTTTCACCTAACGTTAAATTTACGACTTAATGTTCAACATTAAATTCTACCGGTTTTATCCTGATATCGTAAAACATGTTAGCATATATTTAAATTGAATTTTCTAGAACACCAAGTTCAAAATCAGTAAAAATAATCTAAAAAAAAAAATATATTTTAAAACCGGTAAAATTTAATGTTAAATATTACGATGATATTATTTTGTGTAATTAATGATAGATTCTTATAGTTTTTTATTACGTCTTTTAAATGAGATTTTTTTCAGAGTAATAATTTTCGTATGTGCAATTACAGTAAAATAATAATTAGCAAATATGAAATGAAGCATAATCTAGGTAAGAACGGATTTTAAAATATTTTATAAGAACAGCATCAAATGCCGTAAAACAATAAAGGTATGAAACTTTTATCATTCTTAAAATGCCTCTAAATATAACTTAAAACTTCAGCGATGATATTTTTCTTCATTGCTAACTTTTGTTAAAAATTATATTCCAAGATAAAAAGTTTAATATAATACACATCTATTTAAAATACAATGCCTAAATTGAACTTACTGCGTATTAATGTGCATAAATACCAATGGGAATTTAATATGTTAAAAAAAACAGAAAAAAATTGTTTTCAGTATACATTATACTTTTTTCGTACGCTACATAATTGTCATAATAAAAAAAAATTCTTGCACAGAACTGCTCAAGAAGAACGAATTTTCGTTTTTTTGCATAATTTTACGTTCAGAGAAAACTAAAAAAGGTATTGTATTATATTTTTTTAAAAAATTCTGTGTTTATAAGAAAATTAAATTATTATAACCGTAATTAGATGAAAATGATTAAAAATACGAGTAGATTCTACGTCTGTTACCGACCTTAAATTGAGCGGAAGTGAAGAATGATAAAACTAATCTTCTAAGTTTTGCAAATTTTCGAGCCACAAACTTTTACGAATGAAGGTTTTTTTGTATTACTCATACCTCAGAACGTAAAGAAAATTCATTTTCACCCGTCAATCTCACCACGCAATCGTAAAAAGTACCTCAAACTGAGGTTATGTTATCTGTGTTTCAAATTAAATTAAGTTTATTTCAGGAACGACTTTGTACATAGGTCACCCCCCCCCTCTCGCTCTCTTTCTATGTGTAAATATATATATATATATATATATATATATATATATATTTACATAGATACATTTTAAGCGAATGGTATTTTCGTACTACTCGTATGTAAAAACCTAAAGAAGATTTAATTTACCCCTCAATCCCAGCGTGCAACTGAAAGTAGTACCGTACATTTCTCCAAAAAGTAATTATAATTGGGCTGAAGGACTGTTACCGGAAGTAAAAAAATAAATACTTTGTTTTGGTATTTAACGTAACATGTTTTTCGCCTGCCTTAATCTTTTTTACGTTTTTTAGCTTATATATTGTTGAAGTTGAGAGTGGATTAAAAGGGATGATAACAATGAAATAATAATAAATAGCTTGTGTTATGGTAGTATATTTAGATCAAGTATATTATTTTCATAACGTCTAGATAGGTAAAATCACAGATAGAGAGAACAACCAGGGTTATTCGAATTGTAGACAACTTTCGAGGAATATTTTTCGTTATGAAATTACGCATTTAATAGTTGATTTTATTTGTTTTATATACCTGTTAATTTTAAGGTTTGGTGTCGTTTAGTTAAATGTTTTATTTAGTAATATTGTGTGAGATAACGAAACTTCGTTGTGCGCCCAGAAAAGAAAATGAAATTGACTATCTGAATTTGAAAAATATTCAGTCTGGTAAAGCGATTAAAATATGTAACCATTGCGATGCAAAAATATGAAATAATGAATCTGCTGGTATTTGCGGTAACACATTCAATCATCCTGATTTCATTATAAGTTTTATTTTGGGAACACATCCATTATCTAAATATTTCATTTTATCCGGTAAGTAATAAATATCGCTTACTCTGAGGGCATTAGCCCACTCGTAATTGCTAAGACCTATTTCCAATTTTTGAGATTATATATAGATATATTGTGCGGGCGAAGCCACGACGGGGGATGCTAAAATAATCAATGTATATTTCCATGTATGTGTAATATATATCAATAAGGATCGACATTATTACTACCGAATAAAATGAACATAAAATTTTTTACATTGTGAAATGATTACTGATAAAATATAGTGTTTACATAGAAAATAAATAAATCTAAAATTTATGTGAAAAAACAGCCAACAGTTGAATGAAATTCGGATCTCTCATTTTATTTACGATCGATAAACATGTTTTGTATAGATAGAAAACTTATAAAAGATGAATAGTCTCCATTACGGAAAAATACGATGTATAATATATGTATATAATACGATAATATTGAAAAGAAATAAAATAAAAGACCCATTTATTTGTTTTGTGTAATAAAAAATGTATGTAAAATACTTTTTTGAGAAACATGATCGCTATATTACCGTCTTACTATTACTTTTTTACAAAATATTTTGGCTCGAAATAATATTTTGACGTAGAATAAAATTAAAAAAAGGATGAAAAGAGAAGAAAATAAAAGGAAAAAGTAAGAGGGAGTGTAAGATTTAAAGAAAAATTTTTACTTTAATAAACTTTGGGTTCGTTACAGTCCTATGGAAGAAGCTTTTTCTCTACAATAATCCGTCAGAAAAACGAACTCCATAAAAGTAAAAGCTTCAATAAGAATAATGGTTTTCCTTTTACGTATTGGAGTACGGAAAAACAGAGCAAAATAAAAATACTACCGTGATTGCGTAACGAACTGTAGCTTCTATAAACTTTAGAGAAAACCCGTCGACAAGTTGATTTTTTATATATTCCTTTTTTTTTTCATAACTTTACTGACTTAATACCGGAATGAAAAATATTAATATTTTACTGTATTTTTATCGTAATTGGAATTATTATTCGGATTACATTCGTAATTGAGATTAAAAAAAAATATATAAAAATTAATCTCATTTAAACGTTTATCCATAACATATAAAAATTTTCATACTTTATCTACATTTTCTTACGAAGAATTCATCACTATTAAACAATTTTTTTAAAAGTTAAAAAAAGCTTGATGAATTCAAAGAATTTTCATTCTTTTTTTGTAATTTCGCTATAACGTGGTTAAAAAACGCGGATACATTTATAACGCTGATAGAAAGATGTCACCCCGAAAAATAACTATTCCTGTATCTATAAAAAAAGATGTCCTGACCGACTCATAATTATCGACCGGTAAAAACTTATCGTAAATCTATGAAAATTTGTATACACGCTCTTCTTGAGGTGTAAATGTACACTAAGATTGAAATAATTTTCAACAAGGATTGCAAATTTCCCCCCTATCCGGGAATATTAAAAAGATATTCACTCTATCTGGGCTTCCAAATACTCTTTAGATAAAAAACATTTTCGGTGTTTTTGAATTTAGATTTGTAAGGGGTGGTCCGGTGTACAACGTGGTGGTTCAACATATAATAGTCCTAAATCAAAAATTTCAACATCCTACGAACAATCTTTTTTTTGAGTTATGCAAGATGAACTTCCTTTATTTTGAACAAGGAAGTAAAAAAAACCTGAAAATGTAATCCGCTACAAAAATGTATGTGCTGCACAATACATATTTTTCTGCATTTAATTTTATCCTATGATATTCTCATTTTTACTGTAAAATTCGTTAATATTTTGTGTTACAATATTAACTCAATTGGCAATGCTTTCCTCTTTTTTGGTTATCAATTTATTTTCGAAATAAATGTTAGCCTGTAACACGGGTATAACAGTTGTCACCGGGTGGCCGCGTTATAGCCCGGTTTTACTGTTTTTTTAAATTTCTTAATAGTAATTTCAAACTTTTACAGCTACTTCTGTATCAGGGTAGTAAAGAAATACAATCTCGTAGGGATACAAACTGAGTACAACTTTTAAATATAAAATAATTATTTTTTGTAAATTATCAAAGGTTTTTTACACTAACAACCGACATGATATAGAGATAAAATTATTTGACCTTAAAGTGTCTTGTTTACAGAATTGCGTTATTTGTAGGGGTTAAAGCTACATTTGTACTACTAACTTATATGGTTATGTTTATACTGGTATGCACTATTTAATACAGTTTCGCTATAAAAAAATATTTTTTTTTATTAGTATTGCTGAATCTTTAACAAATAATCAATCATTCATTTCTAAATTAAAGAAAAAAAATGCTGCTATGATTTTATAAGCGGTAGTAAAATCGTGTATAAAAAGCGTATCCCGACATTCTCATATCCCGACACTATTATAATATTATATTTCGTTTGCGAGTTTTGGCTATTGAAATCTGTATTGAGATCGTACTGAAATTTTTAGGATGTTAACAGACAGAATTAGTAATTGTTTCTGGTTTTTGAGTGAAAAAATAAAAAATAAATAGGTTCCAGAATCGTAACTACAGTAGATTTTGAGAAATCTAGTGTGACAATACATTTGATGTAACATAACATTATTAAATGGGTAATAAACACGTAAAACATTTAAATAAGACTTGATGAGAATTTTAATTGTGAATAAAATGGTGTAACAAAAGTTGAATAAAACAATGAAAAGTTAGAAAAATACGAATTTTATTTAGAAACTATTGTAAAATATACCCGCCATTGTCAACACATTTCTTGGCAGGATTTTGTAAAGGTTTCGTTGTTTTTTTATTTCTTCAGGACTGTCCTTAAATAGATCTCCCGCATCCACAATGCGGACAATTAATTCCTCACGGGAATGAATTTTTGTTTTACGTTCAATTTTTTTTATCCATCCGCAGACGCAAAAAGGTGTTAGATCAGACGATCTTGGTGTGGACCTCCACGACCGATCCCTTTTTTCAGGGAAATGCAGATTTAAGTGAGTGGGAGGATTTAAGCGCAGTGAAGTTGGGAGGCGCGTCATCGAGCTGAAAGCGTATACTTTGCGTCTCAACGCTACAGGAACATCAAGCGGCTGCGATAATTATTCTTGAAGCATTTAAGCGCCCAGATAATATGAAAAGTCCAGACAGCTGACTGACAAAGGACACACCATCCAATGATGTGGTGTGGAAAATTGCTTCCACCGTTTCAAGAGGAAAATATTTTTGCGCAAGTTGTTGACGCTATATCAAGTGAAATTTACCTCAACGGTAAACAAAACACATTTGTAGAGTTGTTCAATTGTCATTTACTTGTTTCATGCAGAACTCCAACTGAAGCGATCGTCTCCTGGGTTTTGACGCTAAACTATACGACGCCTGGACTGCGCGTAAATGCATCGATAACAATTTCATCAAGAACAGCGTCGTGTTGGACGGATAGTTCGTAGCTGGTACGAATACAAGATAGTGAACCTGTTTATCGAAGACTGCGAAAGGTCGCGCTGATTGTTTGCGATCTGGAATCCTGCGATTCGGAAAACCATAATTCATAACCTACTGCAGTATATGTAGCATTACTATTACGCAAACCCAAAATGAGTAAAATATAAGCTTATTTTTCTGATGTAAATAAATACGGTTGCTTCAACGGCATTCAAAATAAAATTCACAGAAAACCTTCGATAACGATAGCACAGTTCACAGTACTCGATATGCTTCAGCTCATGATGAAAGTTACTTTCATCATGCTTCAGCTGTTATTTTATTGCCAATTTATTGTAATTTCTATCATAATTTTTATCATTTCTATCAAATTATTATATTTTTATTTAATTTTATTTTACAATTGTGTAATTTCCAGTTTTGCTTTTTAATTTTCCAATAACAGTTTTTAACGGTAATTTTTTTTACTAATTTTTTATATCGCCAAAACTTTTGTTTACATTAAATAAGTACTTTTTTGACAAATGCAGTAATTTTATTTTTTTTTCTCCACAGATTTTTCAGAAGCAACTACAGATACAGTTCTGGGACCTATTTTATTAATTTTTTCAGGTGAAATCCATAAGAAATCAAGTCTTAAAAATTTTAGTACATCATTTCATCAGTGTAGCTGAAATCCGAAAGAAATCCTTTATAGCCGTAACTCGCAAAAGAAGAATTTTACGACATATATTTACATGAATTTTTTCTATTATTTTCACGAGTAGAATAGGTTATGAAAGTGTCGGGAGAAAGCCGTGTTACATTCTGAATAAGTAATGTAACACGTAATGTAAAAACCTTTATGTTTTTATATCCAATTTTAATATTACACTGAATGTACTAATGATTCTCTGGAACAAAAAGAGGCATGCAAAATAAATTTAGTACCAAGTGGCCCTGCACAGATCAGCTTGCAATTTAACCTCTCAGCAATTTATCATTCGACCCGAAGGTTTATGGGCTATTTCATGCTTTACACAAATAATTTACATCAATCATAATTTAAATTATCTTTACTATTTTTATGATTGTATTGATTTAATCATAATACCCGACAATTAATCTGAAAGCGGTTACATCGTTAACAAAACTTATTTTGCATATATAAAATTAATTAGCTTTTGAAAAGTATTTTTCATTTAATAATCTACCAGAAAAGAGGTCAAAAAATCTTCCTTTTTTCGACTTCAATAAGGTTGGTTAAGTGATCATACAAATTTGAGAAAAATTCAAATTTTCTTTTATAAGGGAAAATCAAGCTCAGATTTGTTGATCGCACATTCAAAAATAACAGACTTGATATATAAAAAGAAATGGAGTGTTATCTACTTCTTGATTACAACTTCTAAGCAAGTCTATATTTTGTAATTCAAATAAGATTTAAGTTGCACTTCACCAAGACGTTTGAAAGTTTCTTCATAATAAACATGTGATCCACCATAGCGTGTCTACATATTTATATTTAGTAACGCGCGCGCGCGCACACGCACACAAAGTTCATTCAACGTATATAATATTCCCCATTCAACGTATTGTAATGAAAAAAGAAAATTTTATGCAAATAGCAAAGGTAATAATTTAACTTAATAATAACTTCCTAGATACTAAGCAATAGCAAAGTGTACTATAGGTTAAAAATAAACCCAAATTATATATTTTTTAGAGATGCGGGGGAATAAATTTCAAAAGAAGATTCTCTAAATGTACAATCCCTTTTAATAAAGTTAAAGTAAGAAACACGAAATTTTCAAAAACCTTTTCCATATTTTAGGTCTATAATTTTAAAAAATCTGATGTCGACATAACATGACCTCCTTGCACGCCGATATACTTTTTCATTTGAAAGTGAGATACGATCCTCCAATTATTTAATAAAGTGGACAGTTATACGATTGCATTTTGGTTTATATATAATATAGTTTCCCGTCGCTCAAGTAGTCATATGGTGTGAGAATGTGTCGGATCAGTAACCATGCATACATCGGTTTGAATCCGACTTCATGAGCATATATTATGTTTTCATTTTTTTTTTTAATTTATATATATTGATTTATTAATAATTATTAACCTCTGTAAACATTTTTTGAATTAAAATGAAAAGTGCATAAAATTTTATTTCACTAATAACTTCCGATTTAAATTTTATTGAATTATTATTTATTTTAAACATTTTTTTACAATCAAAGGTTAATAATTATTAATAAATCAATATATTTAAATAAAAAATGAAGTCGGATTTTAACCCATGTTCCTTCCCCTTGTAAGATCGAAATATTTCATTTGGTTACAACCCTGGAACCGATGAAAATAAGTACCACTTATGATATCGTTGAAAAGCTCTCAATGAGGCCTTGCTACTGCAGTGTTAAGAAAAAATCCAAAATTCAAATATTTTTGATTTTGGCTTTTTTGAACATTTTTGGTCTAGTCGATTGTAACCAAAAGGGGAGATGCACAACTAGAATGTTAAAACAATCCTAAATCCAAAATTTCGATATTCTCCGTCGTTTTTGAGTTATGCGAGATACATACATACGTAAAGACGTCACGCCGAAACTAGTCAATTTTGGAAGCGATTTTGGAAGCAAAACAAAAAAACAATGTGAAAAGAAGGTGAGCAAGAGCGAGAAGAAGATGGTTGGATGATGTGGAGGATGAGACTAAGGAGATAGAGAAGTTTTCTGAGAATTGGAATGTTTGAGAAAGAGAGAGAAAGAAACCAGATTCTCAATGGATTATAGCACCAACCAGTAAGCAAGTAGTTATTTGGTGAAATGAAATTAGCCTTTCTCTTATATAACATTAGAACAAGAAAAAATTCCTCAGCAATTTGGTGTGTTCTGTCAATTACCGAAATGTTCAGGAGGCTTTTGGAAAAGCCAGTTCTGGAAGAAGACGTTTGTCCAAGATGTTAGAAGAATTTAAGAAAGGGAATTTACATAATAGAAGATAAATTTCATATTAAAAAAAATCAATTATTTCAAATAAAAATCTATTTATTGAAATTAAGAAACCCTTTAAAATATTCAAAAGCAGTATAGATGTATAAAAAAACAGCTTGGAATGATTATGATGTCAAAGATTAAACTAAAATAAGAATTTGTGCTGTAAATGATTGGTCAGTCATATCTTAAATCACTCAAGAAATGCTTTAGGATATGAGATTACGTACAGCACAATATTAAGACACTCCTAAAGCGATGTAGGATTAAAAGGTAATGAAAATGGTAAACCCGGTAAAACTGTATAAGAAGACAAAGATTAGGATACATAAAACTATGCAATTAAAAATCAGGATAGAATTGAAAAAACTAACTGAATTCGACCGATAAAATTTATATTAACTAACAAAAACCTGTTAAATCTTTTTTTACGAATAAATTTACAAAAGACACTCTTGCGCCGCTACCAAAATCGAAATTCAAATTTTGTAAAGAGAACAATGAAATACTTCATCTACAAAAATCAGATTCATATTCAGCAATCAGCAGACACTAAAATAAAACTATTTTCAGCTATACAGCTTAAATATGAATGAAATTATTGGATATAAATGAAATTATTCAATAAATTTTAGCAAACTACGGATCTAAAGACAATATCTGATGTGTGTTTTCAATTGCTATGGATTGCATGAAAATTATAATTAGAGATGAATCGCACAACATAAATCCATCATAATGAGTGAAACATTGGAACTAAACTGTTTTATTATCAATGCATCCAGAGTATAAAATTATGACAGTTAAACTTCATTGATAGGTACAAATATTTGATTTACTTAATGGAATTTTATTTTTAAATCGGTCTTTTTTTAATAAAAAAAGTTAATCAAACAATTCAATCTTTGATGTTTATGATTCGACACCAACTATAAAAAAAAGCATTCAATCTCATATTAAGCTTAAATTTAGTCAGCGTTAAGATTAAAAATACGACAATATAGAAATAAAAAATCTGTTATGGACAACACATGATGACTTCCTTGTATGCCTATTAAATTACATTTACATATTTTTTTAAAATGAAACATAACACTTATTTCATTAAAAATGTTTGATATTTTTTCATTTTTTTTAATATTTAATTATTATTCATCGTAATTCTTTTTTAAAATGAGAGGTTAATAATTATTAATAAATAATATAAATAAGTAGATGAAGGCTAATTCAAACCGATGTGCCTTCCCCTTCTAGGATCCAAATATTTCATTAATTAAAATTTTATTTCGCTAATTTGGATTTTGGGCTTTTTTGGACACTTTTGGTTCAGTCGATTGCAATCAAAAAGTGGGAGGTGCACAACTAGAAATTAAAACACTCCTAAATCCAAAATTTCAACACCCTACAAGGAACTTAACCCGTAAGATGTTGAAATTTTGGATTGGATTGAAAAAACTGGATTCTGGTTTTTTTCTTAGCTGGAGTAATAAGCCCTCATCGAGAGCTTTTCAACGATATATAAGTG
The DNA here is from genome assembly GCF_047948215.1 of Lycorma delicatula. Classification (NCBI taxonomy): domain Eukaryota; kingdom Metazoa; phylum Arthropoda; class Insecta; order Hemiptera; family Fulgoridae; genus Lycorma; species Lycorma delicatula. Next base: position 91,820,388 of record NC_134464.1, read on the forward strand.
GTATTTATTTTTAATTGGTTCCAGAGTTAGAGCCAAATAAAGTTTTAAATAATGAAATATTTAGATCTTACAAGGGAAAGTATTTTCCCTTGTAAGATTAGGATCAGTTTGAATCAGACTTCTTTTTTTAACTTGTTTTTTTTTTTTAATTTAAGTATATTGATTTATTAACCTCTCATTTAAAAAAAAATACGATGAATATCAAGGAAAAAATATCAGAAATTTAAATGTTATGTACTTTTCATTAAAAAAATGTATACATGTAATTACGACTGTTTTATTACATTTTTTTTTTTGTTTCATGCGTTCTCACGTTTGTATTTATTTTTGTGGACTTTATTCATACCGCTTTACTCAGAATCAAATAATTTACTAGCGGTTTTTAAACGTTTCTGTGCAAAAAATTTGCAAGATTTTTACGAGGAAATAACTCGATAGTAGGAAATATAAATTAACAATAAACCTTGCAGAATCTGATTTAACCATTTATATTACCATTATAATACTTATTTTATAAATATAATCGACCTAAACTTAACATACGCTCGCTAACCTTGAGTAGTTAACAGTGTAATCTTTTGAGTATTTAAATAATAAATTCAGTAATTATTGGAATTATTTATTATTTAAATAATAAAAACATTACTGTTAAATAGTTTGGTTAGATTAATCTATAATTATAAGCAATAATGCTTTTATTTTTAAGATGTAAAATATGGTAAAATGACCGGTATAAAACAGCACATTAGAGTGTTATCGGGTTAAAAGTTTTTCACATAACAAAAAATGTAGAATTTTTATAAATTTTCTTTGTTTTACTCAACTTATCTAACTCCATTTTGTTCAGAATTATATTCTCTACAAGTACTGAATAAAGGTTTTCTGTGTGTATTACCAATTTAATAAAAGTATTGTAGGTTAGGACATGCGTTTACATGAATTATTTCCATTACTTTCACGAGTAGAATAGGTTATGAAGTACTCGGGAGAACTTCGTGATACACCTGTATATGTATATATGGCGATAGGTATATATATAAGAAAGGTGAGGGAGTGAAATGGGAGGTTTACTAAGTAAGTTAGATGAGTGAAGTTTCCTATTGACATTTTCACCTCTATAAATTTTTTACTCTGTTCACCATATATATTTACTATAAACATGGTTAGTTTTAGAGAAAGGAACTGGCTAGTATCGTTTCTAAACTCTCAATTGCTTTAAACGGGTAGCAACCTCTTGTTCCTAATGGTGTTAAGCAACGCACAAATTTTTTTATTTTTCATATAAAATTATATTGAATTAAATATCTAACAGATATTCTTATTAAAAATTGTATTTATTCTTTTCTATTTTATTATTAAAACACCGCTTGAATTTTTCTGAAAGCGTTTACGAGTAAAATTCTAATTAATCTGGGAAATTAATAATTAAAAATAATTAAACAGAGATATTAAGAAAAAATTAACCTACAGAACTTAATCTAATCCAGAAATTCAAGATTTACAAAACTACTGTTAAATAGTTACAGTACATTTCAACCCTAGATCTATTACTTCTTTATACAAAATTATTTAACAAAGAAAAAATTTAAATTATAATTGAACAAAATAATTTAACACTCCGCCGATCTCCGTGGTTGAGTAGTAGCGTTTCGGCATTTCATTCGGAGGTCTTGTGTTCAAATGCCGGTCAGATAAGGCATATTTCATACGCTACAAATTTTAGTTAACATATTCCCACGCACAAGCTTGTTTGTAAAGCTTCTGTGGTGGATTAATTCATCAATAAAAAATTAATTAAAAGAAAAAGTGTATAAAATATAAACCGAAATTATAACACATTCATTAGGTAAAAATTTATTTAAATTGACATTATTTAATAATTTTGCTATAAACCTATGTTTAATGATAAACCGAAACGTTAAAAGAAGAAAACTGAAAAAAAATAATACGACAAAAGTTTTTATAGTAAGAACTGTAAAATATACGTACGGAAAACTGCTGAAGAACTAACTTTTTAAAGCGGTATCAAAGTATTAACCAAGAAAATACTCATTTCATCACCGTAAATCGCGCAGGAAAAAACCCGCTTTGGTTGAAAACTTCAATAACTGGTATTAATTCTGGTAAGTGTTCTTTTAAGCATCGTGGTACGTCATATTTTTACAATTTTCGCGCTTAGCTCTCTAAATTATTGAACGTGAAATAATAAACTTAATATCTAAGAGAGGCAAAACTTTAAAAAAATCTTTTTATTTTTACAAACCGTTATATGCTTAATAAAATCATGAGTTATGATTATAAAACAAAAGAGAGAAATGAAAAATGCTAACCCTGACCGGGACTTAAAAGCAGAACTTTCTGGGTGAAAGGCAAAGGTGCTACCACCTCAACCGCGGAAGATACGGTAATGTTTTATTTAAATTTTAAATTTGTTTATTAAGAGCTTTATAATTTTCTATCGCCGTTAAAATTTTAATTTATTTCGAATGTTTTTTTTTTCAATGAATGCAATCCCTTATTTTTAAAATCTACCCTCTTTTATGTTTTTTAATCTTAACCTAATTTATGCCTCTGTAAAACGCGCCAAAAAATTCCATCAATATGATAATTGTGTCTCCAATAATTAATCTTTTCTTTTTCCTTAACAAATCTGGATGTTTTTGGATCAAAGGTTTTTCAATTATCATCAGTTATTCAAGGATAGTTTTTTTAGTCGGAAATGTTCTAAACACTCGTATGTTTTCCTGCGGAAACCTATTAATGTACGAGTATACCAGTACAATGCGTTATACAAAATGTTCAACTTAAAAGTGATCCCATCACTTAGTTTAGCCCATGAATAATAGTTTATAGGCAAACAAATTTTTTTCAAAAAATCAGGGTCCTATTATTTGTCTCCTTGAAACTGCACACTATGCCTATTATTTTAGGGTGAGGGCTATATGTTGGCTATCAATATCCCCAGGTCCGGTATTTCTGACAATTTTCATACTCAAGGTGAACGCCATGCTTCATCTGTTAAAAACACTTGTTCTAAAATGCAAATGTTGCCTCTAATGAAGTTCTTGAACGATTGACATTAGTGAACCCTTTTAATATAATCAGCATTAGTTAACTGGTGGAAAACATACATTCGATACGGATAACATTTCAGCATTCTACTCGCTGCAGTGTGGGCTGAATCTAGAGAAATGCTCTTTTCCCGGCTTCGTCTCCGCGGTGATCTTGTAACTGCCAATTTAATGTTCTGTACGATCTGCGTCGTTAAAATTGACTTGACCAAATTGGTCTTCTCCTAACACTTCTTCCACTCTCCTCTCAATTCTTATGTATAGAAATTTAGTTCGATTTAGCAATTTAGTAAGATTTTTGATGCGTGACTAGTTAAACTAATTGTTCTGTAATCTTCACATTTATCTGCCCCTGCTTTCTTTGGTATCATGACTATAACACTTTTTTTGAAGTCTGACGGAAATTCCCCTTTTTCATAAATATTACACACCAGTTTGTATAATCTATCAATCGCTTCCTCACCTGCACTGCGCAGTAATTCTACAGGTATTCCGTCTATTCCAGGAGCCTTTCTGCCATTTAAATCTTTCTTAATTTAATGCTTTCTTAAATTCAGATCTCAGTATTGTTTCCCCCATTTCATCCTCCTCAACTTCCTCTTCTTCCTCTATAACACCATTTTCTAATTCATTTCCTGCGTATAACTCTTCAATATATTCCACCCATCTATCGACTTTACCATCAGTCATTTCAATCATTCATTATTTAAGAAAACTTAAATAAACTAAATATAAACAAGGAAATTCTGTAATTTAAAAATCAAATAATCTTCAAAATGAAGAGCTTAAGATATTTCATCCATATAAAATATGTCAGGAGGAAACGGTAATTTTTATAAAAACTAGTAAACAAATTTAGATTAGATACAACATTTTTTCATTTTATTTTTACTGCAACTTTGAATCTAATATGTACGTACAATAAGAGATAAAGTTATGCTAAGTTTTTACGGGGTATCATGTCATCGCATTTCCTTCTGGGAAATCAGAATTTTTCTGCTTGATTGTGGCTTACATACACGAGAGGAAAATGTAAAATATTGATTTATTTTATCAGCATCAAAACATTTTTCTTGGAATATACAATTTTATCTTTAAGGTAAAAAGATAACAGAATTTATTATTTTTTTATAACTTGCAGCGAATAATCATGAAAAATTATTTTTGTTACATCAATTTTATTTTAACGATGTTAAAAAATATTTAAATATATTTTCCACGATAAAAATACTTTCACATAAACGCATAAATACGTGCGCGCTTACATACAGATTTGTTAGTCTTTTTGTACGTTCAGAAAAAAATGCATAAAACATATCACGTCATTCACGGATTAACAGGTTATGTTTCATAAAACATTTTCTTATTCAGTCTATCAAGATATTAAAAAAAAAGAAAATATTAGTTTTTCACTACTATTAAAAATAAATATTCCTTACTGAAAAGCTATCAAATGGGGAAAAAATCAATTTGGAAAAGTATTGCTCCGAAATTTTGTAGACAATGAAAAAAATTAATAATAAGAAATTAATGGGAAATATTTTAAAAAAAAATTATGCTAATCAAAAAGGCGTTTTAATTTTATAGTGTTTTTATCAATAAATAGTTGCATCAACACTTAAAGTTATGTTTTTATCAATAAATAGTTGCATCAACACTTAAAGTTATTAGCGACTTATCAGTGTAGTGTAACTGCCCGTTAACTTTATAGGCTTGAACAAACTCAGGCCCACCATTCCTGAGACATTAGTCAATTGAAACCCAACCACCAGTTTATAACCTTTTTTTGTATTATTTTTTTAAATCAGATTTCGCTAATTTATTAAACGACCGATTTTCTAATGTTCCATTTTTTACATTTTATGTTACTAACTTTTCGTTTTATTACATTAGAAGGTCCGGTTTTGTTCTAGGGGCCAAGATTTTTATTTAACCATCGATTAGAAAACAAAGTTTTAGATATCTCTATAGAATAACTATCCCTACCAAAGCATGAAAATACCACAGTAAAAAGAGATCACTACATGCTTACCGTATCTTAAATAAACGTCTAGTAAAAACTTACAGACATGTGGGTATAAGGAAACTGAAAAGATAACGATTCGAAACAAGTACCTAAAGTCTCTCTAGTGAGTAGCCACATATCTCAACCGTCTATCCTCGACAGAAAAGCCTTATCTAGGATACGTATAAAGCGTTACAGTAAAACAATTTAATATAAATAAATATTTCTATGGTGTAACAGATTGTTTTTCCTCCGAAAATAAGAGCTACGTGAGGTGTGCTTGAGTATTCTTAAAGAAAAGGAGTATCTGTTGAGAAGTGAACGTGAAAGGTTGTGTTAGATAGTGCTCCTGCATTAGTGTGTGTTACTAGTGCTTGTGTGTTGGTGTTCTGCTTCGTTTCCGGCTACCTGTGTTCATGACCATGTGATGTCGGCAACATCCCGTTAGGACGCCTATCCAGGCCCTCAGCCACAAACCAAACCTAATATCAACGACGGGATAAGTTTTAAACCTTTGTTTAAAAACTTTCTAATTTTATTTATATCTATAAGTTAATATATTAGTGAATACTATTGAACATTTACAAGTAATTTTATTCCTAATTCTTAAATTAATTTATAAATATTATTATATTTATAAAATATAATAACCCTGTTATTATATTTTGTTAAATTGATATTACTTAATTTAACTTCACATAAGTTAATTTTAATTTAATTTAAGAAATTAAATTGGACTTTATGTAAATTAACATAAATAATTTTATTATATTATATTAAATTATTTATAATTTTAACCTTTTTAACTTTTTATTTAAAATTTTCTACGACAGACTTTTCATCGAAGTCAAAAATAGTTAAACAACTTAATATTAATTTAAATTTTAGCAGTACTCTTCGGACGATTCTTTCTTAATGGAAAGCTATCTTATCCGAACCCGTCCTCCTCCCCCTCTATCACCCTCTCCGTAGCTTTCTGATGGAGGAGAGGATAACGGTGTGAGAGCAAGAAAACAACAAAAGCGTAGGTCGGTAACCAAAGGTGATCAACACTCCGAGGAGCCGAACACTACGACGGGTAGCTCTGAAACGGCAGCTGCCACCATGGAGGTTAGCGATGGAAATTCCTCGGAACCTCCGGTCACTACGCGGGAGAAAATCCCACTTATCATGTTGGACTGCCCCAAGGAGTGGCCATTGCTGACGAGAGCAATATCCACCATTATAAGAGGGCGCCTGATAGCCAAAAGTACCGGACTATCTGTAAGGCTGCAGCTAAGCAGCGAAGGCGACTTCAGGGTAGTACAGAGTTTTCTGCATTCTAAGGTAGTCGCCTTTCACTCCTTTCAGCTCCCAAAAGATAGGGAGCTCAAAGTGGTTATCCGGGACATCCCTTATGGGGCCAGCGTAAAAGAGGAACTGACCTCGCTCGGTTACGAGGCAGTTTCAGTTAAAAAGCTGATGACGAGGGACGGAAGGGAGACCCCCATGTGCCTCGTCGCCTTAAAACGAACGCCAGCAACCAGGGGCATTTATGACCTGGAAAACTTATTCTATTGTAGAATTAAGGTGACCGCATTTGTGTCTCGAGTGGGTCCGCCCCGATGTCACAGATGCCAAAAGTTCGGACACTCGTCGAACTATTGCCGCAGGGCACAGCTCTGCGTGAAATGTGGTGGAGACCACGACACGGCGACGTGTCTGAAACCGCGCGAAGAGCCTGCCTCGTGTGCAAACTGTTAAGGGGCCGCACCCGGCCAATTACAGAGGCTGTCCTTATTATAAGGAGCAGCTGAATAAGCAAAAGGGCACCCAGAAAACGTCCGCTGTTACTGACGGACGTAGCTGGGCAGGAGTTGCCGGAGGACGAAAATCAAGCTCCCAGCTGCAGATAGTTTTACCGGCGGCAACGGTGACAGTGGAAAAAGGGGAATCACCTACCCCCACACCAACAAAGCCTAAACCGGCAATAGTTACAAAAAAGTTGGAGGCAAAAAAGCCGAACAAGCCTGCGACGAAGCCTGCTCCGCAAGAAAAAAAGGTAGCCGAACAATCGGCAAACTCAAAGAGGGCGGGTGCCAACCCCACGACGTCTGGAAAACACACCAAGATCCCAGAAGCCCCACGCCCCACCAAAAAGGCGTTAACGACTCCTAGCCCCTCCAGCGGCAAAATAAATATAACCGCACTCCCGAAGGAGAGTTCAGGTAAGGATTTCTTGTCACAAGAGAGGATGTCCTACCGAAAATTCTAGCAATATTGCCCCACCTGCCCGAAGCACAATCTCTTAAGGACTGCATTCAGTCCATCATAGAGTGCCTCATGAACTTGCTATCTAGGTATGGTTAGGAAAACTCTCAGATTGCTACAGTGGTACAATTCAGTAGTAGCAAGACGGCAGAACTATGCCGTTTGGCCGAGGATCTACTAATAGACGTAATACTGTTGTCTGAGACGTGTATGAACGCGAACAAACTGACCATTCACAATTACTTTACGTATAGGAAGGATAGGCCAGTACGACCCGGATGCCCTGCCAGCGGCGGAACCGCAATTTTAGTCCACAAATGCCATAAACATACGCGCGTCGACCTCCACACTAACATAATGGAGCAGACTTGTGTACATGTGGAGCATCTAGGCACGGTGTATCGGCTGATTTCGGCTTATAATAAACCAAACTCAGTAGTACCCGGCGCAGATCTAGATGCTGTGCAAGAAAATTGGGATTGGCCCATGATACCCATGATACTCATGGGCGACCTCAACGCTAAGCATTTGGAATAGCAATCTGACAAGTTCAAATGACAGGTTGCTATACGAAAGGGCACGAGCACGCCGGTTAGTCGTCATAGGCCTCGAGGTGCCTATCCTGAACTCCTGACCACACCGGAGGAAATCGACGACACGGTCGAACGCGTCATATCGTCAATGACTTAGGCTCTGTCAAACAGCTCTACAGAAAAGACCACGAGTCCTATCCGTAATAATCTCCCACCTCACGTCTTTGATGCTACAGCAGAAAAGCGCCGACTGAGGAGGGGATACCGAATCACCCTGTCCCCCGATGATAAAAGGGATTTATATTCAAACGGACAGATTGAAACAGCTGCTGGCACAACATCGAGAGGATTTGTGGAATGAATACCTCGCCTCGGCCTCAGACGACCACTCCTCAGTGTTCAGGCTAAACAAAAAACTACGAGAAGGAAAGAAGCCCCGCCACCCGGTTGTGGGGCTTTCTGGCATATTCGGAGGCGGATCAGGATCAGGATCTTTTTACAAAATTGAACAAAGCTGGTAAAATATTGTGTGACTATCCTGGCTACACCGGTCAACTAATACAATACTTGACACAGCTTTTTCGTTGTTAAGTCATCGCAATTCAATCATTAAATGTCTTATTTTTATTTTCAAAATAAACGTTTAATTTTATAAGAAAAAAGAATTTTCAAATTTTTTTGAAAATTTAAATTTAATTTAAATTTTGGGGTCCCTGTATTCATGGGGATTGTTTTGTTTTTGATTGTAATGATTACTGAAATATTCCAAAATACAATGATAACCTACCCACAAGAGAGAAGTGAGGTATGCAATCGATGAAATTCGTAAGTCATCAACAGCTCCTCTCCATTATGGACCATATCATAATTCAATACTGCTATCGGTTTAACAAAATGTAGAACAGCAGCTGGATTAGAGAACATATGTCCTGAATTTGTTAAACACATCGGTCGAAACACGAAAAGATGGCTTCTAAATCTTTATAATGATATCCTGCGAAGGGGTAAGTTACCAAAACTTTTCAAAAAAAGTAAATTAATTGCCATTTCTAAGCCTGGGAAGGACATCGCTCAACCTGAAAGCTATAGACCAAAAGCTCTGTTAAGCGTATGTTTCAAGATATTGGAAAGAATACTACTTGTGCGTCTAACACCCATTTTCAGGAATGGTATACCGATGGAGCAGGCTGATTTTATGCCAGGAAGAAGTTGCTGCGATCAAGGAACAAAGGCTTAAAACATCTGCTGCGTTTATTGATTTAAGTTCAGCCTATGATACAGTCTGGAAAGAAGGATTACTATTCAAGTTCTATCACTTTGTTCCTTGCAAATCGTTCCTTAATTTACCGAGTGAGATGCTGAGTGATAAAGACTTTTCCCAGTACAGCTCGACGGAAAGCCAAGCACTTTCTGCAGCCTACAAAACTGCCTACCACAAGGATCAGTACTGGGCACCTTTATCGTTTAATATTTATATCTCAGATATACTACTAACTACATCTCGAAAAATCATGGATGCATTCGATATTGTCATTGGTACCCTAAGTTCAAACTTCGCCCAAACTGAGACTGTACTACAGAAGACCTTGGTATAATCGGTAAATATTTCAAAAAATGGGGACTGCAGCCAAATCCAAATAAAACTGAAGTCACGGCGTTCAATCTTAGCAACAGGGAAGCTCAACGAACTCTTGCCGTTAACTATGAAGGAGTCGCACTAAAACATAACCCACACCCGAAATACCTCAGTGTCGCGGTTGACAGAACACTAACCTTTAAAAAACACTTTGAAAAATTATCTGGTAAAATTAAAACTAGAGCCAGCCTGATTCAGAAGCTGGCCAATTCGTCTTGAGGAGCTACCGCCGAAACTCTTAAGAGTCAATACACTAGCCCTCGTACATTCAACCGCAGAATATTGTGCTTCCGTTTGGCTTAACAGCCGCCACATCAAGCTCGTTGACATACATCTCAACCAGGCTATGCGAACCATAACTGGAACCATTAAAATGACTCCGCTCCAGTGGCTGCCATTGCTGAGTAAATCCCCCCTCCCCAAACTACCCTCAAATCACAGTAAGAAAATATAATGCTAACCCGCCTCTACCTATTCATGCCGATAATGATTTTATCAAACAGCACTGGACTGCAGTCCAGTGGACATCCACCCGTAGCAGCCACCAATCGGGTCAACGAACTCAACACAAAGGGTCACTGGACATCACTATGGTAAGTTCAGAATGTCACTAACTCCAACCTTGTGACAGATCGAACTCTGAGGGTATCAGGATTTACTCTTCCCCGAAGACAGTGGTGTAACATCAACAGGATTCGCACAAATCATGGTATCTGCAATAAGAGCCTGAACCAATGGAGAGCTGCAGAAAGCCCACGATGTGGAGCTAAAGAGCAAACGATCGCCGACCTGGCCCTGGTTTGTTCAAATACATCTTTTAGAGGATCGCTACAAGACATCCCCGTAATCTTACCCCCGAAGCAATGGAATGGCTGACCCACTGTGATCTGTGTTTGTGAAAAAAGGTGCAATAGACTTAATATCGTTAATAATATTGTTGACATAATATTGTCAAATTATTGTAAAAAAATTGCGATGTTTGTAAGTACATTCGAATATATATTACTCATACTACTAGATCAGTAGTATTATTCTTATCTTCGTGAGTTGCTGATTAACAAAAGTTTCAGATTTCTAGTGTGTCGTATAGCCAGAAGCCCCGACAAGGTTCCGGGTGTTGAGATCGGTGCCTGCGCATTCCGGAATGTTCCACCCGCTCTTATAGCGACGATAACCACAATATTCACGTCAATTTTCTACGTTGGATATTTTCCGAATTGCTGAAAAACTGCAAAGGTGGTTTGCCTACCCAAACCTGGGAAAAGTCTGCTCTTTCCCCAGAATTACAGGCCGATTTCCTTATTACCAGTGTTGTCAAAGCTATTCGAAAGGATTTTCCTGGAGAGACTTGGGCGACATTTGGGAAAAGGAGTACGGCTTGAGCTATTTGGGTTCAGGGAGGGCCACTCGACGACCCTCCAACTGGTTAAAATAATCGACAGTCTTGTTGGAGGCCTAAATAGAAGAGCCGTATACTGCAACCGTTTTTCTAAATGTGACTAAAGCCTTTGACAAAGTTTGCTGTACATATCTCGCACATACGACAATTCCGTGTCCCTATGTCAGATTGATACGATCTTATTTACTAAACCTACAATTTGTTGTACGCGTAGGGGGAACAATCTTCTCCACCAGAGACGTAGAAGCTGGATTCTCCCAAGGAGCAGTGCTTTCGCCGTTCTTGTACACGGCCTATGTCAACGATATTCCGCTGTCGGATGAAGTCAAAACAGCTCTATACGCAGTCGACACGGCATATTATTATGAATCCAGAAGTGTAGATTACGCGATCGAGAGACTCAAACGACAATTGGATCTAGTAGAGCCGTGGCTCGATATCTGGAGAATCACAGTGGCAGTGATGTTTACATATGAGACACGTGCTCCAGCCAGGCAGCTGGAAATCTCCGGAGAGAAAATCCCCTTTGGGAAAACAGTCAAGTACCTGGGGAGTAGTGCTGGATAAACGGCTTACCTTAGGAGAACATGTTAGATATGTGACCCAAAGGGGAAAGGCCGTCAGGGCCTCACTATACCCAGTACTGAACAGTGCCAGCCCATATCCACTGGCGACCAAATTGCTCATTTTTGGGCTATACGTCCTGCTGATTCTAACATATGCTTACCCAGCATGGGGAGCCCTGTTGAATTCCTCGCTCCAAAAGAAATTAGCAGCCGTCCAAAACATAGCGTTGCGGATGATATTTGGAGTACCGTGAAACGTCATTCTTCGATGCGGAACTACACACCGTATCCGAAGTGGGAGTGGCGCAGGCACGCAGACTGTTCGAGAGTGCGGCCGTGTCCGAACACGGCCATCTCCAGGACATCTGCCGAGAGGATCGTACTCCACAGGGTATAAGAAAACGGCCTCATGCCGTCTTAAACGAACCACCGTGAAGAGGCAGTACGAGAGTCAAAAACGACAAACCAGGCTTAAGAGCCTCTATATCGCGTTACATCTAAATGGAACCCGCACGAAAATTCCGGCCGCGAAAGTGACCGTTTTCGCAATTAAATTTTGTTAAAACTATAAAAAGCTAGACAACGCCCCACACCGTCCCACGAAGAGACCGTAATTTCATTTAGCCAGCATATGAGACTCCCTCCGGAGAACGGGGCGCATTTCTCCCTCCAAATAACTAGGGCTCCGGTAGGCGCACTCCTGCTAGCCCATAGGTGCTGTTACCGAAAGGACTTCAGCGGATGGTCTGAAGGAGAATCATCCCGGGATTACTAGGCTCAAAAACTTAGTCTCTCACGGTTAGAACCTTTAAATAAATTTCACGATGGTCCACACGGATAGGAACGCAAATTACCATACCGTCCATAAATAAAACTTAAAATTAAAGAATTACCATAAAATTTCAGCATTATCTTAAGATTCTCACAAAAAGTTACCAGCTCTCTACGAACTGATATTTTTACCAAATTTTTCATTCTCATATAGCAATTATCAACCTTATTATCTGTTTACAGTTTTATTAATTCAATCTTCTAGATAAAAGACCGATACAATATTCACTCTGCTACGGACATCGGCTTCATCTTTTTTTTTTCATTTTTATTATTTACTATTCTCATCAATATATCAATTATCGAGCAGTACTAAATTTAACTTATATTTTTTATTTCTTGATTCTTACGTTTCAATTATACCTCTTTCTTTATTTATAGTTTTAACAACAGGGCTAACTTTGACAGCTGGACAAAAAAATTAAAAAAAGTTGGCGGTATAATACTGAAAAAAAGAAAATTTACATTATTGCAGCTGAGCTCAATTTATTTACGTTATATAAAAATGTAAATATATTTTGAAACAGAATAAAAAATAAATAAAATGAATGGAAACTTATCGTTAAATTCAAATATACATATACGAGCATACGCGCAAACTGAAATAAAAAATTTATCTAGTTTACAGTTGGACAAAAAAATTTATTACTATTACTTCTACTACCTTGTTTAATACAGCCTTCAAGCAAAAAAAGGGAGAAGTAAACTGTTATATTTTAATATTATCTAAGTAGTTGTAAATTAAAAGTAATAACAATTCTTTGAGTTATTATCATGCAATGGTAGCAACGCCGCTTCTTGGCATGTCATTTGCATTTAACTCGAGCACCATATTTTCTTGTTATTATTATTTTACATTTTACTTTGCTCCTCGCTTATTTCCTTCGCCAATTTTAATAAAAATATTCTGTTACTACTTCATTTAGTAATTATTTCTTTACAAAGATATACGTATTGTCTATTTGTTTTGTATATCAAATAAAATGCCATCTAAAAAAATTGATTCGATTCATTATTATCAGAATTCATTAAAATAATAAAATCGAAATTGGAAAAGTCTCATTTTTATCTAAAATAAACATCCTTCGCAAGGTCAGATATTGTACTTTGAAGCTTAGAAACCTCGTCTTAATCCCGTTAGGGATTGTAAATCAAACTAATAATTGTTTTAAGAAAAGTTCACTTTTCTTAAAACATAGTTTAAAGTAGCCTTTCTTTTTATATATGGTTTAACTTTTTATTTTATTATAAAAAAAATGTTGTATCATTTTACAATCTTCTTTTATTATGTTTTGTAGATTTATTTTAAGAGTAGCTTATAGAAAAGTTTTGTAATTTTCTGTTAATACTGATTTGTCTTTCTATTTCAATTTAATTGTTAATTTTTGTTTTCTATTAGTTTTTCTCTGTAAATAAAACACAGTTGAAATTATCGGAAGTGAATAGAGTTTCTTTAAATGTTTTGTAAGTAATTAATATCAGATAGTTTTATGTAAAGTATATAGATTCTTTTTTTTTTAATTTCATAATCAGCCAACCTTTCAGACTAACAAAAATTGTCTTATTTACATGCTTTGGTTTTGCGTATATTATTTTAATTATTAATAATTACGAAACACTAGAAACTAATATTTCTTGATTTAAATGTTTAACGAATAAAAATAAAAACAGCAGTTAATGAAAAAACCCTATGGCCTAATGCCCTTATATAGGATTAAGTAAGATAAACAATTCATCTGAAGAGAGCTAAAGATAGCATTAAACTATTTAAATACTGTTTAGTTCTGGCATTTTAAATTTAAATACTCAAGAAAAACAAATACTTTTTTATGTTACGTTTGATATGTATGAATTCCTATTTTATTTATAATTTTCCTTCATTTTTAATTAATATATTTTTTATAGATTATTAGCCGGTCGAGGCCAGGGGTCGACCGAAAGGCGGCAGAGCTCGTTTCGCTCGCTGTTTCCGCTTGTCCAGGACCCCCTTTGTTACTTTCATGATTATGAGAATACATAAATACTTATAAATAACGATCAAAGTATAGAAACCTTAAAAAACTAAATTACAAGAAACAGAATAATAGTTATTACTAAAGTAACTAACAGATCTTTGACGAGAAATACTTCACAACTTCTTCTTCTTTAATGAATATTTTTGATCGACAACTTCAACCCCAAAGGGGCCAGGACCTTGTATATGGCTTAAAATCTTCCCTCAAATTAAAATCAAATTTGTTGGTTCTCGCGTGATATGATACTGTCAGAAAAAAACTTTCGGCTTTATATATAAGATTTCATTGTTTACAACTAGCGACGTTTGTTTAAAAATCGATATACCCTTTATTCGTCAAAAAAGTACCGTTTTAATTTTACACACAATTCATTAACACTCCTTTTCCTCTTTAACATATTGATTCACGTTTTAAAACAATATTATTCCATTTTGTTTTAAGTAGATCCAGTTTACTTGAAAACAACCCGAAATTAATCAGATAATACCTACGATATATAATTTACAAGACGGCCAAAATTGTTCTTATAATTTCATTTTTTGTGTTGTTTTGTTTTTACTAACAAATGGTGCAAAACTAAGCGATTTAATAGTTTTAATTCAATAAAATACTGTAAGATTAAAGCAAAAATCGAAAATTAGACTGACATAAAACAATCCGGAATAGGACGATGTGGTTGTCATGTTAAGGGGGGAATTAGCTAATAATAACTAATACCAAATATATCGCTACGATGAAATAAGTAAATATCTTCAGACCATAATATATCCCTTTAATATATAATTCTAAATATAATTAATATTATATATATATTAATTTTTAGTAATTGTAATATATTATTAATACATAAATTATTATATATATAATTACTATTTTATAAATATATATATATTTTTTTTATGAGATAATACGGAATTGTTGAATACACTGAACAGATAAATAATCAACTATATCAAACTGAAAAGAAATTGGTTTTAAAAAGATGGCTTGGAGTGTTAAATATACAGGTATATAACAGAATATATGAAAAATATAGTAACGAAAGAAATTAGTAAAAAAGAAATGTTAAAGATCAACTAAGCGAAGGAAAAAATCAAAATAGAGTATTGTTTTCAAGTAATACTTGGCAAAATATAAGGAGTATCATATTATAAGATTATTTTACCTATAAAGAGTTATCTTGCTAAAGAAAAAATAATAATCCTGTTATTAGATAGGTATACTGAGGTATTATAAAAAAGAAAATATATTTAGCTATCATTTGATAGCAATATACAGGAATCGTATTACGTAATACCTTGTAAAATTTTATCGGTTCTAAAATTCAAGTTTCAATATTCATTTACGACCTCGCCAATATACTCCTTTAGATCGGTAAAAAAAATATATATAGTTTTTTTATTTTCCTTTGCATATAGTCATAACTACCTAAACGTTATATCAACTGAATAATTTTAAACTAGTACTAATTTCAGTTATTATTCCATTATTAAAAAAAACTTTTTAAAATTTTATGAAATATAAAATCAATCATTTAAATAATGATAGAACGTTAAAATGAACTAAACCTAGATTAAATAAACCCTATAAACGGGTCATTATTAATTATTTTTATCAAGATTATGTTGAACAAATATATTAAACCACGTTTATTACGTATCATGAGCGAAAATACAACTGTATGGTTTTCGAAAATGAGATTCTCATTTCCATAAATGAATAATACAGGGGCTTAATAAAACAGAAATTAAATTAAATTAATTTATTTTTCAACTGATTACAACCTTAGCTAAATTTAAGACAAAAGAAAATTAGATATTTTATTCGCTGTATCTTTTTTATGATTATGACTTACGGAATCGATTGATTTTTGTTCAATTTTGTAAAAAGTGATATAAATTTCCTCTGAAATTTGTTTGTTTTGAAATTAATATTAATATGATTTAATAAAGGATTTTTACAACTCTGTAATAAATGGCTTAAAGTTATTTTTTACATTTAGAATATTTGCACGCAAATTTTCTAGAAAATTAAGTGAAAAAACGTGAGGTAAAAAAAAAAGAATACTTATTCGTTCAATATAGACAACCTTAACTCATACTAAGTAATAGTCAATCAAAATCGTTCCTAGGCATTTCTAGTCTCATTTTAATAACACAGATTGTCTTTAGCGTTTCTTGGCAACGATTTTTTTGTATGCATACCGTTTTTTCTTTTTTTATAGACCTACGGAATTAATTATTTTAAATAGATTTGAAATTTAAAATAATAACAAATTAAAAAAAGACAACAAAAAATGGAATGAAACATAATAAAATTTAATTTCTGCTTTAAAGATAACTCTTGGTGTTTAATTATACGAGTAATTTACAGCATGCTTCCAAAAGTAAAAAATTACAGAACAATTAATACTTATTATTCAATTTTAGTTTTAGAGCCATTTCTTAAAAGTATTTTTAACTGTTTATTAAATAAATGCAATTTATTTGAACCCTATTTGAACTTTTTTAAAAAAAAAAGTGCAATAAATCAATATAAATTTATTATACATTTTTATTACGTATTGATTTATTAAATTTTCATTAATTTTTAAGAAGTTATATTTTTTTTAATAGCTTCTTATTTATAATATTTTTTTTTTTAAATTCACGTAATTTTAAATCTGAATTTCGAAAACTATTATTTGATATCTTGTTTGTAGAGTTTTAAATGATTATTTTTTACTCAGGTAAGAGAATATTGTCGGGAATTTAGCCTTCTTCATTTTTTTGAACTCGTATTGAGACAAATTGTTTACATCTTTATTATGAAAATCTGAATACAAATAATTATTTTAGGGTTACAATCACGGAGTGTCAAAAATTAGAATAGCGTAGAAAGTAAAATCATTTTACCATCCTTCTTATTTTAGTTAAAAAAAAAAAAACACACACACATAAGTGATTTACGAAAAATGTAAAAAGAATTCAGAAGATGTACGGGTGAAAATAAAAGATTAATTTTTTCCAAAATATTTTATTCTTTTGAAAAATTTCGTTCAATACCTAATTAAAAGTATCATATACTGATGTTTTATTTTCAATACACTTTGACATTCTTACGTTTGTATTGTTCTGTGGACTTTACTCAAACCGTTTTACTCAAAATCAAACTCTCTACAAGTTTTGTTGAAAACTTTTATCTGCTATTACCCACTTAAAGTTATATTATACACTAAACGTAAAATAATATTTATGTTTTTTGACCCCATTCTTCTTTGTCATAACTCCAGATTTCTTGAAAACTACTAAAAATACAATTCTGGTACTCTTTTCAATTTTTCAGTCGAGATTTCAAATAAAACCACTAAATTTATCCCTTAATATCCGTTCCAAAAATTGCAATATTTAATTTTACCGAAGGTGCAGAAATCAGGGCAAAATCTTTTCCTAGTTGATATTCGCTAACGAAGCATTTCTAAACCTATGTTTATAAAAACTTTCACTTTTATTTCATCAATAGAATATGTTCTGAAAGATTTTTACATTCTTCCTGAATTATTCTATATATATTTATAGAAAATATTTATCATTGCCTACAAAAAAGTAGACTAACACACTAACACACCCTCACACATAAATTGCGTTGTAATGTTTTTAATTACAATAATTCGAATGTACGCTGCATTTAGTAATACGAATAACGTAATGGTAATCTAATTACATTAGTGAATAACATGAATTTAATTAATTATACTACCATTAAATCTAATTGAAGTGAAATATATATGTATATATACTCGTGTATAATATATATATATATATATATATATATATAAAATTAAAAGGAAAATAAGTGATCGGCCAGTTACTAGTGTTTGCCTGCTAGCATCTAAATAGAAAGATTGTGACGATATAAGATTTCCGTTATTAAATATTCTGGAATTCATGTTGCATAATTTCATTGTTTCACAATACATCCAAAAGTATTGTAGTAATTTCTGTGATTAGGCTCTTTGAAAAGGAAAAACAAGATTTTAAACGCGTTTTATACATCTTTAGTATTTTTTGGTAGTATACAACTAGTTCTGAAATCGAATTATTCATAAATTTGCTTTTTTTATTATTATGGTAATTTTTCAGTATTAGAAAATAACTTTTGAGAATTAGCTTCAGAGAGACATTATACCCAAGGAATATCAAATCCCTAAGCCTAAGCTAATGTTAGGCTTGATAATCCCAAAGAATTAGTAATTAGGTTGATAAAATAAACAGGAGAGGAACCTGTTTAAAAATAAAATCTTGTTTTCTTTTCAAGTTTATTGCAGTTCTTGATAATCTGAAATTTACGGTATTTGCTTAAGAGATATCGCTACCATTTCTTAATTTTTCACATTATTACTATTATACAGGTGTAATAAAATATAGAAATGACTTCATATTTCAAAACTGAGGGATACTAGGAGAAAGAAAGAAATGCCGATCTACACAGTTTCAAAATTACTATTTTGTGGCATGTTTGAAATTTTGTTCGCCATCTTGGATTCGCAACATTGAATCAAAAGTTTTTTTATTTTTTAAGTAGGAAGATGGATATCAATATGATTCTGATATAAAGTTTTACTACAAAAACGACGTCGATAAACGTTTCTCATTAAAAAGCTTCGTTTTCGAGTCATAAGAAATCAAGCTTTCGTAAACGGAAAAATCGCGGTAGTAATAAAACCAGGTAAAACACCTTTAGTAACTTTTTTATTTCGTATTAAATTCGGAATTATATCAGTTAACACACATTAAACAGTTAATGTTGGAATTAATGATCGAAACAGTAATACTAACAGTCTTTACACTGAGAATGTATTACCCGTTCAACAAAGTTAATTTACGACAAATATAAAAAAGTATATTTTTCTACCTCAAATTTTTACCTTGTATCCCCCAGATTTCTCAAAAACTACTAAAAATACAGTTGTGGGACTATTTTTTCAACAATTTTTCAGGACAGATTTCATATAAAACCGCTAATTTTATCCTATAATTTGGATCCCAATAATTACAGTCTAGCATAACTTTACCGAAGGCGCAGAAATCAGGGGGAAATCTTTCGCCAGCCGACACTCGCTAACGAAGCGTTTCCGATCCTATGTTTATATGATTTTTTTCTCTATTTTAACCAGTTGAACATGTCTTAAACGTTTGTTACATTCTTAGTGGATCACTTTGTGTAACATTTCAGTTATAGTTCATTATAAATAGATTTTGGGAAAAATTTCTACCGACTGTAAAGTAATGTACTTATTCAAATTAAATTGTATTATTGAATTCTATTTCAGCAAATAAATTTATTTAAGATCTCTCTACACGATAAAAAATTAATTTTTATAAATAGTTTTAAGGAAATCTTTAGTTAAGAAAAACATACGTAATAAAAATACGAATAAAAGCCTGAATTTATATGCTCCTTGTTAACATTACTGAAATGATCAGTAAAAAAAAAAATTAATTTCAGCATACTAATTTTACATAAGAAAGAGATTTACTAAGAACGCCTGCCATTACATTTGGATCAACTTTTGCAACTAACATAAAAAAAACGAAAAAAAAAGAATTGGGGATTGGAAACGACAAAAAGTGAATAATTATTTATTGTTCGTTTCAAATCAAATAATTTTTTTTTTTAATTCCTAATATAAAATAAAAAATTCTAGAGTGACAGCTGAATGGGAAGCGAGATTAATGAATTATCGTCAGTGGATTTGCGGCGATGTGGGAATGCGGGTAAAGGCTAGAAAGATGTAATTGGCAAGAGTGAAACACTGTATTCAACTGGGACAAAGGACAGATCGAGAGAGTGAGAAAATAAAAGCGAGAGAGTTTGAGTGAGAGAGAGAAAAGTACATAGAAACTGTAGCTTACAATTAGTTGATTACGGGTTGATCAATACCATTTTGGTTCACTTTTCATCTTTATTTGACCTTATGAACAAAGTTACGTAGCATTTTTCGTTCGGCTATGTTTATTCTCCCGGTTTTTTAAAATTTTTGAATACCATTGTACCTTTTTTTCCAACGATAAGCTTATAATAAGAAACACAAAGCGATATATATAAATATGAAGCCTGGTTTAAAGAAAAATAATGTAAAACTTCTACCGTCATACGCTGAAACAGAATAAAACTAATTTTTAATATATGTTGGGTAGAATGATTCATAAACTTCACACTAAATTTTACAGGTATTTTTCATCGATTTGAAAAATAAGCTTTGTTATTTTAATGAAAGTTATTGACATCAAAAAATTTCACCGTTATTTTTGTTCCAACTGGAAAATGATAATACTTTATTGAAATTACTGCGCACAAATAAGGAAGCTAAACCGATGATTTATTTTTTAAATTGAAAAATTAAAACAATGAGATAGAGAACTTTTATCTCCAGTAGTTTCTGATGATCGCTATAATAACAAAGATTTGGTGTTAAAAACCATTCTTTATTTTAATTTAAATTTTCGATTGTTAAAATGCCAATAACAATAAAAATTTTAAAACAATTTTCGTTTGCTTGTGATTATCTATCCTTTGTATATATTTTTATATAAGCTTCGAAATGAAAGTTTTATCACGTATTATTATTATTATCTACATAAAAATTTATATAAATTTATTTATTTATTCCCTATTCCTATAACGCCTTTTTTAATGAATAATTATAAAAAATTACAGTTTAAAGTGTTATAAATTAGTAAGAAATTGCTTATAGTCGTATATGTATATATATATTTTTCTTTTTTCTTAATGTGTACGTTGCAATCCGATCAACCAGTAAAAAATAAGCAACCCCCCCCCCCCGGGTAACTGCGCAAAACTACAGAAATTTCCACAATTTATTGACAACGCTTGGTTTCAGAAAGTGGATTGACATCGCATTCAGCACGAATCTCGATGGCTGCTGTACGCCAATCATTTGGAAATTTATAATTTCCAGAAGTCGTGATATTCCATGCCCTTGCAGTAGCAGTCGATCTGCTAAGGCGGAAAAACTAAAAGCCAAGATTCGAAGAGCAATTGATTAATATCTGTTCAAATATTGCGTCGAACTACGCCCGGTTTTACTACGAGACTGCCTGAATGTCTACGCACAGACGGAGCTCACTTGCAATATTTGATCTACAAAAAATAAATTTGTGTATTTCATAAATGAAATGTTTTTTTTTTCTATTTAAATGTTATAAATAAATTTATTTAATATAATCTTTTCATAAGAATATCTAATTTTCAAAATTTCAAGCTTTTTATATATAATACGTATTAATTATTAACCTACTTTATTACATCAGTGACATGGTGAATTAATAATAAAAACTTTAGGCTTTAAAACCAATTACTAAGAAGCTTTCTCTAACTTTAAAAATTAGCGAGCATTGCAGGACTTTAATTAAGAGGATATTGTATAATTTCTCTTAAACAAAATATCAATAATTCTTAAACTGTCAAAACCAAGAAAAGAAGTATCAATTTTTTTTTCAAAAGTTACAATCAAAATATAACATAATTGAAAATAGCGCTGAGATGAAAGAAGAAACGATAGCGCTGTCATTTTTTAAAAATATTGTTTTGGCTTAACGTATAAAGGACCGCTGCAAAATCTATATTTTTTATTAAAATCTTTGTTAGCCTTTTAAATAATGATCTCCAACACACTGACAATTTTATTTATGAGAATAATTATACACATTTAAAATTATTAATCGATTAATGGTTATAATATGAGTTTAAAACATGTTAGGATGCGCGCTTAGTGAACACTGGTTGTCTTACCTTGCTAGTTCTAGCCGGTGATGCACTCAATAATTAAAAGGTGGAAGCTTCAATCTTGTTAGTTGAACTTCATTTTATTCGAATAGAATGAACTTCCAACGGCAATGATGATGATGATTTATTTTTATGGATAAATTAAAGTTTAATTTATTTAAAAGAAAAAGGTAATAATAAAATGATTTAAGTAGAAAAGCGTACATCGAGTATCAGGATCTTTTTACAAAATTGAACAAAGCTGGTAAAATATTGTGTGACTATCCTGGCTACACCGGTCAACTAATACAATACTTGACACAGCTTTTTCGTTGTTAAGTCATCGCAATTCAATCATTAAATGTCTTATTTTTATTTTCAAAATAAACGTTTAAATTATATAAGAAAAAAGAATTTTCAAATTTTTTTGAAAATTTAAATTTAATTTAAATTTTGGGGTCCCTGTATTCATGGGGATTGTTTTGTTTTTGATTGTAATGATTACTGAAAAATTCCAAAATACAACCTACCTACAAGAGAGAAGTGAGGTATGCAATCGATGAAATTCGTAAGTCATCAACAGCTCCTCTCCATTATGGACCATATCATAATTCAATACTGCTATCGGTTTAACAAAATGTAGAACAGCAGCTGGATTAGAGAACATATATCCTGAATTTGTTAAACACATCGGTCGAAACACGAAAAGATGGCTTCTAAATCTTTATAATGATATCCTGCGAAGGGGTAAGTTACCAAAACTTTTCAAAAAAAGTAAATTAATTGCCATTTCTAAGCCTGGGAACGACATCGCTTGGTCTATAGCTGAAAGCTATAGACCAATAGCTCTTTTAAGCGTATGTTTCAAGATCATGGAAAGAATACTACTTGTGCGTCTAACACCCATTTTCAGTAATGGTATACCGATGGAGCAGGCTGATGTTATGCCAGGAAGAAGTTGCTGCGATCAGGTCCTTTCGCTTACAACCTATATAGAGAAAGGATTTCAACAAAGGAACAAAGGCTTAAAACATCTGCTGCGTTTATTGATTTAAGTTCAGCCTATGATACAGTCTGTGAACTCCTCTATACTGGTTAAAAATGTTAATTTCGACCTTACAGGGTAAAATATTAAGTTATTATTATTGGATTATTAGGTGAATAATCAAAAATGAGAAAGAAACAATCATACAGGAAAAAGAAACATAACATGAAGAAATTTATCTCAAAAAAAACGACAAGAAGATGAATATGAAGAGGAATAAAATGTTAAGAACAAGGAAAGAATAAAAAAATTAAGAGATTATAAATATAAAGAGGAAGAAAATATTAAAACCACGGAAAGAATAAAAAGGAAGAAAATGTTGCAAACCAAAAAATAAAAAATAAACAAAAACAAAATATTGCCAAGAAAGAAAGAATAATAACTTTAAGAGAAGATGATAAAAAGAAAAAAAAGAAAATGTTATAAACAAAGAAAGAATAAAATGATAAAGAGAAGATAATAAATACAAAGAGGAAGAAAACGTTAAGACCAAGGAAAAAATAAAAATATAAAAAGAGAGGATGATGAATATAAAAAAAAAGAGAAAATTTGAAAACTAGAAAACGTGTACACAAATTAAGATCAAAAGAATTAAATCAAATCGAAGAGCGATTAAATGATTGGCAACAAAAACAAATAATCGAAATGATGATCAACTCCGACTTGGGAAAATGTTGTCCGATATCAGAGAAGTAATGAACTAAAAGATAAGAATTTTTTTGCAATTTATTAAACAACGGACATGTATGTCTTAATGTATATGTAGTTCTTGTGAGGGTTTATATTTCAGTCACTCTGTAGTTAACTTTAATATAGATAAAATTAAACTAGAAAATCTAAAAATAATACGATTCTAAATTATAATTTTTAATTAGTATTAAATAATCAGACATTTCAGAAATTACATATACACGTATGTAATAATGCCTATTAAATTCCAGATACACATTTTTAAAAGTACAAAATTTTATTTCACTAATAACTTCTGATTTTATTTCATATTTTTTTTATTGTTATTATTGAATAATTATTTATTTTAATTTTTTAACAGTCAATTTATTTAAATTAAAATAAAAAAAAAATTAAAAAAAAAAGAAAGAATATGAAGTCTGATTCGAACCGATGTGCCTTCTTTTGTAAGATCCAAATATTTCAATAATTAAATTTTTATTTGGCTATAACTCTGGAACCAATGAAAATAATTACCACTTATTTTCATTGTTCCTTGAAAGTTGTATCCTTTTTACTTCCTTTACTTCGTACAAGGAAGTAAAAAGGACGCGACTTTCAACTGACCCCGATTGAAGAAAGCTAAACCAGTTATCTGAAGAATATCGTACAAAAAAATAATTCAGTCTTGTTCGAATATGATCTGACGGGATTTTTTCAGATAAACGTCTCTTTCTGACTTCAATTTATACGGATAAGTGTAAAAAACCTAAAAAACAGAATATTATCACTCTCATTTCCTAGATTTTCAGTAATTTATCTGGTTTGATGTAGATTCTTATTGTTCTGTACCAGACTATTAGATGAAATTAATTTTTATAAACTACATTCGCAATTTTTCTATATTCTAATTTTTCTTTGCTGATATTCTGTACGCTTCCTTCAACAACAAAATTCAGTTATTCTGGGTGTCTTGATAAATACAACTTTCACCAAAATTGCCAATTCTTTTCACTCAATCCCACTAATATACCGATTTTTAAGCTCTTTCGAGTCGTTCACATTATATCTCTTTGGAAAACTAAAGAAATTATTGATCGATGTTTAGAATATTAGAAGAATTTGCCATTATTTTAACGAATTGACTACTAGGGAACGATGGTATTAAAATAAAATCGTTAAAGAGAAGGCAGTCAGTCAATAACTACAAGCGAGCAGGAAATACACAAACCATTCCTGATTATGCGCAGGTTTACAGCACGCAGGTACCTACTCCAGCGCCTAATATGCAAAGTGTAACTTTAATACACCATATTTCTGCTAGCGGATTACCGCTTGCATCCATCGAGCAGGTAACTGCTATGCTCTTTCACTTAACAAAATAATTATAACTATTACCATAACAAAACCTCAATATTTTTATTTCAAATAAGTCGCTTAAAAATAACGATGACTTTAGGTAAACCATCGTTAAATGTGACGGCGTTATTTTTCTGAAAGTGGGTCAATAGGTATCGATATAGGGAGATTTATCGTAAAATATTTTTCTAATTTCCCGAAATGAAAGGAATTTTCCAATTTTTATTTTTTGACTCTACTTTCTTCTTTCTTTAGAAAAATGCAGCGATTAGGCAGTACATAAAATTTTAGTAGAAAAAATTACATATATCTAAATATTTTTTTAAATTAATTAGCTGATTGCCTTCATTGCTACGTTGTTTTTTTTTAAATTGGAATAATAAAAATTTACTTTTTAAAAATCAAAATCACTTTAATTAAAATTTTTTTCACAAGGAAAGTAAAGTAAGAAAAGTTTAATTATTTTGATTTTCAGTTTATTTATTCAGTTTCAGAAGTTGAAGAATATGATTTGTTAAATTTAATGAACAAAGAAAACCGAAATTCAGTCAATTTTTGCAAAAGGGATTCAATATTTCACCACCAAAATTGAATTATAATAATGAATTAATGAAGAAAGTCGTTTTTGCTCGGTGTTGATCAGTACCTGAGAAATTTAAAGTATAAAAAATCAATTTATTCATTCGGTTTATCAATAAAGTCTGATTTTTACCCGATTCAATGTTTTTAATATTCCGTTCAGTATTTAACAATTTTGTATAATTTTTCTGTATATTGTTGAAATAAGTAACTGTTTTTTTAATCATGTAGTACTGTACAGATCGTTTAACAAAAGAATTATATTTAAAAAAAGAAATATTGCACCGTTGAGGTCTTTTTAGTATTGGAAAAACATTATTTGAAGGCCATATTTGGCAGCAGATCAAAAACGGCTGAAAAAAATTAAACAAATTACTACCTTCAGACTCACTCGATATATATCGTAATCTATTTTATTTACTTTCGCTTTTTAGGTTTTATAATAGGCCCGTTTAGTCATAGTAAAACTAAATTTATACTGACTGTTATTGAATCTAAACAAAAGAAAATCAAAAATTGAAAATATTAAGCAATAATAACCACAAAAGCGGGCACATATTCCCGTTCCCTTAACGTAAATAACACCCGTCTCATTCCACAATCATATTTTCTATAGTAAATGATATAAGGATAAATTAAACGTATTCAATTTATATGCAAATGAGACAAAGGCAAAACACGAAAAGCCTATTAGTTAATTTACACTGAAGCAATTGTACAAATTACGGTAAGAAAATTAAATAAACGATAGAAATTAATTTATCAAAATTATTATTTGTATTGTTATCCGTAATTAGATTAAAATATACGTACAGAAACCTTTTCATATTATAAAGCAGAATATGAATTAAATATTATAAATGACATAGTTTAAAATAGAATGACGGAGAAATACGTAATACCAAACGATGAAAACTAAAATTCTACGAAAAAATCAAAAAGAAGGACGAACGTTTTAGAAGAAAGAAAGAATTAACTTAAAACGAATAAAGGACTATTGGATAAAAAGAACGCCTTCAATAAATACAAAATATTCAAAATTTAGAAAATAAATAACTGTATTAAAACAAATAAAGATACACAGGATTTGTCTGATATTACATATATAAATCAAATGGTATCTAAAAGTCTATTACTGTTTCGCGCAAAAACTAAACCGATTAAGCTAAAATTGTTTTAAAATGTTTTACCGTTTGAAGACGGCAACTATTTCAATGGCTTGCGGTAACAGTCGGATTATGTTCCTTGCTGATATTCAACTTTACTACGGGCAGAACGTTAGTAAAACTGAATTCAGAGACCACTTGCAATATTTAAAATTACATTTTCTACAAAAACGGTATCTTTGTCTTTTTAGATATCTCTTTTGATTATTGATAATCTTTTGATTATTGATTGTCGCAATTTAATGGGACATAAGTCCCATTAAATTACGACTGTACGGCGCGGCGGCTCACAACCAACCCAGCTACTGCCACTTATGTGTGACCCGACTGGCTCCAGCTGCCTCCCATTACTTGACTAAAAAAAATATTAAAAAAAGGAAAATGAAGTAAGATTACCTCTTCGTGGTGTATTCCGGGTAACGCAAAGAACCGTGCAAAATACTTTTCTATCCGTCCTTGGTATGGGTAATCTGCTATAACCATTATTCTTAAGAAGGGGCCGGCTATTTTGAAACTCGCATTCTTCAGATCACTCGAAGTTTCGAGTCCTGTGCTGACCAAACTGCTTTTCTGAAGAAATTACAATATACTGATAGTTTCTATAAATTAAATATGATTCTAGGTAGACGGAAAGGGCTGGCTTCGCTCGCCCTCATCGACTAGTATAAAACAAAATTCTTGTTTCATTTGAATTGGGAATAGAGAATTTTTTTTATAACAAAGTGTAATTTGTTTTAAGTGTACCGATCAACTGCGGTTACTTTGCGATAGCAAATAAAATTGAAATTTGATTAATTCAATACTGTTGACCTAAATGAGAATAAAATATTTTTTTTACTTTCCCGGCTAAATACAATATATATAATATATATATATATATATATATATATATATACACGTAAGTGAAAATATAGTGATCAATCATAAAATTACTTATCGGGATTTGCACAAATCTCTACTTTCAACTTTTCCCTACGTAGTTCAGAAGTAACTTTCTTAACAAAAAAAAAAAATCAGGTAACAGTTAGATAGTAATTAGCGATAAAGTTTTAGCAGAAAATATTTAAAAATTTTCATCTCCTCCCAGAAAACTGCTAGTATAAAATTTCATTTTTTTGTACATAGAATATCTCAGCCGTTAGTAATTGACAGCCTTTGTTGGAAGTTTTTCTTTTTAAAATCGCAATAATTAAAGTTGAAGTTTTTAAATATCAAATTAAGATTTTTCTATGATTCATAAGAACGAAATTTGAGAGTATAATTATGGTTTCACCGATCAAATTAGCATTATCCAAACATTTAAAAAAATTATGCGAATTTTTGAAATTAGCATTATTTTCCTTATTGTACACACCGTGTTCTATCTTAGTAAACTTAAACTAACGTTGGTTTTTAATAAAATTGGAATTTCTTCTTTTATATTTTCCCTTTGGCCATCACATTTACAAAAAAAGGAACCTCCTTGACGTTTATTAATCAGTGATACACGGTGTGCCTGGAAAGAGTGCTGACAATATTACTTATTGAGTAAGCATATTGTTGCCACTGGCTAAACATTTCAAAAACAGTTACATTTAAGAGTTTTATTTGTTAAATTTAGTCAAAAATGAGCGAAAAAGAATTTTATTATGTAAAATTTATGTTAAACTATTAAATTAGACTAGGTTTTTGCGAATTTATCATATAACCATACTTATTCTGTATTCTAAAGTGGGTATTATTCCGGTTACGAAAGAAAACGGTTGTTATTTTGGAGAGGAAAATTAGTTGTAGTGGTGAAAAAATATATCTGAAAAACAGAAAAAATTTGTATGAACAACAAAACCAATTACGTACTTAATTTTATTATATAAATGAAAAAGTATAAATAACATTAAACGATTATGAAATATTGTAAAACACGGACGAAAAAACAGGTATAAAAAAAACAAAGATAAAAAAAATTTAACCAGTATTGAGCAGAATAAATTTATACTTTATTTATCGATAACTAAATCTATGTCTATATTTTATTGACGTAGACATTTGAAGAGTTTAAGTAAATGGTGTAACGTCTAGGCACAGTGTCGCCTATTGAAATGATCGCTTACACGACAAAAGACGTATCATTTTTCATTATTAATAGTACAAGGCCATCTGGAAATGTTTTCATATACGTTGTTTCGTTTCTAATACAAAAAAAAAAAACTGGTAATTAAAATAACAAGCTAATTTTATTTAAGTATTTGAAATATTTAGGTAGAAAATTAAAAGAAAACAATTTAAAAAATTATAAATAAAATTAACGTTTAAATAAAAAAGTTATAAAATAATAAATAGTATTTAACTTCAGTGCGTGAATTATACTTTAATAATATCATTAACAAAAATAAAATCTTTTAGGTAAATTTTATTTTTTTACCTTTTTTAAGGTAATTATTATTTTACTTTCCAGAAGAAAAAAAGTTATTTTGATTGCGTTAGGAATTGATTTTAAACACTGTCAGTGAATTATAATACAAAAGGAAAAGTAAAAGGAAGATTAAAACTAAAATAAAGGATCATTTGGCTCATTAAAAATAAGGGGGATAAAATACATTGGCAATACCCCAACATTCCTTGGAACCAGTAACAAATTTAGTATATTAGAAAGTATTAAAAAATTGTCCGTAACAAACAGAAATTTTATATTTGGAATTCTTATTTTAATACACAAACTTCATTGTTGAATTAACAGTAGGCGACGTATATCTAATAGACTTTAAGAATTGTAAATCTATTAAAAATCATTTTTTATAATTTTGCCATCGTAAAAAAATATTAAATAGTTATTCCCTCTCTTCATTTTGATTAATTTAATTTCCTTAAATTTGAAATCTGATTTATCGTTTAAGATATGCTACCTATATAATATCCAATCCAATACCTATACGTCATGATATCCAATTTTAGGTTTGGTAATTTGAAGGTAACTTTTAACTTTTTATTGGGATTACCTAATCGAGATTGATAATAATTGTTTACAGAATTCCGTAAGTATTTCTTATTTACCACTTACCTTTCAGCATATTTAATTTTTAATTTTCTTAGTTATTCTGTTCTTAGTTATTCAATTATTTCTTTTAATTTTTTTTGTTAGTGTATATCCTTAGATTTTCCTTGCGGTGACTGACTACCAAAAACGTTGATATTTTGTTTGGTAATATATATTTGTTTATGGCGTAATACTGTTTTAAATTTTGTACTAGAATTATGTTAACGTGAAAAATCTTGTGCACGAATAAGTAAGTATATAAAACAGAAATTATGTATAGCAAAAATGTTTACTTTGGTTCATTTAACAATCGGGACAATATTACAGAATGATTAAAAAAACATTAGAAGGCATTGGCTTTTAGTTTGGTCTTTCTAGTACTAGAAATAAATATCCTAAAAGAATAGAACAGGCCAATAAACTCAATAAATGTTTTAGTAATTTTTTGAGTTTGGCCCTTTTAGCAACAACCCACGCAGATATATATTTTTTATTTTATATATCGACAAGAAAAAACTTTACTCGGATAGTTATTGAAATAAATTGAAAACTAAAAAAATTCCTAAAAACTGTTTACAAAAATTATCTCTTGAAATTCAAATGTAAATATATCTTTATATATGAAAAATAAAAAGTCGTGACTCATTTATAATCAACGCCCAGCAAAAACTATTAAAGATAAAATGATAAAAATTTGTTCGCACGTTCTTACGATGTAAGTGCACACTAAAAAATTATTTTTTGAAATTACGAGTTTAAAGGGTTAAAATTAAATTTTACTATTTTTTAATTAGTTTACTATTTTATGAATTTCTCAGTAAGAAATGAAGATATCAACTTGATATTTCATATGTATAATCTATATCTAAAAACTGATTTCTAGATTTCTTGAAATTCGACCTTGAAAATGGTGAAGAAGAGTCAAAAACTGTTGAACAACGTTGAAAAATTTCCCCCTTTACGACATTTTTAAATGATATATTCAGTAGATTTGGGCTTGCAAATACTCTTCAGATAAACATGAAAACTATCTTTGGGTATTTCTAAATTTCGATTTTTTAACGCGACAATGTACCTCACAGCGAGTCAATGAACATAGCCCCTGACACTTACTTTACGTGCAACGCAACTGGCTTCACCTGCCTTCGGTCGCTTGATTAAAAAACCTAAAAATAAACAAAAAATGTATATATATATGTGTGTATGTATGTGTGTATGTGTGTGTGTGTGTGTGTGTGTGTGTGTGTGTGTGTGTGTGTGTGTGTGTGTGTGTCATTGTTAAAAGGGTCAAACTCAAAAACTGACTAAAACATTTATTGAATTTATTGCCTTAATCTACTATTTTAGGATATATATATTTATATGTCGTATTTACATATAGTCATTAAAATAATTTTAGTACATAAATTAAAACAATATTATACACCATTAACAAATATATATTATTAAACAAAATGTCAGCCGCTTAAACTAACTGGAATAAGCTGTCTTGTTTTACCTATTTTTATTTGTACAGTAGTTTAATATTTTTAAGTACATATACAAATTTCTGTTCTTGGTATTGTCAAACCACCACCTGTGGTTTAGGTAGAAAGCAGCAGCAAGTGGAAAGCGGAAAGGTACGTAGAGTGGATACGTAGGGAAGAAGGATAGAAACGGGTGAGTGGACTGTTTAGGTGGAAATATTGGTAGAGAGAAGTAGGGTTGTTATAGTAGAAAGGGGTAGAAGGTTTTGGGGTAGTGGGATGTTGAGTAGGAGGGGAATTATTGATTGTTGTACCATACCCCGGTTCTTCTCCCTTTAACTTTACTTTTTATCACTCGATTCTTATAGCCTTCTTCTCTTATTTTATGAAAAAAAGAGAAAAAAGGATTTTTTCTATACTCTATACTAATTTTTTTTTGTCACCCAGTCCTTATTTTTATGGAAAAAAATATATATATACGAAAATAATTACGCTGGTGTCAAATATATAACAGAAAAACTCACTTTCCAATATGAAAAATTTAACTATGTATAACACACGATAATATCATATACTACCTCACTTTAATAAATATTAAACTTTTCTGTTTTATTTTTATCGGCGTTTAATTTTAAAAGTATACAGCTCAAAAGAAATAAAAAAAAAAATTTCCATTTTTATGTTTAAATTTTCTTTGTACATATATGATAATCCACATATTTCTGAAGTGTGGAGAGCATAAGCAAGATGCAGACATTAAACAGGGCGTTAGACAAGGTCTGCTGACAAGGGTAGGAAGTGATATTAAATTATTTTATGGTTGCTACTGTATGTGCTCTACATAGATATCCTGGGTTTGGTTTGTTCGTTATTTTCTAGTGTTTGTCGTACGGATGATTTTCCTTCTGTCGTAACAAACAATGACAATGTGTTTCGTGTGTTTATGTGTGAAATATGCATTGTTTTCTCGTCAAAACTTTTTCTAAGGCGTGGTTCTTAAGGACTAATCTCGCTTGAACACCGTACCGTTTCCTTTACGGTTAGTGGGTTTAGAGGTTAGTTCTTTTCCCGTGTGGCGGGTGGCGGTCATATTTTGCCCGTCATTTTTTGGACGAATATTGGCCTCAATTTAAAATTAGTTTTAGCGGGAAGTTATATAAGCCCGCGCTGGTACTTAATATTCCCAACCTACTTTAGGTGGAATCTCCAACCCGATTCTGACCGTCATCTTGGCTGATTCTTACAGACCGATATTTAGGTAAGTTCGATGGATGTCGAATTTAAGCTTAGTCAAAAGACAGCAAGGATACCCTGGCTCCCCCTCGGTAGTCTCATGAATCTTGCGGTCATCGACCCGACCTGCATTCGACATGGTGCTGCCCGGAGAAAGTCGCAGCAAGAGCGACGACGACGAACCGATGAGCAGCCACTCGGTGACCCTGGTCACCAAAGTTAAAGAGGTTACGAGCAGCTTACGATTTCAAGTGGATAAACAGACAAAACGAGAAATAAAGCACACAGAGGCTGAGCTATCCGATTATAACCAACGAAATTATAAAAAATTGGGAAGC
Organism: Lycorma delicatula; assembly: GCF_047948215.1. Classification (NCBI taxonomy): domain Eukaryota; kingdom Metazoa; phylum Arthropoda; class Insecta; order Hemiptera; family Fulgoridae; genus Lycorma; species Lycorma delicatula. Next base: position 91,853,329 of record NC_134464.1, read on the forward strand.
AATAATTGCCAGAGAATCGGGCCGTGTCGTGAAAATGAATGCCAGGTCGGAAACGGATTCTGGTTTGATATCCTCTTCTTCAGTTCGCAAAAATAGGAATAAGAAGGACGGAAGAACAACACAAAGTACCATACTTACTTTCCAGGCATCGGATACCTTCCCGCCACTCGCGGTGCCACTGTAAGTACCGAGGGGCCTAAATCAGATACGTTACCGGTAAAGTGTAAAGAACGCTTACACCGACCTACTGCTGTAAGTTAAGGCTTTTGTGGCTGCGACCGATACCACGATGACGATCCTGTCCGTTTGAAAGGCTACTGGTGATAACCTAGAAATCTGGATCCGCGAGGACAAGAACGAAACGGGTAGTTGCATGGAGTGACCGTTCACTTGTCTCCCACCGAACTTTCCTTCTGGTATTCTTATTTTATAACTCGTTGCTTTTTAACTATCAGGACAAAACCAGGATCTCTTAAAGAAATTTTCTTTTGTCTCTGGTTATACCGAAAGGACTAACTTGTGGTTCACACTGGACACCCGTTATTTTTTTTGTAACGTATTAAATTTATATGATAAAATATAAGTAACAGTGTGTAAACTTTTGTAAATTATTGAATTCGGTTTTTTATTATTTTTTTAAAGGTTTAATGAATGGTATATCGATGATGTAATGTATGAGGTAAGCCTCATTTTTAGGAGGTATGGAGGTCGTAGATGTGCACCGAGTAAAATACTATATCCGGCAACAACGAACTCCAACTAATTTATTATCGACAATAATATCTAACTTCTCATTCTGCTGAACTGTTCATTCGCAATTTTGTTTCACAATTAAGTATATTTTTTTAAAATGCTGCCGTAAATGATTATTAACAGGTTTACGTATTATCCTTTCTATTTTTGTTTTTTTCTCTTCTTTGTAGTAATTAACGGGTGAATGTTAACTTAAAATTAAAACAATTCATTTACGTTAAAGGTATACATCCTTCATCTGCTATAAATCCCCTTTGATCCGCAGTTTTGGAAACAAGATTTTATTTATTGTATTTATTTTATTTTCAAATTCTTTTATTTCTTTCACTTTTACATAATTAATAATTAATGGAGTAATCCTAATACTAATTATAATTGTACTCTAAGGTTATCTATTCAGTCTAGAACCAATATTAACATCGTTTTATAGTACAATTTAATATTCATTACTTAACTTAATCGTACTTAATTTATATGATTTGTAAAAGATGAAAGATTAGGTGTCCACAAGGGTTCTGCCCGTTTTGTGGTACCATCCCTTTTATACTAATCTGTTTTTTCTTGTTATAAGTTTTTTAAATTCTATTGTGGGCGTGCTTTTGTTAATTACTGCTGAAACCTTCAGTCACACAAAACCTATGTTTAAATTGCTGAGTAATCGGTTTTACATATTTTTTTTTTTTTGTCTTCAGTCATTTGACTGGTTTGATGCAGCTCTCCAAGATTCCCTATCTAGTGCTAGTCGTTTCATTTCAGTATACCCTCTACATCCTACATCCCCAACAATTTGTTTTGCATACTCCAAACGTGGCCTGCCTACACAATTTTCCCTTCTACCTGTCCTTCCAATATTAAAGCGACTATTCCAGGATGCCTTAGTATGTGGCCTATAAGTCTGTCTCTTCTTTTAACTATATTTTTCCAAATGCTTCTTTCTTCATCTACTTGCCGCAATACCTCTTCATTTGTCACTTTATCCACCCATCTGATTTTTAACATTCTCCTATAGCACCGCATTTCAAAAGCTTCTAATCTTTTCTTCTCAGATAATCCGTTTGTCCAAGTTTCACTTCCATATAAAGCGACACTCCAAACATACACTTTCAAAAATCTTTTCCTGACATTTAAATTAATTTTTGATGTAAACAAATTATATTTCTTACTGAAGGCTCGTTTAGCTTGTGCTATTCGGCATTTTATATCGCTCCTGCTTCGTCCATCTTTAGTAATTTTACTTCCCAAATAACAAAATTCTTCTACCTCCATAATCTTTTCTCCTCCTATTTTCACATTCAGCGGTCCATCTTTGTTATTTCTACTACATTTATATGATTTACATAATAAGATTATATTTACATAATAAGATACAAATTGATTCACGAAGAATTTAAAGAATCTTTCAGGACATGTTCTACTTGTAAAAATACAGAAGACCGTACATATAAATCTAGGTTCGGAAACGCTTCGTAGTGAGTGTCCGGCTGGCGAAAGATTTCGCTCTCATCGTTTAGCTTTTTTTTTTAAAATAAACCTGACTATAGTTCTTGGGGCCCAAATTAAGAGGTATATTTAGTGGTTTTATATGAAATCTGATTTAAAAATATTTGGTGTAAAATAAATTTATTAAGTGGGTTAAGATAATATAAAAGTTATAAACAAAATTCGTAGAGAATGTGATATGAATAAAATGGTATGAATAAAGACTACAGAACCTAAAATGCAAACGTAATAATTATGAAGTTTATTAAAACAAAAAAATATCAAAATGAACTTTCTTCTTTATTTTTACCAGCAGAACATGTCCTGAAAATTTGTTACATCCTTTGCGAATCCTTCTGTGTAAAATAATATAATGTGAATAAATCTATATCAGTCATGTAAGTACATTATGATGATATTATTATGTATTGTCACATACAATGATATATATATATATATATATATATATATATATATAATTTTTTTGGAGTAATTAAATACAAAAAAAACAAAATCAAATAATCTTGTAGTCATAAAACAACGTTGAACAAATTAAGAAAATATTTTCATGAAAGATGACTATATATATTTATATGCTACGTAAGGGATGAAATTAGTGCCGGTATAGAATGTATTAATTTTTGCAGACAAATAAAGTACTATACAGAATATCTTACGAGAAAGAATTCAAGAAGCGTAGCTCGGTAAAGTTAATACCGCAAAACTTAATGCATTAGTTATACACGAGTACGAAAATTCCCTAAGGTATGCCGCGGTATAGAGTAGATAGATACTCGGAATAATATTAAAATAGACAACAGCACGTTAAACAACTATTGCGTAAGATTAGCACATGGAGCTGTTAAGAACGGCTAAGTTTTGCTGACGTAGTTATGAACTTAGTTCAAGTTTGTAACAGAACCGAGTAAATATAATTATATGAAACGAAACAAAAGCATCTATTTGTAATTCAAGAATAATATTTACTTTAAATATAATTGGATATAATACTATATACAATAATGAAGTTTATATTAATTTAAACGATAAATTAACGACATCGTTCATAAAAGATTTATTTACTCAAACATAAAATTTAAGACGCTGAATTTCTTTTTGCTTACCCGAGCAATAAGCTATTAGAATAGCTATTTAAAATTGGAATGTACGGTGATCATATAAAAAATAGGATATCGCCTTTTTTTGAAAATCTTTACATTTGAAGGCTCAACTAGTTATATAAGACCAAAATATATATATATGTATGTATGTGCGTACGAATTTACGTATGCGTATCTTACTACTTTTGGTCTATGTCCCAGGACAGACGACACTATAAAAATAAAAAAAACTATAATTATAAAAATTAGAATTTCAAAGATAATTAAAAAAATTTGAGGACCTAGTGTAGAACTTTCCCAACACCCGGCGTTTTTTGCGATGCACAGCTTACACACACAAGTTAATTTAAAATATTTATAATTTTATTTAAATATAATATTTTTTTGTTTATTTAATTCAACGATTCTAACTAAACGCGCGCGCATACCGTATTTCATTCGTGCGGGTGTGGCGGTACTAGCGGCCATTTTAAATACTTTTCTGAAATTTAACTATTATTCATTTATTTAATTCTACCGCTACCTGTGACGTTATAATATAGCAGATGGGAGAAAGAGAACCCACCAGGTTGGTCTAGTGGGGAACGCGTCTTCCCAAATCAGCTGATTTGGAAGTCGAAAGTTCCAGCGTTCAAGTCCTAGTAAAGCCAGTTATTTTTACACGGATTTGAATACTAGATCGTGGATACCGGTGTTCTTTGGTGGTTGGGTTTCAATTAACCACACATCTCAGAAATGGTCGAACTGAGAATGTACAAGACTACAGTACTTCATTCACACTCATACATATCATCCTCTGAAGTATTATCTAAACGGTAGTTACCGGAGGCTAAACAGGTAAAACAAAGATGGGAGAAAGAGAAAGACTACAGCTCTATGTCAGCTCTAAAATAGCGCTCCTTGTAGTGAAACGGCGTACTAATGACTCTCTGTACCCACTTAGCCACTAGTTTATTTATAGCATTTTTTTTGGGGTGGGAGTGCGATTTAAATTTTTGTTAAAAATATTATTTTTTAATTTTAACAAGTGCGCCTAAGAAAAATAAGATCTTAATCGGTTAAAATCTCGAGATACTGAGGGTGACCTTGCTCTACAGTTTATACGTTCGTATTCGTTTAAATTTATTTTATATTTACACTAAAAAGAATAATAATGATAAATATTTATGTTATTCTCTATAACAGCCCAACTTTTTTTTCATAAAAGCTATAAACAGAAACAACATGGCAACAGTGAAAAGAAAGAAAAGAATAGAGCTATTAAAAATTCTCTTACTTTGGAAAAAGAAGTAGATCTCTATTTAATTCCACAAAGAATGTACTACAAAAACATATTCGCATGAAAGTTAGAAAATCATTCTAAAATATCTTAGCTAAGAACAAACTTAAGTAAATTATAGAGATGAAATTAAATTAGGTAATTTTCTTCTTATTACAAAAAATTGAAGTCAAAATTTGTAAAAAAAATACGTGATAATTAACTACAAAAAGATTAGTTATGATATTTTAAACTAAATATTCAACAGGATTAAAACAGTCAAGTAAACCACTAGCAAAATTCATTCAGAGATATTTTTGTCTGGAGGTACTAAAACCTGTGGTTGAACTGAGCCCGATGATATTAAAAGTTAACATAAACTTTTACATGAAACCATTACAATTAAATATTATTTTTTTATTAAATTTATGTTATAACGAAAAATATTTTTAAAAAAAACCGGCTGACAACAACTTTTGAAGGTGAAATCATTGACCATTTGTTATTTTTAGGTCTGTAATTCTGGACGAATACTAATTTCCTCTCTTGTTTTTACTAATATTATCTCTAATATATTTTTTTTTATGCTCTATGTAGTTTTTTATATTTAGTTTAGTTTTGGATATTTAGTTTATGATGCACATCTGTGTGTTCTCGCCTTCTAAACTATAATAAGTAATTCCAAAGTTGTTAGCATAATAAAGAAAAAAGGTCATACTTATGATTGTCTGTACTTTTAGTTCTAATTCAGGATTTAAAATTATTTTTCTACTACTAATTAGATACAGAATGCGGCGGTAATGCATTTTTCATGTTAGAAACGGGTACTTTTTCTTTTATTAAACGCAAAAAATTTTCTGTAATTATCGAATATAATAACCTCCTTATCTTCATTTGCAATTTCTATTCTTTTACCCGTAATTATTATGCAGTAATACTGTATAAAAATCACTATCTTTTGTTTATTACTACAAACCTATATTCCAATTTTATTAATTAGCACACAGACATTATATATACAAAAAAAAAAAGAAAAACAAATTGGAAGGTATACATTTAAAGTCACAATCTGTGTAATAGTTTTAATTAGTGTAATATATTATTAAAATCGTTACAAATAAAGAAAATTCACCATTAATATTCAATTCTTTTAAAATTTCCATACGTGACTTTCACGATAAGTTATATTATTTTTCTTTTCAAATGCAAATTTATTTTAATAGTAAAAAAACACGCTTACAAAATTAAACACATGAATGAAATTTTATAATGGCAGAGGCTAATGTAAGAATATGTAAAAGTATAAGTATATGGCGGCATTCACTAGATGATATTAATAGTGAAATTTGCTGAAAATTAATTTAAATATTCCCCTTCGTATCAGTCACATACCGGGCGTAGAAAAAATTAAATATAAACGAAACGCGATTTTAATTCTTCCATAGAAAAACCCGATAATAAATGAACCGATGACAATACACATCATTATTTAGATATCGCAGATAACACTTAAGCTTCCAACCGCAACAGATTACTACAGTAACTAAGCGATTAAATACGGTATTTTCCAAACCAATCACGATACAATTCGATTGAACAATGAAAGAGATACTGCTTCCAACCAAATCAAAACTGTAAAAGGAACGGATCAGTTATCAGCCGGTAATTTCCAACCGATCATATACCTTGTTCTTTTAGCAAATCAAACGTGTGAATAAAACTTACCGATTGGAGTACAAAAATAATTGACCTATAAAAGTTGTACCGTCCCTGAATGCTGTTAACAATATTATATCTTCCTTATTCTGTTTAGCCTCCGGAACCACCGCACGGTATTACTTCAGAGGATATAAGAAAACGATAAATATGAGTGTAAATGAAGTTTTACGACGACAAATCCATTTATGAATCAATAATTGAAACGCAATCCCCAATGAACACAGGTATGCGCGATCTAGTCGTCAAATCTGTATAAAAATATCATATCTTACGCAATCACAAACCTTTACGCTTTAGAAGACTCAAAGACTGAGAACAATCCAGACGATAATATTATAACATATGCAATCACAAAACTATATATTTTTCAGACACAAAGACTCAGAACTACCCAGACTATCATTAGTTTATACCAACCACAAGACAGATACAAATCCACTTATGAATAATATTTAAATATGTACATATATTTTATAGTACACATATGTTGTAAGATTTAAAATTTATATGTTAAACGACGTATATCTACTCATGAATAACCTTTTGTAAGACGCAAACAGGAAAGTAACTGTTTCAGGATATAAATAAAAGTTTAGCTGTTTAATTTTATGTCATTTTAAAACAACCGCGATATTTTTACCCCTCGAGAAAGAAGGAAATAAAAGTTTTCCCGCAAGTGAAAATTAAATTAGGTATTTTTTGTTAATCTTACTTATTTTATTTACGTGTTGTAAAAACTAACGGCATAAAGCTAGTGTTAGAATGTATTATTGACCGAAAAGGGAAGTCGGTCGAAACTCGAAGAAAAAGTAAATATTGCAGGTTGTACAGAACTATACGACGAAGTATTTAGTCTTTTCTAAAGTATCGCGATAGGTACGAAACGGGCCTTAGTAACTACGCATTTTGGGGATGGAGACAACACGAACACGAGACTCGGCGCGTTAAAAATAGGAAAACAGGATTGAGATAAACAGCGCTTCCTGTTGAGCAGTCGATAATAGAAATACATTAAGGAAAAAATTTCCATCTTTGAAAACTTCCTTTTAATGTTTTGAAAGTAGGTTCAAACTTTTGTGTTCCCGATATGAGAAACTGTAATTACAAATTTCACAGAAAAATATGTGTATTTCAATCGGTATTAGAGTTTTGACTTACACCGTTCCCTTGAATAATGTGAAATATACGGTATCTATTGTAGGTAAATATTCGACATTTTTATAAATAAATGTGTAATGTTTAAATATTTTCATGTAAATTTTAATTATTATGGTTTCAAGAAAACTTGTATATTATTATTTTCAAATACAAGTATACTTTAAGGAGTACTGAAAAAATTCGGCGTATAAGTTTTAAAATATTAAAAAAAAATTTTACAATGACAGATGCTGAAGAATAAGTAACCGGGGAAATACATTGGTATTATGGTCGTGAAATTTGATGAAAATTAATTTAACTTATGCCCCTTTGTACCAGTCTCCTACTATGCGTAAAGAGAATGAAATATGTCCGAAAGACGATATAAATCATCCCACAGCAATGTTGATAAAAATAATCCAATGCCAGAACACATTTATACTTGTATATCTCCGAATACGTTTATTCGTTCCCGCCCCCACGGATTACTTCGGTAACTAACCGATAAAAAATACGAATACGATTGATCGATGAAAACATCAAATACAACTCTAAAAGGAACAAATTAGTTATCAAGCCGTAAATTTCAACCGGTCATAAACCCGGTTCTTAAAACCAATCAAAGACGTGAATAAAACTTACCGATTGGAACTCAAGAAACTTTGACCGATAAAATATGAACCGCCCCTAAATACTATTAATAATAATTTACTTTTCTTTTTCAGCTTAGGGTCCAGAACAACCGCACGATATTATTTCATAGGGTAACTGGGAATGATCTATATGAGTGTAAATGAAGGGTTAATCGTTTACAGTCTAATGTCGACCGTTCCTGAGGGATGCGGCTAATTGAAACAACCACTAATGAACACCGGTATCCACGATCTGGTATTCAAATCTGTGTATCTGTGTAAAAATATCATATTATACGCAATCACAAAACTTAAACTTTATATTTTAGGAGACACAAAGACTTACAACAGCAATCCAGACGAAAATATTATAACATTCAAAAAACCGTAAAATTTTCAGTCACAAAGATTCAGAACTATCCAGAGCATCAATAGTTTCTACCGACTACAAGAAAGAGTACATATTTAAATATGTACAGCAGTATTTATATGTTTGTTGATTTCAAAGTGATATATGTGAAACGATGCATATCTGTACACGAAGAACCTTTGTAAGATGTAAACAGGAAACTGTTTCAGGCTATAAAAAAACGTATTAGCGGTTTAATTTTATGCAATTTTAAATGCAACCGCGAAATTTTTAGCCCTCGGGAAACTAGTAAATTAATTTTTTCGGAGTAAAATTACATCACACATTTAACGTTAATTTCACTTTTTGTTTTACGTGTCGTAAAAACTAACGGCATACGGCGATGTTTAATTTGTATTATTGACCGGAAAGGGAAGCGGGTACGAAACTCGAGGAAAAAGTAAATATTGCAGATTTTACACAACGATATATGTGACTATTTAGTTTCTACTGAAGAATCGTGAGAAACGAAATGGACCGGTGTAATTTTGCATTTAGGTGTTGATGACAGCGCGACTGCGTGATCATTTGTCTTGTAATATTAAAAAACAGGATCAAAAGGATTGAGATAAACAGTGTTACTTGATGGGCAGTCGGTAACAATCGATATATAACAAAGAAACTAATTTCCATCTATGAAAACTTGCTTTTAATGTTTGTAAATAGGTTCCGACTTTTGTATTCTTAATATGAGAAATCTTAATTAAGAATTTTACTAAAAATTAGGGTATGTCAATCGGTATTACAATTTTCAGTTACGCTTTTTCAATGACTAATAGAAAATATAATGTACCTTTATAGGTAAATATTCTACATTTTATTAAATTAATGTTTATATATTTTCATGTAAAAATATTATTGTTAAGGATTCAGGAAAAGTTGTGTTATTTTTCTTTTCGAATGCAAGTATATTTTATAAGTATACTAGTAAAAATTCATGCGTATAAAATGAAATATAATATTCTCTTTTTACATAGGCTTAACTAAGCATTTATATATTGAATAAAATCTACTGATACATATATGAACACACACACATACATATATATATATATATATATATATATATATATATACACACACACACACACACATATATATATATATATATATATATATATAGGTTTTGTCTTCCATCACTGTGTGACGTCACTTGTTTTGCATCACTGGTTTGATGCAGCTCTCTATGATTCCCTACCTAGTGCCAGCTTGGTATATCTCCTACATCCTACATCACCAACAATTTGTTTCACATATTCCATACGTTGCATTCCTGCACAATTTTTCCCATCTATCTGTCCCTTCAATATTAAAGCGCCTATTCCAGGATGCTCTAAGCCTGTCTCTTCTTTTAGCTATATTTTTCCAAATGCTTCTTCCTTCATCAATTTGCCGCAACACAACTTTATTTGTCACTTTATCCACCCATCTGATTTTTAAAATTCACCTATAGCAGCACCACATTTCAAAAACGTCTAATCTTTTCTTCTCAGGTACTCCGATCGTCCAAGTTTCACTTCTATATAAAGCTACGCTCCAAATATATACTTTCAAAATGGTCTCCTGATGTTTAAATTAATCTTTTATGTAGGCAAGTTATATATCAATGACTGAATGCTCGTTTCGCCTGTGCTATTCGGCATTTTATATCGCTCCTGCTTCGTTCATCTTCAGTAATTCTACTTCCCAAATAACAAAATTTTCCTACCTCCATAATCTTACTTTTATATTCAGCGGTCCATCTACATCATTTCTACTACATTTCATTACTTTCGTTTTGTTCTTGTTTATTTTCACGAGATAGTTCTTGCGTAGGACTTCATCCATCCCATTAATTGTTTCTTCTAAATCTTTTTTTACTCTCAGCTAGAATTACTATATCATAGCAAATCGTAGCAACTTTATCTTTTCATCTTGCACTGTTACTCGGCATGTAAACTATTCTTTAACTTACTGCTAGTTCTACGTAAAGATTAAAAAGAAACAGTGATAGAGAACATCCTTGCTCCTCGGCGACGAGTGAATTAGCGAAGTTTCTTGAACCTCGCTAATTCATACTTCATTAACCTACGCGTTTCCCTCTTTAAATTTTCTTACTTACCAAACGTTTTTAGACTTCTAATATTCTACGCTCCGACTCCTAAAATGTTATGTTTTAATTTCAGGTAACCCCTACCTTAGCAGTTTCCACCCGGAGATTCGAACGGGGGACTAGTTAGCTTCCGAAATATTTTACCAAGGAAGGCGACTCAATCTTTGTTACATGAAAATGCAGAGCGCTATATTTTCTGGAAAAAACAGCTTTAGTTTTCCATTACTTTCACGTTTACTCAGAAGATAGAGTGATGTTAATATAACCGTTTAAGTCTTCCTGACCTGCGCCCTTATTACCTGCTGAAAGAGCTGCTACCTTCTTTCAGGAATCATTCCTTAGTCTGGCTGTCAACAGATACCACTCCGATGTGGTTGCACCATCGGTCCCGCTACTCTGTATCACTGAGCATTCAAGCCCCTCACCTTCGGCAAGGTCTCATGATTCATAGAGGAGGTATATATATATATATATATATATATATATATATATATATATATAAATATGTCGTGAGTGATTCTGGCTTGACAGGAAGGGAGAGCGAAGCGAGCCCTGACCGTCTAAACATCCCCTGACCAGGACGAGAAACGCAAGGAACTATATATCGCGGGCGAAGCTGTGACGGAGATGCTTACTTGATTAATACTTATAGTAATACTTTTAATGCTTATTTTAAATTAAAAAAAGAATTTTTTAAATAATTTTCTCTGATTAATAAACTAATTTACACCTACTAAGAGTTAATGAATTTTAATATTACGTTTGAGTTAATGAAATTTTACATTTTGCGGTTTAATGAAAACCACGAGTTAAATTACCGCAATGAAACTGCGGTTAGTTGAAATGAACTAGGGCACTACAGCTTAAAGTACGTAGGAGCTGATACTTGGTTTAAAACTATCGCTTAATGCTATTTCCACACAGCAATTTCCATAGAGAAGAGAACTAACTTTAAAGCAACCTAATCACGTGACCTGTTGAGAAAGTTTCACAATAATAAGTTAAGTTATTCAGAAGTCATTAACTACTTAATGTTATCGATCGTAAATTAACTATATTTACATAAATTTTGCAGTTTAATAAATTAAATTAACATATAATTGTTACGAGAACCTTTTACGTGTTCACGATTGACATAGCGCAAAGAAAAAAATATTAAACTTTTTTTAAGCAGAAATTTTCAGTTAATGATACGAGAAATATATCCAAAAGGTTGAATGAAAGTAAATTTTTACATCTCTCTTAGAAAAAATTATAAATCGAAGATTCCATTTTTGTACCGCAGTTACACTTCAAATTTCTTAAACTACACGAGTTTCAATCATACTAATAATGTGTCCGAAGTTAATACAGCATCTAAAAAACATGTTAAAACTGTATCTAGAAATGAAATTATATAAAAGAATTATCAAATAAAATCTAAAATAAGTGTATACTTAGCTATGAGAGTACTGCAAAAGCAAAATCTCTGATATTGCAATCAGAGTGTAAACCTCGGGTTTCCCGCCATTTTGACTGAAAGTAATGATATCCATTTGTCGGAGCATGTTTTCAAGCGAATAGGGTGCGTTTTTAGTTAAATTTACAAGGTGAAGGAGTATATTTATTGAAAAATACATAGTAAAAAGGGGGTTTTTGGTGAATGTGAAAAATACTAGAAAGGTACATTAAATAACAAATAATGATTTTATCGAATGATTTGGAATATACATTAAACATAATAGACTGCTGCCGACGTCATGGGGAATCCCGTCTGTTATAATATGACGTCAGCTGTCAATCATTAGCTTTAATAATTTATATCGTTGAAAATGAAAAAAATATTAAATTGTTATTAAATTAAAATATCTGCAACCTTTAACCTATTACTGTTGTTTTATCACAACGCCCGTCAACGGAGAGTATGCGATTACAGTATCTTAAATTAATAAACAATACGCGACTGTATTAGGCTTAAAATTCTTTTCAGTTTCAACTTTAATTTTCAAATCAATTACACCCATTTTTACGGATTCATTTTGACGCGAGCAATCAATCATATATAAAGGATATTTTTGTAATCGGAAAACGTATATGGAGAATCTATATTTTTATAATATGATATTTGAAAATTAATGAACACCCTATACATCAACGTTCGATCGCCCTGTAAATCTTCATACGGATATTTATTTGAATTTATCATTACAGTAATATTTTTCAGGTTATAAGAATCAAACTCTGACGAGTCCTTTATAGCGTTATCCTTCCTATCGATTTGAAAACCTACAATAATATAGCGCGGATTATCTATTTGCGATAAAGTTATCGCGTTCCACGTAAAAGATTTTGTTTGAGAAACTGCTGTATTTTCATGAAGTTCTCATGCCCTAAACGCAATGCCCACCTCTTTATTTTGATCTCTCGTTTTAACCGATGCCAATTCATACTCAGGCGCGACCTTTAAATATGGAACAACCCATACGATTCCTGTTAATTCTATCTTAGATTTACGATCCGGGACCGTAGCACGTATCGCATTTACATCACTATCAAAACGCCTCAATACTAATTCCTGTCTATTGTTTATGATAATTTTTTTATAGTCTTCAGCAAAACCTAACAACGGTGATAAAGAAACGGTATGTATACATTAAAAGTACCATTTTCATGTAAATCATCTTTATTTTTTCTGCTAACCATCCCGCTATTTAAGCCGATAGAATTAGAGAATTTGTCATTGAGAGAGCATTTTTATAACCGATGTTACGCCCACATTTCTTATCGACGCTACTTCTTGCGCGTTAATAAGATATCGTATGTCCTGGAATAAAAAGGAAACAACAAAAACTACTTCCTAGGTAGTAGATTTTTTCCGTGTGCTCCAACGAGTTTTCCAGAAACAATCAGATAACTATCGCCCGGAACGGTATACATATCTGGTTGATTTATAGGGATTTTAATCTCCTTTTTAATTTTATTCGCTAATGAATAATGATTGTGAAGTTGATTATTTGTTAACGATTCGTCTGAACGTGCTACTTTATCAACTGATAAAAAATTCATCGTTTAGATTCTATATCGAAAAAAATTAAATTTTTATTTCAATAACGTATTGGTGCTTTTAAGTTTCCCCTCAACGATTTCAAATTCTAGGGATTTTAATTTCTCAATGTTTTCTTTAGTAAATTTGAAACGTTTTTTAATATAGATTTCATCACTTTCAAATATAAGTGGCATATCTACATAATAAAAAATTAAAATTCGATTACAATAGATTATTCACATTGTCTCAATTATAATGACACGCTCGTTCGTTCGCCGCGTAGATTTAATAAATTATCATTTTCATCATTCAACGATGCAACTAAATCATAAATATCTCTCACATCTACCGGTAGAAATTCAATATAGAATGGATATTCTTCAATCAGCCGGATCTATACTCAATGGAAACTCATATAAAATACGATCTTCATCTTCATTTCTAAAACTACCCGAAATAATATTACATTTTACACGTACTACATTTACTGGAGCGATATTTATTATTTGATCTAAAAGATGTGTTTTATTCGATTTGAGAATTCTCGGGCCGTAACCCAACAGACAGACGACACTACAATCCTTATCCGAAAATATCTATTCATACAGTGCATTTAATTACATACTGTAATGTACTGCTGTTTGCTCGTAAGGAAATGGTTTTTTAATTTTTTTTTTTTTCATTTCATTCTGTACATATTCACCGATATTTTCAATTTCATAACAGTAACAAAGCCTACTGAATGGTTGACCATTGGCATTTTGAAAGATTGATCGGAGGAGATAATGATTTTTTAATCTCCGAACTATTATCGTCAATTGATAATAGACATGACATAGCTATTTAGGAGAAAAAACAAACATAAACTTATTCACGTAAAAACTCTACACATAATCGACCGCAAATTACATCGTCGTCGGCTGGTATAACTGTATGTTACATTAGATTTCACGAAATAATTCTATCGATTCTGGAGAAAGATGTGCATCATCTATGCTATAAAAATAATCTACATTTTATCGATTTTCCGAAAACAAACCCAATGCGTACCCCGTTTCCGTTTGAACTGTCTAAATTAATTGTAGCACATCCAATTGATTTTTTTAAACTAGTTTTCTTAGCAGTACCACAGCCACCTTTCTATAATTTTAATCTCCCGCCCTTTTTCATTTTCAGTCTACCGCCAAATTTAGATTTAAGTTTCATCGCGTTAGTTACAGCGTAAGCCGCCGCTTATTCAGTTACTACTATCTGGAGCGATTACACATTCCCAAGTTCTTTCAGGAAGCGCTTTATCGGCTTGAGATCTGGTTTTATTGTCTGAATATTTTGAATGAGCTATATCATGCAGTTTATATGCATCATCTAATTTATTAACACCTTTATCGTAACGTTTTATTCATCTATCTAATTTCGTACCCGGGCTGCAATAATTATAACCCGGGATATGAACTTCAAACGGCAACAAATCTACAGCCTTATTCACTATAGAACCGATAATACCGCGTCCTTTCTTCTTATTTTTCTTTACCTTCATATCTATATATAAAAAAAAAAATTATTTTCATTTGAATATAATTTGTAGACACATGTGTCTACATGTGTCTTGATGATATCACACTATATACATTTATATCCATTGATATAAAAATCCAAATTATTCTTGTATATTTAAAAAGAGATAATGGGATATAAAAATAGATTATTTCGCGTTTAATTATACCAAACCGGTTGAACTATAAAAATTTACTATGTTTTATGAAGTACTTTTAATTTTATCATTTCGTTTTCGCGAATCATTTCTGCAACCGTAGATTTAATTTCGTTTTCTACATGTGTCTTGATGTTAGCGGTCTCGAGATTTTCTCTAACGACCATTTGCGATTACATGCTTTGTAATTTGTGTTTTAAGCAGTCTAATGCATCTTTGATAAACTTTAAAGTTTCCTCTGCAGCCTTCTATTTTTCATCCTCTATATAGTTTTTAATGCTTATATCCTGATTTATTTATCTCCTGCTTTAATCGGTCCTAACGTACACACTTTTCAACGAGACTATTAGTGTATTCGTCAAGCATTTGTTAAGCACGTTTAAAATTCAACGCATCCGGTTTTTTTTATCATAATTTCCATCGGCTGTTAACGAAAACCCTATTGCTGGAGGGCCTCGTTTTCCCTTTCCTCGATGTCCTTTATGACCTTATCTTAATCGTGACATTTCTATATTAAAAAAAGATAATAATTAAAAACGAATAACCTATTCGAATTCAATATGATTTGGTTTCAAACGCTCTTGTTTTCAGCGTCATATTCGCCTACGAGTACAATCTATCTACCGATTCGTTTGGATCATCGCAATATAAATAGATTGGATTATAGTTAAATTGAGGATGCAGTAGTCCGCTACCGCTAAAAGATGTGGGTGGTGTTTTACATGGTGAAACAGATCTATCTGTTCGTTTTGGAGAAAAAATCTTTTTAATCACTTCGTTATATTTAAAAGATTTATTCGTTTTTACGGTGCCGGCATCTGTCAAGTGCGCACTACTACGATTTAACACATCTCTCTAAGTTTGCATATCAGTTGTGTGAACTTTTTGTAGGTCTGTATTTTTGTAAACTAACAACTCTAAAAGAACTGGTGTAGCTGAATAGATTATATCTTCCAAATAATTTTATCATCTAAAAATTTAATTTCTTTATTTCCTAATGCGGTCATATCTGTATTTTTATCACACTATATACATAATCCATTGATACTTTTGGACCTGTTTTTAACATTTCTAAATACGGTTTTATAGCTTCTCTATGATGTGCTATTTTTGGATCTATAACTTCTTTACTTGAGGTAGTTTCTTGCCTGTCAGAAACTTGTGTAAATGGAGTGTCTGGCATTTTAAATTTAAACGGTTCTTCACCGCTTTGAGTTTGTTCAGATGGTAACGTTGTTTGCTGAGATAACATGGTTGAATGTCCTACATCTACTTCTTCATCATTATCTGAAAGTTCTAAATCTTATTCCAACAAACTCCGTTCACACCTATCTTGATGTTTTTTTAGATGACCTGACAATCTGTCGTCCAATTCGCGCCATACTCTATCTATATCAATTTCTTCATCAGTTGGAGGGGGAGGAGATGGTTTTGGTTTATCTATTATTTTCTTTTAATTTCATTTGTAGGATCTACTATCGGCTTAAAGAATTTAGCAAATAAAGTAACTTCTTCGGCTAAACCCAACATGAAAGCGCATGTTTACGTTTAAAATCTTTATTCTATTTATCAATTTCAACCGTTTATTTCTCTTATACATTATTCTACATAGAAAAAAATTCAAATTCAAACGATTATTATATTCTCGAAAGCGTTCACGTACAACGCTGCGTTCAATATAGCGTTGTAGTATTCGTTCAGCGATTAATCGACGATTAAACATTTATCGATACCGTTTCTATAGCGACCTTTATTTTTATCACTCTCTTTATCGATAACTAGAAACCATACCGATTCGCATTCCAAACCTGATCGCATAAAGACTTAAAATCGTCAATGGACATGTCAACGTTAACATGTTCATCATAAATGTGTTGTAAATTTAGACCTTGTTGTCCGAATAATATTAGAAAATTGCAATTATCTCGTATTAGTTGTTTTATTATTTTAGAATACTTTTGCGCAAGATAAAAACAATCAATTTTATAGTGATGACCTCTCACAAAATAAGCACCGATAGTGCCTTGTTTTTCTTTAATTAGACCTCCAGAGAGGATGGCCACATCCAGGACGGACAGCGTTTTGTCGGAGTCAATTCCCCGAAGGTCCTGATGAAAGTTGTGGCTGATGAATGTAGACTCTCTCGAGTGACATACATGCCACCACGACAGAGGCACGTTTACTGGTGGAGGTCAGAGTTAGAAGAGTTACGCAAACGCTCCTGGACCAAGACGAGGGCCAACCAGCGTGCTAGAGCTAGAAACTCTGCAGACACGGAAGGCCTGCAGCAAGAGTATCTGGCGGCGAAAGCGTCCCTCGTGTGGACGACAAAACGGGCTAAGAAACGGTGCTGGAGGTGCAACCAGATCGATGATGACTCGTGGGGAAGAGGATTCCAAATTGTTACTGAGCTGTTCGGCAGATCATTGCCCGTACTAACGGAAGAGCAAGTGCGGGCTACTGTTATAACACTCTTACCGCCCGGAGAAGCCCAGCCTAGAGAGGAGATTGTAGCTGATCACATCGCCTTTCAGAATTGAAGAGTTTATCCGGGGCGTGAACTACTGGCTCACACAATTCCTGACCGGCCATGGGGTCTTCCGCGCCTACCTGTGTGGTAGGAGGAGGGCAGATAACCCCTGCTGCCCTTGCAGGAGAGGTTATCTGCCCCAGGGGTTGCGCGCAGGGGTTGCGGAGCTCAAAGAGTTTTTATACTATCGCAGGGTTCGAGGCGAGGGTTCTTCAGAAGGATCAGGAGCTCCGAGATGAGAGACAGCCCTCTGCGGAGTTGCCGTTTGCATAAGCTTGCACGAGTGCGCGGTAGCGATGAGACACGGGGACTTTCCCATCCCCAAGCGAAAAAGACCGAGTCTTGCCGGGAATGCCCCACTCGGGGTGTCCCGTTTTGAGGAATTGGCATAAAGACCGAGTCCCGGTTTCCGGATTGGAAATCCAGGGACGGCATAGCCGAGCCTGGTGGATCCTACTCTGGGGGTTTGAGGCGGGCGAACTGAGATCCGACCGGCGGGAAGCCCGTTAGAGTAAAGGATACTCACCTGGGCTGTGTAATGCTTAACTGCAGGATCCGGCCCGGGGAGAAGAAAAAAATGCTACCGCGCATGTGTAGAAAAACAGTAATTTGGATTAAGTGGAGATCAAAGATCAATGCTATTGTAATATCTATCTAAACCTATATATATATATATATATATATATATATATATATATATATATATATAAAATTAACTAATTATTATTTCATTTAATGAATGATTGAAAGCTGACGTCATCTTATAAGAGACGGGGGATTCCCCATGACGTCAGCAACAGTCTATTATGTTTAATGCATATCCCAGATCATTCAGTAAAATCATTATTTGTTAATGTACATTTCTAGTATTTTTTTCAACCTCAAACCCCTTTTTACTACGTATTTTTCAATAAACATACTCCTTTACCTTGTAAATTTAACTGAAAACGCACTCTATTCACGTGAAAACATGCACCGTCAAATGGACATCATTACTTTCAGTCAAAATGGCGGGTAACCCAAGGTCTACGTACTACTATTGCAGGACTTTAGAAGAAAGGAACTGAGAGAATCGAAGGTTGAAATCGACGATTCCAATGTTCTCTCTTTAAAGAAAGCATTTTTTTCAACCCGAGAACTTGAAATAGAATTTATTAATGTTCCTCTTTACAAGTCAAAACGTTAAATAAAATCAAAAATATATATAGGGTGGAATTAAAAAAATGGCACCTGTGCGTTAGATAATACAAGTAAAAGTAGAAACAAAACTAAATGTTTTGCATAAATATTCTCAGGCAACCTACATCCTAATATAATTTTACAAAAAGTCGAAATGGGATTCGGTCCGTTATAGTCACTGAATCTTTTTTGGTACAATAACTTGCAATCATATTAATTATTGAAAACTATTAATAGAATTTAGTAGTATGTACGATGAGATTATTTAGCAAATACCAAACCATAAACTTCCGCCAAAAAAATGAAAATAATATCTAACATAATGAATCCAATCGCAGAAGAAAATTCTATGCACAATAAACGATTCATTTCAGATAAATTACTTTGTCCGTGGTTGAACTAATGTACTTTAAATTAAAATTTACCAAATAAATCATGTTTTCAATCGATTTAGCCGCTTCCACTTAGCTAATTTTTGAATAAGAGTGTAATTTATATATGTCTTTTTAAACGTCAGCTAAAGGCAATTTAGAATTGGTCGATTAAAGTTGTTGACAATAAGTTACGTCATACTAAATCTGGTGTGTTCTGACTGAAAGTTAATTAGAGACAGCCACACCCGGAAGAATGTATCTTTGACATCTGCGTTTGGAATATACTTTTGTAATGAATGGATACCTCATATGATATAGTGATGTTCCAAAATATTTTTTGAATAACTGTCATTAATTGTGATATAAGGAATACTGTATATTTAAATTAGAGTATGTAACTAGCTTTTTTTTTTTTGGTGATAATGTGATCGAAATTAAAGAATATTCGTAAATTAAATTTCTTTGAAATCAATAAAGATTTTTATTTGGCTTTTAATCGACCATCTGTTACTTTTCGTTTCTGCTAACAACTTAATAAATTGGAGATTCAAATAATTTCGTTATTTTTTGTAATATGGAATCATATTATGCAACTGTTTTTATAAGAAATGTATTATAACAGCCGTTTATTTTTTAAACCTTTTTATTTAGTGAGTATCCCTTTATAATTCCTAAAATATTTATTTGCATTGAATGCATGTATTACAATATAAGAAGGTAAATCTAATTGCTTCGTTAATGTTTATATATTTAAAGAAAAACGAATTTTTGGTACTACATTTCAAAATTTTGGTTTTCATAGTTTTTCGTAAAATTTTAATAATATAAAGCAATAAGGAATTCTACTAAATTTGTTGCTCAGGTAATAACCTGCCTGGATATTCCCATTTAATAATAAAAATATTATCGTTTCTCATCGGATCATTAACAATATTTAGTATATTAAACTTGAAAGTCTGTAATAATTTCAGTTAACAAATTATAACCTCGGTTGTACTTGCTGAAATATGTTATTTCTTATTTTTTTAAATTATTTAGACTAATGAATATGTAATAGTTTTTAAATCTATTTTTAATTACTGAATTTAACCTAGACATATTTTTTAGGTTACATTTCATAAATAATAGATATTAATTAATTTGAGCAAAATATAACAAAATATCAAAACATAGATAAAATTACAACTCACTGATAGGTTGACCTATATATATCTACTTAAAATAGGATTTTGATCTGTCACGTCGTCGTCTGTCATATAATAACTTTGAAATCAATTTTATAGCTGACTTTGCATCTAAATATTTTATAAACCTCGATTCCAAGAATAATTAAATTTATTAAATTTCTCTGTAGTATCATTAATTTCAAACCGGCATATAAAAAAAGTATGCGATTTTTCGATGTAATGGAAGACAATATAAATTAAAAAAAGTAGGTTTTCTGTTTTTTTTTTTTATTTCATAATTCGTTAATCAATTTCAATGAAATTTACAAGAAAATAACATTGAAAACCTCCATACAGATTCAATAAGATAAACTTTTAAAAATATAAATTTCAGATTATTATTCAAACTTTTTAAAACACAATAATCAAAGGAAACTACTGGAATAAGCACAGATACAATATCAAAATCAGTTAATTCGTTCTTTATCAATATATCCAGAGTGATTTAAGAAGAATGTAACAAATTTTGAGGACATGTTCGGCTGTTAAAAATAAAAAAGTGCATATAAACATAGGTTCGGATACTCTTCGTTACCGAGTGTTGGCTGAAAAAATATTTCACCTGATTTTTGAGCCTTTGGGTCCCAAATTAAAAGGTAAATTTAGTGAATTTATTTGAAACCCGGCCTAAAAAATTGCTTTGTTTGCATTTGTTGTTTTAAAACCAATTATTTTGACTCCGAAGTATACAGTGCCTTACTTATACCGAAGGCGCAGGAATCATTTGCTAGCTGGCATTTGCTAACGAAGCGTTTTCGAATCTATGTCTATATGAACTTTCTTCTATATTTTCACCAGTAGACATGTCCTGAAAGTTTGTTACATACTTTGCGAATCACTTGTGTAACCTAGCTTATAAAAAAATTTACCAAAGTTAACGATAACACTATCATTACATATAGTCAAACTGTACGGGCATATATGTTTTAAATTACTCTTCGAATTGAGTTAGTTTTTGAAAATATCGAAATTATAGATCTACGATGGAAGCCAAATTATGAAATTAAACTTAATAAACATTGGGGAAGAAATACGGTGTCTCTAACGTATTTAACGTTAAATACATGTTAAAAATTAACAGTAAACATGAATAATTAGCCAAGAAGAGGAGCAGGAATTTTGTAAAATAGTACACTATTTTTGTCAGAAATTTAGTTTTAAAGAAATGTAATTTAACAAAACTAATGTAAATAATACATCACATTAACATACAAAACATAAAAAAACTAAAAGTAACACATAAAATCAAAAAGGTACAAACTTAGCCTTCCGAACAAAACATAATATGCAAAAGACAATTTAAATCTATTTTAATCTTTTACTGAAACTTTACTACTAACTTGGTTTATATTATTCTACTTTCCGGAATCCTGCTCAATCATTTTACTTTATATTCTTTTCACAATAGTATTTCGTTGCTGTTTTTTAAAAGCTATAAGCATATTATATGTACATATACGATACTAGTCGGTCAAGGCTTGCTTTGCTCGCCTTCCCGTCTATCCAACGAGCGGAGCGCCCTGGATCCCCGCTACGTTTGTTATCCTCATGGCTCACAGCCATGGATCACAGCCATGAGGCTGATGGTGCCATGAGGGTGATAAATAACAAAGACTGAAAAGCTCTTTTTCCTCCAACATTTCCCACGTTTATGGCAAAGGAGCTCATGCTGAGACAAATAAACTGCTTTTGGTTTCGCCTTTTCATTATCCTAGAATACACTATAACTTGGGAAGGGGTCAGGGTAGCTGAAAACAGGGAAGCTGAAAATCGGATTTGTTATAAAATACAAATTATAGTATTTTTATGCAAAAAAACAAATAAAAACGGTATTAGGTCGTCGTCGTCAAAGAAAAACAATCATAACTTCACTCTCAAGAGAGCTAGGATCTCGATCTACGGCTTAAAACCTTCCCTGGGATTACGCGAACGTATTCTGAAAATGTGTAAGCAATCGGTCGGTTGATTCTCATATGATGCTGTTACAAATACAAAAATCACCACAAATTTTCTCATTTATATATTAGAAATCAAATAAATACTAAATATAAAATAATCAAGACCTTAAAATTAAATAAAACCTACAATGGAAACAAAAGTACGTCCGATGATCTTAAAACAAAATTACAAGGCCACAAAAAACTGATTACGTAACAAAAAATCATAGCTGTGCCAGTCAAGGTGTAAAAAATCATCGCTTACATAAAATAATTCGCTTAATTACATAATTACATAATTTTTTCGCTTACAGAAAAAAATAGTACAAGCTAAATTGTAAATTAAATACGAATTAAAATAACGATAAAATTTAAAAGAAAAGTAAAATATTTAAAAGCAGCTAGAAGGAATTTATTACTTTTTTCTACAGGAATTAGTCATTCTGAATGCTCCGTAAAAAACACAGGATATTAACAAGTATATCTTGTGTTCTTTAACATATTGCAAACACAAAGAGAAAATTTTAAATTACGCCGTAAGGCCACACTACGTAGATAATCAAAGAGGATATGGCCATCTCAAAGCGGCAGTTACATCTTCTAACTATCGTGGCGTCAGTTAATTCTATCAACCTGAGTGTTTCTCTTACTGTATATGTTCGGTTTCTACATGAGAAATGACATCCTCCAAGTGATTAATTCAACTGGAGGAGCACCAAGTCAGCATAATTTCCTTAATACCGCGGAGCTTGTTTTCGACAATATTAGATTCGCTTGAAAAAAATATCTGAAATACGATTTGTAAAAGCCACTTAACTGCAAGCCGCTTTAACCGTGTGACTCCCTGGCAGCTCGTCATGTTACCGGCCAAAGCCATTGCACGTGCTCTCCAGTGTTCGATGCGGGTTTGGTGATCGTACTTTAACATCTGTGGCGACTTACCAGGCGTTCCTGGTTACTCTGTTTTCAGATGTTACGGAGGGTGAAACAGAAGTCGGCGTTAGGGCGGGTGAGACATCATTCCCTGGCGTACGGGCTGTGGAACCCGTAGATATAGACCGAGTGGTCTCTCGAATGGCACTGAGATAGGCACCGGGCATGGACCAACTTAACCCGGATATTTTCTATCATCTGCTGCCCGTCATAAGAGAGCCGCTTGGCAGGCTGCTCTCGGGGTGCCTAAGCTGGGGATGCTTTCCGACTTGTTGGAAAGTGGCTTTGGTGAGGGTGTGCTCTTAAAATCAGGAAAGGATCCGAGTAAGGTTGGCAGTTACCGACCCATCAGCCTCTTGCCGGTAATCGGCAAGTTGCTTGAAAGTCTGGTTGTGGAACGGCTCTGGGAAAGATCGATATGAACTCACTTCCAAATCGAGGCCAGCATGGCTTCATGAAAGGGGTTGGCACCGAGGACTGCATCTTAAATGCTCTTGCCGAGGTGGAAGGCGCCGACTGTAAATATGTTTTGTCAATTTTTATTGACATAAAGGCAGCATTTCCTTCATTCTGTTGGAGTTCTATTCTCTATGAATTGGAACGCCGCAATGTCCCCGTAGCCCTGCAGGCCTAAGTGCGTGACTATTTGTCTAACCGTACGGCTCTGTTTAGAGATAGCTGTGGAAACGTCCGTACCAGGGGAAGCCCGCAGGGGAAGGTGGTACCAGGGGAAGCCCACAGGGTACCGTTCTAGATCCCCTGTTGTGGAATCTGGTATTTGACG
Source organism: Lycorma delicatula (assembly GCF_047948215.1). NCBI lineage: Eukaryota > Metazoa > Arthropoda > Insecta > Hemiptera > Fulgoridae > Lycorma > Lycorma delicatula. Next base: position 91,877,628 of record NC_134464.1, read on the forward strand.
GATTTCAGAGACTGACATTCTCAGAAAGGGTCACGGCCCAGGCTTTCGCCGATTACTGTCTCCTGTTAGTTCGTGATAATTCACGACCGAAAGCTAGAAGACCGGGCGCAGGTGGCTTTGTCAACCGCGGATGGCTGGATGGGCACGCAAAATTGAAAGATTTCTGTGCCCAAGACGAAGTTTATGCTTCTCAAGGGTGCAGAGAAATTATCGTACAGTCGTAACCCTCACATTAAGTATAAAGGCTGTGTGATCAGCCGAGTTAGAGTAAGTACGTAGGTGTTTTGTTCGATGAGAAGTTTCTGTTTAGCAACTACATTAGGTAAGTAGCGGCGGACGCCATCTCTGTGATGCACAAGCTTAGGAGGATTGCTCGGGCTGTCGGGCCGTCATTTGTACATGTTGTACCGAGGTGTCTTCGAAAGTATGGTCTCTTATGCTGCGTCCGTTTGGGCGCCTAGGTTAGACAGAAATAGGGCACATATTAAGAATTTAAGGAGTGCCCAGCGCAGAGCATTAATAGTCTGCACTGGTGTTTTTAAAACTACCCCCTACGAGGTTACCATAACTATAACTGCCAAATGTGAGGTAACGAAAACCCTCATGGAACTTGCAGCACATTCGTGATAGCCCTAAGGTCAATGGATTTTGTACCCTAAGCAAAAAAATACTATGGCCCGTTCTTCTTTCTGGAAGCCGTAAATGGTATCGTTTAACTAGACAAATTTTTTAATTCCTCAGTTAGACGTTGATAATCAAGATGAACGCCATCTTATTGAGCTAAGATTCGAATTAACACCGCAGTTGCAGAGATAACGCCCGACTTGCTGGATACAGTCGGAATGAAATCGACTTCAGGTGGAATGTATGACGTGTTACAAATGGAAGCCATATCGAACCAAATGTTGGGTGATAAATTTTACGTGTTTTTCTATAAAAATAAGAAACTTAACCTGGCGTGTAAGTTATCTCAGTAAACTTTTATATGCTTTTAATGCTGTGAAGTCCTTTTTAAAACACTCGGTTATTTTACACATAAGACTAAGCCTATTTATGAAATACTTTAATTAAAGAATTACTAAATGAAAAGACACAATTGAAATTTAATGTAATTTTCGACCGCATTTTGAATATGAAATTTATCTGAATTAAAATAGCCTTAGTAATGATAAGAAATAAGAATACTATTAATCAGTGATGATGGGTACAAAATTTATTGAATACATTAATGAAGTAAGGTTAGAAAATTTCGGCAAAATTATGGACAAAAATTAAATTTTCACCTCCTATTTAAAATCTAAGATAACAAATAGCAATAACATTCTGATAAAAAGTTTTTTTTTTTTTTAAAACAGCGCTTTTTAAAAATAAACTTTGTGAAAATTTCTTACCGATACTAAAAATAAATAAAAATTTAGAATTGTAATTAAAAACATTTCATATATTAAAATTTTATCAGGCTCTTACAAAACATTTTTAGAAAAATTATGCTTTGATTTTTTTGAAAAATTACGAAAATTATCTGAAATATTTTAGTTCATTTTGCTTTCTTTATAACGTTCAATTTGTTTTATCTTTTAATAAAAAAAAAATAATAATAATAATTGATGAAATTATTTACGCCCTTCCCTTCTTGACGTGGTTGCGACGTGACACCACCACTGACTTCCTTGTACGCTTATTAAACTACATATACACATATTTTGCTGCACTTCATTTAAACTTATTTCATTTGAAAGTAAGATATGATCCTTCTTTAATAAAATGCACAGTTACACAATTACATTTTGGTGGACAACAGATGCATCACATGTTTTTGTGGTGTTCGTATCAGCATTTTACATTAGTTTAGATATTAATTTTGTTTCACGTCAAGTAGTGACGTGGTGTAAGTAAGAACGTGTCGGATCCGTAACCATGCAGACATCGGTTTAAAGTTTTAACTTTTTTTTAAATTTAAATGTATTGATTTATTAATAAATTATTAACCTCTGTAAAATGTTTTGAATTAAAATGAAAAGTTATTTCACTAATAACTTCTGATTTTATTTTTTACGTTTACTTTTCAATCGGAGGTTAATAATGATTAATAAATCAATGTATTTAAATTAAAATAAAAGTTAAAAAAAAGGAAATGACATCGGATTCGAACCGATTTGCCTTTCCCTTGTAAGACATTTATTTCGTTAATTAAAATATCATTTGACTATAACTCTGGAACCGATGAAAATAAGTATCACTTATATGATATATCGTTGAAAAGCTTTCAATGAGGGCTTATTACTGCAGTTAAGAAAAAATAAAAAATTCAAAAAATTGGATTTTTGGCTTTTTAGACGCTTCTGGTCCAATCGATTGCAATCAAAAGGGGAAATGCACAACTAGATATTACAACAGTTCTAAATCCAAAATTTCAACATTCTACGGCTAATCGTTTTTGAGTTATGCGAGAAACATACGAACATATGTACGTACGTACAGATGTCACGCCGAAACTAATCAAAACGGATTTAGGAATGGTCAAAATGGATATTTACGTTGAAATCTGAAAACCGAAATTTTTCGCGATTACAATATTTCCTTTACTTCGTTCAAGGAAGTAAAAATCATACTAAAATATGAAATAAATATCTATAAAGCTTGTCCAAACTTTATCTTAGTTTTCTCTTCTTTTTATAACTGTTTAATCTAGCGCTTGTTTCAACCACAATATATTTCTTACATCCTACTTTTTACATTATTTGTTTAAAATTATTATATTCTGATTATTGTCCCCTCTTACTCATTTATTATCTTTTAAACTCACTTCCATGAAAATAATAATAATAAATAATAATTGAACAGTAACCAATCTTAATATTTTTATGTTTATTACCATATAAACATTATGTTGGTAATAAAATAAAACTGAACTCGAGTTTATTGAGTTTAACGTGTATAAATTATTAAGAATATACATTTTTTTAATAAATACTTCTTTTTCTTTTGTTTTGAATCGAAGAGAAAAAACATATTTAGCCTCTCTCTATGTAACCCATAAGGGAATTTATACCACAAAAGGTTCGTCGTACGGGTATATAAAAGCATCATTCGCGGCAACGGTAACAGCATCAAAACCTGAGAGACACGCCCTTATTAAATATTCCATCATGTCAAGCGTGAGATAGGATCAAATATTTCGTCACGCATAAAACTGACATCCTACTTCTTTCACCGATCCATTTCGTTGTCTACAACTAAATTTTCTCCTATGAAACAGGCTATAAAAAAAAGATAAATTCGTATAATTTCAATTTTATTTTATTCTTAATACATTTTAATAAATAAAATTGTGAGATATGTTTCTATTAATACGTATATATTTTATTACGTAAGTTTTTTATGTTACTTTATTTTACGGTTATTTTATTACCGGTAAATTTTTTATTGGCTTCTCATTTAAATATGCATGCGTGCGTTTAGCGACAGTTAAATTATTGTAGCATTAACAATGCGATTTAAAAATCACTGACGATCTTTGAAATAAAAATAATAATTTTTTATTGATTTTAAATTTAGTTGATAAAAAAATCGCCTTGGGCAGTTAAAATGAAATATTCTGTATATATACGAAGTTCTCTCGTGACTTATTGTAGTTGCGAAACTAATGAAAAACGTTCATATAAACATGTCCTAATTTGCGAGTTACGGCTAGTGAAAATTTCATTCTTGTTTCAGCTACTTTGGTGAATGAGGTCGTACTAAAAATTTTGAGACGTTAATTAAGGAGCAGAATTAGTGATTTCTTGTGGTTTTAAACATGACAAAATTGAGTAAAATGGGTTCTAGAACCATATCCTGTAGTAGTTTGAGAAATGTTGGGTGAAAATCAATAAATTGGGATTAATGTTTAAAATAAATGATAAGATTTTATATTAAAAAAAGTCGCACAAGAATAAATTAAAAAAAAAAAAATGTGTTTTCATCTTATGCGGTCCGATTTTACTAATAAGTCCTTCTGTCATTAGTTAAGTTGTAGAGACATCGTACAAGACCGGTTCATGCAAACCTCCTTAACCATTTCACACTAAATATATACTGGCTCTACAGTCCCTAGCCTTCTGTATCGTTAATTAAAATGTTGGGATATTTGTAATTTTTTTGAAACCACAAACTACTTTGAGAATGTAAACAATCGTATTAAAAATGTTCGGATCTCTTGTCTCTGATCTCCTTAATATTCACAGGCTTCTTAGCCTACTAGATGGTTTACCTTTTTGATGCGTAAAGATTAAAAATATTTTTATATTCCAGAGAATTTGTTTGTTTTAAGATACGAGTGAAATATCAATGGTTTCATCAATAGTCAGCTACACTTTAGCTCCTTTTCATGTAAAAAAAATATTATCACGCTTTAATAACCGCTTTTCGAATGCACCTTTAACCAGCGTTTCTCAACTTTTCAGTATTTGCGACTCAATTATCAATCATAATTTTCATCGCGCTCCCCTCTCTTAAAATAACAATGCATACAGTAATAATGTAGTATTTTGACGCTAAAGCTGTATGCACTACGACCTTAATTACAATCCTTACAAATTACAAAGAATAAGTAAATTTATTGATATTTGGCGACATCGATCCGCTCCATTGACAAAACCAGAAATGATGCCTCTCTATTGTTCTCTGTCTTACGTTCACCAAATCGGACATTCTCGCGGCTTCGCAAAAAGTTCCGATTTGTTTGGAACATTGCCGGACCGTCTGTGCAAACGTGTATAAATGCTGCACCTCGTTCAATTCCAGTCAGCCTCAGGGGTCGGTCCTTTTATCGCTGTATTAAAAAGGCTGCTTACGCTAGTGACACGTATACTGTTTCAATTGCAAATAATTTTTCATTATCCTGTGAAATAGAATTTAAGCAAAATTATGTAAAATAGCAACACAAAAGTGAAAATTCAATTTATCGTTCTTGATCGGCTAAACTGAAACGAGGGAAATATATACAGCCTAATATTTTTCTTTTCTTAGTTTACACACATTGAATTACAATGAGAAGTCAAGTTGCCAAAATCGATTACTCATTTTTTCGATTCATGTAAGCCCCCAAAGAGTTATTGAAAGCCAACGTGTCAAGAATGTACTGACAGTTATAATATTATAATCACTGATCGAAATGATTTCAATATTCATCAGTATTACATTCAGTATTATTCACGGTTTTAGAATTGTACAATATTTACGTGTTTACAAACCGATAAACAAAATGCGAAATTAAAAAAAAAATCTGTTTCAAATATTTATAATTTTTAATTAATGGGTACATTTATTGTTGTTCTTAACTAAGCGATAAAAAAACGTAAAAAGAATGAAATTAATCCGTTAAAAGTAATTAAATTTCAATTATTGACGTAATCGATAAGAAATAAGTTTAGTTGGTAAATTATTAAATTCAGTAAAAATGAATTTATCGAATTTTTATTTCAATATGATACGCTAATTCTTCAAAACTTACGTGAAAAATTATGTCATTATTACTACGTAAAAATATATTAATACCTACCAATATTAAATTTATTTTAATATATTACCTTAAAAAATTAATATATATAATCAAATTTACCAACTGAAAAAAAAAAATTATATATGTGTAAATTAGTATCCGCCTATCTCCGTGGAGGAGGGGTAACGTCTCGGCCTTCCATTCTCCCGGGTTCGAATCCCAGTCAGTAATAACATTTCTCATACGCTACGAAATTCCATTTCCTCATTCCACGTACGGGCTTCAAGTTTATGTGGTGAAATTATCAAGCGAAAAAAAATTAATTGATATTGAAAATTTAAATAAAAAAATTTAACCTTTTTATATAATGGAAACTTGATTTAATGAAATCAGGTTCTGGAATCTGAAAATAATTTTTTACATTACCAAATATAATAAAAAAAGTAATAGCCATTGTTGTATGAGGAGGCAGAATAAAGAAAATCATGCACACAAATAAGCAAGCGTGTGTTCGTGAAATTAAATGAAAAATGTAGTTAAATATAGAAAATATTTCAAGAATTGTAAAACAATAATGTTTCCAACGCGAAGCGTCTAATTTAGAAAATTCATCTTCGGCAATCTCGTTGAACATGGTTAAAGTCAAAAGTGACATTATGTGGCTTCCAACGTAACGTTTTATTTCAGACCGATCCATTTCAATAGGGTTTAAGTCTGGGTGATAGGGAAGTAGTCGGAACACTTCATGTCCGTTTTTCTTGGTATTTCATCAAACAAACACTATGTAAAATTCTTTATTTTTTTAAATTGTCTCGAATAGTTAGAGGTTTTAACATAGCAGATGAGAATGGAATGCAATAATTACGTAAACAGTCCTGCATTTCCTGTTTTTTTTTTGTGTTGGATGCGGGTAATTTTTCTTGCAATATTCTGTGATAAGAAGCGTTGTCTAAAATTATAACTGAATTTTCAGGAAGATTTTTCATTAATACTTCATTTTTAGTAATTTTTTTTAATTTTTATTTTTTTGCAATTATTTACATTAATAGAATAGTGGTAATCACCAGTTGTTGCACTTGCTTTCCAGGTTAGTAATATGTCCGGAATAAATCGCATTTTACCCCCAGCATGAATAATAATTTACTGTCTTTAGAAATTAGAGTCCTCCCATTGAATCATTCCACCATGATTTCAACGACGTATGGCAAAATATATCTTTCATCAAGATATAACATTCGGCTTGCTTTCGGATCTGAATTTTTTGATCGAGTTTACGTTCCGCATTCGTTTAATCCTAATGTCGTGATGTTCAATAACAAGTTTTCTGTTGTTTTCAAATGCACTGCCGAGGGCATGGCTCCCATGCAGCCGTGAGGTGTAGCGGCATCTCGACGATGATTGAAATAGAGTAAATGTCACTCGGGACTCTACGATGGAGCTGAGTGGAAGTAAGAGGTCTGCCCGCCTCTCCCTAGTGGACCAGACCCGAGTCCGTAAATTAAACTAACTCCGGGGTATGAACTAAATGAGTTCACTAAGGGAGCTAGGAGTAAACTCCGTTGTTGCGAGCAACATTGCTGGTGGTATGTTATTATTTCTATTGCCTATATCCAAGCAACATTTACAAATTGGCTCTGTAAACTGTAGAACTAGATCCGATGTTCGTGCTTCCGCGAACTCGGTTAGCTAGTTTAGAGGGCAACGATGTAGGACATTAAAGATGTTCGTATGAGGCCTGCAGCGAAGGCAAAAGCTGAGTTATAAAGCACCGATGTAAATGTCTACCGAGGCATTTACATGGGTGGCATCCCAACCGAGGCCTGGCTTATTACTGTGAGGTGTAATCTGTTGATGTCGTATAAGACGACTCCCGTTAAAGCCTATCAGGGCTATTACGAGCGCAGGATGCGGCCGGGGGGGGGGGGTGTGGCGACCGGAATCGTCACAAGGTGGTCGTCTTCCCCGACGGGGGTTGGGATGTTGTTTTCAGTTTTTTCCCATTTGTAACCCAACTGTTTTAGTACCTTTCTTAGGCTTCTTTTACTTTCTGAGAATCCTATTGAATCTTTCAGATGCACTAGCAATTTTGGGACGGTGGCAATCGTTTATCTTTCAGATGAAATTCATTTACGGTCCTTCTCACTAGGTTAAATGTCGAAATCGTATAGGCCTCTTACCGGTTTGTCGCAGATTTTATATTTTCTTGGTGTGTAAAAGAAGTAGAAGCCTCTGATTGGCCTAATATTCTTGCAATTCTTTAAATACCTCCTTTTCTTTTCCTTACTCTTTGAACTTGGAATCGTGATATTTTACATACAGCTGCTGTTCTTTCTTCGACTTTTGAATTCAAATATTATGCGTGTCATCACTTCCCGACTTTTTGAATTTACTTGCTTCTTCTTTAATTAATTCGTACACCTTGATTAACTTCTGATCTTGCCGATTTAATTTCTTAAGAGTCACGGCGGGTTTAAGTTCATTCATCATGCTTGCAACTATTGATCAAATAAAAATTAAACGTCTGTTATTTATTCATTGCTGTATATCAAGAAAAGCAAAACGCAGCACTGGCGAAAAGCACTCAGATGAACAAATATAACTGAACGTTATTATTAGGCGAAGTTTTAAACTTTAATGTATTCTATACATAAATATAATACTATATAATACATGGTTTTATTTTGCGTATGTGTTTGCTATCGATGGATATCTTTACTGTTAGTTAGCTAATTATTATGATTAATTTATAACAATAACTCATACTTTCAAAATTGTTTAATTTTATAGGAAGTGTTGACTTTACATTATTGTCAACATATGCATAGTTTGTTATTTTTAATCGCTAGCCATAAATTTTCGTAATTTAGATTTAGAAATACCTATAACATTTTCAAACAATAATTCAGCGTAATTTTATTTTAATTGTAATTAATATTATAAAATTAATTATTAAATTGCACTTAACATCGATTTGGGATAACATTTCTTTGTTAACTAAGATTTACTTTTAATGTAAATTGTAAAATGATTGGGATTGCATCATGAACAGATTTAATATTCCATTTTGTAAACACAACGATAGGAGAATTGTTTGTAGAATCGTCGATATACAACATATTAGCTGCTTGACTACAAGTTTCAGATTTCATGCTCTTATTATACCTATAGGGAAAAGTGCTTTTGAAATTTAAAAAGATTACTTACAGTACATCCGAACCCATTTTAATTGCTTTTTTGTGGAACGGATTGCAATGCGAATCTGAATCGTAGTTGGTCAGATACAGTTTTTAAACGTGGTTGGGAAGAAGAGTGTAACAAATTAAATGACAGACATAATGAAAAATAAAGTAGAAAGAACACGATCAGTAGTGGAAAAATTTATGATCTAGTACAACCATGTTCTTTGACACCGTAAGGATACACCCCTTCTAGGTCAAGGTCAAAAATACCCTCCTCCTCCCCAACGAATGGACAAGGTGCCATCTTGTCCCCGTAACTCTTCATCTTTGCCACACCAATCCACCACATCGGCTCTACTCCTCCGTACCATCGTCTTCGCCCTTCAACCATCTCTAAAAAAATAATTAAATTCAAGCTGGTTTGAACAAAAATCATTGTACAATGTTATGAAAGTGGCTTTAATAAAACTACAATAATTAAGCTCATACTAATGTTTAATTCCTTTTAATTTCTAAAGAAATGATATAGGTGAGAATTAGAATGAGTTTGTTTTTAAGCACAAAACCTAACCCGAGTAACTGGTAACTATTCGTATTATAATTCAGTACGGAAATGATTAAACTACATAAACGTTAGGTTGTGGGGATCACGATTTTATTTTTAATTACTGGATTAATTTTTCATTCACAAAGTTACAGAATAAATTGTTTCTAATCTCTTTTTTCGGTTTCGGATTCAATTAAATATTAAAATAATCAAATAGATACTGCATTTTTAATATCAACAGTCACATTTGTAACAAGATGTTCTTTGTTTATACAATTTCTATTTAGGAACAACAAACCACATTGAACATTTTTGTTCTACACAGTATCAAATTATCTGATATATCCTGATGGACATGTACAATAATATATTAAAAATTAATTGAAAACTATGTACCGTTATTGCTAGCTCGGAAATGGAAGTGCCACTGAGAAATTATTTATCTTTAAACGCAATTTTGAAAATTCAGGTACTGCTTTTTAAGTGCGTAATACCTTTTATTGACGTTATTATGATAGGTAAAATTTCATCGCTTAGAAGAAATCTATCTTAAATGTATAACTTTTAGGGCTATATCATACTTACTTTTTCGAAATATTTACATTTACTCTTGAAATGTAAATTATACATATGTAAAATTATAATAAACTTTTATAATTCATATCAGCCGTCCATTAATATCTATGAATAAAAAAAAAATTACCAACAATTACAAATTTCTAACCGTACAAAGTCATTTGAAAATGTATTTGAAAGAGTGTTCCTTTAAAACATTAAATTAATGAGCGTAAAAAAAAGATACATGATCTAATAATGACGAATGGATTTAATCAACACAAACCGACACCGATAAACAAATTTGAACCACTGGTACTACACGCTTCATCTTAGTGTGTGAATAGACTAATCCTCTTCTTACCAGCATGGAACTCATTCGAATAATGCAATAATATCTTGTTCAGACAAAATAATTACACATCTTATAGTACACCTCAACTTCGTATAAAAAAAAGTAAATTTTCGCACGTAAAAATAAAGTAAGGTAAGGATCTGATCAATTAAACGCGTTAAATTTCAACCAATTCGATTCCTGATTTTGCAACCCACAATAGACTGCATGTATTTAATCGATTACAATTTCAACAGTTTCACCACACTTTTCCGACAAATTATTTCATAAACATATATATATAACATTTTAAAAAAAGTAGGAGCCCATACTTTGTTGTTAAGTAGCGGCTGTATATACACTGTATTAATAAAATTCTATGAACGTGTCATTCTAAAACGAAGAGTATATATTAATTTTCATTCATTTTTATGTTCCTGTTTGTGCATTTGCATAAATATAAACATCACACACACACACACACGCGCGCGCGCGCACGTGCGCGTCGGGCGAAGTTGTTGATAACTTTTTTAATTCAATTAGTGAAGGAAGTGAAAACAGTCACAAAATTAACAATCGCATAAATTTTGAAATCAATTTAAATAATTTCAGCCATATCTCAATTTAAAAATTGTGATTCCGATTTAAACAAGTGATATTTCGTTTCGTTCACAATAAAAGGCATAATACGGAACATAATCCGATAACACTACTAATTTTGGAACTATTAATAATTAAATAATTTAAATGGTCGCCATTTTGGAGGATGTTGTTCGGTACATATATAGAAAATCTCATTAAAATACCTATATATCCTTTCTTTTAAGTACACAAGATTGTCGAATAAAATAACTATATCGACTAAATGGAGAATGCAGGGAAAATAAAATGAGATTCTAGCTAAGTTTATATCTTTATCACTACACATCTATATACCTATAAAGTTGCTTGTCCGGACTGACTGACATTTATCAACGTCTAACAAAACGTACAGAAGATAAATTTATGAAAATTTGTATATATGTCCTATTTATGGTTTAAGTGCACACCAAGAAAGGATTTTTTGGAAAGGATTTAAAATGAGTAACAGTGAAATTTACTAATTTTTTTTAATTCTTGGTAAAAAAATGAAGATATCAGTCTGATTTTAGGTCTGTAACATATTCATGTAAATGTCTAAAAAATAATTTCTAGATTTTAGGGTTAAAATGGATTTTGAAATTGTTTGGGGGTGAAGAAAGGTAAAACGTCCGACTATACTGCACGATATATTAATCGATTTGGGGTTGCAAATACTCTTCAGATAATATTTAAATACCGTTCTCTAGTTTTTTGAACTTTAATATTTTAAGGGGTAAAAATATAAATTTTGTTTTGCATTTCTGCCGTTTTACGCTACCGCTATTCAGTTTATCTTTATGAGATTTGGTAACATTATGATACTAATTTATTTACGCAATTCTGATTATTTTACGAGGGAAACCGCGACGGGAAATATAAAAATCAATTAATGGGGTCATATACCGAATAAACTCTTCCTCTGAAGAAATTACCGTAATTTGATAAAAATTTATTAAAAGAACAAGCTTTGATTTTTATTTATAACTATTATTCTCACAAGCATAAGTTTAATGAATACAGAGGGTGGCCAGGGAGCACAGCTCCTAGCTAGGCAGGAAGGGCGAGCTTCTCTCGCAGTGATCAATGACCAATGGTCAGTCGCAATCATATTCCCATGATTGCGACTGACCATATCTCCTAACCTAGACGCAAGAAACCATATAGCGCAGGCGAAGCAGGGATGTGAATGGTAGCGTGTTTATATATGTATATATTTACAAGCACAGAAGGTATATTCATTTTTTCAGGTCTTAACAAAAGACTTGAAAAAATGTATATACTGTATCAATCTATTGCGGTACAGAGTGTTTAACTTCCAAGATTCCATTACTTAGTTTAATCTTAGGTTAGAAATAATAGTTTATCGGCAAACACTTACATAATAACTTACAGAAACTGTTGAAAATACGTCCATCTACTTCTATTCAGCTGTCAACACGTTTGACTATGTTCCTGGCTACTCTTGTTAGCTATCTAATTTCTGGAGGCGTTGGTAATATTTGATACAATTTCTTTTAAGTAATCCCACAGAAAAGAAACCGGATTAATTAGATAAGAATATCTAGGTAGTCATAATTCTTTATAAATGATTATTTTTTTATAAATGAAATTCTTTATAAATGAAAATTTTATAGCATCTCCAAAGTAGAGCGAGCTGTATGGCAAGTGACTGTCCTGTTGCAACTAGCAGTTTCGCTTATCCTCTTGACGGAAGATTATGAGCTGTTGGATAATTTCTTGGTAGACATCATCCACAGCTTTTAAAAAAAACGGTTCTATTATTCGTCACCTTGAAACCGCACATCGTATGAATAATATTTCAGCATTCTCCTCACTGCAGTTTGGGTTAACCATAGTGAAACGTTCTTTTCCCGGCTTTGTCGTGGCAAAAATTGATGAGACATTGTAACTACCGCTTTAAAGTTCTGTGCGACCTGCGTCGTTAAAACTGTGTCGGGTACGTTTCTGGTCTAACACCGAACCTGTTTCTCGAAGTTTTTTAACTATCATATGAATAACGCTTTTCACTGGTGCTTCCTATTCAAATTTCTCCCTGAACTTTCACCGACACAAAACACGAGATTTGTCTCTAAATAAGTTTCCATTACGAATATACGTTCTTCAACAGTTAACCCCAATTTAAAAAAAACAATACACGTTTACACAATCTTATTCAAAAAATCAATGATCGACACTGTCTAGCAATACTCAAATGTGCAGACAATAAAAAGTCCTCGCTGCTCAAACTCCAGTAGTACAAACATCTTCCACATTATTTTCTCCCTCTCATACCAATTTGCATTTTAAAAGAAATTTGCATTTAGTATAAAGTACTGAGTGATGGAGCCTCTTTTACGTTTATTAGTCTGTATTTTAGCTAGAGAAAACATGCATTCAGTATTAATTACTAATTAATTTCAATTCTTCACATACCCGTTTCTAATCTAGTAACTTGAGCACTGAGCTAATGATTTTATATTAATATACTCGTGTGTATATATATTACAAAATATATGCTACAGGACTAAAATTAACACACACAAAACATATCACCCAGAATCCACATTATCCTTTTCTTGAAATAAACGCTTAAAAATAAAATAAAATATTAAACTTCAAAAAGTTTTTAAAAACAACATTATAAACACCTCTTACATATATTTATATTATAAATCTTTTAAGAATAAAATATGTATGATAAAAATATATACTGAACAAAAATACACTATGAAAAGAAAAAGAATAAGAAAATTTTAGATTAGATTCAACACAGCTACTTGTTTATGCGTCAAAAAATATTTCCTACGAGTACACATAAGATTACGTTTCAAAGAATATATTAGGATTGACATTTTGTCGGCAGGGTTTCTTTATTAATTCATACTCTTGAGTTCTCAAAACGACTGCGGTAAAATTTACCAAAAAATCATAGGATAGATAAAAACTCCTACAAAAAAAAACCGTATTGAAATATTATGACTAATTTATGGTAGTAGAAAAAAATATAAATATTATAAACAGGTCTTAAAAAATCTCTGTTAAATTAAAAAAAAAAAAAAATACCTGTCTAATCATCCATGTCGTTACTTTAAACGATAAAATTTGTTAGTGTTTTGGAATACAATTTTAGGCAGTAATTTAATTATAACTTTTTTTACATATATCCGCCTTTATTTTATTTATAATTCTGGAGCTGCTTGAAGAAATTTATGAAAGATACATTTAAAAAATTGCGTTACTACTTGTAATTAAATTCAGTCGACTGTAGAAAAGTTTTCTATTTTCAACGAAAAACAGAAATTATATATTTTTATAAGTAGAATCTTATAAAATCATAGCCCTCCTTTTTACTGATAACCGCAAAAACAACTCTCCAGTTTAACTAACGGACTCGATACCTTATTTCCTATAATTTAGTAAATGGCTATTAGGTTGGTTTATTAAAATAATGCGGATCAAAACATTAATTTAATCGATCGATTTTAAGGAAAATTATTTACAAATCTATATATAAAACAGCGATGATACTAGTAGAAATATCAACTTCACAAAAATAACACGTATTGGAAAAAGCACCAATTTTACGGTAAGAATATAAAATCCACGCGGGAAGAAATTAAAAACACGTACGGATCTGCTGATTATATAAGGAAATTAGATAAGTAAAATCCTGAACGATTAAGTACGAATAACATGAAAAAATGGAAATATTGTGAAGACTGCAAGAAAATAAGATCTGCAGGATGAAAAATTTTGAATAAGAAATTGCACGTCAAATTAATGAGAAAAAAGGAAAAAGATGTAATGAACTAAAAATGAAAACAGCATAACGCTATACAGAGAAAAATGTGTTTTTTTTTTTTTTTTTACTTCTATATTCAAAACTATAAAAACGGAGAGAATTTACACCAAAGTAAAGTGTTTTAGCGGAAAACAAAAACAATGATTAAACTTTTTTTTTCATAAAATGAACTGTGATCTGTAAAAATAATTCGCTATTAGCGGGTACAGGTTGTTTTACTAGTTTAAAATCAAAACGCGACCGATTATATGAACTGAAAGTGTACGTGGTAATCGCATTGTTTGTTTTGTTGTAAACAAGAACGTCTCGAGAAACAGTAAATCTAAAGAGTGTCAAATAAATTAGTGAAAACTCTGGTTTGAGATTGCGTACCTGTTATTAAACGCTGCATGCTCCCTCCGAACCCACAACCTTTAGCACACTAAGTATAATATTAAAAGTGGACTACAAAAACATAAAGTAAGAACCTAAAAACATTACTGCAAACAGACGTTACCAGTACTTGTGATACAATAAAAACTTAATATTTTTATTTTGTTATATTTTAAATATAATGATATTCTTAGAGTGAATTCCTAAGCATTTCCTGATGATTTTTTCATTTATTTGATATTTTAATAAACATTAGTTTTTATTAAAAAATACAAAATTCTTTACGTTATAATATATAAATACAAAGCTTCAATTAATATTCAAAATTTTTACATCAAATTATTGTTTCCGTATTACGTAAATATGAATCTACGTATTTAGTCAAACATGTCACTTATACATTGGAATAAGGTAGATAAAAAATGTATAAAAATGCAGTAATATTACCGTATTTGGTGTTCTGTTCTATAGATATTTTGAAAAGGGTATTTACAAGTTATGTAACATATTATAGATTTTTCATTAAATTCAATATTGTCAGATTTGGAAGAATTTACGTAAAATTGGAATGACAGTTTACCGGATGAAAATATAATACAGTGATTAGATTAATGTGTTTTGATAAGATTAACTAATTGGTTATGCGAATTCCAAGTAATTTGTTGGTTGGACCATTTCTGTATAGGAACGAGGTAAATTTGAAAAAAAGATAATTTTTGACGTAGCTAGTCAGAATCAAAAGAAAATTCTCAAATGTTAGTATCTTGAATGGTTAATCTTTCTAGTGGATTTCTGTGTTATCCATGGAAATACCAAGGGGTAAAATATATTCTTTCATATTTATTAATAAGCTAAAATTACACTTAATATGATTTGAAACATATAAATGTTAATTTAAGTATATTAATTTAAACCGCTTAAAGAAATGTAAACGAAAGTAAATGTTACTGAAAGTACACATTACTTTAAATAGTTTATAGAAGTTAACTATTGTAAGAATTGAAAATAAAACTCTCCGTTGTTAACCGACTTTTTAATTTAACTATTCATCGGACGCTACCAAATTTCAGGGTATTGTTTGTAAAGAAAAGAAGTTTGGTGAAATACGTTGTGTTTTATTAGATATTACTTTGACGACTTCCAGAGTAGATATTATCTTCTAGTCAGTTTTTAAAGTAAATTTTTAAATCGTCAGTAGGCGGCAACACGTTTTTCTTTTATTACGAATAGAACATCCTAACCCCGTAGGAGAAGACACCCACCTTGTGACGCTTCTGGTCGCCTCACCCCCCCCCCCCCACCTTTCCTAGCCCTGATGAGTCTTTAACGGGACTCGTCTTTCGCTCTCTGACTTTTTTCATCTCATAGTAAAATGCCAGCCCTCGTTGGGATGCCACCTATGTAAACGCCAGGGTAGACATTTACATCGGTGATTTTGAGACTCAGCTTTTGCCTTCGCTGCAGGTTAACCGAGTTTGCGGAAGCACGTACCCCACTCCTAGTTCTACATTTACTGAATCGATTTCGTGTACATGTCTCACATTCGAGGCAAATGAATAATAACACACCACCGAAAATGTTCGCAACAACGAAATTTAGTCCTGGGTCCCTTAGTGAACTCAACTTTAGTTGATACCCCTTACGAATAGAATAATTATAATTATTGCTAAAAGTATTTTTGTGAAAGATTTTCAACCGAGAAATTGCCAATTAATTAGAAAATATTTTTAAAAAAGCCAAATACACTTGAAAATTAAAAAAAAAATTCATTCGAAAAATCAGAATTGCTAATTACGGGATTAAATTAATTACAGAATAATTTTACCCAATATGATTCTGGAAAAACGATTGTGATCTTTAAAATAAAATTTATGGTACGGTATGAATAATACGCTTTAACACTATAATAATTTAATTCAACACTTTACTCTTGTTTTAGCACTTATCAAAAGTTGAATACCCAAATCTATTTGTAATTACTTAAAATAAAAAAAAGCTTGCAATAGTACGTTTTAATATGTTTAAAAACTGTTAAAAATACCGTTATTTTTTAATAATAGTCAAAGTTACCATATTTTTCAAAAGATTTTAGAGAAAATTTAAAAAACTGGCCATTAGGAAAACTTGTGAAAAAATTCTGGTAACATTGAGGATTAAACTTTAAGCTAGCTTTGAACTGAAACGATCAACTTGAGCTAAACTTTCAAGTAATTTTCACTTGAAATTTTTATACTTTCTCAACAATAAAGTTGATAATTATTATCATCCTAATGATCTTTATTCTTTTACTTACTTCTTCTTTTAACTAAAACAACAACATTTTTTGGATAAAAATTCATTTTTTTTAATAAAATATTACAAGAAATTTATAGAAAGATTTGATAAATGAAATAAAGTTGTACAAATTTGCTATCAATTTACATTTGCGAAAAATAAGGGTTTGGTTCGATCACAGATACCTTTAATTTTTCTTTTACTAGAATGTAGAGAAATGAATTTTGAAGAGTATAAAAAATTCGAAGGATGAAAAGCGTAGAAACCCTCACTTTGTCACGAAAGCTGGTATATTCTAATCCTAATTGAAAGATCGCTGTTCTCAGATATCAGTAAAGGAAAGTAAAGTTACCTGTTCAGATACGAAATATAAAAAAACAAACTTTTAATATTGTCTACTATTGAAAAAATAAAAATAAATAAACAGACCATATTTACCCTTGACTTCCTCGTTATTGACTGAAATCAATTTTCATCCTTATAACGCCTCAAGAAAAAATAGAAAATATCAATTCGATAATATTTTTTTTTTGTCTTCAGTCCTTTGACTGGTTTGATGCAGCTCTCCAAGATTCCCTATCTAGTGCTAGTTCAGTATACCCTCTACATCCTACATCCCTAACAATTTGTTTTACATATTCCAAACGTGGCCTGCCTACACAATTTTTCCCTTCTACCTGTCCTTCCAAAATTAAAGCGACTATTCCAGGATGCCTTAGTATGTGGCCTATAAGTCTGTCTCTTCTTTTAACTATATTTTTCAAAATGCTTCTTTCTTCATCTATTTGTCGCAATACCTCCTCATTTGTCACTTTATCCACCCATCTGATTTTTAACATTCTCCTATAGCACCACATTTCAAAAGCTTCTAACCTTTTCTTCTCAGATACTCCGATTGTCCAAGTTTCACTTCCATATAAAGCGACACTGCAAACATACACTTTCAAAAATCTTTTCCTGACATTTAAATTAATTTTTGATGTAAACAAATTATATTTCTTACTGAAGGCTCGTTTAGCTTGTGCTATTCGGCATTTTATATCGCTCCTGCTTCGTCCATCTTTAGTAATTTTACTTCCCAAATAACAAAATTCTTCTACCTCCATAATCTTTTCTCCTCCTATTTTCACATTCAGTGGTCCATCTTTGTTATTTCTACTACATTTCATTACTTTTGTTTTGTTCTTGTTTATTTTCATGCGATAGTTCTTGCGTAGGACTTCATAATATTACACAATTAAAGTTACGCTAATTAATAAAGCTACCATAACTCACCAGTGTTAGGAACAGAGAGAGAATCATTTATTTTAAAGTAAATAATTGCACATAATTAATAAATAAATAAAAATTAACAATATAAATGTACCGTTAATTAGCATCGAATATAAACACCAATAAATTATCTGCAATAAATAATGTTCATGACATTTTTTTAGAAAAAGAGAAAATGTGAACAGATTAATATTAAAATTTTAATTATGATTGAAGTGGAACTTTTAGTTAAAAAAAGTTATTGTATTACAACGTGCAAATTATAGGACTGTAAATTTCAAGTATTTAAAGGATTATATACACTCTACTTTGAGTAAAAATAAATATTTGTAAAAGTAACGATAATATTTTGTACCGTTAGGTTATTATGATTGTAAAATAATAATTTTCTCGTACAAAGTAAAGGTTTTTAAAAGTATTTTTAAAAGGTTATTCGAAAGTTATTTAACATTGTAAATTGCTAATTAAATTCAATCAAAGAAATTAGGAAAATACGGAATAACTATTGAAGGGATGAAAATAAAATACAGTGATTGGATTATTTTGTTTTGATGAAATTAATCAATTTTAATCGGGTGTAAGAATTCTAAGCAATATTTGGTCGGTGGACTGGTTGTAAATTATTTTAATCGGGTGTTCTCTATATACAAATTACATACAACACTCTAGTATGGGAAGATGTATGACCGCTGTGTGCGTTTAACTGTTGAAATGTATTGTAGCTCAAAACATGGAATCGCCGTCGGTTAGGCGAAAGTTATTACTTTTTTTTTTAGATTAAATATGATACGATATAAGTATCCGATTTGATAAGAAGTGAATAAGGAAGTTCTGAACCGGTTACAAGGGCAGTTTTAAAAAAATGACTTTTTTTTTCAAACGAGGCTCATACAATTATTAGTTTTATTTAAGTAAATATAGCATTTCGTTTGAATAATTTTAAAAACTTGCATATGATTGCGCGAAAAATAATTTTTGTTTTAATGAAAATTTACCAAATAATAGCTCTCGAGTACATTGAACTAACACGTAGATTTTATAATATACGAAATTTAAATATAATAAGTTAAACTAATTTATTTTTATTAATTACTTTTCACGTTCTGAGCGTAATAATACCGTTTTTACGGGCGGGAGGTTTTTCTATTAAAGAATTTTCAACAATTTTTCTACATTATTCTAAAATGTATTTCGTATAATTTTCGATTTTTTAATTAAAATAAAATTAATCGCCTAACGTACTAAAATTTTTACGGTAGAAAGTTAAGTCTTTCTTTAGATATAATGCCAAACAACCCGAAACATACGTACTATAAGCAATCAAAAAACATTTTGGCTACTGAAATACGAGTAACATTTAGATCTTTTAAGATTATTCATTTAAAGAAAAAAAGAGTACCGGCATGAATACTTTTATTTTTTTATTAATAAAAGTTATAAAACGATTATAAAACTAATAGGGAAAAGTAGATAAACAAATACTTAAATAAATAAAATAAAAAGAACAGTTATAAAAGCCTGTATAACAGAACAGATTAAATTTAGAATACAAAAAAAAAATAATTTAAAAAATCTGAATATTTAATAATAAAAAAAACACATTTATACTTAAAAATTTGCTTACATGAGTTTTCACTCGATTGAGAATAAACATTTGTATTCAAAATAGAAAAAGAATAATATTTTCAACTGAAAATCTAACGGCATCTTTTAGACTAACCACGATAAAAGGGCATTTTGCATAATCGCCTTACAATTTTATCGTACAATCTTTTCCACTTTGCTCGCTACATAAACTGTATTCAAGAATGTATTCTTCCATTTAGAAACTTAAGAAGATTAAATTTAGCTTTAAATCCTTCTTCAACCGCATTAACTTAATGTTAAGAGCTTATTTTATTATTATTAATAAAGAGTTAAGATTCGTTTTTAAAGTAAAATACTTGTAAGTTACTTTTGGATCCTAAACACATATATGACATTTTTTCGATAGTTTATTTAAAGTTTCATGTACTGCGTATTAATCTTAAAAATATACCAACAGTAATCGGAATAATTATTTTTTTATTATTAGTATTGAATTTATTACATAAATGCGTATGTATCTAATGATCGCTCATCAGAAAATGCATACCGTACGCCTGTTTTTTAAAGGGAACGTAATCAAATAATATGGAATTACGTTGTAATATAAGATTCCAATGATGTAATGTCGAATCAAGTTCTTAAAGCATCGGTAGTACTCTCCGCATATTAGAAGAATAAATACGCTATTAAAACCTTATTTAGAACGAGTAGAATCTCTCAGAACATTACTGAATAATCTTACAACAGATATTTAAATTTTAAAAATTTAAATCTTAGGAAATTAAGAGTGGATTGCATAACTAGACTTTAGATTTACGTCTATTTCATACATACTCGTATTACGTATTTACAATCCTAATGGTGTATAAGACAATCTGTTCAACTAGTGAACAGTGCCAACCCCCCCCCTAAGGCCCAATGGAATGAGGATGATATGTAAACATGTGAATGAGGCTTGATCTTGTACAGACTCAGGCCAACCGTTCCTGAAATATGTGGTTGATTGGACCCCCAATTACTAAAGAACAGCAGTATCCACTGTCTAGCATTCAAATCCGTATAAAAGCAACCGCTTTTTACTAGGACCACTTCAAAAATCAGCTGTTAAATAACCGATTTGCTTGTTCAGCAAATTTGGTATTGCGCTACAACGTTTTCAAGCACGCCGATCTGACTTGATTATAGTGGTGAGGCCATCTTCGATTAAAAAAGATCTATTACCTGTTGCTGTGTAACGGGCACTGGTGTAGCTCAGTAGGATTCTCTTCTGCCCAAAAATTAATACTTTGTTTATTAACATCAGTTAAGGTTATTCTGGTTTGCTAGGCATTTCTCCCGCCACCAACCCATTCGGTCACCCTAAAGCATAAAACCGAATGTCTGCGTCACAAACGACAACTAAGCCTCGAACTGTATAGCGACCAGTATTCTAGCATAGCTCCTAGAGCATACCTAACAGTGTGAGCGGACTAAGCATAGTGCCATGCACTATCGGCTTACGTGTCTCAACCACTCAATTGTCATATATTTGCTAAAATGTGTAGGCGCAACCCGTCAACTACTAAAAATTTATATGGCATCC
This sequence comes from Lycorma delicatula, assembly GCF_047948215.1. NCBI lineage: Eukaryota > Metazoa > Arthropoda > Insecta > Hemiptera > Fulgoridae > Lycorma > Lycorma delicatula. Next base: position 91,899,235 of record NC_134464.1, read on the forward strand.
ATAATAACATTTATTTCGTCTAGGCAGTAATTCGCTGCCACGCCTAGGTGCTGAATGCCAGCTAGTACCTGTCCACCATTTTATAGCGCTTGGAGCCATACAAATTGGCTGGTGGTCAGTCGTACTCACAGTTAGCTTTCCACGGCAATGCGGTAAGAGTCTTTCCCTTAAGAAAACTAAGGATGACGGTTGAACGAAGAAACCGCATCTAGGAACTCCCACACGGTCCGACAATGCGGCTCTCACCACACTGACTCGCAGCTTGTGAGTGACCAATTTTCCCCTTGACCTCTAAATTCCAGAGTGGCCCGGTCTCTGGTCCCCCCCAAGAGCAGGGCAGTCAAACATCAGGTGTTCATTCGACTGGACTTACTTAGATGTGTTGGTGCGACTCCTTCGTGGTAGATCAAGGAGAGCAATGGCATCAGGCGATTTCTATGCTAAATGTGTGGGCCTACGACGAATGCTAGGGGAGCTCTACTTGCGGAGACTTTTGCGTCATTAGGATTAGGGTGTCTCAATACGGTGAGGGAGCCCCACTTTTGAGAGGAGAGAGCAGAAGTTATGGATAGATGTTACCTTTCTACGGAAGATGTTGCAGCCAGAGTGGCGGAATGGCGAGTATTGGAGAATGATTTACTGAGCGATCATCGTGGCATCAAAATTGTGATCAAATATAGAATTGCGTTACTAAGTTCAAGCTGTCCGAGATGAATGGAGGGAGAGATGTGGCTACCGGAAGCGTCACAAGGCGAGTGTCTTTCCCTACGGGGTTGGGATGTCCGAGAAGAGTGGAAAAAACTCAAGGATATAGAGTTTTAGGGAGACGCTGCTTGATAGGGCACGGTCGCTCGGGCGGGTAAGTTCAGAAGAGTTTGCGGAGATTATGTCAGAATTGGTAGAAACACGTATCGGGAAATGTCGATCTACTCAGAGGAAGTCAGTATACTGGTGGACTCAGGAAATAGCGGTTCGTAATCGCTAAACAAAACTTTTTTTATGGAGGGACAATAAACAGTAAGTTTTTAATTTATTTATTGTTTATTTACAAGCCCATCGAGCTGGTCTAGTGGTAAACTCGTCATCAACGGCTGATTTTCTAAATCGAAGATTCTGAGATTCAAATCCTAGTAAAAGTTAGTTACTTTTATAGGAATTTGAATGCTAGACAGTGGATACCGGTGTAATTTGGTGGTTAGGGTTCAGTTTACCACACATCTCAGGAATAGTCGACTTGAGTCTGTACAAAACTACCTTTTATTCACGTCATACCTAACATCCTCATGTTGTTGGAACGTGGTGGGGTTGTTATGTTCAGTAGTTGAAGAGATTGCAACGTGCACATTAGGTAAATAAAAGATAAAAAGTATTTATAACTAATTTTCTTTTGATAAATCATTTGATGAATTAAAGGAAATCAATGCTTATTTTTATAAGAAAACGGCTTTTAGTTTTTAATAACAGCTTTTCGAGAGATTGTTAATTGAAAAGTGTACGATTAATCGCTAGCAAAATTTCAGTAAGGTTTAAATAAATAGGTTGAGTAATTAAAAAAAGACAAATTTGATGGACAAAAGTCATAGAAAATTTTAGGAAAACTTAGCGAAAAAATTGCTTACCTAAAAATGAAAACTCTCAATTCAAAATATTACTAAATACTTTTGAAATCAATTGTTTTGGTTTGCTATGAAAACATTCTTCAACGAAAGCAAAACATTAAAAAAAATAAAAGAATCGGTAAAAAAAAAATTCATTCGAACGACGTAACTTCGACTAAGAGATGAAAAGTTTACAATCATTTCACATACGCGTAGAACACATTACAGATATATTTTAAAAGCCAGTTTTTTACGATATCCCCACCCTGTTAACTAATTTAAAAAAAAGACAATATGATGATTGCCCCATATGTAGAAATACTTCCAAATTTGATGAATACCAGTTTCATTAACCAAGAGATATAAGGCTAAATGCAGTGCTACACATACATAATAAGATTTATATAATACATCCATGGATAATATAATAACATACATATGTAGGTATAAAAATAAAAACAAAATATTTAATAACTTAAATAATAAATAAATAAAAAATAAAAAATATATATATATATATATATAATAAAATATTCTTTAGTTTAATTTAAGTTTTTGTATTTGATATAGAAAAACTGTACCTTCACAGTACAGAAGATGTCACAGTTGCGTCCTTCGCAGACGACACAGTGATTTTGACGATAGATGGTGAACTTGACCTTGCCTCGGACAAGCTGCAAGCTACATTCGACCTTATCAACGAATGGCCGCGTAGATGGAGAGTTAAAGTCAATCGTCAAATCGAGCTACCTGCCGACCTGCAACTTGCCAAATCGAGCCGCGTGACATTTACCATGAGAAGGAGAAAATGCCCTTCAACTGAACAATACTCTCATTCCTGAAGCGGACACGGTACGGTACCTAAGGTTATATCTACAATGTTGGTTGACCTGGAAGGATCACATCAGAGAGAAGAGGCGACAACTGAAACTTGCACGAATGTACTGGATCCTTGGTAGACGGTCTCATTTGTTCTTGATAAATAAATCTTTGCTGTATAACGTCTTTCTGAAAGCAATATGGAGGATGGTGCACTAGTTTGGGGGGGACTACTTGTAGTAGTAACACAAAATTAATTTAACGTTTCTACACGTTATAGAATTTAACTTGTTTATACATAAGGTGCTTAGGACTGTATCAGGGCTCCACGGTTTGCTAGGAACGATGAAGTGCACGGGTATCTTGGAGTCCCATGTATTCGTACGGAGGATCATTAGGGACTACATATCTAAGCTGGAGAATCAAGTAAATCGTTTAACGCTGAACTACTTGACAATGATGGTGAGGAAGTAAAACGAATGAGGAAACCACATTTACTGGACGTTACTGATCTTTGAGGGCATGGATTATCACTGGAGTACGTGATCCGTGATTATACTGTGATCAATATGTCAACAATAGTTCAAACTATAAAAATCTGGTGGTTGACTCTTAGTCGGCAGTCTGATTCTCTGCTGAAAATTCGGTGTCTTTATTGTCTTGTGATCATTATCTTTATCTGCAATTAATATTTTTTAATTTACTTGGATGACTTTATTGTTTTTTAACATTATTTAGTAATTTGATTTTATTTAGTTTTTTGTTATCGCTTCGTTTGTGTCGTTAGAGGTTATACATATTAATCAATATTGTATTTGAAGTAGGGTATCTTTGGATGTCCTCCTGACACGTTCCTCTTAGCCAAAACGTTTCCTTATAATTGCAATGAAGGTGCCTAATCGTCAAAAGCAAAATGAAAGGGAGAAAGAGTTTCTACAGCTATCAGATTCTAGTAAAGATTTTTCAAGACAACTTTAATCTGATATGACTGATAAATTTTCCTTTTGATTGTTATATATAGTGCACAGAATTTGGCTACAAAATAATAGATAAACGATAAAATTAAAAATTAAATCTATAGAAGTATGTTGGGTAAGATGAAGAGGGATTGATTAAAAATATAGAAGTTATGTCCTTTCAAAAATACAAGTTGGTTGGGCTGAACAGGATAGGAAGGAAAGCAACACTCATATAATATTACGATATTAAAGATAATTAGGAAAGAAAAAAACAGCATTACAGATATTAAATTCTGAAAAAATTGGGAAAAGACCAAGTGGCAGACCGAGGAAAAGAAGATTAAAATCAAGAAAGTTATAGAGATCATGGTAGTAGAAACGGTACTAGTAAAACATATGAGGTCAGGATGACGGAAACTAATTATAAAGAGAAACCTATAAGTTTACTTCGCTGAATAAGAAAGTATATAATAAAAAATATTTAACTTTCGCAAAAGCTCATCGGAGTAGTATTTGTAAATATTTAATTTAATATAATTATTACTAAAAAGAAATTTATTTCATTAACTTAAAAGTAATTCAAAAAATAATTTCTATTAAAAAAAGGGATTTTTTAATTAAATGACCGATGGAATAAGCAATTTTCTATAATAAGAGAAGGTATATGAATACAGAAAACAAATACATTATGATAAAGAAGATAAGATAAACAAATGACAACAGAGGAATCTTGATATTATAGAACTGTACAGAAACGGCTTAACGAAGCCTTTCTATCAGCTAAAACACGCTACAAGGCAATATCCTGAAAAGCAATCGGTTGAGAAAAGATTAAATTCTATTGATTCAACCTTAGCAATAGCAATATCACGATTTGAATACAAATTTTAGATATAAGTTTAACATGCAATATGGAATAAAATTGACATCCATCAAAATATTTTTATATTTTAACATGACGGATGAGAAATAATATTCTGGCTTTATCTTTTTTTTATACAGGAAGATATTTATTTTTTTTATCCTGACGTTTAATATAAAATTAAGCAGAATTTTGAATTTTATTAACTAGATATCTATTTGTACGTTTATATGTTTCAAAATGAACGGTTGAACCTATTACACGAGAAGCTTATCTTAATTTTGATACAAAAATGAGCTATATATCAATTTCAGAAAAATTACAAAGGACATCCTCCTATCTTCCTGTACTCAAAAATGGAAAGTAACTTTTTACTAACTACTAGTTTACGATATACTTGAAAAAAACTTACGTGTAAAAAAATAAAAAAGTAGTTAAGTAAAAAAAAAATTCTAAAGATTTCTAATCCGAAAGCTATGAGATCATTCCGAAGAAAACTCTTACTGTTAATGTATTATGGAAAACGGACAAAGATACAAACGATAAAAATTAATAGAGATAATATTTGTAACAACTTAAAAACATAAAACAAAACCTGTTTTATTTATGGTTTATATTCTTAGAATCTCTTGTAGAAATTTTTTTAAGTTTATTTTTTTTTTTTGTCTTCAGTCATTTGACTGGTTTGATGCAGCTCTCCAAGATTCCCTATCTAGTGCTAGTCGTTTCATTTCAGTATACCCTCTACATCCTACATCCCCAACAATTTGTTTTACATACTCCAAACGTGGCCTGCCTACACAATTTTTCCCTTCTACCTGTCCTTCCAATATTAAAGCGACTATTCCAGGATGCCTTAGTATGTGGCCTATAAGTCTGTCTCTTCTTTTAACTATATTTTTCCAAATGCTTCTTTCTTCATCTATTTGCCGCAATACCTCTTCATTTGTTACTCTATCCACCCAGCTGATTTTTAACATTCTCCTATAGCACCGCATTTCAAAAGCTTCTAATCTTTTCTTCTCAGATACTCCGATCGTCCAAGTTTCACTTCCATATAAAGCGACACACCAAACATACACTTTCAAAAGTCTTTTCCTGAGATTTAAATTAATTTTTGATGTAAACAAATTATATTTCTTACTGAAGGCTCGTTTAGCTTGTGCTATTCGGCATTTTATATCGCTCCTGCTTCGTCCATCTTTAGTAATTTTACTTCCCAAATAACAAAATTCTTCTACCTCCATAATCTTTTCTCCTCCTATTTTCACATTCAGTGGTCCATCTTTGTTATTTCTACTACATTTCATTACTTTTGTTTTGTTCTTGTTTATTTTCACGCGATAGTTCTTGCGTAGGACTTCATCTATGCCGTTCATTGTTTCTTCTAAATCCTTTTTACTCTCGGCTAGAATTACTATATCATCAGCAAATCGTGGCATCTTTATCTTTTCACCTTGTACTGTTACTCCGAATCTAAATTGTTCTTTAACATCATTAACTGCTAGTTCCATGTATAGATTAAAAAGCAACGGAGATAGGGAACATCCTTGTCGGACTCCCTAAGTCCGACAAGTCCGACTCCCTAAGTCTTAAGTTTATTAGTTGAATGAAAAATAAAAGCAAACAAAATATTTAAATAGCTTTCAGATGTATACAATTTTTTTAGATTTTCTACTCTGATTTCACCTTAAATGTAAATTGCCGAAAGCTTAAGAAAAAACGAATAATTACTGTTGTATAAAAATGGTACTTAAAGTTAGTATAATTTGTAGCATCTCGTAAACATCATAGTGTTCTATATCACAAAGAAAAAGCCTATATAAACGGTAGATTATATAATAATACATTTTACTGATCTAAAATGCAGACTGTAGGGTCTCAACCTTTCATTCAGAAGATCCCAGGATTGAATCCCGGTTAGGCATGACGTAGGTCATACGCTACAAAAATTTCTGTTCTTTACTCCTTTTTACGAGTTTTAAATTTATATGATGAATCAGTAAAGAAAGAAAATACATACACAACACAACCAAAGAATGATAACAATAAATTTAAAGATATAAACAGAGTATTTCAGGAGGATTCTGCTAAAATTCATAGGCGTATTTCTCTCATTAAAAAAATGGAAATAATTCATATAAATATGGGTTCGAAATCGTTTCCTTAGCAAGTTACGGCTAGTGAACGATTTTTCCTCGATTTCTGTTCCTCCCCTGAAATGAAGCTCTACTGAGATACTTGTAAAGTTAAGGAGCGACAATAGTGATTTCTTATGGTTTTTGACGTGAAAAAAAATAAACTGGGTTTCAGAACTATATCATAATTATTTTATACGAAGTAGAGTGTTATAAACTACAAAAAACTTGGGTTGAAAAACAGAGTTTTTTTTCTACACTGTAAAATAATTTTGTTAACTTGCCAATAAATAAAACTAATTTGTTACACATCGATAGAGAAATTAATTCAGAGAAAATCGATTAAAATAAAGTCAATATAAAAAAAATAACGCGATAAAATAATGTCTTCCGGAGAGCCGTCTGTTAAACGCAGGTTGAATCCCGTGAAAGAGTGGTAGTCCTCTGACCTTAGCGTGATGCGCGCAAGACTTAGGTTCGCTAGTAGAAGATACCAGTGTCGTCCTCTAATGGGGATTACCGTTGATGGCGTGTGAGCTGAGCGTCTGCAGATCTACCGGCGCGCCCGTAACGATTATGTTCATGCCATCAAGGAAGCCAGACTCAAGTTATCGCAAGATTCCATACGCGATTGCAGCGCAGACTCTGGCAGCTAGCAAAATCATGTTATCGGCCAAAGCCACTGCACGTGCTGTCCTGCGGGTTAGGTGGTCGTGACCACACTTTAACATCTGTGACGACTTACCAGGAGTTCCTGGATACTCTGTTTTTAGATGCTCCGGAAGTTGAACCGGAGGTCAGTGTTAGGGCGAGAGCTATGCTCTTCTCTGGCGTACGGGCTGTGAATCCCGTCAATATAAACCGAGAGGTTTCTCGAATGGCACTGAAAAACGCACCGGGTATTGACCAAGATGACCGGGATTAATTCCATCATCTGCTGCCTGTCATAAGAGAGCCGCTAGGCATGCTGTTCTCTGGGTGCCTAAGTGCTTCCCGACTGGTTGGAAGTGGTTTTGGTGAGGGTGCTCTTAAAACCAGGAAAGGATCATAGTGAGCTCTGTAGTTATCGACCCTTCAGCCTCTTGCCGGTAATCGGCAAGTTTCTTGAAAGGCTGGTTGTGGAACGGCTCTGGGAAAGCTTGAGGTGAATTGTTTTCTAAATGGAGGCCAATATGGCTTCATGAAAGGGGTTGGAATAGTGGATTGCATCTTAAATCCTCTTGCCGAGGTGGAAAGCGCCGACTGTAAATATGCTTGGCAATTTTTATAGATATAGAAGCAGCATTTCCTTCCTTGTGTTGGAGTTCTGTCCTCTATGAGCTGGAACGCTGCAATGTTGTCGTAGTCCTACAGGCCATGGTACATGACTATTTGTTTAACCGTACTGTTTTTTTTAAGGATGCGCATGTAGTAGTGGAAAAATCCGTCACCAGGGGAAGCCCACAGGATTCCGTTCTCGGTCCCTTGCTGTGGAACCTGGTATTCGACGGATTTCTGGGATTGATATTTCCAAAAGGGGTCACGGCTTAGGCTTTCGCCGATGACTTTCTCCTTTTAGTTTGTGGTAATTCAAGACCACAACTGGAAGACGGGTGCAGGCCTTATCAACCGCAGACGGTTGGCGGGACATGCAAAATTTAAAGGTTTCTGTGCCCATGACGAAGTTTATGCTTCTCAAGGGTGCAGAAAAACTATCGTACAGTCATAACCCTCATAATTAATATAAAGGCAAAGTAATCAGTCCAGGTAGAATTCATACGTACTTAGGGGTTTTGTTTGATGAAAAGTGACTTCGCAACCACATTAGGCAAGTAGCAACGGATGCCGTCTCAGTGATGCAAAAACTTAGGAGGATTGCTCAAAAAGACTATGGGTTGTGGGGCCGTCAAATGTACATAGTGTACCTAGGTGTCGTCGAAAGTATGACCTCTTCCGCGGCGTCCGTTTGGACACATAGGTTGGTTATGAATGCAGCACTTGTTTAACATTTAAGGAGTGCCCAGCGCACAGTCTTAGTTGTATGCACTGGTGTTTTTAAAACAACCTCCTACGAGGCTACCGCTGTATTGAGAAAGGCTCAGTACTGGTCGCTATACTATTCACGGCTCAGTGCCCGCTTGTGGCACAGACATTTGGTCTTATGTTTTAGGGCGATCAAATGGGATGATGGCGGGAGAAATGTCAAGTAAACCGAAATGGCTTGTGAGAAATAGGTTTCAACTAGCCATCGAAAAGATACAGAAAATTGTTCTCTGCGGGAAAAGCGACTGTCACCAATCTGGGTATGTGTGGGTAAACTGCGTGTCCAAACGCCTTAGGAGGACAAATACCTAATTGGCTGGACAGTCACCGTAGTTTTCTGAGGCATACCACGAAAGCAACTGAACGCGCAGGTGGAACGGTTGTAGCATTAAGCCGTTTAATGTCGAATGTTGGTAGCCCACGTGTATCCAATAGGAGGGTGCTAGCAAGTGGAATGTGGGGCACAGTTTTAAAGAGTCCCAGCCTAGGAGAAGGTATTAAAGTCCAAGAAGGCCATTCAGTTTGCGGCATGTTTGCAGCGGTTAGATGACGCTGAGGGTCGCCTCCTGCTATTGGACAGTCTCCACGGAAACTTCATATGTCATGTCTGGCATTCCTCTAATTAATCTTATGGCGATTAAGTTGTGTGACCGCTGAGGCAACCACCTTCGCGACGATCCAGATGAACAGTTGATGGTCAGATGAAAAGAATATTGGGTCGGCGGAACAAAAGGCTGATGGTTTCATAAGCTAATGTACCAGTTTTTAATGAGTAAAAAATCGTTCATCTCTCCCTATATTTCGAGGAAAGCGCTCGTTCAACGTGTGCATTTACTGCCGACAGTGTTATACACCGGAACACACAATTTTCAGTTGTAGCCGATAGGCCTCGCAAACAGAAAGGTGTACAGAAGCAATAGGATATATAACCACCGACAGTCACAAAAATGTTCCACAATCCGGTGAATCGGTAAAAATCACCAATTCGGAAAAAAATCACCTTTTTTCAGGTGTATCTGCCTATGCTGATGATCGCAGGACCCTGCGAAAGGTGTCAAGGCACCTTATCCCAACGGGATCCCGTTATACACTCACGACGCTGAGTAGAATCAGATGAGTGGTGGGTCCGGCATCACGACAGTTTTGAGGAGGGGTTTTAGTCGGTGAGAACCCGAAACTACTGCATGTTCGGGTATACGGTGACTGGCAGACCTTTCCCCTCCTCCATCGCAAAGAAAAAGATGCCACTGAAACTTTCATCACATTCACAACCTACCGATCGATGTGCGTAAGATCGGAATTAAATCGTTTACTTATTTAAAAATATATTAAAAAAAAAATTACAATAATAAATATGGATTTACTTACCGTATTTTTTATAATAAAAAACTATACTCACCCGATTTTGTAGAAGAAATGAATATTTTGACGACACGTGGTATGGCCCATTTTGAAGCTTCAAGATGCCCTTTAAGGACTTCTTCTACAACTTCTTCGTTAATCATGGTCTAAATTAAGACTTTTTAAAAAAGAATCTTTTAAAACACTATACGCATCTGAAACAAAAGAAAAAAATTAAATTTTTTTTTTTATTAATAGAAAAGAATTAAGCTAATGAGAAGTTAAAAAGAAGAACTATGGTCAACGTAATGTAGTAAGCCTATCGATTAGTCATACATTACAAGTTGATTCAGCAGTTGAAATAATTTATGACTAATTGTAAAGCTTCAAATAAAGAAAAAGGTTCACATTAACATATGTCTGAAATCGGTTTGCCATCGGGTTACGCCTAGCAAAGGTTTTGCCTTGATTTCAGTTCCCCCGGTGAAAAGTAATAATACTGACATTTTTAAGCCATTATATAAAGGGTAAACTTGAGGTTTTCTATGTTTCTTGGCTTGAAAAATCTAAACAAGTTCCATAACTTTATATCCCAGAGTTTCCAACGTAAAATGAAAAACGTCGGTGACGAAAAACACGTTTTTTAGGTGTGAAGTAAAATAGCTTAGTTAAATAACATAATAAAATAAAATAAATTTTATTATTATTATTTCGCAAATATTATAATTAAAACTTATAGAAAATTCATCAATACTGAGGAAATTGATCTTATGGTCTATGAAAAACAAAAGAATCATTAAAAACAAAGGTTAAAAGAAAAATGTATTGAATTTGTAAAAATTATAAAGAGCTGTAATTAGTAGGCATATTATATATATATATATTCTTATTCAGTTGTGGCTTCACTCATTCTGACCCATAGGGGAAGACACCTTCCGCCACCCGTTCCGTTCCGAGCCCTTATGGGCTTTACCGGAGGTCATCTTGGAAACCTCGGCTTTTGATAAAATCTAGAAATTGGTTTTTAGATAATAACAAAAAAATTTCACGCATACCAATAATCAAATTGATACCTTCATTCGTTACCGAGAAATTCATTAAATAACTAGGTTTCAAAAATAATTAAAAAATCCATTTTAACGCTTTAAACTCGGACTTTTGAAAGTCCGAGTTTAAAGTATTTCTAAAAGTTACTTTTAGAAATAAGTTGAATTCTACAAGACCATCAAAGAAGAACTACTGCACGCAGATTAAAACGAATATGAATAAATGAATACACGTATATAAATATATATACATACAACAATTTTAAAACCGTTCCAGATAGAATACTGTAACTTTCAGGATAAGGTATCGGTCAATTACTTTACCTTTTGATGAGAAATAGAATTTCATCCCACTAAAGGGATCATTGATGGTCTTTTACCGTTATTGCAAAAATGAAGCTAAGCACATTATTGTGTAATACTTCATTTAGAGTGCGTCATTACTACACTATTAGTTTGTTCTGAGAATTTATTGTGATGGATCGGTTAATTGATTTTATTTTTCTTTAAGCAACTTTTGTTATTTACATCTTTTTTACCTTTTATGCAATTGTTTTGTGCTAAATTAATTTTTTCTCTACTTCTTGCTACCATAGCTATGAACATGTCACTTGGTGAACAGAAAAATTTCACACTCTCAAATATGATAGCTTTTGTGATAAAGATAAGTCGTATAATGAAATCTATGAATTGTTCAATGAAACATTTAATAATCGTCATCCTATTGACGGTTTTAAAGGTACAGTATCAAAAAACACCAAAAAATTTGAAGAAACATGCAACATTCACAATAGGGGAAAACCAGGGAGGTTTAATTCTTAAACAAATAATAACAAATCGTTAAAGATTATGCAAGAATTTATTGAGAATCCTCTTTCATCGACTCGAACAGCAGAACGAGAACATAACATCAGCAAAAGTTTAACGATTCGAGCATTAAAAAGTGAAAATATCAAACCCTTCATAATTCGTCCGTTCCAAGAACTTAATGAAAATTTCTACGATTGATGACTTGAGCTTTGCAAAATTATGATGAACAATATTTGTACAGATTCCAATTTATTAAACAACATAGTTATTATTGATGAGGTCACATTTCTTTTCAAATGGCAGTGCTAATCGCCGTAACTCCCGATACTGGACGGATATTAATCTACAATGGTATCGTGAAGAACATACACAACAGCATCCAGTCAAGTAAATGTAAACTGTACGGGCAGGTATTGTCAGCAGACGATCGATAGGGCTTATATTTATTGACGGAAATTTAAACTCGGTGAAATATGAAGCTTTGCTTCTCGACAGTATCGTTCCAAACATTCAAAATGTTTAAAATGTTTGCCCCAACTTCCAAAAAATTTGGTTTCAACAAGGTGGTCCCCGCCTCATTTCGGTATTCAGGTACGTGAAATTTTAAATGCATTTTTTCCCTAGAAGACTGATTGCTCAAAGGGTCAAATAAAATGGCCAGCGAGATCACCTGACGTCATCATTGGATTACTTTCTACGCGGTCACTTAAAAAGTATTGTTTATCATAATAAGCTCCAAGATATCGATGACTTACAAAAAAGGATTCCAGAATCTGCACAAAATATCACTAGGAAATTACTGAGTAATGCTGTGTAATCCTTTTACAACCGGGTGGAACACCGTCAAATAACAGAAAGAGGACGTTTAATAAATAATTAATAATAATTAATTATAAAATAATTTTATTCGATTATATCAGTTTAATAAACTTTTTATAAATTTATTTATTTGCAATAACCGTTCCTTAAATTATCAGTATTTTTTTAAAAATCCAAACTTTATCCCGCCGCCATTTTGGTTACAGCCGTACCAACGTTTCATTTATAAAATATTTCTTGTCTTTTTAAACAGACCTTTAAAATGATGTATCACACAAGGAATGTTAACATTTAAAATATTTTAGTTACAACCCCCGGGTAATTCCCCAGAAAAGGGTTAAAATTCTATTTCTCGTCAAAAGGTAAAGTAGTTGACCGGTACCTTATGCTGACAATTACAGTATTCTATCTGGAACGGTTTTAAAGTTGTTGAGGTTTTCCGTACTTTTATATAAAACAAACGTACGAATTGAAAAAAAAATTCTATTAACCGATACTTTTAAACGTTTTTAGTGGATCAAATTTCTCTTACGTCGCTAAATAGTGTAGTAATATTACTGAGAAGGAGTTACTTAAAAACAAACAAACTTAAAAACAAAAGAAAAAAGTCTCTTCCAAAGTTGGTGTAAGGCAATTGCTTATCATTTATATTATTTCACTTTAACTGGCCTTAGATCACTAAACTGAACCTCTATTCATTCTGCGGTGGTTGCATCGCATTTAATTTGAATATATTTGCATAACTAGTATCTTTAGCGTAAAATAGAAGCCGTAATAGTACTAAAAGTCCAGAATATATTACAATACTCATTAAATATATACCTCTTTGTATTTGTAAATTACACCTAAATGAGGACTGGACGTATTACGAATAATAATATGAAAATCGTTTTAATTACGCTAAGAAATTATTTTTAATTTAACCTAAGCTACCGAAAACGATATTTACATTTAATAATTCAGGTCATTAGAACTGTCATATAAAAAAAATTGTACCTTTCAACCATTAATCTGCTTACAGATTGTTAGTCAATTAATGGAAAATTCAGAAAATTACAGTAAATTAGTATGTCGTAGTAGCGAATTCAATTCAAAGAAGTACTTTCTGATACTACATGGTAAGATGCCCTCAGAAGAATCCTTTACACTACACCGAAATTTACCATTCTCTTTCATTTCCAGTTAAATTTGCAAGTTCCTGAAAGCTTCTTTTCGTATCCTCTTACGTTATCTACAAATTTAATGATTTCTGTTCTTTCTTCTTACAGGATACTACTGTGGAATGTTTTAATTAAACATTTACCAGTAGCGATAAACGTCAGCAATATGGCTCTTCCTGTTCTTAATTATGTTTTTTGTTACTTTTTTATTTACCTTGTCTTTCTACGTTTATTATCTCCATTTCTTTCATATTCAAAATTTAACATATTTTCATTATTTGATTTATACACTTCTATAATCCTTTAGATTTTATGCGATCGTTGTTCGTATTATTAGATATTTAAAAAAATCTTTGGGCTCATAATTTTATATATATACATATATCTTAGCTTCTATCTAGTTTAGTATAGTCAAAAAGAGGTAAATTTGCAATCACTGTTCAAATTTTTTTTAACTTTCAAGGTGAAATTTCAAAAATGTAATTAAAAATAATTTATCTACTGCTTTCGTTGTTTCCTTCCTTTGTTTCAAAAATTTGTTTCATTAGTCCTCTGCTTTGATGAAGTGCCAGCCAGAGTTTCCACGCTTCTACTCTTTTCTCCAGCACCTTGTCGCATTTTCTATTCCACCATCTATCTGTATCTCGATTTCCTTTTTTTTCCCGCTATACGTTTCGTTCCCTTGATAGGGTTACTTTAATTTTATTTTCATCTTTGCCTAAATCTTGTTTGTTCGGTCATTCCAAATACTTTTCTTGATTATATCCTAATGTTTCCGTATATATTCTGGGTTTTCTTGGCGTTCTCAGATTGGACTATCTGGATGGAATTTAAGTTTATTACCAAAGGGCAGTATCTGAACCCATGTTAATTTCTCTATTTTTTGACGTTTAAAATTTTATTTTTTTTATTTTAACTGCCTTACTTTTGGAACTGCCCTTGAAGTTTATATATATATATATATATATATATATATATATATATTTTTACATATATTTGTATATTTAATTTTTAAAAAATTAACAAAACTACATAAAAATTAAGTAGCTGATAGAAACAAAAGTAGATATTTTACTGTATTTTGATTTGATAATGAGGCTTATATTCTCATAAATTTATAAAATCATCCCCAAACTGATTTTATCTTTTTAAATCGGTTACTACTCATAAAAAACCTCCGTTCGTCAGCCTACGGTCTCATCATATTCTACTTTTTAATCATATAAAAATCATTTTTATGAAAAACATATTTCCTAAATAGATGGAACTCACGTAAAAAAGGCCAAGGTGACGAGTGAAACAATTTGTGTTTTTTTTCTATTATTTTAATTGTACCTTTACGAATTGCCTGTAAAGTTTTTATTGTTAATAATATTTAAGCTACCTAGTAACAAATTATAATCTCAAATACAGCTTATGGATATATATATATATATATATATATCGTTGCTGGTAATCGATATTGTTTATTCTTAGGATAACAAGTCTTTATATATAATCAGTTGAAACCGATGACCAAAATAATTAAATTACTTATATAATTGTTCAGAGAACTAATATGAACCAAGTTACGGGCAAGTAATAGATTACTTCTAACAAACAGTACTTTCTCTGATGTATTGTGTACATAAAGCACAATTATAAACAATCCTGTTAAATTACATGCCGAGGGAAATTGTGGCTAAAGTATCTTTTTTCAGATTACTTCTTTGTATATTTTCACTTAAATTATTTAAAAAGCAATCATACCGGTTTTAATTGGAGCCGGTAGTGAAAAAAAAGAAAAAGTAAATAAGAATAACGAGAAAACCCCTTAAGAATTATCAGGATATTAAAGAAAAGGAGAAAATAAAATAACATTGTAAAGCTGGAGGGAATGAAAAAGTATGAAAAAAAAAATATCAGGAGATGTAAGAGAAAGATTGGTAGGTGGTACCGTGATTCTACGAGAAAGAAAGAAAAAGAAAATAATGGTAATGGATGCAGTTAAAACCCTAACATCACTTTTAAAAACGAATTATTGCACATAGTATTCTACTTAATGTTGTAACTACTTAATCAGTTTCATAATATCTAAGCCCCTTTGGTTAAATATCCTTTGTATATCAGTGAGAAAAAACTCCTTTAAAAGAAAATAAAATTACGGTAATTTATGTATATATATATATTTTTTTTTCAGGGAAAATGAAAATAAATTCTCATTCTAATTACGTAATTTTCTTACTTTGTATTTTACTACGTTAAATACATCTGACTTTTTTTTGTAACGAATTGCAGAAATTTAAAGAGAAAACTTCTTAAATCTAGCCGAAAGAATATTTGATAAAAAATCAAATCTTTACCGACAGACCGATTATCCGATAATTACCTTTTTTATTTGTGTAGTTATAATGTTTATAACCTTTCCGTTATTAAAAATATATCTGAGAAATAAAATTAAAAAAAAATAAAAATAATTAAATATTTTGAAAACCACGATTAAAGATGTAAATTTTGCATTGAAGAAATTCTTAGCTGAAGCTCGATAGCAGTCTACATAGTTTCTATCCATTAATTAAAATGTTTTTCGCATTTTTATTTCTTTGGAACGGCTTTTATTTTATCGACAGCGTTTTTTGGAGGCCTACGTGTGTTAATAAATAAATAAGATAAAACACTTTTTGAAAAAAAAAATGTGTTATAAAACATAATAAACATCAGGATATAAATTATAATTTTTTTTTAAACTCTTAAAATTAGATAAAATTCTTCTTTATATACTAAAATTAAATTCTAAAACCTTGAGGCCAAATTAAAATCTACACTACTATTAACAATTTGCAAACACTTTTTCTTTGGTATCAATTTCAAAATGAAAAAAGTAACACGATATCTAAAAATTATGATTTTCTAATTTTTAGTATTGTGATTTTTAGGAAGGTTTAATTTTTTCAAAACATTATCCAATTTTTTATTATTTAATTACAATATCCAGATTGTTTTAGTACTTTGAGTCGTATAAATAAATTTAAAAAAAAATGCTAAACCATCATTTTTAAGATTAACTTTGAAACTGAAAAACGTTTTTCGAATAACTATAATTAAATTCTGTTTCACATAACATTTTACGGTTTATCTCTAATCTCGAAAATTTTTTTATACGTTTATATACGTTGGTGGGGGGGGATGATAGATCGACCCATCGAGGTTTTAAATGGCTGCTCTTCTCGGGAGTTCTTAATTTGTCGGTTATAACCACGCCCCGAGAGTACGGATTTTCATTGGACACGGAGAAGGATCCATAATAAACATCACTGCGGTAATGGAAGGGCTGCTCCCAAGATTGATTTCACGTAACGTCTTGGACGAGGAACTGATGAGTGATCAATTGGCGATTCGATACTGTATTAGACTGGAGAGCCCTGTAATTCAGGCCAAGGGTGGTAAATGGAAACGGTCGACGTCTCAGACCCGATCTTTTGTCATGCCGTGATTGAGAGAGTGGAAGGAATGCAGGACTGGAATCCAGAGGTCTTTCCTACAAGTTCTTTGTGAAGAAAATGAAAAACTAAAACCGAGGAACGGTGGGAACAGACATAAAGTCCACCGGTGGACTAATGAAATTGCAGAACTACGAGTCGCGAGTCTTACGGCGAGGAGAAAAATGCAAAGGCAGGTCGACGTAAGATTAGAAGGATTCGAGTTACGGTCGATGAGGTTAGATTACAAACAACGTCGTTTGTGAAATATCTCGGAATATGGTTCGATCAAAATAGGCTATACAACCGAAACGTCAATGAACTATGCAGTAAAGCGGGGCGGATCGTCGACGCTCTGAGTAGACTGATGGGCGTCAACCGGGGACTCAGAGCAGCTAAAAGAAAGCTATTGATGATAGCAGCGACCTCTATAGTATTGTAAACAATGCCTACCTGGTTTTCAGCACTAAACAACAGGAATATGAAGATGATGACATCACTGTAGAGAGGAATGAATTTAAGGATCGTGGCGGCGTACCGAACGGTATCGGCGGATGCGGCGGGAATCCTGGCCGGGGTACCGCCGATACAGTTACGGGCTACCCAAATAAAACTGATATATGAGAGCATGGACAAGGAAGAAGCCACTATTCTCTTGCTGCAAGAATGGCAAGAGAAGTGGAACACCGCTAAAACTGGGAGTGGACAAAAAAACTTATTCCTGAAATAGGACCGGCGACGTGGGGTACTACCTGTCACAATTCCTCTCCGGTCATGGAGGATTTGGTGTACACTTACACAGGTTTAGAAGAAGGGAGCCCCCAAATTGTGTGTACTGCGGTCAAGAGGACAGTCTCTGCCACATCTTTAATGTGCACGTTGGGAAGATCTAAAAGCAAGATATAACACACAAGAGATTAACCCGGAAACTACAACTTATATGCTGAAAGGTAAAGAGCTGGCTAAAATTACGTGGATGAGGTTATACGAGCAAAGAAAGTGGATTACAAGAAGAGGCAGGAGTTACTTTAAGAAAAAAACAACGCCCGAGACTCGGCTGCTAGAGCAGGGCCTGGAAACAGCATAGCTGGGCCCGGTGTTTCTAGCCTTAGCGGTTAGAGGCAGAGGAAAGATGAAAATAAGGAAAAGAGCCGGAACCGGTGAGCCGACCTGCTATGTCGGACGTACTGCCGGTATGCAGGGAGATTCATTAGAGTCGCAAGGACATTCCCCTGGACTGAGTAATACTTGATGGTTGAGCCGGCAGGGGAGCAGGAAATCAAACAAACGCAAAAAAAAAGAAGGTAATTAATTACACATTCTAGTAGTTAAACTAGGCTTTTTCTTCCCTAAAGAAACGTAAGTTTTTTATCTGAAAACATTTTTTTTCGAATAAGTGTAATTAAATTCTGTTACACGTAACATTTTTCAGTTTATCTCTACAATAATAGGTATATGCATTTAAATATATATAAGCAGGATGACGTATTCTATTATACATATACTCTGTTACTTCCTTGTATTTTCTAAAAACAGGTCTGTTGGATCAAATTAAATGGTATTTCTCTTTTACATACGCTCTATATATTTACGCTAAAGAAGTAATTTCCTTCTTTTTTTTGTTTAATAAAAAATAATATTTTTATGTTTTGAAGTTTGTATATAGTGAAAATAAGACAAATGTAATTTTAAATATCGTCGGATAAAATGGAATGGATAATAATAATAATAATAATAATAATAATAATAATAATAATAATAATAATAATAATAATAATAATAATAATAATAATAAATGTAAATTTCAGCAACTTTAAATAATAAATTTTAAAATAATTGTGAAATTCATCAAATTACAGAAGTAGAATATATTCTCGGAGGATAAATAGTGACTAGGTAGAAACCCTCCCCCACAAACAATGCAAATCTGGGGTATAAAAGATAGGATATGAAATGAAACGTATCACGGACAATAAATCTGGTTGTCAAAACAGAATGTAACCAGAAATATACGTAGGATACAGAGTAGTGTAAAACGTTGAAATACTCATTCTTTGTGAAAAATAAAATAGATTTATGGTTTGCAATTTTTTTATTCTTATCAAATTCTTCATTTATTATTATATCTTTCTAATAGAAATTCTAAAGAAAAACCAGTAATAAAAAAATTTCATTTTTAAAATTTAAAACATATTTTAATATATGAAAAAAAAAAATTAAAATAAAAAAAATACTAGTATTTAACATAATAATAAAAATAATTACAGTAAAAACTGTTAGTATAAACAAAAACGTTTCTAGAACGGATTAAAAAAAACGTATGACTGTATAAAACCAGCTACGAAAGCAAGGATTAAATCGGAGTACATTTGTTGTAGCCGGTTAGGAAGGCAGATAGAAACATCTCCCCATCACCCTTATTCACACTTAGTTGCTTTTCTACCCCCTAAAATTCAACCAAGCATTTGTTTTGAATGGCTTTGCAGTGTTGCTTAGATCCGTATCCAGAAGCAATTAAACTTGCACTCAGATTTTTTCTTTTTAAGATACTGAAAGGGAAAAAATAGACTATTAAAATCCATACTGTAAAAATACTTTAGATTACAAATCTTTCTTTTCTCTCCGCATAAAACGACCGGCAAGTTTAATAATCAAAATCTATTTTTAAAAGTAAATTAAAAAAAGTAACACACTGCATTTCTATTATCAAAATCTGTTATTAATTTAGAATTTTGTTTAAAGAAATAAATACATGTTAAATATATGTAATAGACAATAGACGTACAATAATAAATAATAAACAATATTTAGGCGTTCCATATACAAAAAGTAACACTTTTTGTTTATTATATGGTGAAAATGTATATATTAAATAGTGAAAATATATATAAATAAAATAAATGTTTGAAAAAAGTATTTTTTTCGCTACCGAAGATAAAAAATTTTATTAAACTTATAAATACTTTACATAAGTCTGAATGTTAATGTGATTTAAACATATTTACATATTACACGTATAGTAATATTTACATATAAAATATATTTACATCGTATTAAATTTAATACACAATCACGTTAATATCTGAGAATTAGCCGATCTGTATATAAAAAAATCGATTTTTTAAGTTATTAATTCTTTTGAGGATATTTATATTTTAATAGAAAACTAAAATACGGTTACAGAAATAAAATAAATCAGAAAGTACTTTGCAGACTTACTGAACTTATTCTTCATAAAATAATAAAAACTGAAAATTTTCAACGAAAATAAAATAAAATTTAATTACATACATGAAGGCTAGAATAATTAGAACGCATAAACAATTTAAAATTAATTCGTATTTAAATAAAGGATAAAGGTAGGTAAGTAAGTAACATTGAAGATAGAAAAATATTTGTTTAAAAAAAGATTTGTTGCACTGAATCAAGGCTTAAAAAATAAAGCACAAAGGTGGGGGACGTAGCTTTTATGTCAGATTTGAAAAATCGTTTAAAATAATTATAAACAAAACTAATAACATAGCGATATAATGCACTTCAAAAGTTATGTTTACTATAAAATAGAAACTTGATTCCGTCGAGTAAATCCAGTATCAGATGATGAAGATGAGCTGAATTTGACCAGAATTAACTGATTTAATAATATTCACATACATTTCCCTTCAACTGTTTAATATGCATTTAACTCTAATCTGCCTAATTTGGTTGCTCAGTGGTAAAACACTAATATAAAAAATATTTGGTCGCTGAACAAGACAGCCACGCGTATCTTTTTCAAATTGTAATTAATTATTAATTCCTATAAACCAAACATTTTTTTAAATAGTTTATAATCGGTTTTATTAATATTAATAATATTCATTTTTTTAATCTTCTTTTAAACACCCCAGGACCAACCGGCATTACCTCAATTGCTCCTGAGTGTCGTGGCAGCAGATTGCCCCATCCTGACTTGGCCCCTCTCAGAAGCCGCTCATCGGGGTCTCCCCTGGATCATTGAACCGTTCCGTCTACCGCTTCTGGATAGCCGAATCGCTCTCTCCTCAGGGGAGCAGTCTTTCCAGGCCCTAAACTACTAGGTTCCAGGCATGCGTTTCAGATGCCCTCACCGCATCGCGCCCTCTCATAACATAAGGGTCCTCCATGTCATCATCAGAAGCACCCCGACTCCCCCGCTCTTGCGTGCAGACAAGCCAGGATGTCCTGGGCAAGGAGGCTGCTTGCCTAGCCGTAGACGTCGCCACGCTTCCTGACTTCCTTTTTTTTAGGTTTCTCCTTGTAGATTTTTTTTGTTTTGCTCTTGTCTCATACATAAATTACACTACACATGATGGCCGCATTGTACAGCTCCGAGGAAAAAAAAACAAACCCGCAACAATCGAATTTAACCTAATTACGTTTTAAATCTAGAAGCATACGTGTATGTAACTATCCTTTCTCGCCAGGTCACTCGCTCCATTTACGGGGTTACTTGTTCATAGCCCCCTGACACAAGGCTTGAATACCCGTACTACAAATACACGGACGGTTTTATAACAAAATAAATGCAACATAAATTAAACTATAATAACAGTAACCTAACACAAATAACATTACAAAGACCGATATAGCGTGATAGTAAAGTAACATATTCGAGAGCCCGTATGTAAATTAGGGCTCTACATTCTAGATTATATCAGCGTACAATATCACAATAATACCCGAACGATCTACTAATGTTTCCGTAATTTAGTAAATGCAATTTCGTTCAATATATAATTTACAAGATAACAAATGAAGCGACCGGATTAATTAAATAATTCTAAAACTGACATTTCCAATACTCAAGATTCATTAACCGTAGAAAACCAAAACAAATCTCTTACGAATACCGACATAATATAGTAGTATGTCAACGCGCAGCACGGCGTCCGCAAGTTTTTATGCAAACTAAGGTGGCTCCGTTATAAATCCTGCTAGTTTACTTTGAAACCGCTGTAAGATTTCGACATTGGACTTACACGTAGTATCCCAAACTTGGATCGTATAATTCCGGATTGGTATTAGGATTATTGAGTATACCAGCAGCTTATTAGATAAAGATAATTGAGAACGCCTGCCTAACAACCAAAAGATTTCCTTGAACTTTAACTGAAATTATACGAACTTACCACGTTATTCGACGGTCGAAGTTATTATTAATTAATAATAGCTTTTATTTAATATAAAACTCTTTTTTTTTAGAAAAAGAAGGCAAAATATATGAAAAGAATATTCCAGTGTTTTAAAAAAAGAAAAAAAGATAGGTCTAAAAAACAACATAAAATGAAACGGCCAAAAAAGAATAATAATCCTATCTTCTAACACAAAACGTGTAAAACAAAAATCTTTTTTCTATAAATGTAAAATTAAGACATTTAAATACGATAATTCTTCCACAAACGTTGAGAGTGACCAACTTTTAAAAGAAATCCAAAAAAATAGAACGATTTTTAAGAAGAATATTCGATTATTAAAAGAACCGCACACATAATGTACACTAGAAACTCGCTCCCTCAAAACATTAAACAAGTCGTGTAGAAAATAACATAATGTATTCGAGGAGATTGGCTATCGTAAGCCCTATTTTTAAAGATGAGTTTTAAGGATAAAGTTTGTAAGAAATCTCCTTCTTTTATCTTTAGAGGAAAACTAAAGATTTATATTTTAATAAAGTTAAGAGAAATTTAAATAAAGCAGGAATAGAAATTACGGGCTTTAAAAATCGGGAATTAATCGAGGGAAACAAAAATGAAAGAAAATCTCAGAAAGGAGGGTTTTAATACAAAGAGAAAGTTCCTAAGCAATAACTAGTAATAACAAAATAACCAGGATAAAGGCTTCTGTGAATTTTAAAAGTAATTACAGTAAATGAAGTTAAAAGATGAAAAGAAGGGTGTTAAATATAGTCCGCGGTTGACCAAAACGAAAAAAAAATTGTACTTAATCTTTATTTGAATGTTATTTATCTTTTGATAAAAAAATGAATCTAAATGTCTTTTTTTTCAAAATATGTTAATCGTAGTTAACAAAAAAAACTTCTACAATCGAAGTTACGTATTATTAAGCTACTGCCTATTCCCTAAGGTTAACAAAGTTGCTCTAGATACGTATACCTTTGGAATTTTATAAGAAACTCATTCGTTTAATCCATTTGTATTTTCTAAGACCGATGAATAAATAGCTAAAAAAAAAAGTTTATATGATCTAAATAATAAAAATAAAAACAATCTACTCAGATTTAACATCTCTTATCACTAATACAAGAGTCAAGTAAAAATCAATGATAATTAATTAAAAATAGAATACAAATAATCGGTTAATTCAACTTCATATTTGCAGTTAAAATTTCAATCAAAAACGAGGGGGTATCAAATTAAACCGTATTATCATTGTAATTTCCTTTTCAATTAATGAGTTACAAATATGGATTAGAATTTTACACAAACAGTATTCAATAAATCCTCAACACATAGCTTACTGTAGATAGGTTTCAATATTGCCTATACAGAAACGATATAAATTAAAATTAAACATCGGATTTCAATTGAAAATATAACATTGTTAAATTTTTACTGCCCTCTTAATACAGTAGGGTTAAATCGCTGTTAAATATAATTGACAAATAATAATTGTAATAAAAATTAATTTAAATTCAGGATGAAATGCATTACATTAATAAAATACTTTTTATTATGCCGATAACATATCTTTTATAAAAGGTAAATCAGATCACGTGATAAATTAAAACCAGATTTAAAACCAAATTTATAAAAGATTCCGGCAATGAAGTAGTAAGTTAAAAAATCTCATGCCGCCTTTAGTTTGAAAGAATTTCTAAGAGATTCGGTTAGAAACAATTGTAACCACAGGATTATACAGATAAAAAAATAATTTAAAAAATACTAATTTAAATATACTAAGTATATAAGAATAAAGATTTGAATCTCCTGTAACTGGAGATCTGCTTGGACGGTTTAATGATCAGTTGGATGTTTCATCCTTAGAAAAATTCACGAGACGAGGGGAATTTTTCCTTTATGAATCACGTATCAAAACCCGACTGCTCTAAATTTTCTACAAGGAAATACATTTTTTCTGCAGCACACATTTAAGCTACTTAGTTGAGAATGCGATATACAACTGCAAGAATTCAAAGTAAAACTTCTCTTAACCTCTAACGCCTAAATTCTCCAATTTCCTACTCGTTCGCGATGCCTCTATTAAGCCGTTCAACTCAATAGAAGGTTGGGTACCCGACCCCAGTAAGAACCTCAGTTTGTGAGCAGATAGGATATTGAAGGTCAGTGGAAGGCAACGGGAAACCACTACTGATAATAATATTCCCTTGACATCCTTGTAAATGGGATCACGACTGTCAGCAAGGAGTATATTTTGAAGAAATTTAAAATTGCTTATCTGTAAAGTGTTCTTTCTACCTGGGTAAAAATTCTCCGGTCATCTAAGAAAACGTGAATGGTTTGGTGGTCGCTGTTTGAATGAGGCCTTGAATATTTCACTGAGTAGGGTAAAATTTTTGGAATAAGTTTCCTCCGATGGTAGATCGTACGTTTTTTTACCGATTTCCTTATTCGTAACTCCTTTTTTCATTCTGTGTTTGTCTAATCCTGGTACACACAATATTTCAATCGAATATTTAAATATTTATGTTGTTTTAACAAATCTGTAATTCCGATCAAAGCCAAAAGAGAGTACTACTTACTGTAGATTACTTTTGAGTTACAGAAGATTTAAAACTTTCCTTTTTATGCGATTGTATTTCTTCTATATTTCTTCTTTCCTTTCTTTTATACGAGTAAAATAATTTAATTATTAAAATAAACAATTTACCTAAAAAGATAGGTTATTAAATGTTTTATTGGAGAAGGGATACTCCGGTCTCGCTTAAAAAAATTTAAACTGTTACGGACTAATTAAATTCAGTTCTACGGCTGTTTATTTATTAACTGTTGCAGTTTATTTATTACAAACTAAATAAATAATGAAAGAAATTAAATAAAACAAAATATTTATATCCGGTGTATTATCGAAGTTATTTTATAAATATAAGATTTTAACGAAATAAATTTTTGTAGACAATTTTTTTTAGTTTCCAAATTACAAAAACCTTTACGGCGAGATTTATGCTTTTGTTCATTCGTTCTCAAAGTGGATGATAACGCCACCTTGTGGGCGCTGTAGGCCTTCATGAGGAGGCGGTAGAAGGCCCACAGAAAATTGGGGGCGTTCAGGCGGTTTAGGCAGGCGAGGCTGATTATATAAAAAAAAAAAGGCAAACCTATGTTTTATTTGATATTTAAAAGTAAAATTAAATACCTACTACGTTAGTACAGAAAATTAAAGGGACACGTGTATTTTAAGATAAAAAAAAAGTGTATTCAAATTGTTTTAACTTTGCAACCAAGAGGCTTAGAGAGAGATGAATAAAAATAAATTAAGGCTAGAACACTCTACATTTTGACAATATACTTCAGATTTCAAAATCATCAAATTAAAAAAGAAATCAAAGGGAAGAAAAGTTTAAAAATTGTAAAGTGAAACGAAACTTTTTCAGTAAACCGCATTCTTTTTTTTTTATATGTCTCTAGGATTTTCCTGAACCAAATACCCACTTTAAAGAGAAAAGGCCACTTTTGTCTTTAATTCTGTATATCTCCCGATCTAAGCAACGTATTGATACAAATTAATATGGACATTAAAGGGTTTTGATCTAGCTGATCTAGCTTTAATGACAAATTGTAAGGTATTTAATGTAGCGTTGCGGTTTTTGGCTTTTGTTCATTTTGTGCCGAGGTACAATCTTTAAATACGATTAAACATGCGTTTTAGTTGCTCTCATTTAAAATGTAAGTTTCAAACTCAGAAATAGGATATACCACGTTTAAAAAAAATAATTGCTATCACTGCTTTTAAGAGCGCATCTTAAAAATAGCGACTGCAATTATTCTTTTTAACGGAAGGTAAGTTTAACAATTTTGGGGGCGCTAGAAAATTTTGATTCTCAATGTGGGCGGCGGGCAAAAAAGTTTGAGAATCAATTCTTTACTTCAATACCGTAATTATTACAGATAATTCCTCATATTTCTTTTAGAATTAAAACTTAAGCGTTTTTTTTATTAACGAAATAATTATAACTATCGTGATTAATATAATAATTAATATCACCTTATTAACTTAAAATTGTACAGAGGTAATATAAAACCTCACAACGTTTTTAATTATTTTTCAATCCAAAAAACATTTTAAGTTGTAAATAGGATTTATTATAAAAAATATTAACGTAGTAGGATGCTTAATAGATACTAAATTGTAATCTAGTCGAATAATCCCTAATAACTATCAAATAATTCAATAAGCATCACTTGATGATACTTATCATAAGATGAGTATTATAATGGTTATAATTACATTATAATTTTGGTGAAACATATATCACAAGTATCCTCTTACAGATAAACACATGATGTATCATTATCATCCGTAATTAGGTTGAGGTAGAAGAAACATCAACTTATATTAACACAGAATTATAATGAAGTGAAATAATAATTAATGCTATGTTCTTTGAAATCTTAGGGTCGTTAAAATTATTTAATAATAAATATTTGCGGCTGAAAAATAAGTTATGACATAAAAAATGTAGTCAAAGGTGTTTATTGTTTACCTCAAACAAATAAGCCCAAAAACTATCTCGGTATCGTGTAAAAAAACTATTTCGATGAAGTTTCAAAATAACTATTATAATATTAATTAACGTGTAATAAGAACCCTCATTTCTTTAAAACGATTGACAGTATTCTGAAGCGCTATATTTTTTACATTCTATTAATGCAGAAAATTATTATATTTTATTTCAACTGCGATTGGTTTTCTGCACTTATAATTTTTAATTTACATCAGAATACATGTTGTTAAAAGTCACACGCAAAACCACATCAACGTTGTGTAAAATAATTTTGAAAATGTTAAGTAAAAATGATAAACTCTAGATATATTACCGCAAAGGAGCGAAATTTGAATAGTACTGTTACAAAGCACGCCGACAACATTACTTTATTACATCAAAGGTTATTTATTTTTTCAAACAGTTCAGCCACCAATGAATGACAAGATCATATACAGAATGGACAGGAAGTCACCTTGTGGTGTGGTGAGATCAGTACTTGTGGTGGCTATGATAACGGAGCCGGTGACACTGGAGTACCGCGGCCAATCCACCGTACTGAAAACTTTTCATTTAGAAAGGCGCGGATGGATAGAGCAAAACGTGCAGGTCCTCCATCCTGCTGCGACCATACTCGTTCCATGAGATTCTTCTTTTGTAGCTGTGATATTAACCGTACCTCCAAGATCTCTAAACAAGTTCGTGTATTCACTGGCCCGACAAAAAATAAAGATCAAGCAAATGACGAGCTGACATTCTAGCCCGTATAATGAATGATGTGCGGTGGATTTCTTTCCGACTCTGTCGCGTAATAAGGATTTTCTTTCGCCCAAAATAACACATTTGTGACACGCCAACTGCGACAGGTTGCACATTTGTCAGTAAAAAGCACCTTTCCGCGGTGCACTGCAGCGGGGAAATTTTCTAATAAAGCCCGGCAGGATGCAGTGCGACGTTCCACGTCTGCATCTGATAGTTCACTGATGAGCATCGGACGAAACGGTCTAACCATTTAGTCCTTTTTCATACGGTCTTGTACCGTCGTCTGCGGTATACGAAGTTCAGCTGACCGTTTACGAGTTGATTTTATCAGCGATTGTTTAATTACAAACTGCAACAGCAGCGCATGTTTGTAACCGCGTTAACTTTCGTCCACTCCGCGACCTATCTTTAACACTGCGTAATTCAAACGCACGTTTTTTCAAAGGTTATATTATTGTTGCTTTTCGTGGTGGCTGCTTATTAAAGCTTTGCCGAAACATATCGCTAATTATTTTCACTGTTTGATTCGTATGTTGTCGTTTACGAACACGTACACGTGTCACTACCCGCTTCTCGATGCTGTAACTACTCGTGTCAGCCATTTTAGCACGACGGTCTTTTATACAGAGTGCGTGACGTTGTAAAAAACTGTTTCCAACCGACCACAGCGAAAATACCGTATGTTGTAAGTACACATTCCTAACTCATATTTTTTCGTTAAGTTTAAGGGTTCGACGACTACCCGGACACGCTGCATATAGCCAGCCGATCATTGTATGATGATTCATTACATTAAGTATTTTATTCTGGTCGGTGCATAATAGTACATTATGCAACGAGCCTAATGCGATAACAATCGATGTATGACTGCGAAGAAATTTTCTACACGAGCCTTGGCGAGTATCGTAAACTTCGCAAGAGTACATTAATGACTGTTGTAGAGAGTTGCAAACCGTATTTTTCCTACGGCTGAGAAAATATTGGGATATTTGATTTAGGCCGATGATAAAATACATTGTTTAACCTTCTGATATTCTTTTTAAATAAGCGTTGAGCTTAGGGTACTTCGTTACGTCTGTTGCATGTTTTAGATTTAGTCTAAACGATTCAGACTGAAGTCTGATTAGAACCGATGTGCTTCCCCTTACAAGTTTCAAATATTTAATTAATTAAACTTTTATCTGGCTGTAACTCTGGAACCAATGAAAATACGTACCACTTGTTATATGTAGTTGAAAAGCTGTCGATCAGGGCTTATTACTGCAGTTAGGAAAAAGTACAAAATCCAAATTTTTGGAGATTTAGAGCTTTTTTTGGACACTTGGTTCAGTCGATTGCAATCAATAGGGGAGGTGCACAACTAGACGTTACAACAATCGTAAAACCAAAATTTGAACATCCTACGGCTAATCGTTTTTGAGTTATACATACATACAAACGTCACGCTGAAACTAGTCAAAAATGTATTCAGGGATGGTGAAAATGGATATTTCTGTTGAAATCTGAAAACCGAATATTTTCGCGATCACAATACTTCGTACAAGAAACTAAAAAAAGAGAAACTGAACAAAAAAAACGAACTTAAAGGAAACATTCGTTTAAATTTTTCATACCAAAAGTGAAAAAAAAAAAAATTAAAAAAGAGACTTTAAAATTTTTAAGTTTTACCGAAATTTAAAGAATTCAGGCCACATGATAAAAGTCTTAAGCAAAACCTTACTTTCTCTATTATAATTTGCTAATTAAAATTTAAAAAAAATGATATTACTGTTTAAACATCCATTACTAAACGAATTACATCTCCAAATTCTAAAATCTTTTATTTTTAGACAAATAGTTTTTTTCGTAGTTACAATAGGTATAACCATAGAAACTAGTAATTCAAGAAAATTTTGTTGTAGGTGATCAATAATATGGTTCGACTTCGAATACCATGGTTCGACTTCCGGACAATTTCGACATATCTTCGCGTTTCACAACCCCAAATTCCAAAACCACCGACAGTTCAAAAGTTTATATATACATTTATATGCATATTTCACATTCTTGTGGACATAAGAGACGTTAGTTACAGCCGTAATTTTGCGCCAATCACTTTCAAATTGATACAGAAAATATAACGACCCAAAATCTCGGTCGAGTTCGTAATAGGCATCGGACCATGGGAGTGGAAACGGGGGTCTTTTTTCGAAAAAAACAACAAAATATCACTATAAGTAAAATATCAAATTCGTAAAGTTCCTAATATTGTTTGGAAAAGGGCCAAAAACTTATGTAAGTAACGTTTTTTGATATCACCAACCATTGGCCCAGGACGTAACAAATATTGGGTTTTGCAGACAAAAAACATCATACCTTTCTTAATAGGCACAGTATCGAATCGGTTTAAAGTGGTCGTTAGTCCTCTTTACAGCAAGCATTACCTCAAACTTTTTTTTGTAACATTTTTTGATATGACCAACCGTTACGGCAAGGGATGACCAAAATTCTGCTGGAATTTTAAGAAGATAGGCTTGTCGTACGCTAAACATGTGGAAATTTTTTCCCATGCAACCATTGTCGTATCGAGTAAATTTGAAATTTTTTTTAATTTTCAGGTGGAAATATTTTTTATCCCCTACTTTGCAACGGTGAAATCTACTTCCGCGTTCCGGCGTGCTGAAAGCGATTTTTTTAATTGTAACCAATAAAATTTGCAAAAACGCAAAAATCGCGGTAGTAATAAAATGAGTTAAAATCCCCCGTAATAACTATTTTTATTTCGTATTACCTTCAAAATTATATCTAATAACAAATTTTAAATTGTTAACGTTTGAATTAATGGCCCAAACACTATTAATATTACCGTTCATGAAAATAAATAACGCTAATAATAATACACAATAATTAATATTTTGCAATACTACTAAAAATTAATTGGGTAGATCAAAATATTCACTTTAATTGTAACAATGCTTAATTTAAAAATTTAGTTCCACGTTCGGTTCTGAATTTATAAAGTAATAAATTCTGAAAGCATACAATTCTACAATTTAAAATTAAATATTGTGATAATTAAAGTAAATAATATAGATTGACCTAGCAATTTAATTTATAATAGTGTTACAAATTATTAATTATTGTGTATTTTATTATTATTATTAAGACTTCAAAACTGAGGGATATCTTCTTGCATTCCTCCGTTTTGAAATATGAAGCCGTTTCCATTCTTCAATATCATTCTTTATAATGCATTTTTATGTTCAGATCAGAATAAAAATTTATTTATTTATAACGGAAATAATAATGTGAAAACAGCTCTTAAAATAACGCACTGAGTTTTTATCATATATGTATTTATTTATTTGTTTTATCTATGTATTGAATCACAGAAAAGTAATAAAAATCTCGAACCAATAATACACTGTAAACTGGCAAGGGCAAATAAATGACGCATTAAACTCTAAACATTTCATACTGCTCTAGGCAAAATCCACATAAAATTTGAATATCTGACGGTATTTTTTACGAAATAGAATTTCAGAAGTTCGAAATGTAATAAAAAATTACGTTCGACTTCTGAACAATAATTTTAACATAATTTTAAAATTCTAATAACGCTCTTTCTTTACTGCAGATACAAAGAATACACAGAGTTGAACAATCAGGTATTAAGTATTTTAATCGTTTTTATTTGATCTATTTAATTATGCCAAGAATTAAAAAAACTAACTACTGCTCACTATGTGCATAGCAAAATATGATAATTTTATGAGGCGTAAAACTAAATAATGTTTAAATACGAGCCAATCAAACCGATGTTTTCAGAATGCGGTATAGATGCGAGAGAATGAGGGGAGGCGAATGTTTTTCTCATTTTAACAGTTACGAGACTATAGCTTAGCCGTAGGGCTGTGTTAGCTAAATAACATCTTATTTGAGTATTTATTGTTTATATTTTTTCTCTCTGATGAAGAAAGAACACGTAATATTTCAACCCGTAGTTCCGTTATAAAACTTTTATTTAATAATGTTATACTACGTATAGAAGAACATTGAAAAATATCATTTATTGATAACAAGGTATACGTTTATTACCGAGAGTATCTATTAGATTATTAAACTGACGTGATTGGAAAATACTTAGTGCTCAGACCGTGCTGCGTGGGAAGATTATATTTGTTTCATTATAACTATCAATACCGTTCTAATTTAAAAAAAAATAATAATAATAATCGATGATTCATCTGCAATTCTGAAGTGATAAAAAAAAGAAATAGATTATGACTGGTTAAAAATGACCAGATGTACGATTGATTAGTATATCTAATTATGATAGCATCATGCATGATGATAGCAGGTGTTTTTAATGAAAGAGACATCTTCAAGAAGAAATAAGAAATTAGTAATGGTAGTAAAACGTATCTACTATACGAATGGTAAGAGACGTTGCCATAGTAACTGGCTGAGCTTCAGCGATCAGATCTCTGTATTTGTCTACCATCAGTTGTAGGTTGGAAATTAGAATATAGTGATATTAAATAATGTGCATCAAACAGCGATCTTTGGTATAGAAAAAAATATACATTGTAAAGACGTTTCTTTTATTAAAAAGTAACTTAGTACCACCCATAGTGTTTAAATTTGTATAAAAATATTATTGTTCTTACTGTGCTCAAATTTATATTCTTGGAAGAATATTTTTTAAATAATTTTACTACATATTGGAATTATAAAATTTTCTTTCGTAATATTGGTACCCAACAAAAGATTTCGAAAAAGTTATACGTATTAAATTTTCGAATTTTAAAAATAGAATTAATTTTACAATATTCATTGGCTATTTTTGGTCCCCTAATTTTTCTGTGATAAAAAATCATAAGTTAACAAACTTGTGCAGTTTTTACAAATAATATCGCTCAGTAAATAAATGTACGAAAACTGAGAAAAAAAAAATACTATTAAATCGTTTTAAAGTCAAAAACAAAAATAAAATCCACTTGATTAAAAACTGGATAAAAAAAAAAATATATATATATATATATATATTTATCCAGTTATATATATATATTACAAATGGCTAATTAAAATATGGATAATTAAAATTAATTACGTTACTCACTACTTTAATACAAGTTTACGTGAAAACTTATTTTGGCAAAGCGATGACAAAAATAAATCGAAAAAGAGAAAACAAAAAGAACACAATGCGATGTTTCTTTTTTTATCAATGACAACCTAATTCCACTAGGTATAAGAGTCAAATAAACTATAAGAAAGTTGGTTCGAACAGTGTGGAAAATAGATTATTTTTCCTACACCAACAAACTAGGGTTTTAATAAAAAAAACTTGTTTTGTTTTTTAAATATATTTTTCTATATTCACGCTAAACAAATAAAAAATGAAGTTATCGTTCATACGTTTAGATTTAGACTTTTCAATATTAATGGATTGGATTTATAATGTAACAAGCTAACCCTGTTTGCTACAATTTTTTTTTATATAGACATCGACTTCTGCGGTCATTAGCCAACGTCACATTCTTTAAAACAGAGTTTAAATTACCACCAGGTTCGTCATATGTAATGGTGTAAAGGACCCTTACGTTTTATTTAAAACACCAAAATGACAACACAGAACATTTAAACATTCATTACTATTCGGTATATTAGTACACTGATAACACAGAGTGTAAAGGGCCCTGATAATAAAATAAAACAATAAATAAAACACAAAAACAAAATGAAAACGAATGTCTTGACAATACCAAAATTATTAAAAAATATCCATATTCACAGAAAACAAACTACTTCACTCAGAGATTCCTTTAAAACAACTTGAACAGACATACAGATTTCTTAAAAGTCCACTGTCGTGCCAATAAGTAACTATTCTCTCTCTTTTACATTTTCCAAATCAGTAGCGATATTATTTATTAGACTGAACCTCTTTCTGAGATCCTCATATTTGATACACTCTTCCATTAGATGCTTGACAATCAAGCAGTTGAATACAAACACCGAACATTGGTCTTTCTTCGCCGGTTATAAAATATAACAGATTTTGATTCTGGTCACCCCCACTTGTTCCCGACGAGTCAGCTTCACGTCGCGCTTCCATTTACTCGTATATGGAGAAGTCTTAACTGCGTTTAGTTTGGTATTTAATCTTCTCCATTCATTACTCCGCCTGTTTCTTATTGAATTAGACAATTTTTAACATCTGCCACTCGAACAGGAATTACATCCAAGTTATCACAAGCTGTTGCTCTTCTGGCAGCTTCATCTGCGCTTTCGTTTCCTGCGATACCAGCATGTCCTGGAGTCCATACAAATACACATCGCTGTCCTCGTCGATTTAAAACGTACAAAATGGTCAGGATGTTTGCAATAAGGAGGTCCTTAATGTTCTTGTTTTGAATTGCAGTAAGTGAACATAACTAATCGTAAGATATAAGCACTTTCTCCATATATGGAGCATCCAACACCGTGTTCGGTTTTAGAACCGTCAGTATAAATTTTTATATATTCTTAATAACTACTCACGGTTGATAAAAATTCCTGTTGGATGATTCATTCTCTTTTATTTTCCCACGGGAGAGATCCAATATTGTGTTTACCGCTGATAAGAGCCACGGCGGTATTTCTCTTGTAGAAATTACTAATGTCTCCGGTAAAGAAATTTCATATTTTCTTGTCAATTCGTGATTCCGTATTCCGGCTCTCTTTTTCTGTTTAGCCTCCGGAACCACCGCAAGGTATTACTTGAATAATACAAGGATGATGTGTATGAAATGTACTCGTAGTCTTGCACAGCTTCAGGTCGACCATTCTTAATCGAGGCCATGAATCTCTGCGGCTTGTTGTGCCTTAATCGAGGGAACGCTGCTAGCTTTGTTAGAGGGGATTATGGCAGCGATCTCGATGTCACGTTTGCGTCAGTGAATTTCCTCAGGTTCGTCGACGGATGGGAGACACAGGAAGAGAAGTCTGTGAGCGATCTCAGATTTATCTTCTTCCGGATACTATTGCCCGACCCTGTGCAGGAAATTAGGTCAACGCGATGGAGGCCCTCTTCGCTGGAGCTGGGGCGGAAGCTGGGGCGGATAAAGGAAGTTCTGAAGAGGGAGGCTGAGGTTATAGAGATCCTGTTCTACGAGGATTCGTGTAGTTTCCTGAGCGAGGCGTACACGGAGGTGAAACCCACAGTTGGGAACACCAGGCGGAGGAGGTCTATTGGTGGAACCACGAAGTGGCAGTTAGAAGATCTGACTGCATCCGGGCTAGGAGGAAATACGTTAGGGAGGGTCGAAGGAAAGGCGAGAGAGACAGGCGGGAGGCCCTGGTTGCACCTAACCCACCAGTAATATTGGTGGGGGAAGTTGAGCAATTAATCGTGTTATATCATCTTCCTTCCAGTTAAAATTCGGCAAGTATATACTGCAGATAGTGATCTGCAACGAACGCTTCATTCCGGCTGCGAACGCTTGCAGGTTTGTGTTTATTTCAACCGCTTCGGTGGTAGCTATAGTCGATGTTAATATAGCTACTTCTCTTATATTTTGTGGTTGATCTCGCCGATATGTGTTATATCTTCTTAGTTGGAAATTTTCATTTAGACAGAAATGTGTTTTTGCAGGCATATACAAATTGAGTCTACATAATATACCAAGCGTTGCAGCTCATAGATATTTGAGAAACATCCACTGATGTTCCATTGAAGAATTCATACGCTAATTTTTTTATTACTTAATCTCTAAGTTTGCTTTTCGGCCATCCTTTTTTCTTCTTTTTTTCCATCTTTCGAGGAGCTTCGTGTTCGATAAGTACGTCATCGCCCGTGTAGCTCCCGGCCTCTGAATCGAAGACCATTAAAGCCGCGGACGACGACAGGCATGGATCGGCGCTTAGTTTAGGTGCCGAATGAGAGGCAGCAATCTGGAAGACCCACCATAACAGAAGTCGTACCAGTCGAGAGGGAAACAGACTCCCCTGTGTGGTTTTTGGTAGCCGCTGTGGTTTGGAGACCACCTAGATTGTAGGAGGCTTGAGAGCCTCCATAGAAGATTCCGAAGCAATCACTTTTCTCGCACCGCCATCTGACAGGTTATGCAAACGAACATGAACTCTGGTTTAGGTCTTCTTCTGGTCAGATGTGCTTTTACTCATCGTCAACGTATTATCTGGAGGGTGTATCTTTATCAAAGGTTTTGTAAATCCCTTACGATTGAGAAACTTTTCAATTATTCTCTTAATCATGGTACCGAAGTTTGCCAAGAAACTGGTCTGTATCAGCAACAGTTGGAGCAGGAAAAGCAGCCGCAGCCTGAAAATAAGTTGTTTCTCTACGCTTGCGGGCGCTTACAATCTTCTTGGTCTTGAAGTAGCTGACCTGCAAGGTTTTGATTTTCTGTACAACTACCTCATCTTTGTAAACAGGACAGTTTCTTGATCTGCATGATTGCTGTCCTTTATAGTTTACACAAAAAGAAATATCCTTGCACTGTTCTTCTTGATGCATTTCTTCATCACCCATGCATATGTTTAGCCTTCGCATCGAGAAACGGTGTGGCCAAAACATTGACACATGAACCATCTCATTGATCGTGGCACAAAAGCCCGCACATCCGATTGGTGTATTCCTGCACTACTTCCTCTGGCAAGGTTGGTTTGTTGAAAGTAAAGACATGAGAGGCAGACGGAAGAACTTCAACGTTCCTCCTCATGTTCGGCCTTCGGCATTCTTCCAACACTTGACATGCCAACTCTTCTACAATTTCCTGCTTCGTGCAAGTGAGTAGATCCCGACAAACCACAACACTCTTTGAGCTGTCGAGGGTGCTGTGTGGATCCACTCGCACAGCAAACTCACCTATCTTCTTTAGCCAACTTTCTTCTGCGACTTGCTGTCATTAGTCGTCTGTATATGAAGTCCGTTGTAAGTTTTCTGGCTTTCCTTTACTAAGTCTCCAGCACAATTACTTATCTCTCGAGCGACAAGGAAAGGACTTACCCTCAAAAAGCACAAAATTTATCGATATAATGTAGTTGATTATGTTAAAAACTTTACAGGAGGATTTTTCGTATTTAGAAATCTAAAAAAAAAATCATCGAATCTTGCCTACAGCCCCAACAAACAATATTATCAACTCTAAATAAATTTAATTTCAAATATCAGTATCAAAATAAAAATAACTACCTACTACATTTACTCACCATAAAATTTAGCACCTATTTCAAATAGTCAATCATAATAATTTAAAAATGATTATTTTTTTCTTCTTTAACACGTCTTTTGAACTCAGTTTTATTCATAGATGAATTCTTAAATAGATTGTATTTAATATATACAGAGTGTATCACGACGTTCTCCCGGGACTTTCATAACCTATACTATTCGTAAAAATAATGGAAAAGGTTCAAATAAACATATTCCAAAATACTTCATTTGGAAGTTACGGCTAGTGAAACATTTCGCTCTGATTCCAGCTACCCCGATGAAGTGAGGTCATACTGAAATTCTTAGAACGTTGATTAAGAAGCAGAATTAGTGATTTATTATGGAATCTAACGTAAAAAATCGAATTTAACTAGGCAAGAACTGTATCTGCTAGATTTTGAGAAATCTGAGATAAAAACCAAGAAATTAGGATAAAAACTCGTTTTTTATGGTAGTTATTGCATAATAACTTTGCTAAATGAGTAATAAACACGTAAAACTTTAAAACAAAATTTGTAGAGAATTTAATTCTGAACTAAATCGCTTAAGATATATTGAATGTAACAAAAAATGTTAGAAAATTCTTATCGCGAACATCGGCAGGGGTGATACTATTCATCGATTCGCTTTGATACTTTGTCGTGAGGAAGAGGAATTTTTTTCAATTCTTTTTGCTTCTTCCATGCCTATTAAAACATTGACCATATCAATTACAGCAGGCAATATGTAGTTTTCTGCAATTATACGGGGTTTGAACATCTTAGCTACTCTTAATGCCACGAGATGAGATGCTTCAAGTGTATTTTTATCAGTATGGCTTGATTTACAAGTAGAATCATTTTGATTTTTCCAAGTATGTAACTTTTATTCGAAAGATTCCAAGGTTTGTTTTTATTATCCGTATGTTTAGTCTCCCTTTGTCGAATTAATTTTCATGTCTTCATGCTTCCCTCGGAGAGGACTTGAAAGCAAAAAACGCACTGTGGCTTTCCATCACCCAATGAAGTAAAACCATAACTTAAATAACTGTCATTTTGCAATCTTGTCTTTTTACCGATCGATCTACTGGATGTAAATGGCTCACTTCGATTTTTCATAAATTTATTCATTTTGCATACGAATCTATTTGAAATAAAAAACAGTTACACTGTTTGACCGCACACTAAAAACCAAAATCTGTTGTTATTTTCAATAAAACTACGCTTTTAAAAACTTAAATAAAGACACTAGGCGCACGCTTTGCATTCGAAAATAAACTGACGTTCCGGAATCCCTTACGACTCTTTTATACTATTGAGTAAACATGTCATATGCATGTTCGAACGTGGCGCTGTCATTGCGATTATTATGCAAGCAACCAAATTACAACCAATTGCACCTACACATCAAGTAGGAAC
This sequence comes from Lycorma delicatula, assembly GCF_047948215.1. Lineage (NCBI taxonomy): Eukaryota > Metazoa > Arthropoda > Insecta > Hemiptera > Fulgoridae > Lycorma > Lycorma delicatula. The sequence continues at coordinate 91,937,328 of NC_134464.1, forward strand.
CTTAAATTGCTCATGTTTGTACACTTCGTACATGTATGTTCATAATCGTCGCTATCAACGTAACTAAATAGTTTTAACTAGGTTTCATCGTGTTGGGTTGGTGAGATCACGAAATAATCATTTTATATATTTTTTATACTTTTTGGGATTCGTGGAGATAAAAAGGTTGAGAATCACTGATTTAACTGGTATATAAAATAATGTTACATTGCATAACAATAACAAAATCTGTAAATAAAAATACAAACATAAAGAAAAAAGTTAAATCATAAAATACATTTTTGCAGACTAAATAGGTATATAATATTTTTACACAAACTTAAATTGAAGCAGCAAGTAAACTGATGTTCTAGATAGCCTGCTTTACTGCTCTTCTGTTTGGAAAAAAGTTAACAAATCTTATGTTAGTGAAACAGAAAACTTTATTTACAAAAGTTTATCTCGTTGTTAAAGTAAACAAACGTTGTTAAATCTTTTTAAGTTTAACGTAACAATATTTCATAACATTGCTATTAATCTTGTTCATTTAAAATGTTACTTTTCAAATATAAACTCAAATTTTAACATTATATATATATATATATATATATATATATATATAATTATTATTATTGTTAGAATAAACGCAAAATAAAATATTTTGTATTTTTAGCTTTATTTAAGCAAACTCGTAATAATACTGCTTATAATCTCTTTTAAGTCAGTTGTGTAAAATAATTACTTCGTTATACCCAGAATTAATTATAACAAAAAAAAGACAAATTAATTTATTTACGGTTAACAAGCTGAATCTATCTTTACCGATGAGATTAAACTTTTAACACCAGAAATTGTGTGTTAATCCTTTAATCTATTTTCCATTAACCCGTAGAATTTTCCTTGCTGTAATAAAACATTTCTTACAAAACCACTGAAATAGAAGAAATAAGGAAAAATGCAATTTTCGAGACTATTTTTCAATCTGTTTTGATCATACTTATATGCGACGCTGAAAATATATGTTTCTGAATCACCTAATAACTAATGTTTTGCAAGTGCAATCGTTGCTTAATTTTGATGATTTCACACCATGTTAGATTTATATTCACCTCTCGTACCGATGTGAAATATTAAATCATATCGTTATAAATGTTCCAATTTAACATCGTCCTCAGAGTGATACTAACATTTTTCACCTTATATATACTTTTATCTAATAACTTACCGGGTGGAGCAAAGCCCCGACCGGTTCATGTTCATTAAACTGATACCTGAGAAAATAATAAAATATAAAAATTAAAGCTTGTGCAATTTATAAAAATTACCAGTGTATTGTAATTTCTTCAGAGAAACCGTTTGGTCAGTACAGGTCCGAAACACTGACTGATCTAAGAATGCGGGTTTCAAAATAGTCGGCGTTTATCGTAAAAATAGTAGTTATAGCTTGTTATCCGTTGCCCGGCGTTCTTAGTGTTAACCGACAAAAACCGCTAGGAGATGACCGTACCTTTTTAATTTATAAATTTTATTTATTTTTTTTATTCAAGTAGCCGAAGATTGGTGCAACAAGTCGCGTCGTACGTACAGTGAAATAGCAGCAGCCGTGTTGGCTTGTTAAAAATGTTTTACCTTTTTTCACCGCTTTCAAGGGGTGAATTTTAAAAAACTAGAAATTAGTTTTGAAAATTTTTATTTTTTGAAAACTTCAAAAATCGAATCAAATTCAAAAATGTTGAGATCGTTCTTGAGAGAGGGGTTTACAGTACCCAAAAAAATGCATAAGCAGGGTAAAGACATTGAGATATGTTATTTAAAAACGGTTTAATAGGAGAAATTTTTTGAATGAGCCATTCAAGCGTAAAATATACAATCGAAACTTAAATTTCGTCTGTAATAATCTCTAAAAATGTTGCATTAATTTGTAAATAGTAAAAGAAAATAACAGCGCATAATAGCGAGTAAATGAAAAGCTGTAACAAACGCCAACAAACTTATCGGTACGTCTGCTAAGTTAACAGACGTTTTAGATTTCATATTTTTATTCACAAACAATATTAACTTGGTCGTGCTATATTTGTAAACTTTATAATATTTATATTCATAATGTTTAACAGAAATTTCAGAAATTCATATATTTACATTAATTACTTTATGTTTAATTTTTGTATTTCTACCTTTTATTAAGGATTTTAAATAAAAATAACTTTTTACAATTTTCTACAATTTTTGGGGTACACCAATCGGTTTTTAAGGTATCGCATTGTTTTTTTTTTTTTTTTCATTATGTTACGGTTATTTAAAACTATAAAGTACATATTTAGATTTATTTAAATAAATGGATACAGTTTTACGGAACTAAAACCTTTTACTTACAATTTTTAAGAAAGTAATTTATTTTCCTAATGTACGTTAAATATGTACATATAAAAGTATTGTGAATTGTTGATCAGTTGTTAATTTTTTCGGCAACTTTGAAATAATAATTTAAAAATAATCTATTGTTTTTCTGTCATTAATAAAAAAGTTATAGGTTTTGTCTTTAATAAAAATGTTAAATCTTTACTTATTTATTTTTATTTTACAATTGTTGTGTAATTCTTTTTTTTTAACAGCAATTTTTAACAGTAAATGATATTTTTGCAAATTTTTCACATCACTATAAAGGAATTTGGTTTTTGCTGATTAAATAAATATTTTTCTAACAAACGTAGTATTGTACTGTCTAAATAAAATTCTAATATTACCAACTAATCATACATTATTTTTTTCAAAATTATATCCCCCAAAGTTTTTTTTAAAGTTTATATGTTAATTACCTATTTAGGATGTTATTTACTGTATGTCAAACGTAAAAAAAGGGGTTTTTACACCAATTATTTTTCGATTTTTCAGGTCATTTTATCCATGATTACACTAATTTTAAACCCTGATCATTTTTAAAAAGATTTTGCTGCACTATATACTGTAAAGAGAAAAAAATCTACGGTAATTTGTTTAGGATGAGTATAAATTCCATTTTTTTTTAAAGAAAATCAATAAATTTTTTTTGTTTGCGTGTAAAACCATAAAGGTTTATTTAATTTTATTTAGTTTATTACCTTTATTTTGACCGAAGAATTAAAATCATTTCAGAAGAAAAAAAATGTTCAAATTACCTTTAACATATTTACAAAATTGTTATGTTCTTATGCCTATAAAAACATTAAACTAAGTAAATTATTTGTCGTTACCTAGGTAATCAACCCGTAAAATTTTTTTTTTTTTGTTTAATTATTCTAACAAAAAAAATATTCAAAACTAAACTGAAATTTCATACTTTAGTGCTTTGGTATCTATATTTTCATAAAAATAGAAGCCTTACACGTGAGAATATAAATGTTGTTTAAATATTAAAAATAAAGCGATAGAGAACTACATTAACGATCATAAGTGATCATCCGCTAACTTTTGAATTATCTTCGGCCACTAGTAGGAAATAGCTAAATAAATTTCAGGTGTGGTAAAGTTTTTAAATTTTCGCAATTTATAATATGACAATATTAACAGATGTTAAACGAAACTTTTTTTTTTACTATTACAGGATTGAAGGAAGTTTTAGTGTGTTATTCTTTTAACCAAACTGCAGCATTTAACTAACTGAAGTTCATATTTTCCCCATACGTTTTTGTGCTTATTTCTAAAAACAACTGAGCATTTTTTAATCGCTATTTTAAGACGGTTCATATCCTTTGGATTTAAAAAAACGTCGTATTTTTTATAAGTCTCAGAATAAAAGAAAGCAAGGCGTCAAATCATGAACGTGGTATCCATTCACCTGTTACCCGGGATACCATCTTGTCAAGAAAAAATTGACTTAAGTTGTATTTAACTAAAGAGCTCGGTGAAAAAATGCTCATTTTGGGTGTGCAAACAACGCTGAAAGCAAGGAAAATGAAGGAGATAGGTGATGAAGTGAAGAGGCAGGCCAAAGTAGACGATGGAGAGAGTCGGCGAGAGATAGGGAAAATTGGAGACGAATCGTGGAGGAAGCCAAAGCCCACACCGAGCTGTAGCGCCAAGATAAGAAGATATATTAGCCAATCGACGACTGATTTCAAACACTGCATTATTTAATAGCTTGAAAATAAAATATGTCATAATATTTAATAGTTTGTTACACTTTCGTAGAAGAAATAAGGTCCCAAACGCTACTTTCATTGTGATCCACAAAAAAAAAAACTTTACAATTATGCGAGGATTTCCATGAAATTAATAAACTCAACTATGATTATTTATGGGCATTCGATTTGAAATATACTTCTTCAGTTCATGTTGCTGAAGTAGAGAAATCAGGATGATGTTCACAACAAAGGAAAAGTTCCTCACAAAACGAACCTTAAACCCAACAAAGAGAAATCCCCGACCATGTAAAAAATTTTATTTGAGTAAGTAACAGTTTAGTTTTTTTTTATGATTGAAAGCGTTCACAAAAGGATTTCTAACAGATTTAAACGTCGAACAGGTTATTTGATATTGTTCCCTTATCGTTGTTCAACAATTTCTGCTTCGCTACTGATAAAATAAGTTTCCTAACTCTTATTTCTCTATTCTAGTTTATTACGTACGTTTTTTAACATCGTCATTTCTAATAAACTAATTACTTGAGTCTCCAGGAAATATTACAACCGAATTCTTCGGTCTTTTATATCTATAATGAGCCGTATGCTCCTTTGTTCTAGTTACAACCTTTCTTTTAATTTGTCCTGTGTAATTCCAAATTGCAATTATTGTTTTTATAAATGTTCATTCTTTCTATTACGCAAATCGTTTAATTATGCTTTTAATGTTTCCGAAAAGTCTAATTTCCTAAACGTTGCTACGGTAACTTTAAGCCCGTGATTTTTAAAAAATATTGTCACGTGTTTGCCGTTCGACAAGTATATTCAGAGATTAATAAAAGTAAAAATTTATAATAAACTCAATTTATTACTCTAAAAATATATAAAATAAAAAACATAATAACAATAATAATAATAAATATATATATATTTATTTTTGTCTTCAGTCATTTGACTGCCTTGATGCAGTTCTCCAAGATTCCCTATCTAGTGCCAGTCATTTCATTTCAGTATACCCGCTACATCCTACATCCTTAAAAATTTGTTTTACATTTTCCAAACGTTGCCTGCCTGCACAATTTTTCCATTTACCTTTTTTTCGGTTATAAACACCCCCTAGGCAACCAGTGCGACAATTAAGCATCACTCAGTCACCTCAGGGTGTCGTGGCAGCAGCCTGCTCTCCCTGTCTAGCCTCCTGTAGGGAAATCCCACCGGGGTCTCACTAGCGTCATCAGGACACGCCGACTTCCTGTTCTGGATAGCCAGCCCATCCATCAGCCGGATAGCTACCCTTCCCGTCCCTAAACTACGAAGCACCAGACGTGCGTTGCGCACATCTGGTGCTTATCCCATGCGACCCGTCCCCTCACACCTTGAGGGTACCCGTACCGTCATCGGGTAGCTCCGACCCCTTGCATGCGGGCGAACCAGAACATCTTAGGCATAGGGGCTACCTCCCTAGTCCTAGACATCGCCACGCTTCGTTCCAGGCTTCAGTATTAGTAGTAGATGCACTTTGGTCGGAAGTACTTCATGAAGAGCGGTGAGTACATGCCCGGCCCCCGGTCCGGTGTCCTCCCTGCCCACAATCAAGGCATTACGTAGGTTCCGCACAATCTCACACCTTGTGGCCTCGCCCTCCGCAACTGTAGCACAGGGTCGATCTGTCGGGTCCCTTGCATACTGCCGCTCTATGGCCGAAACTCCAGCACCGGAAGCACTTCACCTTCTCTTGCCGCAGCTCAATTTTACACGAATGCCAACCTACTTTGATGCTGTCTTTAGTGGCTAGCAGTCTGGTGTCTCTTTTGTACAGCTGCACTATGGCTTTCTTGGTGTCCCCGTAAGTCCATCTACTCTGTATCAATGAGCACTCAACCCCCCTCACCGTCGGCAAGGACATATATAACACAAAATAGTAATTTAAATAAAAAAATTAAAAAAACAAAATTGATTTAATGGCAAATTATAAAGACCAAAATACAGTCCGATTTACTAAAAACTTTTTAATGACTAATAGAAACTAATACTGCATTAACAATAAGATAATCTAGAAAAGTCTAAAGTTTACTTTAACTGTTTACAAAAGAACTACACTACACACTTTATGAATAGAAATGATACTGTCACTTTCACTTATTTTTGCAAATAACTCACCACACAGCTTATTTTTTGCAACCACTGTCCAAAAGACTCCTTTTGTGCACTCTTCAGTGGTTTTTATGAAACACTTACTGTTATCACTTTTATCTCAAATTGCACTCATCTCGGGCTTGCAAAACTACTGACTTCGTCCGCTGGTCCACGGCAATATTTATAGCTGCTGGCCTGCGGAACCAGTACCCAACCTGTCCTCTTGATTGTTCAAGCGTAAAAATGTTTATTGTCCACTCCTAAATTTTCTATAAATCCTTTTAGAATCCCTTTGTCATTCCCTCTAGATTCTTATTCCTTATTTTCTCTGTGTTCATCTTTCTGAAAGAAACCCGTTACAATGGTTCCGTTAAAATATTCTTTTATCTGTGCTAAACGAAGAGCAATATGCAATTTTTATAAATTCTCTTCAATTGTACGTTTAGATGCGTACATACAGTATATATGTTTTTAAGGTTATGATAAAAGAAAGAATAGAGTAACAAAGCCAGTTTCTCTCTTTTAAACGAAGATGGAATTGTAAATCCGTAAAAGAAACTTGTGTCATTTGAGAACGAGTCTGACAAAGATAACGAGGTAGATCTAAAGCTTTCACTGCATAACAGTTATCAGTAACTTCGTGCGAGAGTCGGTATGAATCACGCCTTCTAGCATACTTACTACTTTTGTTAAACAAAAAAAAATTGAAAAATACTGCGATTAACAGAAGTCAAAAAATTTTTTCCAAGATTAACTCTAAATTAAAAATAATTTTCCTTCTTAAAAAAAAATCAATAATTTTAATTAACCTCGCCGACCTAGAATCAATTTTTTGTTACCAAAAATACTTTTCGTAGATTATAATATAGTTATATTTCTAAGCTAATTTTTTCAAATTGTCAATTTATACATGAATTGCGGTAGATAAATCTCATCGGTTCAATGTTTAACCAAAACTAAATTTTATTTTTCATTACTTCGTTATTTTGATAATTTAGCTTAAAAAGTCAAACAATCGTAAACTCGAACTTACCTAAGTACGAATATTTTACAGTAATAAAAACTGTAATATTACAAACAAGTATTCTAAAATGGCTGCCTATTGGAAGCTTTTTAACTAAAAAAGTTTTGTTTTCAGAAAAACATTTTGCAAAAATCGCCTGCAAATGGTGAAAATTAATTGTATCATCTCACTATTTGCATTGACGTCTTTTTCGTTTCGGAGAAGGGAAAAGCACTGCCTGCCGTCGACCGCCCGTACAGACGACAATGTCAGGCTCACACCAACTAAGAGACCTTTCCCTCAGCAGCACGTGAAGATCGGACCCACTAAAACGCAAAATTCAGTTTCCTGTTGGACTTGCAGGATTGCCAGCCAGAAGGGATGGCGGGATTGTGGGATCCCACAATCAACAACAGGAAACACTCTTCCACGACCGGCCGCAAACGAACGCTCCCATTCCAGCATAGGCTGTCCATCCACCCTACGCTTGTCTCCCCCCGCGATGATGCTCGTCGCTATGACATAGCAGGTGATCAGAAGGATCACCTGGCAAAAGGATGCAGCAGGGAGAAAGATGAATTTCACAGGCCTCAACGGAGAGCGCACACTCACCTCAATACGTGGAGATGCGCCCCCTTCTCCAGCAGGCTGACTTCCTATCCTATTCTTCAGCCTTCTTACCGGAGATTATGCTCCTCACTATCTCAGAGACCGCGCCCAATCTTTCAGCGGAGTAGAGCATGACGTCAACAATATTGTTGGCGTCAAGAGGGTTGTCACCGCAGCACAGCGCGCCCTCGAGTCAGTCCACCTAAAACACGTGAAAACACGTGTTCGAAGTCATTAAGGGCGCCGTAGTTCAAGCACCATTCATCCTTGCTGCGCCAGAAACCTGAAGAGGTACGTCCGGAAACAGCCGTGATCATTCAGCAAGTGAGTGAGTTCATATATTATCTGACCGTATTTCCGTTCCAGCCACGGTTTAATCTCCGGAATCAGTCTGAAGGTCTACCTGCCCTTCGTAGACCCTTTTCAGCTACTCTGTCATCGGTTCAGGAGAACATCGTACGTTTCCGGTGTCCCTTACTACGATAGTGTTATTCCCGCGCACCGGCCAGAAAATTAATCAGAGGTTGTCCCGCAACAACATAAGCGCCCTGTTGCGTCGAGTTTAAATTATTCTATTCCATACTGGTACCCCATATAACGAGTGAATACACAACATGCGCGTACAGCCTCTGTTTGGAGGCCTTGCGTCCATTAACATTCGCGAGTAGATGATTCAACACGCCTACAATTCGGCCAAGACCTCCCACCCACCAACTGGTTCAAATATCTGGATTCAACGCTCACTGATGACGGCCAACTGCTTGAAGAAATCAACTAAGGCCTACTGAAGTGGAAAATGACGATCAGTATCGCGTATGACAAACGAATTAAAGTACGATTCAAGTCTACTAAACCATCGTCTGACCTCCCGCGACCAAGAGCGCCGAATTCTGACGCCACCTTTTACCAAAGGTAACGCCACCTTTGGCGTTATCTTACTTATTTTATTTTAATATAAAGGTGGAACGCCACTTTGTTTACAGAAATACGGATGTTACCATGGATGTCCGGCTTGACACGTTTCAATCACGTCACCTAAGCTGATTCATAAAATAAGTTCGACATTGCGCCCATCCCCGACAAACTACTCAAGGGCGTGTTCGGCCACGTCCTTCGCGCCGATGCAGACTCTGTCGCCAAGACCGCCTACAGGCGGACCCCGCCTACAGGCGGACCCCGCCACCACATGGGACAAATTGTAAACAAAAGAAGGTAATTGTTTAAGTCGATAATTGTGTGTCAATATCGACTTCCTCAGACAGTTATTACGGAATTAACTATTTCTTAATGTCATTGTCTATAAAAGATCAATTTGTACTACTATCGGATTATACCTTATTAAAGGAAGTGAGAATTACTTATTTATTAACAACTAAAAATTTGTTTATCCAAATTAGTCTATTTTATCCTTTTAGTTGTGAAAGTGATAGAATTAATATTTGCAATTTTTGAAGTTGTATACGAAAACATTGCGCGCGGAATCGCAACGGGAGATGCTAGTTTAAAAAAAAAAAAAAACTTATTAAATAATGTAATTAATTTTTATAAAAACATAAAGAAGTGACCATTTTTGCAGCGGATGAAGCTGTTTTGTTTTTTTGAAGACAATAAAAAAATAAAATCGAAGTTAATTTTTGTAATTTTTATATGTTTAAAAAACATATAAATTTATGAAAAATGCAATCTGAATAGTAGTTCATTCTAATAAACTATTATTTATTATATATATATGTGTGTGTGTGCACACTCACACACACACACACACACACACACACACACACACACACACACACACACACACACACACACACACACACACACACACACTTCGAACGTTAATCTTAATAAAAAAACAAAGAAAGAATATAAGTGTCCTTTATTCTAAGAAAAAAAAAACTAAATATTACACATAAAAATAGTTAAAAAGAAAACGGCGCAGCGAGAAGAAATTCTATAAACGAAGAATGATTGGAGAAAAAAAAGAAGGAAAGTAAAGAAAGTAAAATGATGGAGAAAGAGATTCTTTTCAAACCTCCAATTGGTTGGTTCATTTAAAATTCTATTCCAAAATAAACGTCCGACCTCAAAGAATTGGCACAATGAAGTGAAGGGTTAAAGAATGTAAAAAAAAAAAAACATCCAATCTGAATTTAGAAGTTTTTTGCTCTTATTTCAAATATATGCAGTACGTAAAAATTTATGAGAAAAAGTTAAAAAAAAATTGCAAAAGATAAGAAAATACATAACAATAAATAAGTTGATTCAAATTTTAGGTAACGCTTTTTGCATAAGATATTATATTACTTAATAATTTTAGTATAAAAATATTTTATTGTGTCAAAAATAAATTAAGATATTGAAATATGTACGAAATTTATATTTTCATCACAGAACTATCAGTTACTTAATACTTCACCACGTAACTCATGATTATGTTTGTAATAAATTTGTATTTTATGTAATATTAAAATTATAATTCAGGTAAAATCTAGCTTTATATTCTAAATACAAACAAAAGAAATTTTGAAAAATCATAATTTTGGATATGAAAACAACCCAAAAACCAATTTGGAACATATCAATAACAACAATAACAACAACAACAATAATAATAATAATAATAATACGCCTTTTCAGAACGATAAAATATAAAAACAAAGAAAATTTAGTTGGCCAAGATACCCGTAAAATATGTTGTCGGAAGGGGTTACTTAAAAATTAAATTCTAGAACGAGCAGAATCTGTATATACTGTAACCTTTCAAAAGAGGCTAAGATTTTCCATTTTTCTCCATTAAAATATTTTTTTTAATCCACCAAAGGATAAAGTCCCTTTTACACGATATTTATACAAAAACTTATATAAAGCTGGACAACAAACCAAAAAGTGGTTCACATCTTCCTTAACATTGTAAACATAATTTTACATCGCTAACAAACGAAAATTTATTTAAATAAATTGGTTTCATTCTTGTTTGAAAGAACCACCTTATGATAGTAACATTTTTTCTCCTTTCCCACCCCGAAAATCACCTCTAAGACAATTTATTGATTTGTCTACGTTTACTATGTTAAATGGAAAAAAGTATTAAAAAAATCCACTGAAATATGTACAACCTATAAAAATATTACCTAATTTTTTTCTTTTTTTTTGGAGGAAGGGTGAATTGCAATGAAGTTTTAATGTAATATTATTACATTTTTTCTGCTTTCCCACCCCGAAAATCACCTCTAAGACAATTTATTGATTTGTCTACGTTTACTATGTTAAATGGAAAAAAGTATTAAAAAAATCCACTGAAATATGTACAACCTATAAAAATATTACCTAATTTTTTCTTTTTTTTTGGAGGAAGGGTGAACTGCAATGAAGTTTTAATGTAATATTATTACATTTTTTCTGCTTTCCCACCCCGAAAATCACCTCTAAGACAATTTATTGATTTGTCTACGTTTACTATGTTAAATGGAAAAAAGTATTAAAAAAATCCACTGAAATATGTACAACCTATAAAAATATTACCTAATTTTTTTCTTTATTTTGGAGGAAGGGTGAATTGCAATGAAGTTTTAATGTAATATTATTAATAAAAGTTTAAATAAACTAAAAAAGTTTTAAAAAATTCGAAAAATAGATTTTTAAGTTGTGGGTACTATTAAAATTTTGATTTTAATATTTATTAAAATTTTTGCAAGAGTGTTATGAATCTTATATATAAATTAGAAAGTTTATTTTGTTCGTCTACCTTTCTGTATGTTGTCCACGCACGTGTGAATAAACCTACCGATTGCTTTCAAATTTGCAAGATACATTCGTGTTATCCCAGGAAAGGTTTTAAGTCATAGACCGGGGCCCCAGACTCCTTGGGAGTGAAGTTGTCAATTAAAGAAATTCATAAAAGAAGTAAAAAATTAATAGTTATGAATCTTTAGTCGTCTAAAGTCTTTAATTACCATAGTTATTACCACTCTGTCTTTTGCAATTTAATTTCTTTTACGCATTTCTATAAAGCTTGAATACGTTAATAGTTATTTATCTATTATTCTCACAAACATGAGAAAAACGAACACTGCAGGAATCCTGGATAGACGGCAATGAAAAGCGTAGCTAGCTTTTCTAGGTCGCCTGCACCGACCTAGACGACGGGGGTCCACGGCTCTTCGCCGCGACCGGCTAGTTCTTGTATAAAATCGGAAACGTTTTTTTTTATATTAAATATTTTGATATTTTTTGCTCTAATTGAACATCCCAACGACGTAGTGGAAGACACCCACCTTGTGACGTTACCGGTCGACACACCACCTTCTCCGTTCCGTATCTTGAGGAGTTTTACTGGAAGTCATGTTTTGACCCTCTAACTGATTACATCTCACAGTCATCAGCCAGACCTCACTCGGGATGCCACCTACGTAAATGCCTCGACAGACGTTTACATCAATAAATAATTACAAGTCAGATAAATATGGCGTAAACCCTTAAAGCGATAATGTATATTATTATTAAATAAAAATCGCCGTGCGTAAAGCCGGGAAAGTTATGCGATTCTTTACGATGTAAATTAACAGATTTAGACGTAAAAAAGTAAGATATCTGAGATTGTAATAACTTCTTTCGAACTGTTCTTTTTATTTATCCAACTAAATCAGTTACAAACAATACTTACGATTTTGATTTGAGATTTAATTTCTACTAAATTTTATCGTTCAAATTGTCATAGCTACTATTATTTACGTAATGTAAAGCCTATGTGATTTAAAAGAATATTTTAAAAAGGTATTTCTTTAACGCATTCGTGGAAATGAATGTATCAAATCTGAAGTTACGGCGGTATAAAACTGTATTTTCTCGGCCTGACGTAGTTAAAAAAAAAATTATGATGAAACTAGATGTAATATCATATAAAAGACAGATATTATTCTATCCTGATAACTGTTGGATGCTGTTGGGACACAATTTTAAGAAAGTTCCAAGAAAATATCGTAGTTTTTTTAAAATAAAGTTTTTAGGAACATAGTTTTGGATTAGGGCCAAAAGATAAGGTTAAATAGAATGAAAGCCTTCTTTTAGGCTTCTAAAAATAGTGATACCTTAGTGTATTTTGATATATTTATATCAATACAGAAGCGTAAATATTACACTTTCCACAACTGTTACCATGTTTTTTCTCTTAAGAGTTTTTTTAAGAAAATTAATTTTTATAATTATACGATCCAGTTTTTTTTAATAAAAATAAAATACTTTGAAGAAAAGAAATAGATAAAACTAACAATGCGTTTTGTTATGAAAATTTATCATAACCGTTATTTATTTATAAATGTTTTTATTCATATTGATAATTGAATTCATAAATAGGTAATTTAAACAGTCTTAACGACGCGATATTAAGAATTTATGTAACATTGAAATAAAATAAGAAACAAATTTTTGCATATTTATAAAACTGATATTTCATTAATAATTTTTTTTTTAAGTTAGGTTTGTTATACGTGAAACAAAGGGAGAATCAGTTTGAACTGAATTTAAGTCGGTTATTATTAATTAATATGCTTTCTGAATATCGAAAACCATTTCGTTCATTACATTTGTCGACGTAGAACTTGAGCCTAGAGTTCAGTACAGATGGCAGATATTATCGACAAGGAAAGAGTTATTAATGTAGCTAACACCACCTAATCGCATACGTTATAATTAACTTAGAAGTGTCAACCGACAAAGTGCTGTTAATTATAGACTCCCGATGACAAATGACAAATGGCGGTGTACACTGCTTATAACTAACAGTAACGCTAATAGTCGAAACTATTGTATTTGTCAACAAACGGAAGCGATTTGATTTTGTACACAATTGATCACTAACCGCGAAATAATCAATGCATTTCATTTAAAACAATTATATATATATATATACACGAGAATATATTATATTTAAAAAATGATTGTAAATCTTTGTAAAATTTTTTGTCCAACATATTACAATTTGGCTTACACTTTTTATAAAACATCTCACATTTTATATAAACCGAAAGGTATTTTTTTTAAAAATATCTTTAAGGTTCTATTTTGCAACAAACTTCTTGATTAATTTCATTTAATGTAACTGAAACAGGCTAAATCATGTGTTACGGGTTCAATAAAAACAAAGAAAATTTACTTTATCATTCTAAATGAAACTAAAAACACTGATTATTCGAAAAATATTTGTAAAAACATTTCAGAAATGTTTAAAGAATATTATTCTTTTCTAACCAATTATTGATGCCGCTTTTGAATACAGAGGCTTCTCTAGAAGTGAATTATGGTGTGACGTATTGATAACAATCGCTGATAGGCGGGAGTGGCGGGAGAGGGAGAAAACCAGGAATTAATTTTTACCAATGAAATTGTTTCTGACGCTGTGGAGATAGTCATCGCCACAACGATAACCGATCACCTTTATTAATCGGCACGTTTATTAATTCGATCACGATTTTGTAGTCGAATAGGATGTTAAAATACACGATTTGTCCAAATAAACAGCAGAAGAATTTTTTTTCTGCGGTCGAGTATTTTTCTAAATATTCTATCTTCTTGCACCGGATATCTTCTTTCTCAATCGAAAGTTTATTATTATTAACAGTTTTACACCGTAAACCCTAACTATTTCAGGATAGCTGCTATTGTTGTTTTAGAGCCTTTAAATTGTACACTCTATCGAAGTTCTTTGCGTAATTTATTTAATGTAGGCAGTTTATTATGTTTTGCGTGAAACTGGTTTGTTCGTATTACAATGCCTTGATCAAAACTGTCTTGTCCATTAACCGGTTTTGAACGTTGTTTATACTTCTTTTGGTGTGCTGAATGAGCCTGACTGATTCTTATTTAAGAAGATCCAGCTTTTCTTTTTGGAGTTTTCGAAATCCCACAAGCTACAGTTTCATTAGTTCTTTTTTCACATTTTTGAATGCACGTTAAATGTTTGACATCTTCTAATTTTTATAATTTTATAGCTTCTTTCTTCATAATATCGTACATTATTAAGTATTTCACGTGAATGATTGTGGAACGTTTTATTCTCATCATTAACAACGCATAAAATAAATATTATCTTAAATTTGTTCTGGGTTTCCATTCACCTTCTAACCCAAAATCCGCCTACTATCCGTCACCCAACGCCCACTAATCGTATAATTAATTCATTCTCTTTATACTTATTCCCATTACATAGCTCTGTAAGTCTTTAAATCTACTATTTCCATTTATTTCAACACTGCATAAGAGGTTATTAAAAGAATAAATTTACCTGAAACAGGTGAGGTGCATCTATGCAAAAATCCAAACATGTTTTCAATTTATAGTTGATTGTTTTGTAATCACAGTAAGTATCTTAAATTTTTAAATAAATTTTTAATAATTCTATCTTCATACAGAACAAAATATTTTTATTTATACTTTTACCAAATGCATGCAATTATTATAAACCAATAAAAATATGATTGTCCACATAAATTTAGCGTCCAAATTTTTTTATTTAGTAACAAATGGAAAGGGTGAAACACAAAATACCTCAAAATCTAGAAAAGTGATTAAATAAAGCGACAAAATGAGAGAATATTCTAAATTTTCTGAAGAACTTGAATTTTCAGGATTATATATAAGTTTGAAATATAAGTGTAATTATATTCATGTATCGTTTATGACCAATAAGGTTGAAGGGATATTAAATAAATTAAAACAAAAAGAACATATTTAAAAAAAAAAATCAAAATTAAATTTCTTAAAATAGGTAAACAAGATTTTGATAATATTCCTAGTTTTCAAATTTATAGCTGTTTGTAATAATCACTTTCATATAAGACATCAAATAAAGGTTTCTTATATTTTCAATACTTTACTAATATTTCACACAAGAATCATTTTTTACAAAAAAAAAAAAAAAATCTATTTCTTTTTTAATTTAGGTTTGATAACAGTTATGTCGGTTGATTATATATATATATATATATTTATATATATATTTACCCAATAAACTATGTAGAGGAATTTTTTGTTACTAAAAGAATGAAAGGATCGATAACCTTTTTATTTAATGCTGACAGATTGTTATTGTCCAATCCATTCATACATATTATTTGTATAAAAGTATAAAAGACCTATAAAATATTCATATCAGCAGGATTTTTATATCGCAAGGAAAAAGAAAATATAATACACATCATTACGAGTACTATGTTAGTTTAATATTACAGTAAAATGTTTAATTTATTCTACAGTATGTGTTTTTTTTTACTCAGAAACTACAACAGATTTTCACACTTCCTTGATTTTAAATGATTTTTTTTAGCGTACAAAAAGATGGTAACCCAAACCGCCATTTGAACCTAAAACCTTCCTGATGACGTTACAACTCTGCCGTAGAGTTTACGGAGAGGTGATCTATTTTAACTGTTCATTTATTATACAAATCAGTATTATTCGTTAAAAGATATACTTACAATGATTACAAAACAAATAATCAATTACAATTTGAAAAACAATTCGAATTTTTACATTCCAGTAAATTCAACACGTATAAATCACCTCAATTGTGTCAGTCTAATTTTTTTAATAAGCTCTACTGCAGTGTTGAAATAAATGCGAGTAATAATAAATTTAAACTCTGTTACAGAGCTATTTAATAGGGAAAGCTATCATGTTAATTAAATACATAATTGTTGCAGATAGATATAAAGAGTATGTTATATAATGTCTAGTGATTTTATATTGTGCATGTTATAACTTGTTATCTTACGTTATTATTTGCATTGTTATATTGTACCTTCATACAGTGTATGAATTGACACTTGTTAAATACTGCAGAAATTAATGGTGGAAAATAAATAATAAGTGCTTAATAACAGTAATACACTGTTAATTTTTCCCTATAAAAAAATGTATAAAACAAAAAAAAATTAAAATTCAAAAGAATTGTTATATAGCGAGATAATTTTATCGTTCACTATTATTCCATTACGTTCTATAATGCTGAGATACTCATATTTGATTTCATTCGTGAAATCTAATCGTACACAAATGGTAATGTCTTACAGTAAGTGTTGGAAATGTCCACCATTTTCCTGAAACAGATTCGAACCCTTCGTACGATATTTTTGAGATGAATTCCATCAGCTCTGATGTCTTACGAAGGGCGACAAAAAATACGGCGGGAAGGGTTTGGACTGCCTTCAGGAAAATGATGGATGTTTCCAACACTTGCTGCAAGACATTACTGTTTGAGCGTAACTACATTCCACGAATCTAATCTAATGCGAGTAACTCTGTTTTTTCTTGTTAGTCCATAATGGAATTATAGTGTATAGTATAATGATGTGCACGATAAAACGATTTCATTGTACAAGGGTATATGTTATAGTACGTATTCGATTATACTTATATACTCGCATAAGGATTTTCTACAGCGTGTAAGGAAAGTTTTAATCGATTGGAACTAGTTTTTTCATAACTGTAAAAAAAAGCAGATTGTTACTGTTTACATTCTTTCATAACAATTGTAAGGAGTTTCTCACTATTTAAAAAAAAAAAAAAATTGTGAATTAAAAAAAATTAATGAAACAGGTGATAAATGTGTTACATTGAGTTCATAGCAGTTGATTGCTGTTATTATTTATTTAAAACTCCAATACGCTGCTGGAAAATAAGCTTTTTATTATAGTAATGCGATACGGATAATACATTGTTATAAATCAGGAAGAAATATATTAATTTGTTCCTATTTCTCTTATCTGTTTAAGCGACTAAACTAAAAGTCTCATTAATAAAAATTGCTTTCTCTGTCAGCAGTGATGTTAATTATACTGTCAGTTGCCGTCGTAAACAGGTAGATCTTATTTTAATATTTAGATACATCTACGGTTCAGTGAAAAAGTTAAAGAAAACCGCTTCACTCCTTATTTTTTTCAAATCGGTAAGTACGAGAAGCATGTTGTTCTTGAGAACTGCTATGCTGTTATTAAGATGATTTGTGTTTTATAACAAGTCTCTTACATATAGGTTTATGGAAATTAACGTAAAAATAAAACAGGTTAATATAACATTCAATTCGCTTGTTAGTAAACATACAATTTTTTTTTTACCGAGTAACTTAATACGCAGGAGAAATACGATGACAATTAAATATATATTAACTGACGGAAAGAAACCGCTTACCTTTTTAAATAGTAAATAGAGAAAAAATTTAAAAAAAGGTATCGCCGAATGAGAAAAAAAAAGGTTTTTAATTATTAGGATGACTGACAATGGGGTAATGTATCTTGGTTGACGGAACGGGAAACTATATGTCAGTTTTCAAAGTAGAACAACGTAAAATGAAAGTAATAAGATGGTGTACGAATGACGTAACGTAACGCAAAGACAAGGAAAGAGAAAAGATGTAAGACGGAACGGGATGAAGTTATGAGTTCTGGAATCGAGCCAAAATACAGACCAGAGTCGAAGCAAAAGCGTATTTCATGGATTAAATAGGTTGTCCCATGGAAAAGGGTCGGATAAACTCTTCCGTTTCATACGATACTGTCCGATTCAAAACTGTCGGTGGTTATTCTACAGACGAAAATAAAGAAAAATATGATATTGTGTACTATAGATGGTTCTTGTAAATATGATGTAACGCGGTACGGTCAGTAAAACGACAAAACAGTTAGTTATGTTATTCTGTATTTCTCGTTGTAATACCACAGAGTATAGTTACAAGCTCGACTGTTCATATTACAGCAAGTTAAAGCTTCCTCACTCGCTCGGTTCTTGTGTAAACGGTAGAAACAACAGGCACCCCGCGTCCCACTAACACCATAGAAGCCTACTACTGTTCTCGCTGTTTACCATCTCGTTCTATCTTTAACATTTCACTAATTCCATTTCACTCCCTAGTTCTATCTTTTTCCCGCACCGACTACTACGACATTCTACCACTGCTTCTAGGTTGCCCGTTCCAGTCCAATCAATAAGCCACCCTCTACCCATAAACAACCCCAGTATATATGCTGTACTTACCAACAGAACAACTGAGAGCACTAACTCTTACTTACGGCCTCTTTAGCGTCAATTCAATGAAAATATAATAGACGTAAAAATAAAATGATTAAAACTGCCAACAAAATTAAATTTCAATTTCATCGTAAATAAAATTACGATAATAGCACTTATAAAGGAATCGCGTAGAAAATTAGAAGTAAATATTAAAAGAGAAATTTATTTCATTTAATGAATATTATAATCAACTAAGTAAAATATATCACTGAAAAAAAAAACACCCAAAAAACGCTGATGAACTTTTTAAAATTAAATCCCCATTTCGATTATTCAACAATCATCACCAGCAAGTCGAATTAAATAAGTAAAAGTAAATTAAAATAATAATAAAAACAAAAATTTATACATGTCTTTGTTATAAGAAATAAATAAGAACTACTATTTTTTATGAACAGGGATATTCCATTTTGATTCAACAAGTTTTCAATAATTTTATTGCATCTCGGCAATAAAATTCGTTTTGTTTAGCGTAACAAAATGAATTTTGAGTACACTACATGAAGTTTCATCTTTACTCTTTTCAAAAAGCTATTTTGGACGTCTGTATGATGTAAAATAAGAATGCTACAGTTCATGGAAAAAGTCACGAAAATGGCTATTTTTACCTGTGGGCGAGGTAGAAAATAGTCTGTTACTTAAGAAAAAACCTTTTTAAAATACAACAAAATTTTTGACCGCTACAAGGTGAGTAGTTATCGAATACCAAATATCATAAAAATAAAAAATAGCGGTGCACTGATCATTTGTTGATTTAAAATGGAATTTCCCCGCACATTTCATTTTTATATTTTTAATTTAGTCTTTTTTACTAATTTTTTTCTGGCTAATGATAATGACTATTTATGAACAGAAAATCCATGTCAAGATTTAAATACATTTTAGTTTTTACAAAAGATTTTTTTCTCCCTCAATAACCGTTTAAAAAGAGAACATAATTTTTTACTGAAATAACAAAACTTATAATAAAATATAATAATATCATATGCCTCTAAATATCTTTATTCACTTACTAAAACTCTAAAAATAAAAAAAAAATTAAAAAAGAACAATGAATAAATTTATTTAAAATTGAAATAAATTTGGTCTGAAAGTTACCGGCTATTAACGTATGTAGGGGAATACTTTAAAACTAGAATATTAGATTGCAGAACTGTAATCTAATTATCTATAAATTTCACGTTCTGGAATTTACAATTAGTGTGGAATATAATAAATAATTCAGCTGAAGTATCTAAAACGTTTCACTACTACTATCAGGTAACTTTATAAATATGTTAGTCGCTGAAATAATAGAAATATCTATAGAAATTTCTATGATTTGAAACTGTTAAATTCGATTAATATTGAACCTAACGAATAACATCTTGCTTTAATGTACGACTATTATGACTACATCAGTAAAACTTTTAATAATAAATTTATTAGATAACAGATCTCTATAGAAAAATTTATTAACAGGTCTCCATAGAAATTTACATCTTTTGACCTTACGTTTAAATAAAATTTCTTCTGTGGTATTGCAAAAGATAAAGCGTTCAAAAATTGGGACGTACTCTTAGACTGACTTTTCAAGTAACTACTTTATTTCGTACATTTCATGAAAACTATTATCTTAGTGCCTATAGTGTGGTACTAATGATTTATTGAGTTCTTAAAATTGCTTAATATAAAATCTTTTTTTTATAATCAGAATCAACTTTAGGTAATCCTTCAGTGAAGAAACAGAAAGAATGGATTCTGATATTTTGTGAATATTTAAATTCTGAGTACAAATATCACAGACACCTCAACAAATATAAATTAATAAATAATATCTAACACTAACAGACCCAGCAATGCTTCGCTACTGCTAGACTTGAGTATATAAAAAGATGAAATGAACACGATTGAAAGTTCGATAAAATATTATATCTCTGAACATTACGGAACTTCACAAAATTTAATCTTTCGCTTTTCCCTTTTTCCTTTTCTCCACTTTCCCACCCGTTTTCCCTTTTTCCTCACGTGTAAATCGGTCCAGTAGTTATATAGTTTACAGTAGACATACATACGAATGTTGCCTTTTTTTATATATATAGAAAAGAATGTCTGTTTGTATATTTGTTTGTTTCGTAGTTATCTCGACACCGGCGCCACCTAGCTAGTATAGTTTATGGAAAAATATTTATTTTCACGTAACTAATATAAATTCTGAATACGAGCCAAATCGGTCCATAAATAAGATTTTTCTAATTATCTCAACTCCAACGCCAACTAGCGGGTCCATTTTTCGCAAAAAATGTATCTTTTAGAAAAATATAATTTTTTTAAATATCTGAACTCCAGCGCCACTTAGCGGATCAAAACTAATTCTGAAACCTTTGCGGGCGTGCGCAAAACTCACCAATGTTTCATCGCTATCGGATTAATGATATAGGAACGCACACGGGACAAACAATCATTCATTTTTATATATATAGAAGATATAATTATATAAAATCATTAAATCACGATCTATATATACAGAGTGTCCCACGTTGAAATGGAAAAACTTTCAGGATGTTCTACTGGAAAAAATAATGAGAATAAAATCATATAAACATAAGTGTGTAAACGCTTTATTTTCGAGTTACGTCTAGCGAAAGATTTCGTCCGGATTTCAGCACTTCTAATAATAAAGGCCCTACTGTTATTTTTGAGAACAAAATTAAGAAGTAAGATTTAAGGTTTCTTATGCAATTTGTGCTGGGAAATAGGATAAAACACGTACCAAAACTGAATATCTAGGATATTTTATGATATCCGACGTAAAATATATTATTCGATGTTGAAAAAAGTATTTTTAGGTTTGTAGAACAATAGTTTTATTAAAGGACTAATAAATGCGGAAGATTTAGTAACAAAACTTGTATATAATTTAATTCTGAGAAAATTAATGTTAACACAACCAAAAAAGAGTAAATGAAACTTTTAAACGTCGGTTTATATTGAAGCAAAACAGACGAAAAATAGAAAATTTTATTGCATTTTACCAAATATACATTATTTTTAAAAACAAAAGCACTTATTACCGAACATAATTTTAAAAGATATATAATAAATTTATAAAACAATCTTTTAGCTGTGTATATTTAATTTGAAATCTACGTTAATTAAGAAATATTAAAAAAAAAAAATAATTTATAGGTTGGAAATACTAATAGCTGATAAACAATGAAAATTGTGTACTTCCTTTGAATCTGTTGTCATAGATAAATGAAGTTTAGTGTTATCGTAATGTAAAAATGTCGTTACAGTTTTCTAACGAGAAATGCCAATATAATTTTTGTTTGCGGATTTTTTAACGGAAATTTTGAAGCTACTCGACGTGAATATGAGGAGAGGTTTCCTCGAAGGCGGATTCCAAATACGAAAAATTTGACTCGTGTATTAGCATTTTTGAACGAAAGGGTCATTTCCAACGTGTTCGTTTTCTGTTGAACGCCTAGTAAATCACCGAGTTAATGATGAACGTTGTGCGATTCAGCACATTCAGCGTAGCCCAGGCGCTAGTAAAAGGCGAATTTTATGCCGTACTGGTTTGTCAAAAAACAAAGTAAAGTACATCCTACGGAAAAATTCCTTATCTTTTCCGCATACAGAAGGTTCAAAATTGGCATCCAACACGTTACCCTCGGAGGTTAAACTTCTGACATTTGCTTCTAGATAATTCCGATTTTATTTACTGATGGAGCCAATTTTACGAGAAATGGAGGATTCAATTCTAAAAATAGTTCTTTATGGAGCGAAGACTATCCGTATAATAGTAATGTGGAACTAGTTTCCAAGTTAGAGTTCACATTAATGTTTGGCGTGGCATTAATTATAACAAAATTCCGGGACCGTCTGTTATCAATGCAAACCTTACGTGAGATGCATACGTTCATTTCTTGAAAAATAATTTTTCGGCTGTATTGAAGAATGTATCTTTACAAACTAGATTTTAAATGATTTTTCAACACAACGGTGCAACGCCACATTATTCTTTAGCAGCTAGAAATCACTTTAATGCTAATTTCATAAACTGGTTTCAACATGGCGGACCAATCGATTGGCCACCACGTCCAATTCACGATCACCTGACTTAACTAGTGGCGTTAAATCATTATTTAATTAAACTTAATTACTAGATTACTTAATCTGGAACCGTATGAAAATGATAGTATATCGACAAAAGTTAATACTAAAAAAGAGCTAATAAAATATGAAATGCTATTGAATTTATACGAAACGATTCTGAGATGATACGGAAAGCCACCGGAAATGTATTACGTCGGGCAGAGTGCTGTGCACATTGTGAACGAGAGAATTTCGAGCAACTACTGTAACAGGTTTGTTATTCTGTTACCATTTACCGCTTCATGCATTTTATTTTTTTTTTGTTTTGCCGCATTAAGAATAATATTTATTAGGTATAGAAAGAAAAATACGATTTTCTGTCTGATTTGCTTCAATAAAAAATCGATTTTTAAAAGTACTTTCTGTGACTAAATCTTCCGCATTTATCAGTCTTTTAACAAACCTAAAAACCCCCAAAAAACATTTTCGACATCGAATTTTGTGTTTTACATTATATATATATATATATATATATATATATATATCTTAAAAAAACTACTGTTTTATTCTTTTTTTCAGCCAAATTACATAAGAGACTATCAAATTTCCTAATTTGGTTCCCAAAAATTACAGTAGGACTTCTTTATATTAGAAGACCTGAAATTTGGGAAAAATATTTCGTTAGCCGTAACTCGAAACAAAGCATTTCCATACCTTTGTTTATATGAACGTTTTGCATTATTTCACCAGTAGAACATACCCTGAAAGTTTCTTCGTGGGGCGTTGTATATGAAGCAACATGCCCTGATTGTTCCAATGAATCAACATCCATCATAATCTGCTGAAGATAAATTAATGAAAATGTATACACAGATTATGCTTATGGTGTAAGTGCATTTTAAGAAAGGGTTTTTTGAGATTCCGAGTTTAACGCTTTAAAATACAAAAATAATGAAATTTGCAATTTTTTGAATTTATCGGCAACGAATGAAGATATAACTTGATTTTTGTAGTGTGTCATTTATATGTAAATATCTAAAACCTAATTTTTAGATTTTCTGAAATTCGACCTTGAAGGGGTGAAGAAATGTAAAAAAATTTCGACCAATGATTGCAGATTTTTCCCCATTTCCGACTATACTAAATTAGACATTTTGGGCTAGCGAATATTCTTGAGATAAGTATCTAAAAACCATTTCCGGGTTTTTTGAATTTTAATATTTTAAGTGGCAAAAAAAAATAATTTTTTTTACATTTTTACCGTTTTATGCTACCGCTATTGAATCAATCTTTGTAATTCTGATGATGTATTTCGCGAGAAAAGCCACGACAGGAAATATAAAAACCAGTTGGTGGGTTCTGTACTAACCAAACTGTTGCTCTAAAGAATTTACAATTCGCTAATAGATTTCATAAATTGAGACTAATTTTTATTTATTATTATCACTTTCATAAGGAAGAGTTTAATGATCACAGGGTGGGGATCCCGGCTAGACAGGAAGAGAGAGGGAGCTGACCTGATAAACATCCCCTGATCACGATGGAAAAATGCAACTAACAATATAGCGCGAGCGAAGACGGGATAAGGATGCTAGTTTTAAATGTTTATTCTTTTTTCTAATATTATACATAAAAACACTATCAATATTGGTATTTATACTACGTGAAATGTTATTTAAAGTAAATATACTTTGTACGTAGAGTTTTTATATATATATACACTTACAATACATTTTCATTCATAATAGCTAGTGAAGTGAAAGAAATGTCTCGCATAGTTGGCATATATATACACTTTATACATTCTGAATATTAGGTATCACATGAGGGAGAGTATATGAAAAAAGCGAGATGCTAACAAAATTCCAATAATATATTTTAAGAATTAGGGGAAAGAGCGAGACGGAGTGACAGTAAGTGAAAAATGTAAAGTGATGTTACCGAGATAAATATGAACGATAAAAGAAGTAAAGAAAAATTCTATACTATATATTACTTAGCTGTTGCATTGTATTGTAAACAGTATAAAGATCATGTCAATAACTGCTATCAATGTAAACACTTACAGTACTTTTATTTAACGATTAAAGTAATATATAAAAATTTCTACCAATATTTTAATTAAAAAAAAAAAATCAATTAACTTATTAATTAAAATCATAAATATTATATTTTTATATTACTATTTTATAATACACAAAAAATTACGGGGAATAAATATGTTTCTATTATTCAGAAGGGAATTCTTTGCTAAAATTTTGAAAAAGATAATTGTATTGGAAATTTTATTAACTTTAATCTATTGAAAAAAGTTAAGCAACATGTTTTTATAAAGTAAAAATGTAAATAAATAAAAAAAAGGAACCCAATAAAACGATGTGAATTCCTCCTTTTATAAAAGATATTTGAAAACGTACAAATTAGTCGACTGACTAAAAATATAGTTTAACATTTTTTTTGCGGAATATTGCGATATATGCGTAATAAATATAATTCACAAAAACACAGGCAAAGGAGAACAGACCTCGACCAGATTGAGCTGGGCAGCAGCCGAATATGAGTGGGTTTGGCAAAGTATGTTTCACGCACTGGTCTCGATCCAGTGTTAGTCATCATTAATTTCCGGAAAATTATGTAGAAATATTAAAACTATCTAATGCACAAGCCCATAATTGATCAAAGTTCAATATAATTCAATAATCTCACAATAATAGACATTTAAAAAAAATATATTCTTGAAAAATGAATTTGGCCAGGCACGTGATATTTATAGTTCCTCAAAAATGTAAAACCAATAAAAACGTTATATGCGTTGGATTTAGTGGAAGTATTTCCAAATAAAGATAATTAACTTTAAAATAAGTTCAATCTACAGACGGGCGTTGAGTAATAAAATTATCGATATCAAATGGATTTCAATATCCGCCAGAAACATAACGATCGCCACGTTGAATCCAATTTCAGAAAGATTGATTTCACCAAAATGCCATTCGTGCAATTAAGACGACTACGTCATCGGATCAATTGTTC
The DNA here is from genome assembly GCF_047948215.1 of Lycorma delicatula. Lineage (NCBI taxonomy): Eukaryota > Metazoa > Arthropoda > Insecta > Hemiptera > Fulgoridae > Lycorma > Lycorma delicatula. Next base: position 91,963,323 of record NC_134464.1, read on the forward strand.
TCACGGTCAAGTTATAAGTAGATGAGAACATTATGCTAAATCGATCGCTTAGTTCATTGAACGATGATTTTGATCTCAACGTAAACATTCAAAGAATATGATTCACAAGTTACAGGTTATTGATGTTTTTTAATTATCATAATGTCACTTCAATTTTTACTTTTATTAACGTAAAATTTACTTTTTTAAGAAAGTCGATTTGATATTACCGATTTTAATATCAAGAAACCATGATATCAGGCGATATTTATCGCCTGATTGTAAAGAAAAAAGTCTGCTGAAATACATTATTATATTTTAAATAACTCCCAAAAATAAAATACAAAAAACAGATTTTAATCAAATTTGTACGTGTATTCAATTAATTTAATATGTAACAAAGTATTATGAAATTACGATATAAAAAAAGTTTCTTAACTAGTAACCGAACGCACATGTTATAAATACGTAACTTACGTTATTACGAAAGGTTAGCTTATTTCATGTTACTTAGGCCGCGATCTGACGATATATTTAATCGTTCATAGGTGTACCCTTTTAACCCACCGGGTTGGTCTAGTGGTGAACGCGTCTTCCCAAATTAGCTGATTCAAGTTCGTTCAAGTCCTAGTAAAGACAGTTATTTTTACACGGACTTGAATACTAGATCGTGGATACCGGTGTTCTTTGGTGGTTGGGTTTCAATTAACCACACATCTCAGGAATAGTTAAACTGAGAATGTACAAGACTACACTTCATTTACACTCATACATATCATCCTCATTCATCCTCTGAAGAATTATCTAAACGGTAGTTACCGGAGGCTAAACAGGAAAAAGAGAGAGAGAGAGAGGTGTGTACCCTTTTAGTTATTAAAGAATCAGGATCGGTAAAAGTAGTACTAAAGAATAAATTTATAACCGACCATTTCTTTAAAAAAATTGGTCTAATGATTTAATTTTCATTCAAAAATATTTACCTACGGAAATATTTACAATTTATTGAGAAAAAATATCTGGAAGTATATTTTCTAAAGGAAAAATATAAAATAATACAAGCCCGTTGATAAAAGTAAAAGCACTCTTACTTGTTGACAGGATTTTTTTTAAGATCCTTTTTAAATAATATTATTTCTTCTACACCGGTTTGTTCTACGCGTTTATTTGTCTATCTTCCATTTTGAAGAAATACTTTAGAAATTTTCTTTCCGAGAACATACAGTATACATATCCAAACAATGAGATGTAAAACGTTACGGTAAGGTAAACATACATGTAAAAAAAAATCTTGTTCTGTTACTGAAAGAAAGACAGAAGAGTAACTTGACGCACAAAAAGGGGAAAAATGAATCGATGAAAGGTGTACAAGAAAAAAAAAAGGATGAAAAAGATGTGTGAAAGGGCAAATATACTTCTTTTTAACAAAATACTCCTTCTACATACTTTCTTTATTTGTATCTTCGTACCGTGCATAATATAAAGGAACTTTTTTGCTTTAGATATGGAATGTGCTCTCATAAAGATATTCCAGCCGATGTAAATGTTTATTTATGACAGTATAAGGTAATGACTTTTTATCGCATTTTAAACCTCAGTACATTTCTATTTCTCTATTTTTGTCTATATAAATCGGTTTTAAATAAAATTTATAATAAAAATCGACGTAAATCTATATAGGCTGTTCGCTAAAGTGCTTTTCACTACTTTGAACGCTTTGCTGAAATTTCATTACATCCACGTCGAAGAAATTTTATAACAGATTTACCGACTGTGTTTATTACTTATACTGATGTTATAGTTCCAGTATATATAATAACCGCTTAAAAGAATTTCCTTCGACAAAAATTGAACTCGATTTTTTAAATTATCAAGAATCAATAACCCTGCGTAGAGCCTTGCGTGTTCTTCTGTACGACTGATAGTACGACAAACAAAGGATAGAGTAAACACCAACGATAGGTCCTCTATTACGTCACGAGATGTCCGATTCACCCGATTACTTACCATTTGAATACAATCATCCAGTTTTTCCGACAGAACCGTAGATGACAAATGAGGCATCAGACAGCATCTCGGTAGGTTATCCTCGAACCTTGAAAAGCTATCCTCTAGTTAGGCGGCAACGGTCGTGAAAGAATTAGCGTTCCCACCGGTATTTCAAGTTGCCAGTTAAAATAGCACCGCTCAGTGTACCAACTGACTCTCAAATAGACGGAACCAATTCGCCAACAGGTACCAACCAACTAAACACAAGGAACTGATCCAGCCCGAGATCAGTTTGTACGCATATGGAAACACAGGTTTCGTATTTCGAGAGTGTAAGGTATCGGCCACCCTATGTAAAATCATATTGTACGAATGTCTTTGAAGAACCGAGGAGAACTGAGATCGCCTGGGTTTGAAGTGCAACCGACTTTCCTACCTACACATAACCGGACGGATCACTATTACTGTTACTCAAGCATTAAAAAGGGAACTTTTATGAAGTTATTTCAATGTTACCGAATACAACCGGCCTTTCTTTATGTATCAACTATTTTTTTGTATTCTATATCTCTATGCATTATAATAACGGCTACTTATTACTACTCTATTAACGATGAAACCCAAAAATATCAATCGTATGATAATAATTCGTTAATTTGGAAAGAAGTCTACGAACTATCGCCCTTGGCATCAGATGCTCTTATTTGACTTGGATGAATATGAATGCACAGCTGGTCGAACAGCCGAACCGTGTGCTCATGGAATTTAGTTTATTGCACAGAATCAAGCTCTGGATCGGTCCATTTTCCAGATGAATGGTTGTATATCGGTAATAATTTAGGCTAATCGATAATGACGTAACATGCGAAAATTAATTTTTCGGTTATTTAAATAGAAAAATGTAGTAAGGAAAATTGAAAAACCTTTCTTTAAAAATTAAATTTTTGAATACAAAAAATTAATTTTTAACTTTAAAACGTTATTTTTTTTTAAAATTTAACTTATTTGATCAACCTGTCAGACTGAACGAGTTCCTACATATATCCTTTTCCCAGCATAATCTTTATCGTTTGGCTTTGTAATCTACAACATTGCTGTTATGGCCGTAGATAATTGTCAGTTTGAAACAATCATGTTACCGCTCCATATTATTTCATTTAATGTTGGCGTGGCAACTTCGTTTTTACACAGGCATACGAAAAGGTTTAGCGTGTTTTATGAAACACGCTAGTGTACAACTTGTATACACTTGTACAGTGTATACAAGTTGTATACACTGTATTTCTTGGCCGCTAATTTCCTTTGCATCTCTTTGTATGGTACTACAAACAGCTTTTTTTTTGTATTCAGTCATTTGACTGGTTTGATGCAGCTCTCCAAGATTCCCTATCTAGTGCTAGTCGTTACATTTCAGTATACCCTCTACATCCTACATTCCTAACAATTTGTTTTACATATTCCAAACGTGGCCTGCCTACACAATTTTTTCCTTCTACCTGTGCTTCCAATATTAAAGCGACTATTCCAGGATGCCTTAGTATGTAGCCTAAAAGTCTGTCTCTTCTTTTACCTATATTTTTCCAAATGCTTCTTTCTTCATCTATCTGCCGCAATACCTCTTCATTTGTCACTTTATCCACCCATCTGATTTTTAACATTCTCCTATAGCACCGCATTTCAAAAGCTTCTAATCTTTTCTTCTCAGATACTCCGATCGTCCAAGTTTCACTTCCATATAAAGCGACACTCCAAACATATACTTTCAAAAATCTTTTCCTGACATTTAAATTAATTTTTGATGTAAACAAATTATATTTCTTACTGAAGGCCCGTTTCGCTTGTGCTATTCGGCATTTTATATCGCTCCTGCTTCGTCCATCTTTAGTAATTCTACTTCCCAAATAACAAAACTCTTCTACCTCCATAATCTTTTCTCCTCCTATTTTCACCTTCAGCGGTCCATCTTTGTTATTTCTACTACATTTCATTACTTTTGTTTTGTTCTTGTTTATTTTCACGCGATAGTTCTTGCGTAGGACTTCATCTATGCCGTTCATTGTTTCTTCTAAATCCTTTTTACTCTCGGCTAGAATTACTATATCATCTGCAAATCGTAGCATCTTTATCTTTTCACCTTGTATGTTACTCCCGAATCTAAATTGTTCTTTAACATCATTAACTGCTAGTTCCATGTAAAGATTAAAAATGTTATGACTATAACACTGTTTTTGAAGTCTGACGGAAATTCCCCTTTTTCATAAATATTACACACCAGTTTGTATAATCTATAAATCGCTTCCTCACCAGCACTGCGCAGTAATTCTACAGGTATTTCGTCTATTCCAGGAGCCTTTCTGCCATTTAAATCTTTTAATGCTCTCTTAAATTCAGATCTCAGTATATACAAACAGCTAATAATAAAAAAAGGGAAATTAAAATTTCACTTCACTTTTTAAGATTCCATCATATTCTTATATTTGTTTTGAAAATACCTTATATCTATCTGAATTTTAAAAATTTTAATTTATAATCCGCTATTAGTTCCGGCTAAATAACCAATAATTGAACTTGAAAAAATTCTTACAGTAACAACATATTAAAACAGATATAGAAGACTATAAAACCTATGATTAAAAAACCTTTTCTACGTTACATCTCATAAAAACAATCATCATCATATTACGACCTGACATAAAACTGAAGTCTAATCGTATATAAAAACAGTGTAACCATTCCAAAGAAAAATAAATATTCAACGCTATGTATATTAAGGAAATTTTTTTTGCAGTATTCACAACTAATTCTTAATATACTAGTTTTTCCTTATTAGCAGATTATTATATGGTTGATAATTTTGGCATTAATTTTCGTTATTAGGGTAATTATATATATATATATAAATGTAACCATGGATGTAACTCATATTCAATACAGCAGTATATAAAAAAAATAATCTGAAAATTATTCGATTAGAATATTTTCTTTGTAACTAAACTTAATAACACTGAGCATTCAAAAAGTTTTTAATTCTTCTAATGATAGCAATTAGCTAAAAGAGTAGCTTGAGTAGTAAATTACAGATCCATAGAGACGTAGATCCGGTGTATTGGATTATTTGAGTTTCTAATTCTCTTGAGACGTTCTTTTTTACAACGCAACTTTTCTGCATTACTGAAGGATGAAAATAGCGTACGTCTTCTCCATCCTACCAAACAAGGTAATGACTAACTCTTTTCTAGAACCTACACATTAATGTTTATTACACAATAAGGATTTATCCTTAATTACGTAAAATTCATAATGGTTTTTTTTTTCTAATGCAAGTAGCTATTAATTTAAAAATTTCATTTGTAATAAAACATTAATTTGAAATTATCTTTTACCGTAAAACTTTTGGCGCGTAAAATGTTCATTATTAAGATTCTATAATCATTATGCCGTAAATAATTTATATTAAATAGAAATTACAAAATCGATGTACCCTTAACTCTTTATTTACTGGTCAGATCGAAAATTTCAATAGCTTCAAATCTTCTCCGGACAATGCGGACCATTTTGCAAAAACCCGCGCGTAAATGGGTCCAGCAGTTTTTTTCTCTATAGCGGACACACATACGAACATTGCCTTTTATATATATATATATATATATATATATATATATATACAGGGTGTCCCACATAAAACGCAACCCATCAATCCCTCATCCATGAAATTTCAAAAGTCAAGCTTACTTCCCTACTCGTTACTGAAATGGACACGTCCAACATCTGAACATCGCGGCGACGCAGTAGAACACTACCGATAGTAACAACAATGCAATCATAACGTTCAGTGTATTACTACAGACAAGATGGTGTTTTTGCTAGATGAACGTGTTTTCATTGTCGAGTCGTACTTCAGTACGAAATCAGCAGTTGCAGTGCAAGATTTGTTTCGCCATAAGTACCCGGATAAACCAGCTCCTAATAAAATATCAGTATTAAGAGTAGTTGCAAAATTTAGAGAGACCGGTTCTGTTAATAACAAGGAACACAAAAGATCTGCGTCAGTGAATACAGATACAGTCGCTGAAATCAAAGACCGATTACTCGCCTCGCCAAATAAATCGATCAGACGTTTGTCTGCTGAAATTAATTTGTCTAAATCGACTGTTCATCGGGCGACCAAACGATTACAATTACGACCTTATCGCATTCAAACGATTCATCGACTTCTTGAGCCCGACAAAGAAAAACGGCTACAATAATGTCAACGGTTCCGTCGATTTCTGCGTGAGGGAATTAACGTTATGGATTCGTTATTTTTCACAGATGAAGCACGGTTTCATTTGGATGGCTATGTAAACAGCCAAAACAGTAGAATTTGGAGCGCTGAAAATCCTCACGTTTATCACGAAAAACAATTACACCCCTAAAATTCGGGCGTGTGGTGCGCTATATCGCGGAAGAAAATAATCGGTCCTATTTTTTTCGAGTACACCATTAATGCAGAACGATATCAGGATATTTTATTTCAGTTCATCGCACTCTTGGAAGAAGAATACAGACACTGCTGGCTACAACGTGACGGTGCGACATCGCACTACGCAGGTTGAACTTCTGATTTCGTTGAGGAATTCTTTGGTAATCGTGTTATCGGTCGAGGCTTGTGGCCACCAAGATCTCCAGATTTGACTGCGTCGGATTTTATTCTACGGGGTTACATCAAAGAAAAAGCCTACAGCAACAAACCACGAACACTTGAACGATTGAAAGTCAATATTGAACAAGCTGTATTAAATATCCGGCCACAAACTTTGAAAAAAGTTGCAAGAAACGCTGTAAAAAGAATCGAAGCTTGTATTCAAGAAGATGGCGGCCACTTCCAAATTTACTCTAAATGTAAGGTAATGGATGGTAATAATAAAAATTACATTTACATTTACACATGCCTTTTTATTATTTTAATATATACCAATATAAGGTTGGGTTGCGTTTTATATGGGACACTCTGTAGAAGATACATTAACTTAAATTATTTAAAAAGATATACATAATTACATATTTCTTCGATCTCCGTGCAGGAGTGGTAGCGTTTCGGTCTATCAATCGGAGGTCCAAGGTTTGAATCCGGGATCAGGCATGGCATTTTTAAATTAAGTTTTTTGCGAAGTGTTAAGAGAAGACCAATTTGGTTTCAGAAAAAGTATAGGGACAAGGGAAGCAATTTTAGGCCTTAGATTAATAGTAGAAGATTAAAGAAAAGCAAACCAACATACTTGGCATTTATAAAATTAGAAAAGGCATTCGATAACGTAGACTGGAATAAAATGTTTAATCTTTAGAATTACTAAAGATGTACGAAGCAGGAGCGATGTAAAATGCCGAATAGCACAGGCGAAACGAGCCTTCAGTCAGAAATACAATGTTTTTACATCAAAAATAATTTAAATGTCAGGAAAAGATTTTTGGAATTATATGTTTGGAGCGTCGCTTTATATGGAAGTGAAATTTGGACGATCGGAGTACCTGAGAAGAAAAGATTAGAAGCTTTTGAAATGCGGTGCTGTAGGAGAATGTTAAAAATCAGATGGGTGGATAAAGTGACAAATGAAGAGATTAGACAGACCACATATTAAGGCATCCTGGAATAGTCGCTTTAATATTAGATGGTCAGGTAGAAGGGAAAAATTGTGTAGGCAGGCCACGTTTGGAATATGTAAAACAAATTGTTAGGGATGTAGGATGTAGAGGGTATACTGAAATGAAACGACTAGCACTAGATAGGGAATCTTGGAGAGCTGCATCAAACCAGTCAAATGACTGAAGACAAAAAAAAAAAAAATATTTACATTTACATTTACACATGCCTTTTTATTATTTCAATACGTACCAATATAAGGTTGGGTTGCGTTTTATATGGGACACCCTGTATATATATATATATATATATATATATAGAAGGAGAAAGTCCTATTGGATATTTGTTTGTTTCGTAAATATCTCGACAGCGGCGCCACCTGGCGGGTATAGTTTTTGCAAAAAATTTGTTTTTCACGTAATTTGGCAATATTTGGAACCTAGCATCACCTAGCGGGTCCAAACGAATACAGAAACCTTCGCGGGCGTGAGAACAACTCACTAAAGTTTCACCGCAATCGGATAAATGGTAAAGGAACGCATACCCAACAAACATTCATTTATATATATATATATATATACACATAAAACTTTTTTAAAATCCTTGAAAAGTTTAAAATTGATAATAAAATTTAAGAAAAATTTTTAAAAGTCTAACTTGAAGGCAAATTATCAGATCCATTTGATAAAAACTGATTTAAAACAAAGCGATGCGGTTTCCAAACTCAACTTAACTGCACCCTTGAAAATGCGATAAAAGAATGAACAAAAGAAATTAAATATCTAATTATTTCAAAAACAGTAAAGCTAGGGACAAAATCTAAATGAATTGTCCTTTAAAATTCAGAAACATTATTAAAATTCATTAGCAAAACCATAATTAGTTGAAAAAAGTATCCTCAGAAAAATATATGGCCCGAAGTGTAAAAACGAATTTAATTTTATTAATAAAAAAACATACAAAAACAAATTGCTACAAATAGATTAAAAAAGACCTTGAAGAACTAAAGATAAACAAAAACATTTATGTATGAAAGAGATACACTTAGGAAATTGATTGATAAAGTATCAGGAAAAAATAAAAACCTTAAAGAGTTATCAAGTGGAGGGAATAAGAAAAAAATAGCAGATATAATGAATTTTAAATGATATAATGAAGATATACAGAAGAGAGCCAAATTTATGTAGCGCAAAGATGTCCTTGATAACAATAAGAGAAGGTATTTAAAAAAATCTGATGTGGGCACCACATGACTTCCTTGTACGACTATTAAATTACATAGACGCATTCTTTAAAAATGAAAAGTACATAAAAATTTATTTCATTAATAACTTTTGAATTCTAATTTATTGTAATTTTTTTTTTTTACAATCAAAGGTTAGTAATTATTAATAAATCAAAAATGAACTTTATTAATACAATTAATGTTATTACAATAGGCAAACATAAACTGTAAATAATTAACTTTTAACATCATTTTGCGTATAAGTTAATGGTGAATTAAGTAGGACGATGAACTGCATCGAACGAGTATTGCAATAGAACTTTACTCGACGACAAAAGAAGACCAAGGAAAGAATAAAGAGATTAAGAGAGGGATGATGAATATAAAGAGAGAATTTGAAAACTAGTGAACGTGTACACAAATTAAGATCACACGAATTATATCAAATCAAACATCTATTAAATGATTGGCAACAAAACACAAATAAACGAAATGAAGATCAACTCCGACTTATGGTGAATATTATCCGACAATATCAGAGGAATAATGAACTAAAAGATAATGCCTATTATCCTATTATAATAGGCAAATAATAGGATAATAGGAGGCATTATAATATTAATCCTATTAATGCCTATTATTTAATAATAATAATGCCTATTAAATTACATATACACATTTTTAAAAGTACGTAAAATTTTATTTCACTAATAACTTGATTTTTTAACTTAATAACTGATTTTTTCGTATTTTTTTATTATTATTTAATTATTATTGCAATTTTTTTTACAATCAAAGGTTAATAATTATTAATAAATCAAAATATTTTTAAAAAAGTCTAAAAAAATAAAAAAGGAGATGTGTGATTCGAACCGATATTCTAATTCCCCTTATTTATCCAAATATTTCATTAATTAAAATTTCATCTGGCTATAACTCTGGAACCAATGAAAATTAGTACCTGTTATCGGCGAAAAGCTCTCAATGAGGGCTTATTGCTGCAGTTAAGAAAAAGTTTTTTGATTTTCGGCCATTTTTGGACACTTTTGGTTCAGTCGAATGCAATCAAAGGGGAGGTGCACAACTAGGTGTTACAACAGTCTTAAATTCAACATTTCATTATACTACGGTTGATTGTATTTGAGTTATGCGAGATACATACGTACGTACGTACAGATGTCACGCCGAAACTAGTCAAAATGGATTCTTCCGTTGAAATATGAAAACCGAAATTTTTCGCGATCACAAAACTTCTTTTACTTCGCCTTAATTATAATTGAATTAGTGTGTATTTACATTAAATTCGAATTATTCAAGAATAATTTACATGAAACATTTTATTTTCTATTTTTCTTATTAAATAAATTAAAAGAAAAATATAAAAAACTCTTGAGGATTATAAATATTGCATTTAAGTACTGCGACGTTGTGTGAATAAATAATTAAGAAAAAGAAAGATGTATTTTAATGGAAGGAGGATTATATATTTCCTTCATTCGTATATAAGGGCTTAGCTCGTCAACAGATTTGATAAGCGACTTCCTTCCTTGGCACTTTAATATATACAGTATATACATATCTTTCTCATCTTGAATTACTCATAAGAAGGAAAACGGAAATAAAGTTATAAATAGCAATATAAAATAGGTTTATTACAATCAGATGCAGAATTATTAGAATCTCATGCATACAAATAATTATAGTAGTAATAATAATTTATTTGTTTTATTTTTTTGTGCAATAGGACAGCTACCTATAGCCTTTGTATATTATACAATAGTAAACACAAAAAAAAAAAATACATTAAATATAAATTAAAAATACAAAATTTAATCATTAGTTCACAATAATTATTAGTCATTAGTTCATAATCATAGTTCATACACAATTATATTTTATATGTCTTTGCATAAATACAAGATTACAGATAAACATATACACATAATTCAGAAACAATTTTAAATAATATAGTTTAATAACAATAGTTATAAATTCAAAAATTTACATCTTAGCTCCTCCATCCAATTACATTTAATTAGAATCAGTTACTTATACAACACTGTCTATATATATATATATATATATATATATATATATATATATAAATAGACATAAAAGAAATTTACATCATTGTCATACAATATTAATTGATTTTAATTATTAAAATATTTATTTATCAATAGAAAATTGTTTTAATTTATATAACTTAACTATGGTCAAGCAGAAGAGGGTTAGTGTAGTTCTTTAGTAATCAAGTATTATGAGTTTATATGCTTTTAATATCTATATCATACCGAAGTAAAACCTACTCAGTTTAAAAACAAAATTCTTCCTCGGTTGGAAAAAGTCTATTTTATCATATTTGTTTACAGCAGTTGAAGCGCATCTCTCTGTGGGTGAGATAAGTTGTGTAAAGTTATACAAGAGGATAAAAGGTTCGTCCGGGTATACGTAACTGTATGTCGTTTTCCGTAGGATTACACCCGTGTAATGCTTTATGGAAAAGCAGTAAATCAAAGTATTCTCTTCGACATACAAGAGATGGTAAATTATGTAGTAATTGAAGCTGTTGTTTGCCAAGATGGTGAAGTTTAAATTTGAGAGTCAACCAAGATAGAAAGTTGTTCTGAATGGATTCAATGTTATTCGATGTATAGCCTCTTCGAAAATTACAGGTTGAAGTGGAATATTCAGGCCGGCTTCGAGCAAGTGACTTGAAGAGTAAGACAAAAGTTCGAGGTCTCGAAATCCATTTCAACAGATCAAGATTTCTCTTCGCTCTGCTCACAATCATGTCTGCGTGTTTAGCAAGGTATAGCTTGGAGTCAAGGAGTATGCCTAGATTGGTGATGAAGTTTACAATATTAATTAGAAAAGAATTCATTGTATAATTATAGCAAGCAATGTTAGTTTTTCGGGAGAACGGAACATGTTTTATTTTTGAGAAATTTAGCGGCATGTGATTTCTCATTGCCCATTGGTAAATATGGTTAATATTATGTCGTAACATTAGGTGATCATGTAAGCTTTTAATCTGGAGAAATATTTTAAGGCCATGGGCATACATACTCAGACCAACAGAGACGGATTCAGTAATATCATCGATAAAAAGTAGAAACAGCATCGGGCCAAGGTTGGAACCCTGTGGAACTCCAGATATTGCAGAGAATTCTCGTTGGGAAGTTCATCCAGCATACCTAACAGCAAAAGTTCTGTTATTCAAGTATGAAGAGATCTACTATACAAGACGCTCACTGAACCCAAATACAGCCAACTTCTTTTGGAGCAGGTAATGCGGCATTTTATCAAATGCTTTTTGAAAATCAAAATAGATAGCGTCCACCTGGCCGCGTCTTCTTAACACGGCTTCATGCAGTCCCGTTCCACAACCACAAATATCAATCGCCTCCTTGACAAAATTGGTCCTGTTATTGAATCTCGAGGCCAGGTGGACGCTATCTATTTTGATTTTCAAGAAGCGGAGATTTTATGTTGGATAATAATAATAATAATTATTATTATTATTGTTATTATTATAACAATGAATTATTATTATAACGTTGAATTTTCGGAAGACCAAACATTTGACTTTGTCTCGTAAGACGTCGAGCTCTGTTTTCAGCTATAGGATTGGTACGCACGTTATTGTCGCTGAGACATTGGTTGAGGACCTCGGGGTTTTATTTGACGCGAAGTTGTATATTCACGAATATGTTGCTCGGATTGTCAGTAAAGCACGCCGGGACCTTGGTCTTGTCCTTTGGATTTGTGGACGGTTTAGCAATATTTCCGCTTGTAACCTGCTGTACAAGTCTTTGGTGAGGAGTCGCTTGGAGTACTCGACCGTGGTGTGGAATAGTACACGACTTTTTGCCTCTGATCTGGTTGAGAGTGTTCAGGATAGGTTCTTGAACTGGATGCGTTTTAAGTTTGGAGATTGTTTTGTTGGTGCTAATAGAGAGGATATGTTGAGGCAATTAGGCCTTTCCAGGTTATCTGATAGAAGAACGTACTTTGACTTGGTTTTCTTTTATAAAGCTCTGCACAACAGACTTCCGACGCGTTATCATGTTGTCTTGCGGAACCAGGCCAGGTCAGTGAGGTCTTTTAGGCAATTTGTGACGCCGGTTGGTTCCACCGTGTCTCCGATTGAGCGGTGTACCAGTGTTGCAGTGGAGTTCCAGGATAAGCTAAGCTTTTGGGAAGATGAGGCAACCTTCGTTAAAAATTTGAGAGGGTTACGTGGCGATGGATCATTGTCCTTGGTGTGATGCTCACTTTCATGATTTTAAAATTATTGTTTTTTTAAGGATTATTGCTTATAACTTGTTTTATTTGGAGTGTATTAGTAATGTTGTCTTTTTGTTTTTAGATGTTTTCATCTATGTGTTTTTATTATCACTCGGTAGCTACCGTTTTTAGAGTTCTAATTATTTTTTGTATTTGACTGCATAATTGTTATTATTATTATTATTGTGTTTTGAATATTGTATTTTTAATTTATATGTGGGTGTTCTTTTGTGACTTTATGTGATATTGTGTGGCATACAAAGGTTTTGTAACTGTTCTGTTGCACAATTACAAAAAAAAAAAAAAAAAATTATGCAAATTTATTAATGAAATCTTTATAATAAATATACTTAACGACCTAAAAAAATCTTTCCAATCTCTTTAAATTTATACGTTAATGTATTCGAGTTAAGTAAAATAATAAGAATTATATTGGCCTTCACGTTTGGAGTCGTTAAGTGAAGCTGTATTGCTCCACACAGCTCGAAGAAATGAACCGAATAATCAGGACGACGAGCTTAAAGTTCTACTATTTTCACCCGAATAGATGCGTCGAACGATCCAACCTACCGAGAACACACGGAGGGGGAGGAATTGCCGAAATCGCAAATGCGCACTACATGCATCCCGACGCTCCGAAAAAAGAAACGATCAATTTACACGCAGCCGTTATCAGTGCTAACAATAAAGTATACACCACATAATACTCAAGACGAAACATATGAGAGATAAACGGAAGATGTATATAAGCTGTAGCGACCGCATGTTGACAAGAAAGCATTGCATACGTGGCTGCAAAGAGGAAACGTGCAATGAGACAGAAGAATTCGTGTCCAACATCCAAGATGCAACTGTTAATATCAGAAATTACACCAAGCGCATATCATTAAATATAACCAGACACGCAGCGCGGAAAGCAGAACATTGATCACAACACCGGAGGATGCACGCAGCTAACAGCCTTAGATTGGACCACCCGCTACGATCTCGTGGCTAAGATCATACACAAAGAAATAGCTATGAAGTACGGACTATCGCAATTAAAAACGCCTTATTCGAAATATGAGCCGGATTCGGTAATCGAAAACGAAAGAGTAAATTTGTACTGGAAGGGAGAAGTAACGACTGATGAAACTGTCGAGCACAATAAACTGGACATCGCACAAATCGAAAAATCAACGAAAGAAAAATATTTCTTTCGTTGAAATCTGAATGCCGAACCGGACCAAATTGGACAAATCCGTAACGAGAAAGTACAGAAATATATACTACTGTCTCAAGAAATTAAGGAAATGCGGCAAGATCAGCGTGTTCACATAGTACATATCATTTTCTATACTACGTGTAGAACACCGAAAGACTATTAGCGAAAATCTAAAAATTGCAACTTGACCCTTGGATCTATTTTGAGTTACAGAAAAATGTAATCGTCAGTACCTGTAACATAGGTAAGAAGTTCCTACAATGAAATAGTTGGATAGCTTGACAAAGAATGTCTGCACCGACTTTGCCACCGAACAATAACTAATGTACTAGTTAAAAAAAATAATCAATTTTACAAATTTTGTTTTACATAATACAGTATCTTATAAATACATTAAAAACTTTAAAACAATTTATACATTCCTATCACGGCTGCTGCTATCCAGCTTGTTCTATCCTTTGCTAACTTCCTTGTTTTTTCAGCATATTTTCTATTTTCCATAAACCCACCCATCATTTGAAATCTCTATCTTCCTCTTCCTTTCCTTCCCTTCACCAAGCCCCTTCTATCGCACCCACTAATAAACATCTTCTCGTACAATACCTAGCCAGTTCCTTTTCCTATATTAAATCACGTTTAGCTCTCCGATTCTCTTTAATGATTCTTCATTTGTTACATGGTCTTGCGATCTGAAATTTATAATTCTGCTCCATATCCACATCTCAAAAGCCTCAATTCGTTTACAGTCTGCTTTTCTCATCGTCCATAGTGCATAACATAAATAAAACATTTCATTAATTTCTTCCTTAACGCTAAGTTTAACTTTCCACATACCGGTATTCTCTTATTAAATGCCTGCTTACTTCTCGATATTTTTGTTTTAAATGCGTATCAGCATTTCAATTAGTTTACTTTGACTCTTCTCCATTACCGCCATGTCATCAACAAAACGTACAAATTCCGTTCTTCTTCCCCCGTTCTTTATTCCCCTTTTCCCAGTTAGACGTAATTATTTCCTCCAGATATATACTAACAGTGTTGGTGTTGTGCAGCATTCCCGCCTCTCTCCCCTTATCACTATTCTTCTTGTCATTTCATCTACTTTCACGTAAAAAAAAACCACTTGCTCTGAGAAATTAGGTATCACCATTACTTGTTGGTAATTACCATAAAAATTAAAATAACAAATTAATATTTAAATTAAAATAATTAATTTGTGCGACGTCATACTTATATCATTCAATATAAAACGTATTCTCTTGTTTTACGATAATTCCTTGAAACAATCCATTTTATTCATCATAAATAATTTCTCTATATTATCTACTTCACGTAACAAGAAGAATAATTTTGCGCATATTTTTCTGAGTAATAAAAATACCGGTCGTACTGTACATTTGCATAATATGCTCCTCCCCAACATGACAGATATACATTAATGTTGACTCGATCGTTATAGACTGTTATACATGGTATAATATTTTTAATTCGTTTGGAGAACAAAAATTCTTTAAAAAATTACATGTACGGAATTTTATAACTATTATAGAAGTTGAGAGAAAATCTTTATCATTAGGTCACACCATATGTAACTTATATCTAAACGAAAAATATCTAACTACAACGGACATTAAGATAAACTCATAAGCCGCTTTTACTCCTTCCTTACATTTCCTTCTAACCCTTTACTTCTTCCATAATTTCCAAACAATTATTACCAAACATTTACTGGTAATTCACCTAATACCAAGAGGAGTTATTTATGTTTCTTTGAACTTACGTTTTCAAACTAAGGTTTTCGTAATCGCTATTCAAAACGAAATAAGCAAATTAATTACACTTATCCACTGTTATTAATTTACCCTGAAGGCCTACTTTTTTCATTCATAAGAAAAGAAACCGATCGTAATTTTATTTTGTTTTATTTTAAAACAGTATCAGCTTACTCTACTGTAAAATTTTTCAAAAAGCCTTTGATCCATAAAAAATAATTACACGTCAAAAAATCACTACAATAAGATAAAAACAAGTTTCAACTAACTCACCACTGTAACTCACCTCATAAGCGCGTATTAAAAAATACATCACCGCACATTAAACATAAGGTCAAACCTTTTCGACCTTAAATTAAGCGTAACTCAAGAAAGATTAAAACAATTTTTATCAAATTTTCTGATGCACAACTTCAAATAAACTACTACAAATATATCTAAATTTCAATGAAATTGATCTAGTAATTTTGGAAGCTTTTGAGCCACAAAATATTATTCATAAGTCTATACTATGTATAAAAGGAAAATGTTTTTTTCATTTTCTCGTACGTACGTTTGTACGCGTATTTTAAGCTTAATAACTTTTGACTGGATAAACTGATTTTAGTAAAATTTTGTACAGACTCTTGTATACGGGGCAATTTCATAATAAAAATCTGGGGTCAGTTTTCTCGAACATTTGCAAACATAACCCCTACTTTATATTACGCACAATAAATGCGTACGTGCTTATCATGCCGTTTAAAAAAAATTTTTGCTCCAAAGTCATTTCCACTTATCTAAAAATCGATAAAAAGCTATTTTTTATTTATTGCGTATTTTTTAACAGAATTTCTTTTTATTATTTATTGCATATTTTTAACAGAATTTCTTTGTCTTCCTATAATAGTAATGGTGAAAGTGTCTCCAGAAAAATACACTGGGAACAAAAATTTGGGTGGTGGAGCAGATAGTAGTTTAAAAATATGGATTTTTTTCGAATTTTTATAACTTTTTCCACGCATCATTGTATTTTCGCTGTATAAAAATAAACAACCGATGCCAGAAAAGTATATCAATCTTGGTCAGCGTCATTTAACTGACTATAATTTTCATGAAAGTCAATTTTATTTAACCTCAAGATTAGACACTGCATGTGTTCAAACCAAAATTTGTTTTTACATAAAAATACTTAGGTTTAAAAAGGAGCACATTAAAGTAGAAGCTCCAATATATGCACTCGTACGTCACGCGCGCACACGATACACACTGAATTCACATACATAGGATAAATCCTGAGACATTTACAGTTCCAAAAAGATACTGCATAATTTTTTATTTATTTGTATACCTTCACACGTATTACTAGTTGAATACGGGCAAAGGCGTTCGTCAAGAAATACTTAGCTGGTTTCTGGATAACATTTTTACTATCATTTTTGTTGCATAAGTTGGTCAACGGTTGATCAGTGCACTATCATGCGTGGCACGACACATGCCTTAACCGCAAGAGTAAAGTTGGGCTTGTCTGTTTCGGGAAATTTATAAAAAACGTTCAGACATTCCTGAAAATAACCAGCATCCTATGTCCGGTTTGTCGAGAAAAAGAAGATTGATAAGATTCGGAGTCTATACACCCTTCATTTCCAAACCGAATACAGTATAGATGTGAATCAGATTTTAGTCATCATTCTCCAAAGAAGAAAGTCTAACCTGGTGTTACTTGAAGGTTAGGTGTTCAGATGCATCACGGCTGTACAAAAGAATTGAATAAATAATAAAAATCAGGAATTTAATACTCCATTTTAAGGAATGATACACAGAGTATACTGTCTATCAGGATAAACATTTCTAATTCCCAATTAAATTTTGGTCGAATAAGACCGTTGTATAGAAAGGTTCTCAAGTCAAAAACACGGCCGTGTTTTTCCACGTAAAGATCGTTCGGTTTTACTCAAAAAACACCCCTTTTCTTCAATCAGTGATTTGAATTTTCTGAATTCCATTGAGTTTTGAGTTCAATAATGTCATTTATCCGAGGTCTGTAAAATCTTTTTCGTGATCTGTAGAATGATATCTGCCTGTAAATCTGATTCAAGACTAATTTATTTTATTCAACGTCTACATAGTTACAGTAACGACTGACGTACCAACTGGGTAAAGTTCGGCCTTCCTTCTAAAATACACATATAAAAAAAATATTTGTCGTTTTCCCTTCCACAACAAAATACATCCATTTTCCAGGACTGTTTCTTTTAAATTTGTTTCCTTAACTTTTAAAAACTAATTAGAAGTTTACTATTATTGATTAAAACTTTAACCATACGGAACACGACAACAGTTAAAATTTAATAGTTCTTCCCCATTTTCCAATCTAACATAGTTTCTGAGAACGAAAAGTAAAATGTTATGTTTTAATCGTTACATAAAAGCTTACTTTCTTAGCTAAGATAGAAAAAAAAAAATAATGTAGAAGCTAAAAAACAAAACTTTTTGTATTAAAATATACATCATTTGAATATTAATCAAATTACCATCATTCTGTAATCTGAAAATAATTATGTTAATGTAATTTTACTATAAGAAATTTTGTAATAAATTGTGTAAAGAATATATAAAGTATAATGACTTTTTTATTTATATAAAATTATATATAAAACTATATATATATATATATATATATATATATATATATATATACAATGTAAGTACAGATTATACACAGTATAAACGAGCGTTTTCAAACCGATTAAATCCATTAGGTTAATAACTACAACGTTTATGGAATCACGGAGTAAAATTACATTAATTACTTACTCTTATATTAACTTCGTAGATATCTCTACTAAACAAAATAAACCATTTGCTTAATTTCATTAAACAATAATCAATATTAAATAATTAAAAATATTTGGAATTTTGTCCACTAAAACAAATCTAATGCATTTTCCCAGCATTTTATAAATTATTTTATCATTGACGAATAAATTAATAATAAATAAATAGGTACTACCATTTTTTTTTTAAATCTAAAGATGTAAATGATGTAAAGATGTTAAATTAAATATTTAATCTTTTATTATTTATTTTTATAACAGGAATGATCATTAGAGGATAAAAGAATACGCTTTGTACACGAATCACATCGTACTTAATGGTCAATGTCTTCCAAATACCATCTCTACCTACGATGATTCTCTTACAATAAAAATATCTGATGAGTCTCTCATTCAAAAAGATACTTTATAGCAATATTATTATCATGAAAAGGAAAAAAAATTTAAATGGTTACGTTTTACGAATTGATAGATTGAAGAAAATTGATTTGATTCCATATTAACAGTTTTTTATGTAATTTTCAGGTTTCTTTATTACTTAAAGAAAGCCAATAGAAAATATGAAAAAATATGAATAAACTCTACCCGCATTTCACCACTATTCTCTTTTTTTTACTTTTTAGCCTCCGGTAATTACCTTTCAGATAATACTTTAGAGGACTACATTTCATTTACACTCATACTTATCATCCTCATTCATCCTCTAAAATATTATCTGAATGAGGATGATGAGTGAGTGTAAATGAAATGTATTCTTGTAGAGTCTGAGATGTTCACCTCTACTGAAGATAATGCAAATGCACGTTCGATAATTTCATTAAATAGTTGGTTTCAATTCAACATCTTATTTATAAAATAAGCAAATAATTGAGTTGTATTATAAATTTAGGCGCTAGATATTTTATATTCTAGAAGTAGATTAAGAACGTTAAACTATATTATAACTGGAAAATATGGAGGAATATTTTTCAGTAATTTCTACCGATTATTTTTTTCTCCAAAGGAGGGGAAAGCTGTGACGTCATTGGTGTATGATATGACAAGGGCGACAAGGGCAAGGAGGAGCCAAAAATCCTCAAGGCAGTGCACGGTCGAAATCCGTTATTGGATATGGCCGTCGAAGATTTCCTTCGAGAAAGCAAGGTGATTCGGCAGCTGGGGAGAAAGGAATCCCCAAAGAGTCATTTGGGTGTTGTAGACCTCGCCAAATATCCGGTAGGTCTTGGTGGCCGGTGGACGTTTGTTTTTCGGGTGGATCTCATGTAGGGTCGTCGACCGTATAAATGTCGCCCGATGCTTTAAGTGTCAGGGCTTTGGTCACACCTCTCTCCGCTGCAGAGCGCTGTCGTAGATGTGTGGTCACTATGCTTTTCCGGGGCACAGGGCAGCCAATTGCCCTGACAAGTACGCCGCCGTTAGTGAAGGGCAGCGATGCTGGACACCGTATCGGGGGTAGGCAGTTCAGAGCGTATGATATTGCTCGGGCAACAGCTGTGAAAAATAAAGCTTATGGCGATGCCTGAATTGGGGTAAGCCTTTGAGGACGAACTCCACCGTGTTGAACGTTTGGGCCTGGGGCAGTTAAATCTGCATCATTCCCGGCGGCCACCGGTGAAACCACGAGGCAGGCTCCTTGAGGAGTACAACTCGAGATCCTCTTGGTCCAGGAGCCGTACGCGGTCGTGGATGTTTATTCATTACCGTGGGGGATGGCCGCTCTCCGCGATTGCGGATGGCTCAGATTCGATGTTGTCTTCTGGATGTCCCATCGGTTCGATGAGCAATTCACTGTCGTGCGAATCACAAGGGGTACGCTCGATGTCGTACTAGTGTCGGAATACTTTCACCTTGGATGGAATATCGATGACTTGCTGGCGAAGGTGGGCAGGATTATGGACGGTCTCCCGGGCACCAGAGTGCTGATTGCTCTGGACGCTAACGCCAAGTCATCCGTTTGGGGATCACCACTCACTGACCCTACAACCGCCAAATTTCTTTTCCGAACAGGGAGAATGTTAGATCGACGTCACTTTCGTGACGGGCGACTTGCTGCGTAGTACATGTAGTTGGATTGTCTGGCCCGAGGCCAGTGTATAGCTTGACAGAGCTGGTAGAGCGTTATCTTTACTTTTTAGAAAAAAAAATGAAAAAAATATTATCAATAATTCTATTTGAATAACATTTAATCCTGCTACTAACAAATTATTATTATAATTATTACGATGAGTGTATGTAAGAAATTTCAATGTTTTATGACGGCTGGTTTAATAATAAATCAGGGTTAAAATAAAAACCCCAAATTAATAGTTTTTAAAATTGTATCTTCATAAAAATGTTTATTGGAAATAAAATTTTGTAATAATTCTGTTTTCTCTAACACGTTAAGTAAAACGTGTTAACAACACCATAAAAAAGTCTTAAAATAGTTAGAAATTAATTTTATCCTTAGACAGACAGTATTTATAAATTGGAAAGTTTATTTTTAAAAAAACTAGCGAAAAAAATTAGGTATATTTTGATTTTTACACACACACACACACACACACACACACACACACACACACACACACACACACACACACACACACACACACACACACATGCACACACACACACACGCGCGCGCGCATGCACACACACACACACACACACACACACACAAACACACACACACACACACACTTTACATATTTTTTAAATTTATTATTTAACAAAATGAAATCTTTCTAATATACAGTCTCAGAGGTGATGTCAGATTAAGTGGTAAATGTAATTTATTTGCTGTAAGAGCAAGTGAAAGTATAATTACAAATGAAAATAAGAGTGGAAAGAGAAAATACGTGAGTACACGAATCCTCTTATTTATTTGATTCAATAACAGCTACTGTATGGATGGTTGGACGTTAAAGGCACGATCTAAATTTCGTTTACAGAAACATATATATCCCCTCACTTTATAAAAAAAATAAATAAACTACAACCAGGGTACTCTACAGATTAGACTGAAGCCGAATACTTTTGACATTAAACTAATAATAGAAAAAAATCTAATCGACATAAATACGTTTCCATGATTACACGTTTTTATATTTTATTATAGCCGACTGTAATCAACACTAAATTTATTTGCGTTTAATTTATTGTAACACAAAAATGATTCTTGCACATTGTATAATGATTTTTTGTATATTACAATTATATTACAAATATTTACTGGGAAGTAAACTATTTTTCCTCTATCTGCTTACTAAACATCAGTTGAGAAATTCTTCAAAAGCAGGTTTTAATATATATAGCAGAAGATAAATTTTGTTTTAATCAAATTTAGAAACAAAATTTATCTTCTGCTATATATATTAAAACCTGCTTTTAAAAATTTAAAATTTAAAAATTTTGTCTGCCATCATAGATCCGCCTCATTGAATCAAACTTAATTTTTTTTTTTAAGTAGGAAGGTGGACGTATAATACATGATTTTAATGTAAATATGTACCAGAAAAATGATGACGAAAACTGAAAACTGTTTCTTGATAAACGCCTTCGTTTTCGAGTTAGTAACTATTTTATCGTTATTTTGTTTATAATTTTTATTTATAGATAATAAGTAAATCGAAACACCTTCTTAATAAAAATATTCTCTTTCAAAGGTTTCTGCTCATTCAGCTGTCAATTACGTTGAAACCACATTCATAGTGTAAGAACCAAAGGGGAATATTGATATTTATCAAAAGGAGGAGAAATTACCAGATGTTCATTTCATGGAGATTCAAACAGAATATGTTGGCGCGTAAGCAAGTTCTAAATAGAAAGACACGGGGGTAAAAGAGCAAAGGAATAAGGGAAGGGGTAAGAGAAACGCGAGAGAATCAGAGAAGGTAGATATTTTCATCATCTTTCGTAGAATACATCCTGTTTTACCCTCTGCATATGACATACACGTTTATGTATTATTCTCTATTTTGTATGTACTGTAGTATTAGAATCATAAAACAACGATCTAAATTATTAATGTAAAACATGACCCGTTGTTTAATCCTAAAAATGTGTGTCTCGTTACATTCAAACTAGGATTAATTAAGAATTACGTCAAGGGCATGGGGAATACTCCTGGTTTCATGTACTTAAAAGTGAAATTACAACAATTTGGGTTGTAATGTCTTTAAAAGTACACTTCCTCCAGTCGAACCAAAATTGCTTCCTGGACAATCTTGGCGCAGTAAGCGATCTTTGAACAAATATATATATATATGGTTTTAATAAACCGTTTTCATATTTTGCAGTTAAAAGCATCTAATGTAATATAAATTTTTTTCAGTGTTTACTTACTTCCTAGTTACTAAAATAGAGTTTCTGTATTTTATTCAAAGCTTCTGTGATGAATTAATTCACCAAGAATAAAACAGATTTCCTACATTATGGCAATCTCGTTTTTTAATAAAGAAATTAATTTAATTATTATTTGTAATTTTATTAACTGACTACAAGAATAATTTTCCTGCCTTAAATTATGGCAAATCAATAGGTTGGATTTCCTATACAGTTGTGTGTATCACCTTGGAAATGAATTTTTAATTAAAAAGTCTTCATTTACACGTTTTTAATTATTAATCGATAATTAACTGTTGTGGTACAAATAAAAATAAATAATTAGGAAGAATTGTGAAGGATTACTAAATTGTTCATTTATCGTCATGGAAACGGTTTGTTTACAATTAAATACGAATAATGTTGCGGTGGTTTCAGTTAACATTTTTCCTATGTTATTTAAATTTACAATCTCATTATTACTTTACATTATTACGTTACATTAAAAATAAGATATTAAAATAACACTGCAATGTTAAATAAATTGATAAAGTTAAATTAAAAAAAAATTTAACTTTAATTTAAAGAAATACAGTTTTTTACGCTACTTTAATCTAGACTTTTTATGGTTATGACGCATGTAATCATTTTAAATTAAAGTACAACTATTAATAGTTACTTTCTCTGAAAATAATGATGCTTCTTATACAGCCATCTCCTATGGTAAATAGAACGAAGCTTAATCTGTTGAGCTGAATTTCATTATCGTTTCGGTTGATTTTTCGTCTTAACATAAAGCAGTATAACTGCTTTATAACACAGGATTATTTGTAACGGTTAAGTACTTCAATTGAGAGCGACTTGTGTCACATTGCTAGCTGTATCTATTAGGTTATGACAACCTTCATAAATATTTACAAAGAATGT
Source organism: Lycorma delicatula (assembly GCF_047948215.1). Classification (NCBI taxonomy): domain Eukaryota; kingdom Metazoa; phylum Arthropoda; class Insecta; order Hemiptera; family Fulgoridae; genus Lycorma; species Lycorma delicatula. The sequence continues at coordinate 91,987,447 of NC_134464.1, forward strand.
ATTAAATTTATGTAATTAAATTAATGTAATAGAATATTCACCAGAAGGAATATCCAAAATTTGAAATGATTTTATAAATTACGTATGTGCAATTATTCAAAACTTTTTCTTCGTACAATTATTCAATAAATTTTCGTTAAATTATTCAAACCTTATGATAAGCGAAGTATCTACTGCAAAAAATATTTGGTGGTAATATTTTTTCCTGTCTTATGGCAATGTGTCATAAGTGTTTTAATTAAAGCCAGTGAATAGATCTAAATCAAGCTTACATAACTCAATATTGCAAAAAAAGTCCTGTTTAAAACAGTTATGTTGGTATGTCCAACAGGGTAGGTCATACCGTGAAGATGTTTTAGATATGGCTGTCTCCTGCTGTGGGCTTATATTTCTTTGGGGTCAGCGCTCATTCTGATTAAACTATCCACAAGAAACTGTTATGTACGAGTATGTTAAAATAGTATACTTACGCCAACTGAGAGCATTTAAATTGAAAGAATTAGTCTTAATTTGCAGGTGCCTAAAACCTATTTAAATATCTTTCAGTAAAAATTCAATTACCAAAATTATTTTTTGAAATATTCATGGTACTTAGCAGTTTCGTAAGTAGATTTTGGTATTCAATTCAAGTCTATTTTATTTTAATTAAACATTGCTGTTTCAATATTTTGAAACTGAATATGTTTGCGTGTATGTGACTGAACTCACATAAAATTTATTTCTCGCACTAAAATAATAATTGAAACATTGAAAAGACAAATTCCTACTTTTAATTACCTGGATGTTCAAAAGTGGAAAAACGAAAAGCTTTTATCTTTGTAATAAAATTTAAATGTTAAACTATTATCTACGATAAATTAAAAACAAAAATTTATAAACGTGTTATGCAACGAACATAAAAATATTGGTTGTAATAGGGAAAAATGTAAATAATAAATAGTCGATAAGTATAGTGCTGATTCAATTTCTAAATGCATTTAAAACGATAAAGGGTTAAAAAAAGAAACAAGATCATAAAGTCGAATTTCATTTCATCAAAACAAACTTCTCAATTTAAAACAAACAAAAAAATAAACAGCTTATAGAGGATGTTAAATTGTTGGTCGAGTGAAAAGAAAATACAGTTAGGAAAAAGAGAATACATTTTCACTAAAAATAAATTTACGTGATATATTAGAAAGCTTCTGAAGAATAAAGTTTTTCTTACTAATATAGATCCTCCGGAACCACCGTCAGGTATTAGTTCAGAGGATATGAGGATGATATGTATGTGTATAAATGAAATGCAGTCTTGTCCGGTCTCAGGTCGACTGTTTCTCTGATGTACGGTTAATTAAAACCCAACCGCCAAAGAACACCGGTATCCACGATCTAGTATTCAAATCCGTATAAAAGTACCTTTATTAGGATTTGAACCTGAGAACTTCGACTTCGAAATCAGCTAATTTACACGATTTTACCCAAAATATTACACAAAAACACTTCTTATATTTTTTCGTCTTTTAGTTAATACGAACTGATTTTGCGAAGACGCGTTCACCTCTTGACCAACCCGGTGGGTTACCGATATAGAACCCTTTTTTTTTGTTTAACCCGGGGCCACCGTTAGGTATGCTTCAGAGGATGAGATGAATGATTTGTAGCGTACGTGAAAATGCCATGCCTAACCGGGATTTGAACCCGGGACCTCCAGATGAAAGGCCGAAACGCCCAATATAGAACCTAGTACCACAATAAACTAACGCAGTAAACTAACCCTAAATGATTTAACTTGCGGTCCGGAATGTGGACTTAAGTAAGTAGAAACGGCACAAGAGAAGTGGAGAGCCGCCCCATCGAGAAAATTGCTGGGTATTGAAAAATTGCTGGGCTCTTTTTCCGGACTCCAGTCCGTGACGTCGTGAGTCTTCTTTCTTCTTCTTCTTCTTCAGATAATTTCTTCGTTCTTCTTTTGCCTGCACTTTCTGAGACTCGGCAGTAATCGAAATTACATACCGATAACCTTGATGTTCCCGTAGCCCTGAAGGGCTGAACGGGGGAAAGTGCAGGTTTCTTCTTTCTTCGTTCTTCTATGCTGTAGGTGGCTGCTGGGCTCGTTCCCTCTTCTTCGTTCTTGAAAGGAAGGAAAAAGGGAACTTACAATTGGGGTAAAACATAATTCGCGATCGACTTTTGTCGAAGAAGTAAGATTAAGAGGTAAATTTAACGATTTTATATGAATTTGACCTGAAAAAATAGAAAGAAAAGAAAATAGGTTCCTCCGGAAATCTATTTTTAATAATTTTTCAAGTATATACGTAAGATTTCAGTAAAAATACATACTAATTTATATATGGCGTAAAATAACTTTCTTAAATGAAAGTGAATAAAGTCCAAAGAAATGAATAAAATTATAAAGATTTCTAAATTTATTAAAAACAAAAGATATAAAAGGGTGAAAGATTTATGTATTAAACGAAATAATATTTTCAGTATTAAATATGTTTTGTTTATAATACACTTTGAAATTCTTACGTTTGCATTTAATCTCTCTACACTTTATTCGTAATATTTTACTAAGAATCAAATTTTCTCCATGTACGTTTAAAATTTTTATTTGTTTGTTTATTCACTTAAAGTTATTTTACGCCAAATATAAAAAAGGGTGTTTTTCGATCATCTTTGTTTTTCTTTCATTCCAAATTTCTCGAAAACTATTTAAAACAAAGTTCTTGGATTTAATTTTTTCAAATTTCAGTCAAATTTTAATTAAACAATCGCTATATTTATCCATTAACTTGGGTCCCAAGAAATACTGTTTGGTTTAATTTACTGAAGGCACAGAAATCAGAAATAAATCTTTTGGCAGCTGACACTCGCTAACGAAGCGTTTCCAAACATTTTTATATGAAGTTTATTTTTTTTTTACCAGTAGAACATGTCCTGAAAGTTTGTTAAATTCTTCATGAATCACTCTCACAGAGTTATTTTCAAGGGAAAATACGAGTAATTTATCACACAAAATTCAAAAAACCTACCGTTATGGAATATTATTAATGTATAAAAAGGATATTTCATTGATGGTATATTTATTATTCATATTATTCATCTGCGAGAGAAATTGAATAATTCTTTCTTTACAGTAGACGTTATTAATGATAAAAATGTTCAACCGTACGTATCAGGAGAGAATTAAATCAATATTAATGATCTAGACATAAAGAAAACAGTCTCATTTCAACATTTATAACAAAAAAATTACCGAATAAAACTAGTTGTTGAAAAAAAAGAAAAAAAAAAGGTAACTGACGTAAGAAAAGAAGAAAATTATAAGTTGTAAAGTTCATTACGAAAAAAAGGAAAAGATCCTTCACCACAATAACCTAATTATTTTCAGCAAGTTAATTTTCTTTAGTAGTTTTAGACACCAAAATGTCATTTGCAGTTAGGGAACTAATTAACAGGGCTTTCAAGGAAAACGTCGGCATGAGTTAAAAACAGCGATTTCTAACTTAAGAAAACACAAATACCATTCAAACCAGTGTTGTCGACACTGCAATTAGTAGTTAACGAACCTAAACTTTGTCTTCAGAAAAACAAAGTGGTATCGTGAAAACGGATCTGATCAGTACTCAACAATATCTCATCTAAAACTGTTTATTTATTACGCACATCAAAACATATTTGTTTAAGACTACGCACATTAAAAGTGAGTTCTTCTAAAACACCTACATCTTAGAATTATTTAAGAAACACAAGTTAATGACAAAAGTTGTTTTGTTAAAAAAATATTATTTTTATTCGGAATTCATAATTTTTTAATAATCATATTATAAACGAAATGAAAAATAATTTTTTTAATTGAAAAAAGAAAACAGTTATAAAAACAAATTAGAAGAAATAATTCGTATTTTATTATTACTACATGATCTTATTACTATAATATGATCTGAATTTTGCTAGGGCTATGAATTATTAATTACATTACAAAACCTTCTGAAAAAACCATCTAATTAATTTTTGTGTAAAACAATAAAAAATAGATAATCTGAATTAATATTTGTAATTAAGAGCGTACTGCGATGTCAAAAGTTTCTGCGATGTAACTAAATCTTTACGATAATCACATTAAAAACGTTACTGATGAATTTAGCAGTTTCCGATTTTACGACGGTTTAGGATTCTGCACAATATAAATAGAAAATTAATGGTATTTTACAGTGTGATATTCTCGGATTAACGTTTAAATACAACAAATAAATCGATCCCGTTCAGAGATGTACAACTGTAATTATCGTCACAGGTTTTAAGATATTTCTCCTGGATTATTCCCGATAACCTCACCGATCTATAAATCAGCACGATAATAAAATTAAAGTGAATGACTATAATTTGTCTATACCAAAAATGTATTACTCACACAAGTTAATTTATTTTTTATCCTGTAAGTTACGTATAGCGAAAACTGAAATCCAGACGTAATTACAAAAACACTATTTTCAGTTTTGCAGTTCGATAAGAATATTGCGTGGGTGAAGCCGCCATGGGGATGCTAGTGGAATAATACAGGGCGTTTCATAATATTTTTTAGAGTTTCGAAAATTCATTAACAAAAAACTATTTCACTCATAAGAATAAAACAAGCACTGTACGAAAGAGTACTTCAAATAGTTTTGAAGTAATAGTACAATAGTTGCACAGTAATTTCTGTGCAACGTGCGTTTCGGTTGAAATTTCATAAGGAGCCACCAAGTGACAATTCAATTCGTGCACGGTATAAACAATTCAGTGAAACCGGTTGCTTGTGCAAGCGAAAATCAACTGGTCGTCCATCAGCCTCAGAAGTCAATGTCGAACGTGTGCGTGCAAGTTTCATTCGCACCCCGTCAAAATCGACTGCGGCTGCAGGCTGAGAATTAGGAATTCTGAAAACAACAGTGTGGAGAGTTCTCCGTAAACGTTTATTATACACACCGTACAATATTCAATTTAGCGTCTTTCTGATGAGATAAAACACGTAGGCTCGATTTTTGTTTACAGTTACAGGAAAAGATGTTAGATGAAGGTTTTCTAAACAAGATAATTTTCAGCGACGAAGCTACTTTCCATATTAGCGGCAAAGTAAACCGTCATAACGTGCGAGTTTGGAGAACTGAAAACCCACATGCTTATGTGGAACACATTCGGGATTCTGCGAAAGTAAACGTCTTTTGTGCGATCTCTCGTGAGGCAGTGTATGGGCCGTTCGTTTTATAGTAACGACAGTAACCGGCATGATATACCTGGGTATGCTACAATTATGGCTTATGCCTCAGCTACTCAACGCAAGATGGTTTTCCTGCCCGTTTTCATAACGAGGTTCGACAGTACCATAACACAACATTACCTCGGCGCTGGATAGAACGTGCGTCTGAAGAAGACTAACACATTATGCTGTGGCCACCAAGATCACCAGACCTCTCGCCATGTGATTTCATTCTCCGGGGTTATGTGAAAGATACGCTGTTTATCCCACCAATGTCGCACGATATCGCTGAGTTAAAGGATCGCAAAATTAATGCAATCAACTCTATCGAAAATGACATGTTAGAACAGTTTGGCAAGAGTTAGACTTTCGTGTTGTGTGCCGTGTCACCAGAGGGGCACATATTGAACATTTATAGATTTAACAAAAACTGTTTGAGTCCTTGCATCACCTCGTACAACTTTCATTTAGGAACGTGAAATACCGTTTTTGTATTGAATTTTTGTAACTCCTAAGAACATTCTGAAACGCCCTGTATAACGCACTTTTATTATTATAAATTTTTATCACTTCAAAGACACCTAAAGTAAAATTTAATTTAAACATAAAAAGTTTAGAAAACGACAAAATAAAGTCAAGAAGAAGTATAAATTTCTATTATAATATTTTAAATAAAATTTAAAAAATTAACCAACAATATCCCAACGATAGACATTCAAATAGAAATAATTCTTTACAAAATAAATTAGAGAAATTTTCTGTTATTCCCAAACACATACATCCAAAAACTGTTATATGTAAATACAAGTGAATTGTATTTAGGGAATTTACAATCACACAGTTGAATAACTAATAAAAAATATAACCGCGAAATGCTATATAAAAAAAAAATTATCACGTATTTTACGTTATGAAGAAACTGAATACATATATCCCCAAAAATACTAAAAAAATATTCTATGCACTATTCAAGCTGTAAGAAAAAGTTTACCTTAGAATATTTTTCACCACTTATGCTTAGTCTCAGTACTTCGCCTCCTTAGTCTTACTTAATTCCGGAAAACAAATCCCAAAGAAAGTACAAAACATTTTAGAAGAAAGTGTACGGGGGCAAAATTAAAAATATTAAGATTATAAAAGAATAAACTCATATACGAAAATAAAGGTATAACAAAAAGTAAAATACATGTAACAGGTAACCAAGGATTTGCTGTATGTAAAATATACGCCGCTGTTAATAAATTTATATAGAGAAAGAGAAAAACACGTACAGAAAAGACAACTTAAAAAAAAAACACGCACACATATACGTACAAACACAAATAACACATTGATGCTTATGGGTAAGTTATTATTATTATAATTATAATTATTTTTTATTGGCTGGAAAATGTAATTTTATTTATTTTTTTAATCTTTAATTTTTAAAAAAATTATTTTGTTATTACATTTTTATGCCAAATTCTTACTAGTTGTTTTATTCGTGTTTATATTATAGTTACTGAGTTTAGAGAACGCATACATCATTCAAAATAAATTCTAACGTAGTTAAAAGTAGAAAAAAAAAACAAATTAATGTAAGAGTAATTTTGAAGTACGATACATTAAAATAATAATTTACGATAAAATCAATTCTTAAGTGAAGTACGGATATAGTAGAAGATATGTATCTGAATGAGTGCTGAATAAAGGAAACAAAAAACTCAGGTAAAAATTATTTGGTGAACAATAAAATTTCGCAAAGCTAACAGTCATTTCTTCTCGTTGTTAACCCATAAGGGAGCCGTAAATTTTCACCCTTCGCTTGCAGATCGTAGATTTAACAGAACGGAAAGTATGATTTAAAACCCAATAAAACTCAGCCGCTCATTCTTTACAAGAATCACTTCATTTACGCAAACTACAGGCCGAGAGTTCTTTTTAGCTTAAAAACTTTTTTAACCACTTTCATAGTAATAATTTAAATAAAAACAAGTACTATAAAGTTATATACTTTTTAAAGCTTTGAATACGAATAAAACAATGACTCATTAAGAAAAAAATTAATTCCTTACAATAAAAATACTATAAAGTACGAAGTTGTTTAAAAGATTAAAAAAAGTCATTTTAATATATAATATTATTCGTAAACAAATGCATTTTATGAAATTATACGAAAAGCAATGTATGTGTGTGTGCGCGTGTGTGTGTGTGCATGTGCATGTACGCGGGACAAAAACATCTTGAAAAATAATCTTTACACACACGCAAACAGAAAGTGATTGAGAGAGAAAATGAGCGAACGCTAAATCATGGAACGGACAATATTTCAAGATGTCATTTTAAGTAACAATGCTTTTCCGTTTCCGAGAGGTTCTAACAACACAGTGAATGCTGAATCAAAATGTGTTTTCTCGACAACAAATAACCTTGTTTCCAGTCGAATATATGTATTCAATTTGTATCACAAAAATATATCGCCTTGTTATAGACTAAGATAAGATTTTTACAAGTATTGTCCCATATATTCCAGATAAACATATCATTGAAAATCATAAGTAGGTTTGTTAAGAGTTTTCGGATAACAGCAAAAATAGCTAAGATACAAAACTTTTAGTTATAAATATATACTGCACTTCCTTATACTCTTTATGAACATGTTTCTTTTTGACTTACAAGTTAAATAATAATCATTTAATAATTTTAATTGAAAATCATTCGTAATAGATAATTTTCAACTATTTAATTATACTGAACACTAATTTTAGAAAACGAATTATAAAAGATTAGACGAGTAGTAAAACAATTTCATCAATTAACAGCTCATTTCATCCATGAAATGAGCTGTTAGGCTTTGAACTATCGTTTGATATGTATTACTATCATTATCTATAATTATGTTATGTATAGGTAAAGGAAAGGGCCTGGCTGAGTCCAATATAGAGAACCAGATTTAATCGAGTTGCTCTCTATTTTTTAAAATTACGGGAAAATAAATGCAAGAGAAAATATAAGACACAAAAAATAATTATTTTCTATATATTCACCCGTGTAACATATAAATTAAATTTACTAAATTACCTTTGTAATAAATTTGCACCTTTGATCTAAAAGTTTACAAATAGATTAATTACATATAATAAATTTATATTTTTAAATTAATGAGCGCAATATAAAGGGAGACAGATGTAGATAACCTGAAAAGAATCATTTTTATAAGATCATGCAATTTTTTGAAGATATTTTCTGTTACGGAGTACTTTGACAGATATAGACGTTTGCAATAAAAGATTAATAAAGTTGACAGAATTATTTCAGATTTTATAATTACATGAAATAGAACCTGCTCATACGGTTTTTTTTGTGCGAAAAAAATTGGAAACCAGCCTGGTTAGCTAAAATTTTAAAGTTTTCAATTCGGATATTGCAATTTCCTCTGTTCCAGCTATTAAAGATAAAACATGAACAAATGTAAACGTTTAACTGTTATCCCGCTTTTTGGTATATAGTATTATTTCTTTATTCTCCGAAAATGTTTTTCATAATTATTATTAAAAAGAACGGGTGACAGACCATTTCCTTCTTTTAATTCTCTCTTGATTTGGAATGTTTTGCTGATTTCTTCTAAGAATCTAACTTTGGAGGTAACAAAAGATATTTATTAATAACAAAATTATCCATTAACTGTACTAATTTAATAACAATTTTAATTTGATAATTAATATTTTTAATTAATAATAATTTTAAAATTTAATTTTTAATGTATTAAAAAAATGTTTACTTACAAAAAACGTTCCCTCAAAAAGTCAGTGTAAGCTTTTAAAATACAAAGTGGTCTGTCAGATGATTTTTTGGCTGTTTTGCTTCATATAGGCGGACGCGACTCTAGCTGTGAGATTAAATATGTTATAAAGGGAAATATTATTCCTGAGAAGTCACAGGTAATAACATCTTAGGAGTAATGTTATTCCCAAATGTCTAGAACGAAGAATTTCTGTGCAATTTGCACAGAAATTCAGGATAGGATGACATTCACAGACTTAAATATTTATATTCTTAAGTTATACGAAACTTTGGATAGAATGTGAAACATATAATTTCAAATAAAAAGCGCCGAATAATTAAATATGAACTAATTAAATATAATAAAAAATTAAAAAATAAGGAATTTAGGATTACATATATTTTTGTATGTCAGTGTTAATAAACTACTCCAAAAAAGAAGAAAACCTAAAGAAGAAGAAAAGAAGAAAAAGAAGAAAAAAGTTTATCTAAAAAAAATATATTACATAAAATTGAGTAAATTTCAATCCGACAAAAAGAAATGAACCTCTCTTCTTAAAATATTCCTACACTCAAGCTTTGATCTCTATAGTAAATTATTAAATGCGCAATATAAGTATTTTTCGATATTAATACTGTTACGTTTCAAAATGAAAATGGGGTTTTTAAAGCTATGTAATATTTAACAAGTTTCATATACGTAGATTAATTATACATGAAATGGAAGAGCAACTCAAACAGTTTTAGCTGTACGCAAACTTATAAACTGTTTCTTGTAGTACCTTTTGCTTAAAAGCGCTAGTAGCAAAGACGGCGACCCCCCCCCCCCCCACAACAGAAAGCGTCTGTGTTTTGCAGTTTACAAAATAGATCTATTATTATCGTTCAACGTGCGTTCCGTTAGAAGTTTTGTTGTGATCCCGAGTAAGAATAACATTCCTATATTATATAAACAATTTGAAATCAGTAACTCTATTTGTAAAGAGAAGAGTACAGGACGACCGAATGTGTCCGAAGGCAATGAAAAGAGTCTTTTTTGCATAGTTCTCGGAAAATCGTCCCAGGAAATCTTTCCTCAACTGCAATACAAATCACAGAACTTAATATGGCACCAAGATGGTGCCTTCTCACTGACATAACGGTGTAAGTGATTGGTTTAATGAAATTTTCCCCGCTGATAGACAGGGCTTGTGTGACGTGCCTACACGTTGGGCCGAACCGATCCCGTGCGATTTTTTCTTCGGTTTATAAAAAATCAAGTGTATGAATTAAGCAGTAACTATTCGTATAGACTGTCCAAGAGTGTAAGTAACACGATTGTAAAAAATAATATGATATAAAAATATAAATTAAACAATGAACAAATGAACAATTAATAAACAATGATTCTTCACTTAACTCCTCGCAGAACTGTTTCTAACTTTTTTAGCCGGTCTTACTGACTATTTATAATGTTAGCCTCTTTACTTGTCGGACCGGACCCAAGTCGAAGCGTGAGAGCAGTTGACCAAGGCTTTTGTTCCCATGAATTCCAAACCTGGTCTCTTCTCACCGTACAAAAGATGTTTATTTTGTGTCAGCGGGCAGTATAACAAAATTCAATTGTAGAACAGACTTATTATTTACAAAAACGGTTCTTTTTGTGCCTTTCTGGACTCCTCCAATTACTGTCCTTTATATTACTTTCATAATAATTGAGAGGAATCCGTTACTCAGGATCGGTATACCGGTCTTGTTACAATACATTGATAAATATAAATAAGTTAATAATAATCTTATTATAGTATTGTTGATAAATATTGAAGACGTATAACCTCGATGAATGAAAAGTAGCGTGTGTGAAAATGCCATGCCTCATGTTCACTCTATGAAGTCTGAACAGAAATTAATAAAAAATAAATAAATGTTAGCCGGTGACGGAATTGAAACAACGTCGTATATTAAGGAGTAAGATGAAAGTTCATTTAATAAATAAAGAAAAAATTATTTTAATTTGAACATAACGTCCGCAGAAAATCATGTTATGATTTTTTATATATGAAATGTTACAATAATTCAATGACAATAATAAGTGATTTATCATCTCAATATGACGTACAAATAATAGGATTGCAAATGAATGCGTTATACAAAAAGTCACGCATTATACAAGTGAATATAATGTAATATGCAATGCAGTATAGATTATTCCATAATAAAGAACAATGAATAAAGTTAAATGTACAATAAGACTGTCAGAATATTGAGTAAAATGTAACTAAATTTTTTCTGGACGATAGGCTCAAATTTGTTTGAAAAATTATAATCTTGAATATAATAAATAAAATTTAATGTAAAAAAATATTGTTTGACAATGTAATTAGTCTGTTTTAGATGGCTGATTCAGGCTAAATAAAATAAAGTGTCAAGAAAAGAATGAATCAAAGATAAACTGAATGTTATCCTTACCTAATTTAGATTAAGGGGAAGCAATAAATTGGAAGAAAAATTAACGTCGGAAGCTGAAATCTAGGGAAATACAATAAATATATAGAAATAAGGTTAGACAGTATATATAATACAATATCTACGTTTGGAGAAAAAATTGATGTTTTAAATATTATTCGTAGAATATATTCATACCAATGATAAAGAATTATACAATTATACTATTTAATATATTGTTGTTTAGCTGAGAAAAGCGTACTTCATTAAACGGACAATTAAGGCTCATTAAAATAATTTTAAAAAATCTCAAGTAATGATTTAAATACAAACAAAAACTTTAGTAATGTAAATTATACTTACAAATAAAGAAAACATGTAAGTAGAATTGTTTTATCCAGCACCTAAAACAAAAAACAAAAATTAATAATGCAATTAATATTTCATTTTTGAAACAACAGATTGTTTGTAAACCTTATTAAAAAAGAAATGATAAACTTTGTTTTAAAAATTTTAGGCACCTGTATTTGTTTACCAGCTGATCTTCTGTAAGAAAAAACAGGCAGTAAGATGGATATAAAATTATTTTACAGCTAAGTTTCCTTTTTTCAAATAAAAAAAGCTCTCGCCAAATTTTTATATCATATTTTTCGGACGAAAAGTTAATTTATTATTTTTCTAAACTATAATCAAATCATAAACGTAGCGTATGAAACCGGATGAAAGGTATGCGTGTTAATGACAGGCAGTATGCAGCGTTCTTCGTTGAAAGTAAAGTACATTGCTTGTCGTATGAAACGTATTTCATTTACGGGTTGACGACCAAAATAGATTTTTTCTCTTTTTATTTATTTACTATCTGTCAACAAACAAGAAAATATTTTTATATCGTTATTCTTTAATAATCTTTTTAAATGTAGTTGCAAAAATGTTATTGTTATAGATGATATCGTCAAAATTGTGATAATTACGGGTATTTATTTAAATCACTGACATCTTTAGATGATGTTTTTTTAAAAGCGCTTTTTAATTGCGTACCAAATGATTTTTATTTAAAATTTTGATTCTTACCGTTAAATTTAAAAAAAAAATAAGTCATTCGTTTCATTTTTTCAGATATTCTGAAAACGTATTAATCGATAATAAAAACTAGATGACAATAAAACTCTAAAAAAAAATAAGAAAGGGTAATTAACGAAAAATGTAATGAACTTTCAAGACATGATCTACTGGTGAAAATAAAAAAGAATGCAAATAAAATTAGGTTCGGAAACGCTTGTCATTGACGGGTACCGGCTGGCGAAAAATTTGCCCTTATCTATCTGCCTTCGGTAAAATTAAGCCAAACAAATTTAGTGTTTTTATATTAAATATAATCTAGAAAATTTGAAAAAGTCTCAGAACTGTACTTTTATTAGTTTTCCGAGAAATTAGGGTAAAAGACAAAGATTTCGGTCGAACAATACACTATTTTAAACAGAACTTGTTTATAAGTAAAATGGTTCGAACAAACACCGTAGAAACTAAATACAAACGTAAGAATTGCAAAGTGTATTAAAAACAAAAATTATTGACAAATTGAAACTAGGTAAAAACAAAATGAAAAGGCAAATAAAACAACATAAAACAATAATCAGACTTCATTAAAGGGAATCAAAAATTAATTTTAACAAAATTTGTAATTTTAAAATTAAATAAAAATTAAATTAAATTAAATTTTATAATTTGGCAATACCGACGACTAGCAGAAGAATTTCTTACCGCACTGGTTTAACGCAAAGTAAAGTATGACGAATAATTTTAAAAGATAAACCCCCATCATTTAATCTACTGAAGGTAAAAAATTTACTTCCTAGAAATCTTTCTGTACGTTTAAATATCTTTCTCGATGGATTTTGAGCATTGTTAATAGCATAAATCCTATTTTGTGTACAAATGAAAAAAGCCACATATGTCGTGACAAAAATCCACACTGTACCGCCGAAACTGGGTAACAACACAGTTTCCGCGTAAACGTTTGTTATGAATATTGTAACTATTTAATTTTAATGAGAATATTTCGTTAACATAGTTAATTTGATGATAAGGTCAAACCTAATGGATTAAAGGAAGAAAAGATAGAAATATTATTATTGTTATATAAATCGTGAAATAAATAACTGAAGATGTATTCTGCAGCCAGTACAATGAAGATGAAAGATTAGCAAAACATAGAGAATTGTAGAGAAGAGCATCAAACCGGTCGACTAAAAAGAAATGAGTCAAAAACCCACACGTTACATATTTTTAATTTACTTAGCTGTATTTTATCGAAATTTCCGATGATTAATTTTTTCGCACAAATTTTGATTTATTCTTTTGTTGGTAGGCGGAATTCCTTTACGGAATTCCTTTATTATTTTATATCTTTTTCTCTTTCAATGTCACGGTTTTGAAAATTTATTTTTTAATTTATATACTTTTATTCCGATTCATTTTCCGAAAAAAATAACCTTCTGTTAACGACATACTACATACTACTATTTTCAAACAAATAAAAAACATGATAAAATATAAAGAAATAAAAATTACTATTTTCAACGAAACAAATAAAAAAACATAATAAAATATAAAGAAATAAAAATTCAATCTGTTTTATTTAGGTCGAAGATTTTTCCTGTAAAATAGGGGTCGATATATAATCAGGACCGATCTAAATGCTACGCCGACTTACATTTGGATTCGACAGGACTTTTAAGTTGTTTTGTAGTTTATTTTCGTTTTCATACTCGTGATACAGAACTTACTACAGTTTTTATTTATAGAAATATCTACCTTTATTTATTATTAATAAAAATACGTAAGAATTTTTTTCTTCATAAAGATATTGAATTAGAGGTAGATATTTCAATATTGGCAAATTTAAAAGATAGAATTACATTTTTACACTTTTAAAGAAAAGGGTAGTTACATACTGTAGTGGTTTTTAATTTTCCGATTCCCGTAAAACCGTATTTTATTTTTATTTCATTTATTTTCTCTTCAATCGGTTAAATAAATAAAAAAAGTGTACAATATGTAATTATGTATAATAAATTTACAAATTAATTTCTTGGTGGTAAAATTTTATTTGTCGGAAAAACTTTTCTCCAACTTTTTCCTTGAAAAATTAAAAAAACGGGTTCGACTTCTATTTGGGGTCAAGGTATATTAAAAAAAATACAGTTTATATATAGAATATTCTTTATTTTAGATTTACATCATTAAATTTTACATTCTTGCAAGTATATTATTATAGATGTTATCAATATTATTAGGTTGATTTACAATTTTTTTTTAAATTTCGATCGTGTAAAAATTTAAGGGATGTAAATAATTTATTTATAATTAATGCAGACTAAAAATAGTGAATTTCATATAAAAATTAGTACACAGTATTCTGTGATATGAAACAAAGATACAAATAAATACGTAAACAGAAACAAAATTCCATTTTTTGGAAATCACTTAAGAATCCAACTAACATATTAATAAACAGATTTAGACTTTTTTTATTACAAGTCTTAATGTTACTAATAATATTTATATATAAAATAAATAAATCGGAAGTAAAATGAAAAAAATTCATATTAAAAAAGTAGGAAAAAATAAAAAATAATCTCATAAGCAGTCAATTTTCATGTTAAAAAACTTCTTAGCTTGTATCAGCAATTTATTCAGCTATTTCAGAGGTCCGATTATAAGATCCACCATCTCCTTTTTATTCCTCTCTCCAGCTACCACTCTATCTCCAAAAAAGATTTACCCCGATCCAAGATTCAACTTCCAACACCTCAACCCCTAACCTAACTCAGTCGCACAAGCTTTCTATTTTCATACGGCTACGAGAGCTTGATTTCCATTCTATTTCCCTTTTGAAATCAAATAACCAAAGAGATCTGTTTCTCAAAATTGAATTCACCATAATCCCTGTGAAAATCTCGATCTCATGAGAAAAGAAAAAATGCAGACGTAATAAAAAATAGAGGTTAAGATATTCATAAAATGTAATATATTTTCAATAATAAAATATACGCACGGTACTAATTCTTTACCTGATATATTAAAAAAATAAGTCACACAAAACATGCCTTATACCCGATTGAAAAGGAAATCTATCGCGATAAGAACAGATCTTTAAAAATACTTTATCTAGTAATATTCTATTCATAAGCAGTATACAATATTATTAAAGTCAAACGATTATGAAGCGTTTCATAGATTATTAATTCTTAACGATAAACATGTTGGTAGTGATTTTGGAGAATAAAATTAATAATAGCTACTAATAAATTAATCGATTAGAGTTGATTGTATGTATTTTCCAGATAGGTAACAAAACAAAGAATCATAATCAGATAAACTCACAACAAATAAGGTTCGGATAAAATCCTTCTGAATTTAAACCAGTTAAGAGAAAATCATTAAAAAGTTCATACTTCTTAAGGAAAATAGATGAAGGATAAAAGAGTTGATTTATCTAAAATAAAAATCATAAATAAAACAAACAATATCTAGAGGCTATTTTTGAGGCAACGGACAATTATTTCACCCGCAATCTTTCGTGAGGATTTTACCAGAGTACGAGTACCATGTTACTGATCGAAGAATTCTTGATAATCATTTCGAATGTGTGTTACTGAACAAAAATTTCTGAGCTATTCAATTTCATACGCAGACTTCATCTACATAACTGAATAACACAGGAAATTATTCGATTGAAATGCATAAAATTCACCATCACCTAACTGTAGGTTATTATTTTATTTATTTATATAAATTTAGAGAATTACGACTTTGTATGATATAGATAAAATTTAACGAAAAAGAATAGGTAAATGAAATTATAGGTAAAAACCAACTGCCGGAAATTAAACCCTGGAACAGTTTATAGAGAAGTAAACATATTAAACACTTGAACAATTTTCCATTCGATATATTATCCGAACAGTTGTTAAAAGAAAATTTGATATCGAAAAAAAATTACACAATATTGTAAAATTATTTGACAAATTTCGTCTTATACAAATTTCCTAAGGGAAGAAATAAAAAATATGTAAATTTAAAAATTCCAGTTTTAATTAAATTTTTGTCTTAAATTCTTTACAAAAATTAACCTAATTTTTTATTTGTTTCATTTTTCCAATTCTCGGTTTAGGTTGGAGGAATATAATGGTATTTACATAAATTACGATAAGAATTTGGTTAATAGAAATTTTACTTAAACGAATTAATGCGACTAATGTAATATGATATACATCGTAAGCCACATTACGTCAACGTTTTCCTTAATTTGATTTCAATTATTAAAGATACGGGTTATTAATTAGCGATTAAATTTTTTTCCATTGAAGAAATTATTTACCACAGAAGCTTTCAAAAGCTTGTACGTGGGAATAAACAATCGAAATTTTTTAGCGTAAGAAAAATTTCATACCTTACCGGTATTGGAACCCGGGACCTCCGGATGAAAGGCGAAGACGCTACCACTCTAAAATAGATTTTATTTTATTAATTTATTTGTGGGTATTTAATAGGTAAAAGATAAATATTTACTTTGTAAAAATTATTAAAAACGTTTCCTTTGAAACAGTACGTAATGCGTTAAAAAAATTAAAACAAAGTCAGGTCTGTATTTTATATTAAAGATAAAACATAAACCTATTCAGTTTTGCCAGAAGAAACAAAACCTCTTGAATGGACATTAGGTTTAACAGACAAACTCGTAATTTTTTTTATATATAACTCATATTAATGTTGCTTTTTATAAAAACGTTATTCTGAACGGCAGTTAAATAAGCAAATATTTATTTTTCTGTAGGGTAAGCATAATTA
This sequence comes from Lycorma delicatula, assembly GCF_047948215.1. Taxonomy (NCBI): domain Eukaryota; kingdom Metazoa; phylum Arthropoda; class Insecta; order Hemiptera; family Fulgoridae; genus Lycorma; species Lycorma delicatula. The sequence continues at coordinate 92,004,710 of NC_134464.1, forward strand.
TTTAATTAGTATTATTGTTTATTATTTAAAATTGCTTCTGTTTTACAGAAATATCAACAGTGTAAGAACGGTTTGCTTCCTACCGATGAAAATATTTAAAAAAATAATTCAATATGTTTCGTCAAAAACTTACATTTTTGCACAAAAAATGACTGATCTGATGTAGCTAAAAAATAATTATCTTTAAAATCATGAAACACTAAGGATAGGAAAAATTGAAGAAAATTGATTAAAAATGAACGCATCAATCTAATGAATCGTACTAGAATTTAAGTATCACTCACCAGATAGTTGTCAAAGCATTTCCTCTAAACGTTACAGAACAAACTGGCACGTGGGTTTTGATGAAAATGTAAGTTTTGTAAAAGTTGAAACGAAATTAAACTTTGACGTCTTCTAGCAACAAGAGAGTGAAATTAGGTATTGTCATTGTTACACTTGTAGATGGAAATATAGTAAAATAAATATCAATCTTTGAATAAATATGGAATAAGTAATTTTAATTAACGTTAATAGATACAGAAAGAAACAAACGCTTTACTAATTGGATGCAGATTTTTTATTTAATTTCATTGTTATTATTATTATTAAAAAGAATTGTCCTCTTTGAACGTGAATTTAGAATTAGGTAACATCTTTTATACGTACATCAAATAAACATATATTTTTGTACAATATATTTTAATTTGGTGTTAAAAAAAATAATCTGAGAACCTTAACATTCCTGCAAAACCGTATACATATAATTGTTTTTTAAAGTAATTTATTGAGTAAAACCCGATTCTTTTATTTTACTTTCTCCTAGAATTTTGTTAAACTCTCTCGCAGAAATCTTTGCTCTTTTATAACGGGTTTTTTTTAGGTAAAAATAATATAAAAAATTATAAATGTTGAAACACATTTAAACTATCTTAGTCGTTTAACCTCCCTCCAAAATCTGAGAAAATAGAAAAAAAACTTTAAGGAGATAAATACCAGGAGTTCCTTTTTGTACTACTGATAAGAGGAACTCTTGACATTCACTTCCTCTTGGTAGTCAGGGGGCAACTTTTGCGTAAGCAGCAGCTGACAAATGCAAAGATCGAGTATCTCCCGGTATTAGATCTCCATACTACGAAGCGCAAACGTCTTGGAGGGTGGAAACCTCTTTTCCTTGGGTTAAGGGACCTTCCAAGGGTCAACGGTATAGGTTACGGAATCAACGCGATAAAAATATTTTAAAACGTTCACGACATGATTGTGGATCTCTTGTAAAAAATTCAGAAGTCCAAGCTACCCTTATTCGGTCTCTGGGAGGGGTATATGGAGTCTGCATTGTAAAAGGAAAAGAAGGGAGAAGGAAAGAGTGAGAGTTGGGAATTGGAATGTACGCACATTGCTGCAAGGAGGGAAACTGGAGATTGGTGAACAGGAAATGATAAGAAATTGGTTGGATATAATAGGTTTGAGTGAGGTTTGGTGGGGAAGAAGTAGAGAATGCGACTGTGACGATTTTAGGTTGTATTATTCTGGAGAAGAACAGAAGAATGCCAACTAGTGGCCATATGGTTGATGAAATAGAAGAATGTTTGAAAAAATAGAAAATATAGTAGAGAAGGAAGAAATAAATGCTTATGTAATTGTTATGGGGGGGGGGGAGGGTTCTGGAATGCAGTATTTGAAATGGTAAGGGTGGAGGTGGCAAATTTGGACTGGGAAAAAAAGAAAGGCCAAAAGATTAGTTGAATTCCGAAAAAAAAAGATTTTGTTGTTGGCAATATCTTACTTGAGAACCACAAGAGATGAATATATATATATATGGATTTCGCCGATATATGGGAGCAGATACCAATTAGATTACATTCTTAAAAAAAAAAATGCCGAAATATTCTGAAAATAGCTAAAAGTTGTCCTGATGCAGATATCTGTTCGGAACAGAATTTAGCTGTTACTGTAGTTGGTGTTAGACGAAAAAGAACTGTTAATCAACTGTCTATCAACTGTACGTTGATAGACTACAGGTAACGGAAACCGCTGAAGAATTGGAAAAGCTATCTGTGGAAAAATTAAAAGATAAAGAGCTTGCTTTTTGTGAGAACAAGAAATTGGAAAATATTAAAAGGAGTTTGAAGGTGGCTGTAAAAGGAACGCCGGACTAAGAAAAAATAAAAGGAAAAAGAAGGATCGGTCGCTGTTGAATTGTTGGAAAAGATGGAGGAAAGGAGAAGGTGGAAAGATGTTACTTCTGAGGACAGTAAAAGAAAAAATAGAAAACTAAATAATGAATTAAGACCAGAAACAAATAGAGCTAGAACAGTGGATGAAAGATAAAAGAGGTGAGATTGAAAGACTAGAGAGAGAGAGAGAGCGTAGATATGATTTAATGTACAAGGAGGCAAAGGAATTAATTCTCAAAGAGAGGAATACAAAGAGAGGAAGTAGTACTGAGATTGAACTAAAAAATGGCAGTGCAATGAAGGAGCTAAAGTATATGAACATATAAAATAAAAGAGTAGAGTTATATAAATGGGAAAAATAGCTCAAGTATGAAAGATATGGAAATTGAAGACGAGGTGGTAACTAAAGATGACTAAAGCTTACACGATGAAGAAACAGAAGGATCAATTAAAGAAATGAAAATCAAAAAGCAACAGAAAGTGGTGTGGTACCTGTAGAAATGTTGAAAGCATTAGACGGTGAGGGAAAGAAAATAATAGTCGATTTATGTAATAATGTTTTATAAAAGGTGAATGGCTTAAATGTTTAAGAGAAACATTAACGATTTCGATTCCAAATAAAATTAACACCAATAAATGCGAGGAGCATAGAACTTTACGTCTGATTTTTTATGCGGCCAAAGTAATATTAAAAGCAATTAACAGAGGATTGTACGGTAAGCTAAAAACGGTATTGAAAGAAGAACAGTATGGTGTTAGAAAGGGGGTACAAGGGGCGCAATTGGGTTTTTGAGAATGATTAGAGAGAGATTTATGGAGAAAACGTTCCGTCGTTTGAAGTGGGATCGATTAATGAAAAAATTAAGGAAGATGATATTGACTGGCGAGATAATAGCAGACCTATATCAGAACCAAGGAGTAAAGATGATAATTGGATGACAGTTTACAGAGTAGTTGCGTTGGTAAGAGAAATAAGGCAAGAATACTACATCCCAACCGTACTCTTTAAGATTTATTTAGAGGAAATAGAAGAAAAAGCCTTTGGTGGATAAAGAGGATTAAATCCTCAATTAGGGATAGAATATAGAACATATTAGATTCGCAAATGATCAGGTTATACTTGCTGACAGCAAAAAGAAGATTAACATGATGCTACTGACCTCAACAGCAAATGTACGAAGTACAGTATGAAAATCAATAAAAAATAGACTCAAGTGCATGATAATAAGAGAGAAGAGAGAAAATTAAAAAAAATAAAATTATAAGAAGATATTCAACAAGTAAAAAAATACAAACCTACCGAGTTGGTCTAGTGGCGAACGCGTCTTCCCAAATCAGCTGATTTGGAAGTCGAGAGTTCCAGCGTTCATGTCCTAGTGAAGTCAGTTATTTTTACACGGTGTTCTTTGGTGGTCGGGTTTCAATTAACCACAAATCTCAGGAATAGTCGAACTGAGACTGTACAGGACTACACTTCGTTTACACTTATACATATCCTCATTCATCCTCTGAAGTATTATCTGAAAGGAAATTACCGGATGCTAAACAGGAAAAAGAAAGGTAAAAGAATACAAATACTTAGGAAACATTATTAGTGATGGTATGCGCTATATAAAAGAGATAAAAATGCGAATGGTTATAGCTAGGAAAAGTTCAAAAAGGGGAGAATTAGCTGTGGAGTCCAACGGACAAGAACTTAGGAATAACTTAGAAGGACTTAGAAATGACTAACTAGGTGTTACATCTGGCATGTTAACATTCACGATGCGGAAACATGGACCCTAAGAAAAGAAGATGAAAGTGAATAGAGGCTTTGGAGATATGGATATGAAGAAAGTGTTCATTGGAAAGATAAAGTTAGAAACGAGGTGTTAAAAAGGATTAGAAAAGATAGGCAGATGCTGAAGAAAATAAATGGTTGAAAAATGACTTGGATTGGGCATGTGATGAGAAGAGAATGCTTGATGGATACAGTGGTTGAATGAAGAGGTAGAAGAAGATATACAATATACTTAATATACAACATAAAGGTAGAAAATAAGGACAATAAAATTAAAAGAACTGCACAGAGTAGTGAGGAGAGGAGAAAAGCCATGAGAGAATCTGCCTTAGGTCTGAACTGTCGTTGCTGATAATGAAAAAAAAAGATGTAATAGTTTTAAAATTATATTTACGTTAAAAAATCAGCCCTTAACAAGTGAAATCTTTATAAACATTCATTATAGGAAGGAAACTTACTCCATATTATATTATTTTCTTGTCTTCAGGAAATCTAATAAAAATTAATAATTAACTTCAAAATATTTATAAAAATTAAGATGAAATTTCCTAATAATATTTTTTATTTTTTTTTTTGCGGAGGGAGGTGGAAATGCATTAACGCACGGAGTGTCGGGCTCCCGCTGATGGTATTATCCAATCATTATCAGCAGACTACCGACTAAAACGACCCCCCTTTCTACCAGGACTCGACCCGGAACCGTTTAACACATTACCTCCGGTCGAGTCCTCCTATACTAGCCTGATTAGGTGCTACTTAAATTTCCAGGTCAACCTTTTTGGTCCCGAGAATGTTGCCGAAAAAATCGGGCTACACTTTCCCAGCTGCTCAGAATACAGAGCATCATCGAAACCATATTGTGGGGACTCAGTGCTCCGAGATTCGCCTCTAGTGTCCCTCAATCTGCCACCCACCAAGCACATTTGAAAAAGGTGTGCTCAGCGTCGTCCCGTACACCGGGGCAATAGAGGCAGTCGGGGGATGGCGCTTTCCCTATGACATGGAAGTAAGCGCAGAAGCACCCTTGACCCGCTAAAAATTGGGTCATGTAGTACTTCACCTCTCCATGCCACCGGTCCGTCCACGGTCTGACCAGAGGGATAAGCCTTGCGGTCCATCGTTCTCTGGTCTCGCGGTCCCAGGTCTCTTGCCGTGCGAGGAACGTGCGAGTGCGTTCGTTGTTGGTAATGGTCTCCCGGTCTTCGCCTGCCCGTCGCCTCCTGTAGATCATCTAGCGCTCCCTTGCCAAAATAGCAATAGATATGACGCCGGCGACCACCAGTACTGCAGGCTCGGAGACTGTCCGATACGCGGAAGCGACTCGCAAGGCTGCGGTGCGTTGCACCTGCGCAAGCCGCTTCCGGTTTCTTGCAGTTCTTAAGGCCTGGGCCCACACTTCCGACCCGTATAACAGGATAGAATGCACTGTAGACATCAGCAATCGCCGTCTGCTGGCCTTCGATCCGCCAACATTCGCCATGAGCCGACTGAGAGCAGTTACGGCTCTCCCAGCATTGTCGCCAGCTCTCCGGAGCTGCTCAGCAAAGCTGAGTTTCCGGTCAATCATCATACCGAGGTACTTTGCGGTCGGCTTGGTCTCGACAACCTGTACCCCGACCCGCAGGGAGAGAAGGGTGTCTATACGCCTCTTCGTTAGAACCATGATCTCCGTTTTGCTGAGGGCAATAAAAATAATAATAATAATAAATATTATCAAACATAACATTAGCTAAAATAAATTTTCGGGTTTAATTATAAAAAAAGTAAAAAATTAACAGATATGTCAATATAGTTTTTTTTTTTTTTTTAAGAAAAATATATAAAATTTAGCAATAAAAAAAAGTTAAAGGTTAAAAAGAAAAATTGAAATTTTTCTGGTTTATTATAAAGCGAAATACTTTATATTTGGTCAACAGCGAAAATATTTCATAAAATAATAATGTAAAAATTTACTTTATAATTGAAAAAAATGTGTATCAGAAACTTCGTTTATTTCTACCAATATAATACCTTTCCAATTAATGAATTTCTTCAAAACCGTGCTTAAACGTTTATATCATGCCCTTGGGAGCATTATTACTGGCCAGTAAGAACGATCACTACTTCAAAAGGAATTCAATTTGAAAATAATGAAGTATAGCAGAAATAAAATTACAGTAAGTAATTAGAAAAAAGTACAAAATAGATTATACATTTTATATTTTAGATTTTTATTATTTAGATTTATTCTTTTTGTAATAGATTCAAATTAAGAATTCAGCAAGAAAATATAATTAAAAAAAAATTAATTTGGTAATTATTGATTTAATGTAAAAAAAATAAATTTAAAAAAAAGAAAAGTATAATTACAAAAAATTAAATTAAAAAATTTATTACAATATTGTATAATTATTATTAATTAACTTATTATCTAGGATAACAAAAGACTTTTTCGGTACAATTTAACCATACTTTAGTAAAACTCTTGTAAAACTTTCGTACCAAACTGATGTAATAGGACTCTTAGATACTTAACTACTCCATAGCTTAAGGAATTTGAAAGTTTAAAGCCCAGTTAACCTTATCATTATTCCTTTACCTTGTAAAACCTTTATATCATTTTTTTTGTACAAAATATTTTTGTAAAAAATACTAAAATACTATATTAAATATCTATATTTACATTTTACCAATTAAATCTTTTCAATTTTGATTTATCAGTGATTAAACTTGTATTGTAACTTCTCTATCTGTATCTGATTATTTTAAGCTGATACTTTCAACTAAAAAAATTTATATCATAAATATAAAATATGAGAGTCCAGAAAAAACATTTTTCATAATCCGTAGCATCTACATCAACATATATTAGTGTCGGTGAAATTCGGCCGTACCCTAAAGAAGGAATTCAAACAAAAAAAAAATAAATAGTAAAACTGGAAAAAGGTAAATTTCGAGATTAACTCCTGAGAAGGCAAACCTTGAGGCAGAATAAAAAATAATTGAACAAAGTAAACCGTGAAAGAAAGTAAAAGTAAATTGAAGAAACTGGAAAAAAGTGAAAGCTACTAACAGAAAGTTGTTTGCAATACAGACAAAAATAGCAAAACAAAGAAAACACAAAAAATAAACCGAAAAAGAAAGCAAAACGTTCCTGAAAAGAGTTGGAGTGACAAATTGAATTACTGGTGACTTATAAAGAAACAGAAGACCGGGTAGAATGCAAAAACATTTGTGTTGCGGTCTAATTGCAGATGTACTAAGATTAATGGTTTTTATATGTTCGGTAATTGAGCTGAAGAAAATGTTTACGACTAAAAATATTTAAGAATTTTTGATTTACCTATGCTTTATTACTTTCTAAATTTTATTACTTCAGCGCTATCTGTATTTAACGTTTTTAGTGACTATCCAATAAACATATTCGCTAAGGTACGTAGCTTTTTTCTTTATAATTCTGTAATATATTTTTTAAATTAATAGACAATTTCTATTACGTACATTCAGTTTGTTTTTATTATAGTACAATCCTCGTTTATTTTAATCACATATATAACTAGTGTAACAACATGCCCCTGAGGTGAAATAGCTAGCCTCATACGAGGGCAGATTGTTACAACATGCGTCATCTTCAAAAAAAATATTTTTCTCAAAAATTGCATTAAATTGTTCTTAAATTTAAAGCACAGGTTAAAGAAAGTAGTATTAAGGGAGCTGTACGAACAAAAACAGCTCAGAAATAAATACTAGAAATTAAAAAACACGACTGCCAAAAAAAAAAAGCATTACCAATACAAATTTTTTAAACTTATTTAAACATATTTAAATATTAATATAAGTTTTGACACTTTCGGTAACGTAAGGATTCCAACGCAAGATCATACATCTAAATCAGTTCTGCCGTTGATCTACTTACAAAAATATTAATATTACGTTTTAACGAACGACTTTTTTAATAATTTAGCGTAAATTTCTGCTAATATTTGTTGAAGTTATAGTGTGTGGTTAAATACCAAATATGAAGACCGCATACAAAAAAGTCCATTTTAAATAAAAAAATATTTCACTGTATTTTTTTTATATTAAAATGAAAATAATATTAACAAAATTATTATAAACTTTTAAGGTCTTCATAGTATAACCTAAAATAAAATATATCGCAACGATTTACTAATATGATGAAGTTTATCATCATTTATTATTATTTAAGAATAACAGAGCGCAATGCTTCGCTATTGCTAGATTTGAGTATATGTATAGATTAAATGAACACAATCGAAAGTTTCATAAAATATTAAAAAACTGAACATTACGGAACTTCACAAAGTTTAACCTTTCGCTTTATCCCTTTTTCCCTATTCCCCATTTTCACCATTTCCCCGCGCATAAATCGGTCCGGTAGTTTTTTAGTCTATAGCGGACGCACATTCGAACATTGCCTTTTACGTATATAGAAGAAGAAAGTCTGTTTGTATATTTGTTTCGTAAATATCACTACGCCAGCGCCACCTAGCGGGTCCATTTTTTTCAGAAATATTTATTTTCACGTAACTAATATATATTCAGATTATGAGCCAAATCGGACCACAAATACATTTTTTTAAAAATCTAACTCCAGTGCCACCTCGTGGGTTCAAAATAATTCAGAATCTTTGCGGGAATTAAAAAAAAATCCTTCTTCATTTATATATATATAAAAGATAAAATTAACAACAATAATTTCAGCTAAGATTATTTCACATATAATTCTTGACTAAAAAAAGAATTTACTGTTTTTTTTTAATGCTAAAAAGCCAACTTAGGACAACACGAATATCAGTTCTCTCTAGCTTCTCTCTTCTTCCATGCACTTCTCAGTTTTTGGCATGGCTTCGTTTTTGCTCATTTGTACATTTTCTTGCTTCCTTTATTCTACATAAGAACCTTTATATAGTAAATTATTGTTGGAAGATTTCTTTCTCGCAACAGTCCTCTTTTTTCAGCATTATACTTTGGAGGTCCTCTTCCATCTGTTTCAGGTAATTTGATTTGCTTTACATGCTCTACAGCTTGTGAAAATTTTGTTTATTTAATCTGTGTGGGTCTATCTTGATCATATACCCGAACAAATTTAACCTTCTTTTCCTTATCGCTATATCTAGGTCTTCTTTATTTTGGTCGCTCTCCTTGTTAGATTTCAGTCTGTATCCTTCCTCTGTTATGTTTGGATCATGGAGTTTTCTTAATAAGCTTTTTCGATCTTGAACAAATTTTCGATGTTGATTATTATAATGTTTCAGTTCCACGCAAGATTACTGATTTTATTACAGGTGAATAATGTAATTTCACGATCTTGGAGAGATTGTAGATTTTTTTTGGTAATAAATCTAAGCTTTCCCTATTTTAATATTCCATTTTCAATAGCTTTACCTATTTCTGTTATTTTTATAATCCCTCCTAGGTACATAAAGTGCTTGGTAACATTTATCTTTCCGTGCTTATTCCTGATTGTCTTTTGTGTTAATCGGTTTGATATTTGTCATGATTACCGTCTTGGTAAAAGGATACCAGTAGACCTGCTAAATGGGGTATTCCTGTTAAACTTTGTTAAACCTTATACTTATGCTACTGTGTCTTCCTTCCATTCACCTCAAATAACCAGGTCGTCAGCAAAAAGTAGACATCTTATTTTGACGTTCAGTTTTCGGATACGATCTTCGAACTTGTATCATTCATATGTCAAAAGAATTCATTATTTTGTTCAAAATCAAGTTGAATACGATTGGAGATAGTTCATCACCTTTTCTCAAACCTGTTGCGACTAGAAAAGTTTCATTTATTTCTTTCAAAAGTCATACTTTACAGATTGTGTTAATAAGAATGAGTTTAATTAACTAGGTTACAATTTTTCTGATCAACCCCGTTTTCTCTCAAAGTTTGAAAAAGGAATATTTTTGTCCATAAAATCATAAAAATTATGAAATTCAATGAAAAATATGAAGCAGGTTTGTTCCTTTTTACAAAGTATTTTAGAATCAATCTCAAGCTTCGTATTTTTTTCTGGGCATGATCGCTCTTTCAAAGCCTCCTTTATTCTCTCCTATTTTGTGATTTTTTTTCTAACTTTTTCAATAGCATTTTCGATAATATTTTATACACTTGCTACAATGAATTACCTTAAGCAACAAAATTTAAGTTCTTGTTTGTTTTATTTTTTGTTGATGATTCATTAACCGCATAAGCTCGAAGCTTGTGCAAGGGATTATGGAGACTTATATCGTATGAGAAACTTTATGATTGATTGGAATTTGAACCCGGAACCATCCGGATGAAATCCGGTTTGGAAAGGCTGAAATCCTACCATTCAGCCATTAACATTCGAATCTATTACTGTTAAAAGTAATTCAGAAATAAAACACGTTTTGTCTAACATATAAACTCTTTCAAAAAGGAGTTTTAAATACTATAAAATCAATAATGAAATCTGTGAATACAAAAAAGTTATACTTTTCATAATAAAGTAAATAATACATACTTTTTCATTACTTTTTTAACATTGCAGAACCATAAAAGAAACAAGTTTAAAAATATGAAAAATTCTAATCAATCCTGATTTACTTGTATAGTTAAAACTGCAGCGGGAGGGCTAGGTAAAGCCATCCAATAATAAATAGGGACAATTTTGTTGGTCTCAACAAGACTCTGTTTTGAATATTTATCGTCCTCTTTATCAGAAATTTATCACCAACTTTATATTGTAATTCAAATTTTAGATAATAAAAAATTACATTTCACAGTAGTAAAATGTAACTACTACTCATCTTTATTAGTCGTTGCTATAAGACTCACCCTTTCAGTAATTCGAAAAAGACCGTTTGGCTTCCTTTTTACAATTTAAAATATATCGACTTCCTTTCTAATGCTATATTAATATAAAAATCTGACAATGCAATTGTAGAACATTACCGTCATGCGGCTAAAGACGCATACGAATAAATATTTATCATTTTACTTAAATTAATATTTTTTCGTTTATTTAATTCAGTAATTCTGACTAAAGCGCATGTACAGTTGGCACTGGTGTAGCCGGGAGATTTATCGCACCAGATACAGAATCAACCGGGCGATCGAGTACAAGACCCAGCCAGACCGAGTTACCTTTTTACTCTTTAAATATTGTTCATTATTTAATTCTACCGCTCATATGTGACGTCACAACATAGTAGGCGACGACAACACCATGTTTTGGAATGGAGGTGCGATTTTACAAAAGATTTTTTGCAAATACTGTTTTTTGCTTGTATTGTTTTTAATTCAATTTAATGGCATCAATGTTCCATATAAATTAGTAATCTTCTCAAATTTGATCACAATCGATACAGCAATTCTGGATATATAAGTTGATTTAGAGGCCAACATCGAAAACACATGTACATATCAACATAACCGGAAGATTTCCATCCGGTTTTTTTTTGGTGATTTTGGGTTCGTTAGGCGTCAAAACGTCAAAATCCGGAGAAAACCACGTATACTCAATAATTTCCCTTTTAGAGCTATAGCTCTAGACGGGAAAGTAAGAAAAACTGTTAATTTTTTTTTTTGCAAGTACTAAATTGTTTTGTTACTATGGTTGTTTTTTATTGGTTATGTTTTATTCATTTTAATATTAAATTACTAAAAAATCGTGTAAATATCTCTTTCATATACATATTCGTTATATAAGGGAGATACATATATTTCGGGAGGTATTAGCTAAATTTAAGGGACTGATTCAGAACTTAAACGTGGACATGTCATATCTCAATTCATTTTTCTCGGAGGTTAGGTTGGAGTCTCATGGAGTATAGACGTGTTTTTTACCAGCTTGTTTCGTGTGTCAGGTTTTTACGTGTTTCTGTTTGCATTTTGTTTCTATTTGTTCGTTTTTTCTGTTAGTTTCATTTTGTTTTTTATGTTCTGTGGCGGTTTTTTTTTAATAACTTTTATGTTTGGTTGCCTCAAAATTCTTTGAGTTTAGTGTTATTTTCCCGCTATTCGTGGTAATTAACTGTGTTTTGGTTTGGTTCTGCAATATTACTTTCCGTTTTCTGGTTAAATTGCCGTTTTATTGGGTATTTTGCTTTAACTTACACGATTTACATTTTGTCTTTTAGACTTCGCCTACGGTTTCTAAATTTTATTTATTTAAAATCCCAGCTGTTTAGGTTAATTAATTGTTTGCATTCGAGGAGTGGAGATTTCTAAGTCAAATTTTCATATTTAATTAAACTTCAATAAATGTTGAGATCAGTTGTTGTCGCGTGGGAAATTTCGTAAAAGATTTTTCCTCTGACAGAGTTGCAAATTTGCATCGGACTTAAAAAAATTTCCTTAGTATATTTTTCCACTGCGGTATTTTGATTATATTTTATTTACTTTTTCATTGTATTTTGAGTGACTTTGTGACCTTTCATTGTTTCCATTGGTATTAAAATTTTTTTTGTTTTCCTTATTGTTTTGAAGTCTTTCTGCTGGTACTTTTAGGGATGTCTGGTTCAGGACGAAGTGATTCTGAAGGTGATCGTCCTCGGACCCCGCTGCGAAGCGGGAGGTCAACAGGGAGCAGTGGATCTCAGAGGGCATCATCTGACGAGTTTGGACCTACAAGACGGCAGGGAGGAGCTTCCACTTCTCGATCTGCGGCGACGTCGACTTCTCATGAGCGTAAGAAAGAATCAAAGTCGCTTACTTAAGCTTACTTACGGGTCTACGGAGTAGCAGGCGTGGAGAGGTAATCTTCTAGTCTGCAGTCGGTGGTTTATCGGACGTTGAAGATTACTGTGGGGATGATTTGTGGAGGGAATTTCTTCCCTTGTCGTAGACATCTCGGGTGGATCCCAGATTGAGTAATGTTAAAGGACAACCGGTGGAAGAGTCTTCGTCGAAACGGCGGTTGAATGATTCTTCACGGGGGAAGAGGACTGAAGAAACTGCGAGCTGGTGCCAGAGATCCCATGCCACCGACTACTCTTTCGTTGTATCATGAAAAGATTGCTTTGGTTCACTGATGAAATACAATCTGAGGTTCGTCGGAATCCTAATATGGATTCACCGTTTAAGTGGTGTTCGGTGGACTTGTGTGAATCCGATTTACATTAACAATAAAAAAAAATGGCGGACAGAGTGAAATTGTAGTAAGAAAAGGAATTTGCTCACATGGACATTTTATTTTATTTTTATATTCTAAATTAGTTTCTATTTTGCCCAATATCTTGTGTGGCACTCTATACGATGAAAGCTACCGTGCTTATAAAAATAAACCAGTTATATTTTTAGTTTTTAAAAATCACCGTTCCAATATATAAGAAAACTGTTACCTCGAAAATACTAAATAAATGGAAATTGGACCAAAGAACGGGCACATCTAGAAAAAGCGGTTTTGAAAATATGAATTATTAAGCAGATAAATTACTTAATAATAATTGAGAATATTATTAATAATATTTTAAAAATACTCAGTGCTCAACACGAGCGATTCAAAAATAAAAAAAATCAATAAAGAGATGGTACGGTTTTAGTGTTTATCTTGTCTAAAGATATCAATAAAAAAGTTAAATCCTAAAGATAAAAAAATAATATTAACTCCGCTGAATTTTTTATTTAATCGTAATAAAATTCATTAAGCTTTAAACATAAAACACACCTTATTACCGCTCGTTACAAACTTTACAATTATAATATAAAGAAGAGAATAAATACAAAAGCGATTTATAAATTCAATTAAACATGAATCCATTCGGTAAAATGGACAATAAACAAGACACACGATAAATTAATGAAATAAAAATAAATAATTGTTACCGAGTTATAACAATGTGTTGATTTTCTTTTTTTCTTTTTTTTTAAATTTTCTTCTAAACAATAATAATAATAAATGAAAAGGATGATATGTTGTCGACGAGTTATGTCCCAAGGGTTGCACGGACGAACGATGACGCTGCACAATGAAAGGCCACTATTGTTCAGTCGTTTATCATTCTGAGTAAACTGACATTCCAGAAAATTAATTACACTCTTTTTATTTTTAGTAACGATAATAATAGTAACCTAATATTTATGAATTTTACCACGCAAGACAGATTAATAATTTTCAATACTGATTCTTTATATTTAAAAATATCGGATAAAGTAACAATTTAACAAGTATTATTATATTATTTCTTTCGGAACTGCATTCTCAGAAAATAAAACAAAACGAAAATTATAGTCTATTTTTACTTTTCTGGCATTTTAGCTCTAGCACCATGCTGCAAGAAGGAAATAGTAATCGGTCAGAAAATAGGGTATGAGTTTTTTGCATTTCTCTGCTCAGGGACCGCAAAAATAAAAAAAAGTTGAGTAATGTTCGTACATACGTACGTACGGACGTATGAATGTGTGCTGGTCTTTGAATCGATAAACAAATTTTGATGAAATCTGGCATACCGACTGGTGTGTATAGGATAATTTGTCGGTAAAAGTTTTGGGTTAATATCTCCAAAGGATGGCGAAGGTAAATTTTCTTTGGGGTAAATTTTCACAACATTTTGCATACATAACCCCTCTTTTTATTAAGTTCAGTAAATGTATGCGCGTTTAATCTTATCGTTTAAAAAATCTTCCAAATTCTCATCTTCCCGAAAGATCTAAAATGTTATCTTTTATTTATAGCATATTTGTTAAAAAATATTATTTTAGTAGTACAAGTGGCCCAAAACATTTGGGATGAAGTAGCCGATCAAAGTTTAAAAATATTGATTTTTAAATATAACCTTTTTTTTAGTTAATTTAAACTTTAACCAAAAAAATAGTCTTAGGTAAATTTTTATTGATTGTGCATTTTTCAGTGGAATTTTTTTAGTTTCTTCTATTTAACATAGTAAACATTGAAAAATCGATAATTTTTCTCGGGAGGTGATTTTGGAGGTAGGGCAGCAGTAAAAGTAAAATATCAATTTTTTTTTAATCTTTTAAATTATTTTCATGTATGATTATTTTTTCCATTATATATAAAAAAAAAATAACCTCTAGAAAATTATTACATCTTTTTTATCAGCTTTTTTTAAATGAATATTCTTTTCATATAACCTGAATATAAATTTACTCATTTTTAAATGCAACTGGTTTTGCTGTAAAAATATTCCTTGAAAAATAACAATATTCACAAATATTTAAAAAAAGTAATTTCGATAAATGACTATAAAAGGGATCTTATTATTTTAGAAATATTAAATAAAATTACAAAAAGATTTGACTACGTTCAGAACACAATTATATAATTAATTGCGTTAAAAATTAACGATAATACATGGAAAAAAACGTTAAAAACTTTAAAAAATCGGTATTTTTAAACTTTAATCGGTTCCTCCACCTTCAATATTCCCATCAAAGCCTGAAAAAAATTTTTTTGGGGGTCACTTGCTCTGCTGTTTTATCAGGAAAAACAAAACAATTGGGGTAAAATATGCTATAAAAAGAGATGGCTTTTTCAAATTTTTAGGAAAGAAGGAATTTTGGAGCAATAGATAAAAAAAAAAAATGAGAAGCATGCACGAGTGTACTGAGGTTAATATAAAATTAGGCGATTTTAACAAAATATTGAGAAAATTGTCCATAAAAAATTGTCTGTCCCGCCCTCTGGAGATACCGAATACAAAATGTTTTTTAAAATAAATTTCCCCCTTATCTCTGCGTCAAATTTTATCAAAATTGGTTTAACCAGTCAAAAGTTATTAAGCTTCAAACAGGCTAAACACACGTACGAACATTAACCCCTACATTTTTTTTGATTTTTGGGGTCCTTGGGTCATGAAATCTCAAGAAATACCATACCCCATTTTTTCGTCGATTACCCTACCATCCTTCTTGCAGCATTGCTTTAGAGCTCTGATGCCAAGAAATAAATAAAAATGTTAATAAAATGAGCGCAAATAGAAAATAACATTAAAAGAAAAAACCCCAAAAAAAAGTTAAAACCCCAAAAAATGTTAAAAATTAAGGACCGTAACCCACAAAAAAGAAAAAAAGTTAAAACCCAAAAACTGTTAAAAATTAAGGACCGTAAATGTATCCCACAAAAAAGAGAAAGAATCACAGAATTTTTGTAAATCATTTGCAATTCAGTATATAAAAAATAGATAATTATTCCAATCATCAAAAAATAAGAGAATAGAAAAAAGAATTTATACTCTTAGAATAGATTTTTTTTCTTTTTTTAAACAGTTATATATTTTTTTGTTGTTGAATAAATTAACATATCAAAATTTAACTTTTAAATACATTATGTAGATAGTAAAAAATACAATACTAGTTGAAAAAACCTTTGAACTAATGTATAAATAGAATCCCATTTTTAAATAACTAGAGTTTGATATTCCTGTTGTTTTAAAAAAGTTATAAATTAAAAAAAAAACGAAGATGTAATCACAGCATAGTAAAAGGTTAAAAAAGTTTAAAAAGTATTAACAATTTAAATTTACTGTAAATCTGTTTACATAATCATTCGTGAAGAATGTAATAAACTTTCAGGACATGTTTTACTAGTGGAAATAAAGAAGTAGGTTCATATAAACGTAGGTTCGGAAATTCGTTGTTAGCGAGTGTCAGTCAACTGGTGTTTTCGCTCTCATTAGTGTACCTTAGTAAAATTAATCAAATTGTAATCCGTGGGATCCAAATTAAATTGTAGATTTATGAAATCTTTTCTGAAATATTATAAAATAAAATAGGTCCCAGAACTGTATTTTTAATAGTTTATGAGAAATCTGGGGTAAAAGACAAACGAATGGGGCTGATTAATGTATTTTTTTTTATTTTTGGCGTAAAATAACTTTGTTGTATGTCTTATAAAAAAATACAAGTTTTAAACAAACCTTGTAGAGTAAAACGATATGAATAATGTTCACAAAAATATACATAAAAATTTCAAATTTTATTAATAAAAAAATATATGAAAAGTGGCAGATTTTAACTAATTTTTAAATAAAACAAAATTTTCAAACTTTGAAGGCGATGCGAAAATGCGAGATACTATAAATTAATTTGTTACAGACTTAATAAATTTACTGATCTGTTTTTCATATCAGTCAGTATTCGTTTATGAATGAATGTTAAAGATGAAAAGATTAATTTCAGTATTTAATTATACTGTATCATAATGAAAAAAAATATACATATTTTGAGGAATATTGATGGGAAACGTCTTTTAACATCACAGCGAAACATTTCTAGAACAGAAATTTGTAGCGTAACGAAAAGGTCTATATCGTCCTGCCTTAATTCTTCCTCTAACTATTAGTCTCAGAAATGTAAATGCGGTATCATTTTATAACTAAAATGGTCAGCTCGCTGATACGGTTTGAGTTTGCGTCACTGGCGAGCGGATTGGCGAGGAGAGGGCACAACGCAGGTCAGCCGAAACTGGCGCGGATCGGGAGAACTGGGGTTTTCGCTCTTTTCCGTTCAGTGTATCTCACTACTTATGACGTAATAGCATGGTGATTCGTGTGTGTTTGTGTTTAGGGTTTGTCGAAATAGATCGATTTAAGTAATAATAAGGGTATTTCGGCAATATTTACGTGTAAAAAATTAAAATAAATATGTAAAAAAAAAGTATAAAAATTCAATACGTTAGCCTCAGTCCGCTCAAAAGCCAGCCGAAAATATAAATTACGCATGTCGCTGGAAAGGGAAGGTTGGGCTACGCACCTGTACCCAAACGTTCGGTGCCGAGCGAGCGAGACTGTTTCGGGAGCGACGCAAAGATGTAATTTAAAAATTTAAATGTAAAAACAAAAATTACAATAAACAATAATTCAAAGATAATAAAAAAAAAAGAAAAAAAGTTATTTGTGAACTAAAAATTTATGTACTTTTAAAAATGTGTAATGTAATTTAATGGGCATTACATATGTGTATATGTAATAGATTTGGTGAAACATCTGATTATTTAATATTTACTGTAAATTATATGGATTTTCTATTTTAATTTCTGTTTAATTATTCTGGAATTTCTGTTTAATTTTATCTACATTAAAGTTAACTATAGAGTGACTGAAAAATAGACCCTCACAAGAACAACATGTACACTTGGACATACATGCTCCTCTTTAATAAATTGCAAAAAATTATTTTCTTTTTTTCTTATCCTCTGATATTGTCTGACAATATTCTCCCTAAGTCGGAGTTGATCTTTCGCTTTTTTTTTCTGTTGCCAATCATTTAATCTCTCTTTGGTTTGATATAATTATTCTGATCTTAATTTGAGTACGCGTTCTCTAGTTTCAAAATTTATCTTCTTTATATTCATTATCTTAATATTTTTATTCTTTCCTTATTCTTACACTTTCTTCCTCTTTATATTATCATCTTCTCTTAATTTTTTTATTTTTCCATTGTTCTTAACATTTTCTTTCTTTTTCCTGTGTCGTTGTTTCTTTTTCATTTTTGATTATTCAGAAAATAATCCAATAATAAAAGCCAAATATTAATATTCACCGTTAGGTCGAAATTAACATTTGTAACCGGTATACAAGAGTTCACTAAACGGAATAGTTTACTTATTATTACATTTTGTTTGTACGACACACCGGAAATCTGAAACATTTGTTAATCAGCAAATCAGGAAGATACGAATAATACTGATCTAGTAATACGAATAATAAAGGAACTTTTACTCAATCCTAATATTTCATGAATTAACAATCGTATAAATATTTAATGTTAATAAAAACTAATATTTCAGGAATTGTGTAACTGTCCACGTTATTAAAGAACTGGAGGATGTATCTCACTTTCAAATGAAATAAGTTTAAATGAAGTGCAGCAAAAAATGTGTATATGTAATTTAATAGGCGTACAAAGAAGTCAAATTTTTTTTAGAATTATTTTTGATATCTTTTTACCTCCTTATACAAAGTAAATGAAGTATTATGATCGTGAACAATTTCAGTTTTCAGATTTCAACGGAAATATCCGTTTTGACTAGTTTCTGCGTGACGTCTGTACGTACGTATATATCTCGCATAACACAAAAACGATTAGAATGTGGAAATTTTTGATTTAGGACTGCAGTAACATTTAGTTGTCATCCTTTTAATTGCAATCGACTAGCCTAAAATCCAAAAAAAAAAAAAAATAGGATTTTTTACTTTTTCTAACTGCAGTAATCACCGGCAGCTTTCAACGATATATCGTGAGCGGTACTTATTTTGATTGGTTCCACAGTTATAGCCAAATAAAATTTTAATTAGTGAAATATTTGGATCTACACAAAGGTTTGAATCCGACTTCATTTCATTTTTAAAATTTTTTTTTAATTTAAATATATTGATCTATTAATAATTATTAACCTCTGGTTACAAAAAAAAAAATGTGTATATGTAATTTAATAAACGTACAAGGAAGTCATCTGGCGTCCACATCTGATTTTTTATGTAAGGAATCTACTCTCTCAAAGTTTTTCCGTACATCTTGGGTAACTTTGGAATATAACTATATTCGGTACGATAAAGTCATAAATATGAGATAGCTTGTATCAAAAAACATGAAATGGCCATTCATTCTGCGATTGTAGTCTAACGGAGGAAATATCGAAGTACGTAGATTTTTATTTTTTATATAAAAATAACTTTTTTTGACAACAATCATATAAATGTACGAAAGCGAGTTGTATTATGTATCAATCTTCCGGTTATCGACTTACTTTCTTACCAAGAAAGAAAATTTCAATCAAACGTTTGAAGAATATTTCGTACAAAGACTCTTTATTAATTTATTTCACAGATATATTTTAATGTTAATATATTCAATTTTTCAACCTTTGAAATTTTTAATTTAAATCAATTTTACCTAAAATACGATAAAAATGTCTTACATTTAAGAAAGAGTATATATTGGAGAAGCACCAGTTTAAGAGCACCGTATATTTTATTCCATGAAATTTTCGTGTAAATTAAAATTAGTAGCAAATACATAAGAAAATAAAACTAATTATCGTCATGAAGCTTTTTAATTAAAGATAAACCCTGTTCTTTGCTTATTAAGATTAAGATATATTTACCCGAAAACTACTGTTATAAATCAGTTGAACCGTTTATGCATGAAGCATGAACAAATCTAGATAATTGGAATGAATTATATTCCGAGACATATACAGTCAAAACTTTTAACTTTATATTAAGTAAACTTTAAAAACTCTGCCCGTCTTATTTCGTTTCATCATTATATATATAAACGATATATAATAGATGAAAAACATTTCTTTTCGATCTATTTACAGTTATTTTATTCATGTAATCTATTATAAAACTTTGTAAATGCAACTGCTACATCATAATATTACGTATAATTATAGAAAAAGCTTTTTATAACTCAGTTCAGTTAACAAAATTCACTTATCGTCACAATATGAACCTAATGAAAAGAGATGGTCTGTTTGCTTTCAATATAAGTTCAATAAAAGTAGAGTATTAAACTTTTTACTCTTTACCTTCAACCTAAGTAGTTTATTTGACTCCAGAATAAAATAACATAAATCTTTATATTTTTATATACAAAATATTGTGAAAATAAAAATTCAGATTGATGGATCCTCTTATAATTTAATGGTGGATACCAATAATCTTTCCTTCAACATAACTGAAATTAAAACTATTATGTTTTGAAATTTTTTAAATTCTGTCTAACGGGTCTTATTTCGAAAGCGGACACATCCTTAATTTTCAGTTTCTGAATTTACTAATATAGTTATGTAAATTATTTATGAATTAAGTAATAAGATACAATATTAAATTTCTAATGTTTATCTCATCTGTCGTTCTAGTAATATTTTTCAACCTGCCATAACTTATCATTGTGTCGCTGGCTGTGTACCAGTCGATTCAGTCAATTATTTCAATCCGCGAGAGTCTAGATAAGGAACATGCTGTGCTATTCTTTTTTTACAAGAAAAATAAATTTTTAATTCCTCGAGGCAAGTTCCCGGCCTGGGCCGAAGGATCCTGACAAGTTCGAGGCGTAGGGCCACAATGGAGGCGCGGATGGAAACAAGACACATGGAGTGCTGTGATAATATCTTAAGGCGAGCCCTGCATCCCATGTTGTATAGATAGAGAGGTTTTAGTGGGTAGGGCAGCAAGGGAGAGTTCCATCCTCCATCATAAAAAAAATCTGATGTGGACACCACAAGACTTCTTTGTACGCCTGTTAAATTACATATACACATTTTTGTCTGCACTTCAGTTGAAATAATTTCATTTGAAAGCGTGATGTGATCATCCAATTGTTTAATAAAGCGGACAGTTACACAAGATCATTGCGGTGGACACCACATTGTATCACTTTTTTGTGGTGTCCGTATCAGCATTTTATATTAGTCTATATATTAATTTTGTTTCACGTCGCTCTAGTAGTTATTTGGTGTAAGTGAGAACGAGTCGTATCCGTAACTATGCACACATCGGTTCGAATCCGACTTCATATACATATATTTTATTTAACTTTCTTTTTTTTTAAATTTAAATACATTAATTTATTAATAATTATTAACTTCTGTAAAAA
This sequence comes from Lycorma delicatula, assembly GCF_047948215.1. NCBI lineage: Eukaryota > Metazoa > Arthropoda > Insecta > Hemiptera > Fulgoridae > Lycorma > Lycorma delicatula. The sequence continues at coordinate 92,026,181 of NC_134464.1, forward strand.
TTGTTTAAGGTTAAGAGTTGAAGTAATAGTAACATCATGCTTTTTTATACTGAGATAGGGGAGACCTGATCTCTTATATAAAACAATGTATCCTCAGTGCTCATATGCTAGAAATACATTCACGTTCTAAAAAGTAAATATATTTACAGCATATCTTAAGCATAATATCCTGGAAATAAATTTCAGTCTGATATCTCTAGGTACTCTACTAGGGATTATATGAATTTAGTTTTAATAATACTGTAACTTCAATTATACGTAGAAGTAAAATGTAAAACTTTGATTCTACTTTAAACTTTACTTTTATGAATTAGCGGTAAAAACTAAAAACCTACTAACCCATAATTTAATGATAATTTTAAAAATGTTAAAATTTATAAACTAATAGCTGAAAGAGATTTTTTAATATCTGTTTATTGTTAATAAACCTGTTATCTGTAATGTTAATTAACATACTCGTTAATAAATCTACGTTTATCTAAACCTAGGTAATACCTAAACCAATGTAATAGGATAATAAACCTATTTTAAACCTAGATTTAAAATTAACCTATTTGTTAAAATTAAACTATTCTTTTGTTTTATTTAAAATGAAGGTAGGCCTAGAGGAAACTTTGCTTGAATGAAAAAAGACCACAGTAAAAAAAAATACAAAAACATGAAACATGAATTTTAATAAAAATAAGAAAAACTGAAGAGACAGGCAAAGAAACGTTGATTGATTTTGAGCTAATTTATCTGAATGGGGAAATGTAGTTTTTTGCTTCCAGTTATTCAAAACATCTTTTCATTTTAAAATGAATATATTTATTTATTTATATTGAATATATTATATTTATATGAATATTAAATGAATATATTTATTTATTTTTTATATATTTATTCATTTTTATATATATATATAAAAAATTTTGCTGAAGAAATCATATACTAAGCAGTAATAATCACAAAAGTAGAATACGCATATTGAAACTGAATGTCCCTAAATTACAAAAAAATCATCGTTGAATTTGGTTGAAAGAAATATTCAAAGGCGTTAAAAATAAGTAACAATTTTTTTCAGGTCGGGTAAACAGCTAAAAGTAATGTTAAAACTTTTCAATAATTTTAAAAAAGTTTAAATATAATTTAACTTTCTTCAAATTTTTTAATTTTTTTTTTCTTTACTCATTTTTTATGAGATCTATTTTTCTATTATTTAATTATTTATTTAATAATATAAAAAAATTTGCTTCGTTTAATACCTAGTTAAAAACTGTCACGTTTTGATATGTTTTATTTTTAATAAACCTCGAAATCCTTACTTTTGTATTTAGCTTCCGTGGACTTTATTCAAATCATTTTACTTTATTCATACCAAATTTTTACAAGTTTTATTAAAACTTTTAAGCCTTTATTACCCGTATAACAAAAGTTATTTTACCCGAAACATAAAACAGTACGTTGTTCAACCCCAATCTTTCGTCAATTACCGCAGATTTCTCGAAAACTATTAAAAATACAGTTGTAGAACCTATTAATTCAATTTTTTAAGTCAGATTTTACATAAAACCGCTAAATATGTCCCTTAATTTTAAATCCTAAGAACTATAATCCGACTTACTTTTACCGGAAAAATCGTATCTTTTACCGTAAAAATCGTACCGGTAAAATCGTAATCAAAGGCGCATAAATCAGGACTACATTTTTCGCCAGCCGACACTCTAACGAAGCGTTTCCGAACCTATGTTTAAATGTACTTTCTTCTTAATTTTCACTATTAGAACATGTCCTGACAGTTTATTACATTTTTCATGAATCACTCTGTATGTATATCGGGTGTTCTAAGGGTGGACCACCCGTTCATTCCTTCTAAAATTGAAGAAAATTTTGGAAAATGCAAAAAGATTTGATCACCATGTCAGGGGCGCCCTAACTTTCGGTCATGTTACCAACCAACTTCGGCCGGAAGTGGCTAACTAAACCGAAAGTTCATTTTTTTTAATGTGACGCACATTTTAAAAGCGAATTTGGATTTTAGGGACAAAGATACGTTCGTCTTGTGCAAAAAGTTTTTCCATAAAGTTCCATCTTTAACCTCTAAGTGATCTTCGAACTATTCGTATTCCTGAATTCCTTTCAAAAACTCTTTCAAGCATTAAAAACTTGATTTTAAAAAAAAGAAACAAAAATTTACAATAGTATAGCTTCCGATTCTGTAATAATAAGTACTACTTTCTATCGAAAAGAACAGAGATCCTGTCAAAATAGTCTTGTTCCGGTCGAGACTGGAAATTAATGAGCTCACCCTCCGATAGGAGACACGTGGTTTACAATAAAATTGTTTTCTTTTCTTTTTATCATTACCGAGAATTTGAAAGAATTTAGGCCTAGTTAAAGGTCACTACTTTAAAAAAAAATTAATTAAACATTTTAAACCAATACTTCGAAAAAAAAAATAACATGCATACAAATTTTTGTGTTAAAACTTATATTTGCATTTATAATTCTTTTCTTTTGCGTAATATCCAAATGACATTTAGAAGACACAAAATTTTTATAGGCTAAAACTCACGTGCAATTAAATTCACTCATTATTAAATATTTCTTTGTCCGTTAAAGATGATTTTTCGAAAAAGAAAAAAAAGCATTTATTCTCATAATAGACAAACTAATATTTTCAATTCTTTGACTGTAGGTTACCATTTAAAGTAATTAAATATCAACAAATATATATTAATACAAACATTTTTAATTATACATCTTTTTTTTACTAAGGTTCCTACAAAACCTCGAATTATACAAAATTCCGGTTGTTTCGGCTAGATACTTTACCGATTTGAAAAAGAAAATCTTTTTAATCAAAAGTTGGTCAAAAATATTTTTGTCCTTTCATATATTTTACCTTTTTAATCGATATTTTTAATAAAAAATGATAAAATATCTTAATATTTAATCAAAAATATTATATCATAAATTCTATACTACCTAACAGGTTTATTACTCTTCTTTAAAGCTGACGTACCAGACCACTTTAAAATTATAGTTGGTCCCTTGGTAATATCTTTACGTTTAAGTTTACAAAGTGTAAAATGTCTGATTTAACATTCATACTTGTCCAACAAGAACAGAACTTTGTGCTACCTTAGGCTATTTTTAGACACATGGGAATTACAGAGCCGAGTTTATTTTGCTTTACAATTTATATGAATGCCACAGGGTTTATACTGGCTCTCCACGACGTTATAGTTATGTAATAGCTCTCTTTAAAGAGATAAATCTTTCGTTATTTTCAGTTGAAACTTTTCAATTATTTCGGAAAAATGAATTAAAAATTATTAATAAATATACTAATTTAGCTGTAAGTTTATTATATGGAGTTTTTTTTAAGGGAAAGAAAACTTCTTAAAGATTATATAAAACCTGTAAACGTTGCTTAATTGCTAGAAACACGCATTTTACAGTGTTTCATAAGAATTATTTATGTGCTGAATATTAGAGAAGCTATAGAATACAGAAAATGGAAATACCGTACTATTCAACTGGAAACCTGTACAATAATAATGTCCACATCAGGAAAAGCCAAATTACGACACTATAAAATAGTAATCATTCCAGAAACCTTGTTTGATTCAAAAACACAACAAATATTTTCTAGCAAAAACATAAAAATATTGGAGAAAGAATCCTCAGAAAAATATACGGTCTGAAATATAAAGTTCAAACTGAGAAAAGAGGAAGAGTTATATCAAGAAATAGAAAATATTGAAATAATAATAAGAAAAGAAAGATAAAATTCTATGCATATCTGTACAGAGTGATCTATAATACACTTACAAAAAACATTTTTAATTTTATTAATGAAAAAAAGGACAAAGACAAATTGATAAAAACAAATCGAAAAAGATCTCCAGGGATCAAACATAAATAAAAATTTCATATATGAAAGAAATTTAAGTAATTGGGAGATTTATTTACTTTAAAGAAAAAATAAGACCTAAAAATATCTTAATTGGTGCTAAGCACGATAAAAAACGAACAAATATAATGAAGTTTTGAAAAAAAAAGAAAACAGAAAGCTACAGAAAAAAAATTAAAGCCGCTAACAATAGATTAATTTTTCCCATAAAAAAGGATGGGGCGTGGGTTTGTTTGTTGTGTGTGCTCACATTTTTATTTTAGATGCTATTGGCTAACAGCCGACCAATGATAGTGCACCGGGTGGCTGAGCGCAGCGAGGATCGATTATACTTTCGAACGATTTATAATTCTTGATACGAACGATTTGTCTAAAATTATATTTGTGTTTTAGGGATAAAACAAGAAAACAATGGGATTAGAAATGCGTTACAAAAATCACAACTCAAGAAACAGCTAAAAATGTTCAGGATTTTGAAGCGTTTCGTTGTAAAGTTTTTGTTGTTGTTAGCACGTTAAATTCATGATAACGTTATTAAGTTGCAATTGGCAAAAACATTTTAAAAAAAAGTCATGTGTAATGAGACATGAACCATTTTACATTTTGGCGGCCTTTTTCCTACCAGTACTAAATACAAGTGAACATCGGTTTTGCATTAAATTAAGAACAAACCTGAACAAATTTTCAAATTAAATATATATTTATAATTATAATATATGTCTGATAATTATAATTATATATATATATATATATATATATACATAATATAATTTATTTACTTTTTAAGATATAATTTATATTTATTTGCATATATATGTATATTTATAATAATATATATAAAAATACACATATTTCAATTTCCATATTTCAATTTCCAGTGCTGGGCAAAGATGGTTATTTGAAGTTTTGCTAGTTTCTCGGGTATTTTGTTTTATTGTGAAGAGAAATTAGGGAATACATTTTAATACAAAAAAAATTTTCTTTCATATTAACTACCATATACATAAAATAAATATTATGTAATTAAATTGACAAAAAAGAAAATGCTTAAAAAATCCTTTACAAATAGGTTTGTTTAAAATCTAAACAGATGTTACAGATTCATAAATGAAGACACTAAGAGATTAGACCCACACATGTATACTTACCTATTTACAAAATAATTTTATTTTTTTTATTTTATTTTTTTTTATTTTATTTTATAATTGTGCAACAGAACAATTACAAAACCTTTGTATGCCACACAATATCACATAAAGTCACAAAAGAACACCCACATATAAATTAAAAATACAATATTCAAAACACAATAATAATAATAATAAAAACAATTATGCAGTCAAATACAAAAAAATAATTAGAACTTTAAAAACGGTAGCTACGGAGTGATAATAAAAACACATAGATGAAAACATCCAAAAACAAAAAGACAACATTACTAATACATTCCAAATAAAACAAGTTATAAGCAATAATCCTTAAAAAAACAACAATAATTTTAAAATCATGAAAGTGAGCATCACACCAAGGACAATGATCCATCGCCACGTAACCCTCTCAAATTTTTCACGAAGGTTGCCTCATCTTCCCAAAAGCTTAGCTATCCTGGAACTCCACTGCAACACTGGTACACCGCTCAATCGGAGACACGGTGGAACCAACCGGCGTCACAAATTGCCTAAAAGACCTCACTGACCTGGCCTGGTTCCGCAAGACAACATGATAACGCGTCGGAAGTCTGTTGTGCAGAGTTTTATAAAAGAAAACCAAGTCAAAGTACGTTCTTCTATCAGATAACCTGGAAAGGCCTAATCGCCTCAACATATCCTCTCTATTAGCACCAACAAAACAATCTCCAAACTTAAAACGCATCCAGTTGAAGAACCTATCCTGAACACCCTCAACCAGATCAGAGGCAAAAGGTCGTGTACTATTCCACACCACGGTCGAGTACTCCAAGCGACTCCTCACCAAAGACTTGTACAGCAGGTTACAAGTGGAAATATTGCTAAACCGTCCACAAATCCAAAGGACAAGACCAAGGTCCCGGCGTGCTTTACTGACAATCCGACCAACATATTCGTGAAAATACAACTTCGCGTCAAATAAAACCCTGAGGTCCTCAACCAATGTCTCAGCGACAATAACGTGAGTACCAATCCTATAGCTGAAAACAGAACTCGACGTCTTACGAGACAAAGTCAAATGTTTGGTCTTCCGAAAATTCAAGGGCATACAATTGCGGTCAGCCCACTCAACAACCTTGTTAATATTCAATTGTAGCAACAGGTGATCCATACTATTTCTGATCGGACAATATATTTTGACGTCATCCGCAAACATCTGAAAATTGCACGTCAAAAGATGCCCGATATCATTTATAAAAATAATAAAAAGAAGGGGACCCAAAACAGAGCCTTGCGGCACTCCAGACTTAGCCAAGAAGGATTCCTCAGACATCTGTTCACCAAAACGAACCGAAAAACGCCTGTCACGATGATAAGAGGATAGCCAATCATTAAAACGATCGCTGAAGCGAAGCCCTTGGTCTTTGTTAACAACAAATGATGGGGTATCTTGTCAAAAGCTTTGGTAAAATCAAAATATATCTCATCTACTTGACCCCTATGCTCAATTGCAGTAACTGAATCCTGCAAAAAGGCGGCGAAATTAGAAGCTGGTGAACGACCTTTAATAAATCCATGCTGAAATGACGACAACATCGGGAGAACATGGTCATAAACATGTCTAAATAGAATCCTCTCGAAGACTTTGGAAAAAGTACCGATGATAGAAATAGGCCTGAAATTATCCAGGGAAGGGACACCAGGCTTAGGTATAGGAGTAACAACTGCGTGTTTCCATAGGGACGGAAAAGAAGAAGACGCCAAGCTCCAACTAAACAGGGAAGCAAGGATAGGAGAAACAATCTCATTCAAACCTTTGATAACAAACGCAGGAATCCGATCCAAGCCGACCGCCGATCTAGCGTTAAGAATTCCTATAGCACCGGATACGTCAGAAGATGAAACCATCGGAATGTCAAGAATCCGATGGTTGTTGATACAGGCGCCACCAGACGTAGTCTGCGTAGGAAAGTCCTAGTATACTGATTGAAAATATTCACCAAAATACTGACAACTCAACCGAGGATCAGAAATAGTCCGCCCATCGACAGTAGGGGCCGGAGTCCTTACATAGTTAGACTTCTGTCGAGAAATATATTTCCAAAAATTCCTCGGATTAGAACAAAGGTCAGATTCACACTTCCGAGCCCAAACCACTCTGGCATCCGCTATCACATACTTAACATCTCTACGCAGCCGAGAAAACAAGAAATAATAATAATAATAATAATAATAATAATAATAATAATAATAATAATAAAGAAACATAAAATTTATATTAATTACGAATGTAGGAATTATAAAATTACAATAATAATAAAAATATTACAAAATTTGCGACAACTTATGTAAAACTACAATAAAACATAAAATTAAAATTGAGAAATAAAAATGGTTACAATAAAAGATAAAAAAAAATTAAATTAAAAAATGTTTATAAGAAAAAAATTATATAGCAATCAACTAATAAACGTAATAAGATTTTTAAATATTTTCAACCGGTTCGGAAATCATAAATGGCAAACTTTAGAATATTTTAAAATTATGTTCTAATAAAATAGAATGGCGAAATGTAATTATTCGTTCAGAGTTAAGCCGAGAAATATAATTATATTCTTCAAAAGCCGATTTTTCTGCCCTACTATCCATAAATTAACATAAATCACATATAATCATACGTTCAGTCCTAAATTATACTGAAAAAGTTCAGTAAAGGAAATTTGGTTCTTCGAAAATCTAATAACTTTTTCCTAGTCACAATTGTCAAGGGAAATTGTTATAATAGTAATTTTCAAAGTACTGTAAAGAAAATTAAAAAAAAAAATTAATAAAAATTATTTTCGATTTATATTATTCGTTACTTAAAAATTTGTTGATCTGGTGGCCTAATTTGTTGAAAACTTTGCCGATTTCCATGAGAGAGGGGTAGTGTTTCGGCGATTATACCGGTGGTTCCGAATTCGAATATCGGTAGGTATAACACTTTTTATACATTACAAAATTTCAGTTTCTATATTTCCAAGTAAAAGCTTCTGTGGTCAATTAATGAATAAATCATTAAAAAAAAGATTTTTAATAACATGAACAATGTAGCTAACCATTAAAAAAAAGAGAAGCTTCTAAAGGATAAAATTAAATTATAATATAAATATATATAACAAAAAAAATCTAGACAAAAATAAAATAAAAAATAACGTATTATTTTTATGACCGAACAACAAAAATTACATCGTATGTTAAGCTATCCGAGAAATCTGGCATAAGTCGTAATATTTTACTTTACTGCTGTAACAGAAAAATATATAACGTTTATATATATATATATATATATATTAAACCTATAAACGAATACAAAAAATTAGTGTTCTAAAACAATCTTGTACCAAATATTTTACGATTCAATTTAAGAAAAATTTTTACCGCTATAAAAAGTTATTTATCATAGTTTTATTTAATTAATTTTATCTAAAGAAAAGTAACCGTATCTCTAAATTTATCATAGAAGTGTAACGAAATGAAGAAGTAACCATAACAAAAAACAATGTCGGGAAATATAATACTATGTAATTATCGATTGAAATATAATCAATTATAAAAATCTGGTTCTAATAATCAGACCTCGCTAATTATTAAATTAATCGTGTCGTTCTTTTACATATTCTCATTACTTGAACTGTAGATTGTGTAATCTATAAACTGCGGTAAAAATATAATAAATAAATAATCTACGCTTAATTATACTATTTATTTGTACTAGTAATGCGGTTAATACTAAATTCATGTCTGACTCAAAAGGGGTTTGGGCGAACCGGTTTATTTGAGTATTCCCACAAATCTAAAATTTCCAGTGTTGGGCAAAGATGGTTATTTGAAATTTTGTGGATTCTCGGGTATTTTGTTGAGTTGTGAAGAGAAATTAGCAAATATATTAAACAAAAACGTTGTTGACCAGTAACGTGATTTACCATACTGGATAAAAAATTCCCTAATTTCCTAAGATAGATTTTGTGTAGGATAAGTACCCATCATCTTTTTAACAAGTCTGAAAACTCTTCTTTGAATAGAATAATTACCACAGTATTATATATATAGATCATTTCATCCCATCCATTCTTTTCTGTATGCATCTTGATCCTTTTTTTCTTTGTTTAAATTATTGGAATGCCGATAAAATTTTTCCTCTGTTCATAACAACAGAGCAATCTTAGTTTCATCTGCTAAGAACGAGGACCTACATAACAAACTGTTCTATGATTGCAAAATTATTATAGTGGTTTCCGTGCTTTTAGGTAAAAAAAAGCCCTTAAATACCCTCAATAAAATATAATATTTCTTTTCTTGATTATCTCGCCACATAAGCTTGAAGCTTGTACGTAGAAGATGGAATTTTTGTAGCGAATGAAAAATTCCACGCCTGACTGGGATTTGAACCCCGACCCCCTAATGAAAAGCGAGACGCAACCACTCCACCACGAAGGTCGTGGATATTTATTGTATGAATTTTAAGATAGATACACTGACTTTTATGAATAAGTAATCAAGTCGTAATTTTGTGAATAACAGATTATATAAAAGACGTTTTGAAATATTTAAAAGCAAAGAGTAGTGGTATTTTGTAGTATTCTTCCGTGGAAAAATAAACATATGTATATATATCTACAATCTATATTACATTCTCGTCTCGCCTGGGGGCTCCAGGAGGGTCCCTGGACCACCCGTGTTCACTAAACTCATACTTGTGAGAATAATAATGGTAAATAAAAATTAAAGCTTGTTCGGTTTATAAAAAATACGAATGCATTGGAATTTCAGCTTGGGAAATACAGGACACGAAATTTTGAGTGATCTGAGAAATGCAGGTTTCAAAGTAGTCGGCCTCCATCTTAAAAAGAGTAGATATACTCGTAGCTTTACCCGTCCTTCGTACGGTAAAAATGTACTTTGCCCGGTTCTAACGTTACCCGACAAACATCACTAAGAAATGACCGTACTTCGTTTGTCATTTTTTTTAATTACATTTTTTATTTTATTTTATGCTTTTAGTCAATTAATCGGAGGCAGGTGACGTAAACCGGTAATTGGGTGGGGTACATGTTACCGGTGTGCCGTACACCGTCGCACCCCTTTAAAAATCGAAATTTAAAAAAACCCGAAAATAGGTTTTAGATATTTATGTGAAGATTATTTGCAAGCCCAAATCGAGTAAATATCTCTTTTAGTACAGTACGAGATGATGAAAATATTCAATCGTTATTTAAAATTTTATCTTCTTTTCAAACTCGAAATTCGACTTTCTTTCAAGGTCGAATTTCAAAAAATTTATAAATTGGATTTTAGATATTCACGCGGAGATTACACAAACACCAAAACTCAAGTTGATATCTTCCTACGTTCCCAAGGAATTAAAAAAAAAATTACAATTTAATGTTACTCCATTTTAACCTTTTAAACTCTGAACTTCAAATATTTATTCTTAGCGTGCACTTACACGGTAAGAAGAACTTGAATACAAATTTTCATCAATTTATTTTCAGTAGTTTTTTCTGGGTATCGATGATGCATCATTTAGGACAGGTTGTTTTATAGTAATCTGTATATTATATTCCTTTATACATATCAGATAGATTGGCGATATCTTACATTTAGTAAATTCTTCGAAAAGGTCTGAAAACATCCGATATGTGGAATCTTAAGCATTAAATTCTTGAAAAAATTATAAATAGGAGGATTCTTTATTTTTTGTATGTGGTCGTACAACATTGAGCTTCAGTATAATGAAATTTCTTACCAAGGTATTTATAATTCCATAGGTTGAAGTCGATCGGGTCTAGGAGAAATTCCACGTCTTTTAAATGTTTTTCTTAATATCTCGAAAACCCGTTGTCCAAAATATTTTGACCTTTTTTTTAAACTCCATCGAAACGAGATCATTATGGCACCCGTACTTTTTTAGCCTCTAAAAGTCAATATTAATTCTAGATATTCTCAGGAGGTTAGTGTGACCCGTACTAGAGTTATCAATTTTATTAAGTTTAATTTTCAAGATTGAAAATCCAACTTTATCAATCTAATCATCTAACTGTGTCTAATGTTAATATAGACCATTACAACATTAGAAAAGAAAAGGTTTTATGAGACTGGATTCTCATTTCTTTACTAAAATTCTGATTCTATAAAGCATTTTTACTCTTAGTAATATAATTTTGACGATAAAACAGTCATTTGTTGAAGGGATTCTTCCCAGAAACCCAAAATGTTGTAATTACAATTTTTTCCTCGATTATACATACGTTTTAAGGTAAAAACTTAATTTGATTAAGGGGACAAATCTAATATAAAAAAAACTTAAATTCAACTATTTTGATCTTTTTCGCAAATGTGGGTCAAATCTGCTTTCTAAACTCGGTTATTCATTCACTGATAGTATTCTACCATCAGGCCAGGTTCTGTCAGGGCTGCTGCTTTCCACCTGGTTCAATCCTTTGCTAACCTCTTTGTTTCCGCATATTTTCCCTTTCCTATAATTTCATCCATCATTTAAATTTTTTTCCTTCTTCCTTTTCTTCCATTCATCAAGCCTTCTATCGCTATGGTCATTAGCATAGTGGAAATCGATAGCGTATGAAAAGATGCCATTCCTGACCGGGATTTGAAGCCGGGACCTCCACACGAAATGCTGAGGCGCTATCTACTCGGCAATGGAGGTCAGAATCTTCAATATTATTTTAAGGCTGTTTTATAAAGTCTTTTCTTTATTTTTATAACCCTTAGAGTTTTCACGTAAAACATTTTACACTGGATTAATTTTCCCGGTGTATACTTTTTATTTAATAAAAACAATGATAATGCGTGCGCAAAATATACAAAAAAATTAATAATTAACAATAAATACAAATTAAAATAACATTAAAAATAAAATCAGAAATATGAATTTAGAAAACGAAGAAGATAATTACGGTATATGAAATTATTTTAATTTTATTATTATTATTATTATTCTATAATTCCTTTCCTTGTACGTAAACAACTCTTAATAAAACAAATAAGAACAAAAAGCAGTAATATAATAGCTATATAATCTGTCAAGATATGTTATCATAGAAACACATAATTCATAGTATTACCCTTAGTTGTCATAGCAACGAATAAATATTCAAGCCTATTATTAAGATGAATAACACCGCCCTTGTTCAACAATGATGAGCTTTTGTATTAGAGGGATGTTCCTAAAAGCTGTTTCTACGTAGTTTCATTTTATTTCTTTATCTCTTAAAAAAAAATTAATTAACTTCCTTCTGTTTTTTTTTCTAAAAAAATTATTAATTCTAAAACAATTTCTTTATGAAGTAACAAAATTAGTAAATAATTTAGAAAATTGCATAATAACATCAGAATATAACTATATTATTTATACAAAATAAGAAATTAATAAACAAAAATCTAATTACGCTATTCACATTGGGAAAAATAGTACATAATTTTTAGTATAAAGTGAAAATACCGGATGATTCAAAAAAGACTTCACGACTTTAAAAGGTATAAGAATTTATTGAGGTAACTTATAGATTCAGTTAAGGTCTTATTTTATAGAAAAACACATCAAGTTTGTCACCGAACATCCACTTTGATTCGATATGGCTTCCATTTGTAAGGCGACAAACGTACATCCTACTTGAAATCGATTTCATTGCAGACTGCAGCTGCAGGGGGCGTTACCTCTGCAGCTGTGGCGTTAATTCGAAGTCTTAGCAACAACAAGATCAACACACAAAGATGGTACACAAACCCGATCTTTAATGAAACCCCACAAGAAAATATCTAGCGGGGTCAAATCTAGGGAGAGAGGTGGCGATGCGCTTGGCCTTTCACGACCAATCCACCGACCTGGAAATCGATATCAAGAAAATTTTGGACTTCTAGGCGATAGGTAGGTGGTGCCTCGTATTGCTGATAGTACTGGCATCCATCTTGGTCATCATCGTCTAATGAGGGGTTAGAAAATTTTGACGCATGTCCAGATAAACGATACCATTTACGTTCGCCTCCTGGAAGAAGAACGGGCCGTGTACAGTCTGTTTGCTTAAGGCAGAAAAAACACCGACCTTAGGGCTACCACGAATGCGCTTCAAAGTTTGATGAGGGTTTTCGCTATCCCACATTCAACAGTTGCAGGTGTTCACCTTGCCACTGATGTGAAATGTTGACTCATCACTAAAAATTACGTCGGCTAAAAATGTATCGTTGTCTGTAATTTTAACCATCATTTCCAAACAAAACTGCAACCGAGCTACTTTGTCGTCATCTGTTACGTGTTGAGCGGCAGTTAGTTTGTACAGCTTCAAGGACAATCGTTTACGTAATAAAACCAAACAACCACGTGTTGCATATTCTAATGTAAACTGATAATTTTTTGCCTGTTTTTATCTTCTCCACTAAATGTAATAAAAATGATTAATAATAGTAAATGAATAAAAATTATCACCTTGCATTAAGATGTGCAAGCGTACTACCGGGTTAATTGTTTGCAAAAACTCGATTGCTTATCAACGGATTTTTACAAATAAGGTGTCGTTTTTTTTAAAAAATGAAACGGTTAGTAAATTTTGTAATAAGTAAAACTTTGATCAAACAAATAATTACAAAGTTATTGAAGATTAGAAAGATTGAGATGTCTGCCGTTCTGAAATTATTGAACGTGACGTTTTCAAAGTTACTTATTTTGTAGAGTAAGATTTACCAAATTTAATCAAAGTAGGTTTACCCGTTCCTGATAAATAATTTTTTTTTTGAAAATCACAAAATGGCGTCCAGGAGGAAAACACAGCAAAATAAAACTAATGAGGATATGAACGTTTTTGCTCATTTTGGTGTCTTGAATCAGTTCCTTCGAAGCTCGGCGAATACAACTGGAACACTCTATAAGAAGGTACTTAACATCAAGAAAATAACAAAAGCAATAAATCCATAATATCGGCAAAGGGTTACATAATTTTCCCGGCTTTGCTTACGGCAGATTTTTATTTCAAATACGCCAAAGAGTTTTTTAAGTACTATTGAATTAGTGATGATATTAAGAGTGCAAATGCGAAAAGTTCAAAATGTTCAGTAAAAAAATTCCGATTTGTTCTTTTAAGTCAAATGATGTTCCTGTCTTGAAAAATTATACAGTATTAAAAAAAAATTGGAAAAAAATCAAAATTTATAATAAAACATATTGGGTTCCAGTTGACTCACAAAACATATTGACAAATGACCTTTTATCTTGAAAACTATAGAGTATAATTGCTAAAAAAAAATTTCGGTCCCGTTTGATTTCCTTGCTCGATAGCAACCTCATATAACATTTCTAAAAACGACCACTTGGAAAACATAACAGAAATTATATACATATATATTTTTTTTAATTTTCAAATCGGGTCCCACGGAGTCCTGTTTTAAATAATTCCCATAAGATCTTATAAGATCCAAATATTTCATTAATTAAAATTTTATTTGACTATAACTCTGGAACCGATGAAAATAAGTACCACTTATGATATATCGTTGATAATATCACAATGATGATTACTGCAGTTAACAAAAAGTACAAAATACGATTTTTTGGATTTTAGGCTTTCTTGGACACTTTTCGTGCAGACAATTGCAATTAAAAGAGGAAGTGACAACTAGATGTTACAACAATCCTAAATCCAAAATTTCTACAAATTACGGCTATTCGTTTTTGAATTATGCAAGATACAGGCGTACGTATAAACGTCATCCAAAAATTAGTCAAAATGGATTCAGGGATGGTCAAAATGGATAGGAACGTTGAAATCTGAAAATCAAAATTTTTCGCGGTCATTTTTTACTTCCTTTACTTCGTACAAGGAAGTAAAAAAATAGATATTTTAAGTACGGGACTCATTCACCTTTCTTGCTTTTTGGGACTTAGAAATTTATTTATTAGAGTAATTATTTACTCAATTATTTCTGTGAAAACGACCTGTAATTCCTTCTGTGGTTTTAAAAGAAGGAAAACGTTACTTATTCGGTGAAAACAAGGCTAATAATCCTATATTTTACTAAAGAAGATATGGTTACCGTGATGTCCTCTTGTTTTACTGGGATTGAAAATTAATTGTTACCACATATATGCCTAATTTTATACCGACGGGCGACAACGGTAGCAGCTCAGATATTAGCTGGAGAACAGTATGCGCTGGTACACCGTCACTCCCACCGCGCAGACGACCATGCAACTTCTCCCACCATAGTGGTGCTGCGGCCCCTCCACTCTTACGCTTCAATAAAAGAGCGTACACGAGAGTGAATTTTTAATTCATCGTCGACTACCTTCTGGAGAATACCAAGAAGAATAAGACGGAAGAAAACAGAAGTAGTTCCCTGATTGCCTCAACGTGGGACCTCCCGGCAGATGCCCACATTCCCGCCGGAGCAGCAGGCCTGGCCGGCCCGCCGAGGGAGCCGCTGGACGCGGGCGCTACCTTCCCGCTCCAGCAAGTCGGGCTTCAATCGCCCTGGCCGGCGGACTCAGCAGCAGGAGCCGGCCCAGCGTGGTATCGCTCGGGGAGAACCGCGCCGGCGAAAGACGACCGACGCCGACCCGACACTGCTAGGCGTTGGGGGCCACCACTGCCACGCTGCAGTGGGGATCCAACTGCCGCTGAGGGGATGTCCGGTCGATTTCAATGGACGAGCCGCAACTACCCGACTTCGCAGGAGACCAGCTTCCGGACCCAACAGCTCTTCTCAGAGCTAACGCAAAAAATGGCCCTTTTCAGGTCCACCACAAGGTTACAAATTACGAGCCATCGAAACCATTCGGCGACAATATATATACACGGACACATACACACAAATATTTGTCCCGCATTTTAAAAAATTCCGGTCGCAGGGTTATCGAGATGTGAGGCAAGAACTGTTCAGAGGTAATATTGAACATTCCCCACACTCCTAAATCCGATTGACTTAAATCTTTAGAATTTCAAATAATTTAATAAGTATTCTTTTTCTACTAAAGCTCAATATTCTACGACCAAAAGTTAAAAATCCGTGCAAAAATTACCCCTTCCTCCTTTATAAGTTTGTCTAAAACTTAATGCCATTAAGGGTCATAAAAAAAATTTTTATACTATCTTCAAGAATTAATATTGAGACAGTATGTAGATATTAATCAAAATACAGGTTACACATGTACGTGTATACAAATTCCGAAAATTAACAGAATAATAAAACTAAGTTTTTAACCTTATGTTTAATTTACTGATACCGTAGTTTTTACGTAACATTAAGTTCAGATTATAACAATATAATTTCTTTTAAGATAAACAACCAGAAGAGTTATTTTCAAGTTAGAAACGATTATCAGGACAAACTGTTTCAAACTAGAAAAATTGTTAACACACGTTTAACAAAACGCGGTAACATATAGCAAAAAATTAAATATATTCATATTTTTAAGAAAGAAAGAAATAGGGAATACATTTAAGGACCTTCGTAAACGGTAATGAGAGGATTAACCTTAAGTAATTATCATGAGAATTATAAAGAAATTTCAGTACCGAGAGCATTTTTGAAACCTAAACTAACATATGATAAGGAGATGGCTTAGGACAGAAGCATGAAGAGAAAGGTTTGACGTAAGGAACCTGAACACCAGATGATGATGATGATGAAACTTACAAAAATCAATGTCTTAGAATAGTAAATGGGTGCAGTCAAAAATAAAGGAATAAAAATTAAATATACAAAATAAAAAAATAATTAAAATTCAGGCAAAAGTCCAACCGATAGAAGATATGAAATTCTTTTAAAATTTCAACTCTGTATCAATCAAACCAACGCCAATTCTATATGTAGATTTAACTGTCGAGGCAATCTTGCATAATATACACAAATAGAATGTGAGGCACAGTTAAAGGATAGATATTCAAGGGACATATGGAAGCATCATTAACTTATAACATGAATCCAATCGTTAGCGTAAGGTACATCAAGTTGAGGTGACAAAGGAGGAATCCTCACGACATCTGTCTAAGAGGGACGAAATTTACTACGTTTAATAAGACGTAGCTTATTTTCAAGACTAAGGACGAGGTATTATCGAAATATAATTGTACTTAGACCTCTTTGTCTTGAACAAATATGGAATACGATTCAGAATTAGGATTAAATATTTTCATGGGAATTGAGAAATTAACTGTTTGATTTTTAAAGCCACCGGAGTCAACAGCTTTCAAAAACAAATTCAGATAATACACAACCAGATTTGTAGTAAAATAAAATTTAAAAAAAAAATGGAAAGAATTAGTTAATGAACCGTAAAAGGATACATACGAGTAGCTTTATTTTAAAATTAAACATTTTTTTCAAGACGATTATATCATTAATTTATTCCAAATAATTAACAAGCAAAAAGCTACAAGTTAATAATCTGTTTCAGTGCACGTAAGTCATGCAAACTTTTAAAAGCGATTGTCTTTTACAAAAATAAAATTACGTTGCCTATAGTAATTTTAGTATTAAAAATAAAGGTAACTAACTCTCTCTAACTTGTAACTACAGTTTCAACATGTCAGTTGATTTACATATATATTTTTTACTTATTTTATTTTTGTTTGTAATAATTTCTTACAGGGTTTAATTTTAAAAGCAAACATTTTACCTCGGTATTATAAATAATAATATTTCGCCTTTCGCTATGAAATTGCGTGTCTGATGTCATTCAGGTTCAGTTTAAACATATTAGAACGGGTAATTATGGTATAATAGTATTTATAACGTACAATTTACTTGTTTAATACATCGGTTTGCGGTCAATAATTTTAATAGGGAAAGGAACTGATCATTACGTAAGCATTGCATTTACAATTAACGCACCTGTATTTAATACTATTACATTTATTGCAAATAATAAATAAGGGTTGAAAATTTATTTTTTCAACCCTTTGTAGGAGTATAAACACACGGAAGCGCGCATACGTATACACTTGATACACAAACACACTAATTACAGTTGCTTTATTGCTTATATAATTGTTGCCTTAATTATCTTAAACGAACAGCAAATAATTTTAATCGTTGTTAATTTAATTCTACAAATACGAATAGCCTTCTGCGGACTTAATTAGGTTTCAAAATTATTATTATTATTATCTACTGACGATATTTATTATTAATAAAAAATCAAAACAAAATAATCAACCGTATTTTAACCTAATTAATATTCCGCCTAATTAATAACAAGCCTGGGAAATACTAACAGTTTCCATTCATATTATTACGCATCGAAATTTAAAATAATATGACAATAAGCTATATCCCAGGTTTTCCGATAATATTTATTTTCCATAGATTCTAAATTATTTTATTAATTTTGTTTTGGTTCAAATAACACAAGAGTTAATAAATTTATTAAAAAAATCAATCGCTTCATAATATTGCATCTATTTCACAATAAAAGTTATAGGTTTTATAAAATTAAAGTGACCTACTAATAAACCTACATACGTAAGGAACGAGATAGCCCAGAGTTTCCTGTAAAATACAAAAAGGAGACTGCTTCGAAAAAAATCACAAACTTTTATTACTTTACATAATAAAGTATTTAACGAAAAAAAAACAATAAAAACAAATCCGAAAAAAGATTTGTTTACTTGAACGATTTGAATTAAATTTTATTCAAAATTGCAATACGGATATAAAACTCAGTATTTTATTTACTATTTTTCATGTAAATTTTTAACGGAAACCAATAGCTATGTTTTAGAAATTCATTTTCCATGTAATTTTTTTCACTTAGTGCATTATAATTTTGTTTTCTTTTCAAGAAAAATTTTTATAGTGAGAAATGTTTAAAGTTTTGTTTTTGAATGAACAGGAGTCATAACATTAAAAGACGATATTGCAAAAGTAGTCGTAGCTGTTATTTCAAAATGTATTTCCACTGATTTTGTTACACAGCGACTAACAAAAGATTATAATTAATCTTAAGATTGAAGATTAATCGTTTAAAAAATTATTCGTTTTTGAGGGAAGGGAAAAATTTTCGTTTTTTTTGCTAATAATATTTACAAAAATAAGTGTTTTATAAAAATAGAGATATTTTAAAATTATAAGATTTTGTTTTAATTTTAATCTTTCATTGGTCGCTGTTTAACAAAATCAGTGGAAATACATTTTGAAATAAAAGCTACGACTACTTCTTTTGAAACATCGACTTTTAATATTCGGTTACTCCTGTTCATTCAAAAAAAATTTTCTACGTTAAAAATTTCTCACTATAAAAACTTTTCTTGAGAAGAAAACAAAATTATAATAAACGAATAATTTTTTTAACGATTAATAAAAATGAATATTTATATCAACTTTCCCACCGATGTGATTGGTTCAAAAAATGGTGTCTGCAATTCTCTAGTTTTTATTTTTTGTTGAAATCATTATAAAACTATTAACTGTCAAGAGTGCGTAGGATAACAAATATATTATGATTTTTTAACGGAAAAAATTAAGTCTACTGGATATTAAATTATGTATTAATATTCGTAGAAAAGATATTGAATAAGAATTGAAATCCCCTCATTCCCTAATATTTATGGCAGTCAAAGCCCGCTTTTTTTTACATAATCTTCTAGAGTGAATTTTATTTCATATTTACGTACAAGAAAGTATTTTAAATTAACTTTGGGAAAAACGAATCTGATTAATTTGACGGACTTTACAATGACCAAATTTCTTCAGCATTCTTGTTTTTATATTTTCCTTTATTATATATTCGAAAATCTTTAAGAAAATTTGGGTGAATAAAAATGAGGATAAAAAACAAAATATTTACTTTTTTGATTGTGTAGAAGTAGGAGGTATATTTTGAAAATAATTACAGTTATCTCTAAAAGAAAAACATTGGAAATGACGTTGCTTTTACCTTAACGTGTTTCAACCTCTCAAGGTTGCAAAGTTTTAAACCTATTTTGATGAAGGTTTTGAATTCAACTATTTTTTAGTTATTAATCATGATAGACAATATTACAACTTTACGTAAGAATGAGTTGAACAACCTTACCCAATAAGTAAGTGTTCAAGTTTGAAAGATAGACCAAATCTTAAGTAAGCAGTAAATTTAGACTATTATTTGTATATAAAAAAAATCTTATCGTATAAAATCTTCATCTATCCAAATTATATAAAAAAATGTTTATTAAGCCCTAGCCCCATCCAAGATATGACCTCTGACCTCCTCTCTATTTAATCGCGTCTTTGAAACTCCGGTTCTACATCTGGGTAGTATAATATATAAAAGTAACCGTACTAATTTTTCCCAAAAAATCCCGATTTATTAGTCCACTTAGAGAGAAATAGACGTCAGATGCGACAAATGGGTATGGGAAAAAATAACAGAATTTACCCTCATGTTTTTTTTTTTTTTTTTTTTTTGTATTTCTCAGCGTTTTGTAAGATGTGAATCCAGATAAAAAAGAGCTGACAACAAAATTTTTTCTGCTCCCCCCCCCCACAAAATAACCTTTCAAGGAAATCTTTTGATTTTTCTAAGTTTACTATGTTAAATAGAAGAAAGTAAATATATTGCATTAATAAATGTACAACCAATAAAAAATTACTTAAGATTCCTTTTTTTGGGAGTGGGAGTGAATTATGATGGAATTTGCTGTAATATTATTATTAATAAAAGATTTAAATAAATAAAAAAAGATCTTTAAAGATTATAAAATTATATTTTTAGAATTGATCGGCTCTGCTACGTTGAATATATTCTCCAATATATTTATTTGTGTAGTTTGCATACTATTATGCCTAGGAAGACATTTAAAAAAATTCCGTTAAAAACAAATAAAGTGATCGATTTGTCGAGTTTAGGGGAGAGGAAGAATTTTGGAGGCAATATTTAAAAAAAAAAAAGTGGTAAGATTACATGTAAGAAAAATGGAAAAAATGGTAACAAAACACAGGTCTGAGTTTAATATAAAATAGGGTTATGTTTGCAAAATTTTGAGTAAAACGATGGCAAAGAAACACCTACCCCACCTCCTGGAGATATTGACCCCATAATTTTGCCAACAAATTACCCCATACGGCATAGCTCTAGAGCTATAATGCCGGTAAAGTAAAAGAAAGAAAAAACATTTTTATTTTGAATTTTGTACAGAATACAATACCAAAACTACAACGCTGGTAAAAAAAGTTTTTGGAAAATACTAATGATTAAATTCTTTAAACCTTTTTAATTGGTTTTATCTGAAACAGTAAAAAGCGAATAAACTCGTAAAAGATAAAATATAACAACAATGATAATAAAAATAAAGAATGAAATTAAAAAATGAAATAACAAAGTGAACAATAATAAAAATTTGATTTTTGTACTGTAGGTAGTTACAATCTACAAAATTAATAGTTAGTTTCACATGAGATAGAATAATACAGCCGAGACTATAATGGTCTCTTCACAATGTAGAAAATGAAATGAAAACATGTCTGAATAATAAAAGCGTATTAATTATCAACCTGTAATTAAAATACGCGAATCTTATCAATTTCGATTACAGACAAATAAAACAACAGCGCAAAATATGTTTACTGTTAACAAATTGTTTTTACTACAAATGAATTTCTATACATCTGTAATAATGAATAAATGACAAAAAAAAACCAATGAAAACTTAACATTAAACACATAACTAATGAATGATATAACAAAGTATTTAAAATTTAAAATTACGTAATGTTGTTGCCAAATAATAATACGTTTTCGTTAGTTGTACCGTTAAGAATATTGCAGAAAAGCAGGCGATGATGTTGCAGAACTATCTATTACCATTTGGAGAAATTTTTTTAATAATTTAATACTTCATTTAAAGATAATGTTAAAAATAATTATTATACAGATGTTAGTATTTTTTTACTTATTTAAGTGTATTTGTTTGCATTTTCTATAAAAAAATAATAAAAGAAAGTTCTGGAATTAATTGTAATAATCAGTAAAACAATTCGAAGATTATACAAGCCGTTTGATCATTATAAATCTTTATTAAAGTATTAAAAAAATGTACTTGCGTATCTCAACAAATAATTTTGGCTACTGAACATAAAAAAAAATTATACACTCTGTTTTTTAATAAACTTAAAAATCTCTGCACTCCGATAACATCCCATTCATTGAAAATAAAAATTTTGTTAGGTTGAAACATTAAAAATTTACAAACATTTATAAATTTCTATTTTTATGGATTTTTTTGATAATATTTAAGAACTGTTATAAAAAAGAAAAAAATAATTATATATGTATTTGTTAGATAACTTGAATTTTTTTTTATAGCAAATCAACTGATTTCGAAGTCGAGAGTTCGAAGGTTCAAATCCTAGTAAAGATAGTTACTTTTATAAGAATTTGAATACTAGATCGTGGATATCGGTGTTCTTTGGTGGTTGGGTTTCAATTCACCATACATCTCAGGAACGGTCGAACTGAGTCTGTACAAGACCACACTTCATTAAAACATTCATTCATACATATCCTCATTTATTCTCTGAAGTAATACCTTACGGTGGTTCAGGAAGTTAAACAGAAAAATAAAAAAACTCGAATGTTTTGATTTATGTGAGAGTACGTTCTTGCATATCGAATATATGGAGGTTTTAAAACCTGTTTTTTGTTTATAGAAATTCTATCTAGAAAATTGTAAAATATTGTTATCAAATAAGCATACATCCTGCCATTATTATTCAATACTTTTTTTTTATTACTGTGTGTTACATTATTTATACATACGTTTTAGCCGGTCAGGAGGCGGAGCTCCCTGGACTCATTCTGTTTTGGTTATCCTCATGGCTATGAGAATAATACTGATAAATAAAAATTAAAGTGTACAAACTTTACAATTACTTTTAAAAGTAGCTGAATTACAAAAGGCAGAATAGCAGGAACAATGTTAACTAAGGTACGCACACCTGTGACGAGGAAGACGTCATAATTTCTCCCCTAAGAAGGCCAGGGCTTCGATTTATGACTTAAAACCTTCCATGGGATAACGCAAATGGATCCTGAAAATTTAAAAGCAATCGGTAGGTTGGTTCTCGCGTGATGCTGTAGCAAACATTCAGAACCCGACACAAACATTCCAATTTATATATTAAGAGATTTACATATTTTAACATTTCAAGACAGTTAAAACAAAAGAAAACGTCTTCACCTAAGAGAAAAAACAATCAGTATTTAATTATACTATATTTGTTCGTATATAAAACCTAGGCGATATTATGAAATTAAGAATTTACGAATCGTTATCAAGAATTGAGATTACTTAGGTGATCGAAAATTGTAATATTTTCAAATTGAACATAAGTTAAATGTTTATAATTAATAAATTTATGTCTTATTGATACAACAGAAAGTTTCAGTTATGTAGAAAAGAGTCCTGGGAGTTATTCGCCAAACTAAAGGGATTTATTTATTACATCAAAATGAACAAAACTTTCGCCTGTACAAATACTTTATCTCGTTTCATTTTCCAATTCCTTTACTAACTGACGAAAGTAACCGTATAGAGCGGGCGAAGCCGTGACCGGAATGTTAGTATAATATATATATATATACACGTGAGAGTGTGTGTAATTTTTTGGCAAACGTCTTTACTGACTTTACCCACTGTTATTAAAAACTAGCAAATCGTTTACACTGAGTTTTAATAAACTAATCTACGATTTAACTTTGTAAACTAAACTCTAATTATATAAATTACTTCAGTTAGTAGATTAGCCTTGTTTATATCATATTCCAGTTCTAATTATATAGAAATCAAAATCAAACTTCGGACACGATCGGTAAATAAATTTAATCATTCGTTTAAAAATAATGTACTACTGCCATCTACAAAAAAGATTTAGGTTGAGTATGTAACGGTAAAAATCCTATCAAATCCCTATTACTTTGCAAGGATTTTCTGAATTTTATGTGTACAGGTCCAGGCTATAACTAGTTAAATATATACCCTGATAAATTTTAAATAGGTCTGAATGTTCGTGTTTCGCGTGTGATTTGGTCATTAAATCGATAAGAACGAAATTATAAGTCAACTCACCCACAAAATTAACGAGACGAACAGTTATACAAGAGCTTAATTAAACTTCTATCTAGTATAAAATCTTTAATAAAAAGAAAATCATTAATAAGTCGGGGTTGTAAGCGTTATTTTTAATTTATGAGTTTTTTAACATTATTTCTATTTGCTTAGGTTGGAATATTCATATGAAAACATACTGTGACAAAAAATGTGTTTCTATTTTATGACCTTTCCGTAGGAAAGAAAAAAGTAAAAAAATAGACGCAAAATATGGATATCTCGGTAATATCAACAAGGCAAAAGAATTAAGGGAAGGAATAAGTAAGTGAAATCAAAGGAACAGAACAAAAACAGGTGGAGATAGGAAAAGATAGAAGTGCAAAACGGAAAGGGACATAAAATTCTTTTACGGTTTTTCAACGTAAGCTTAGTACGTAGTTATACCTTAGTGAACAATGTAAAGTGTAGGCGTAATGCTGTATTTATACGACATGCTTGGTGTATATAAATAGAACATCAAAGCAACCACGTAAAATGTCACACATCTTATAACAACTATTGCGTATAATATTTTCTTTAATAACTGTAATTTAAACTATAAAAATAAGCTTAGAAATAAACATATTTTACAAGAAAAAAGTTAAAAGATGAAAAAGAACGGTAAAATTAAATGTACGAGATAGTTTTATCTTGTGTAAAAATTTGACGCATAATAACTCAACCGTAATGTTAATGTCTTTGTTTATTCTCCAAATATTATTTTCCCGTTAATTCATACGATATAATTTAATACCGATAAATCAAGAAAAAAATAGGAAAACTGAGAAAAAGAATCATTTTTTAAGCATATGTTAATTTAACTTGAATTTATAAAAGTACGAACTCCATAAAATTATCTTTCACACCGAAAATGAAGGAGGGACTTTGTTTAGAGATTTTTCAATTATCATTTGTTAAATAAAAATCACTAATTTTTCTAGTTAGTTTTTTTTTCAGCCAAAAGCGATAATTTTTAAAATTAAAAGATCTTATCTACGCCTCATATCATGAATAATAAATTGTATAGAATTTCAAAAAACTTTTCTTTTACGTTGTATCGATTGGGATTTTTATTGAAAAATATTTTTAAATAGCATTATTATTCGCTACTTAAATAATCAGAGCAGTTATAAAAAATTAACAGAATACCTTATAGCTCCAATAAAAATGATGCATCATACTCGTATTAAGGATCTAATTGCCTCTCATTGTTCAGGTTAAAAACTTCATACCACAATAGAACAAATTGCAACGATTCTAACAATATACTTAGCATATTTTTCATTGTCTCATTCATAATTTACTAAGTTACACATATCTCTTGTCGTAAAAATGACAAATTTACACTATTGTTACAATATAGCCCACCGGGCTGTCTAGTAGTAAACTTGCTGTCGTAGAATCATCTGTTTTAACAGCTTATTTTCGAACTCAAAGGTTCTTATGTTCAAATCCTATTTAAAACTCAGTTGCTTTTTTACGGAATACTAGACAGAAGATACCGGTGTACTTTGGTAAATGGAATTCAATTAAACACACGTCTAAGGAATGATAGGCCGATTCTAACAATCATCCTCATCCATTTGGGCCACGGCGGGGAGGCTGCCGATTGTTAATTAGTTCAACAGTATGTAACGTACATATTAGGGGAAAGAAAACAGTCGTTATAAAATAAAAGCTGATTTTTAAATTAACAATTTTATTATTAACAAGTTAAGACCCACGTGTCGGGGATGTGCTATGCATATGTCCCTGGGCTGTTTTTTTTTATTAATCTATTAAATCGAAATAATTGTAGAAAAAAAATTGTAAGTAGCGTGCATAATTTACTGCAAATATTTTTAAAAACTACTACTTTCAATTGAAATATTCTGTTTTTGAATGTAAAAGTTTTTTTATTTTTTTTATTTATGTTATTACAAACCGATTGATAAAATACAAAGTTGAATGATGTAAAAAAATTTGATCTTAAGTTTTTCCATGCGGGTTATGAACCGCTTAAACCTAAATTTTTGGGTTTCATTATTTCAGATGCCTGAAATAAGTTTTTTTTTCCTTACTCCATCCTTGTAACGAAGAGGATGTATTGTAATTACGTATAAGACTCATATGTCTTATTCGCTGAATTTATCCTTTTTTGAGGCACTAATTTGTGTCTCGCTCACATAAGTACGGTGAAATTCAAATTTGTCCCATTTTTCGTTATAATTATACAGAATTTATGATATAATGAAACTTTTATAGAAAGTATATAAATTGAAAAGAAAAAGAAAATTTCAGAAAACATTTAGCTGTGTTGTGGATGTAAAGTAATGCTGTGGATGTAGCGGCCAATCTATTAATGCGTACCCATATAGTTGGATATAATATTTTATATGCCATAATAAAATTTTATTAAAAGTGTGATAGTTTTCAGATCATTCGATCTCGGGTTTGACTCCAGTAAATCATATTACCTATCTCATTTTCCTAATAATAATTAATAATAATAATAAAAAATACTGTTATTATGACCATTTGCCATTATTTGTATTGATCGAAGTCATAATTGTTAGATTACCGTCACCCATTTTTGGAATTGTGCATAAGTATCCAATAAACTATTGAAATACAACTCTCAGTTGATTTGAAGAAATGAACGATTTAAGTTGTAAAATAACAAGGTTTATAATAACCAGAACCGTGGAAATTGGAAGATAAATGATATTAAAATGGAATGATGAAATTAACATTAATAAAGTTACCAGGAGACGAGTAAAGAATATATCTTGTAGAATGGATAAAATTGCAGAACTTTAGAGGCAACTCCATATAAAAGCACAAGAACTCAATTCAAACGGGTAAAAGTAGCAAAAAAGAAGGAATATATTTTTCTACAAGAACGTAAAATGAAGGAATGAAGGATCGGTTTGTACGATATACAGTTTTATAATTACAAAAATAATGTTTAGGCAGTAAAATTTTGAGAAGATTTTTCATAGACAGAACTTATATAAATTAAATAATAAAACGAAAATAAAATAAAACTACGTAAAAAGAAATTTAAGTCCACCGATTAATTACTAATTATAAAATAAAAAGAAGAATTATAATCGATCCTAATGAATGATAAGAAACTATAAGAAAAAAGATAATATTTGAAATATATGATTCGTTTCGTTATAATCAGACAAAAATATCTTCACAAAGGAATAAAAAAATAAAAATTAAAATACCTTTTTTGAATCACAACTACAATTAAACCGTAATGAAGCCGACAAAGTACTACGTGACTTTCCCGGCTACGACGGTCAAGTCATACAATATTTTGCACAGCTTTTTTATTGCAAAATTTTTTTCTGCATTTTAGATCCGGGTCTATTGTTTAGAAAAACCGTAAAGTTATCTTGATAGTTCTATACGTGAAGTATAAACTTTCAAAAGATTCTTGAAAAATATTTTAACCGAAAGGAGGTAGAGCAAAGAACAAAAAAAAGAGTACTTTTCAATTTTAAGAGGTGAGGGTTGATTTTTGTTTCGTATTATTTATGTATGCATTGTAGGTTATTAGATAACGAATTAGCTTTAATAAGTTTTTTCTGAAATTTCCTAGAAGAAAACCGAAATTGATTTCTTCGCAATATCACCACATCCCCATAATCAATTAAAAAAAAAAAATAATAGTAATAATAATAATAAATATATGAGCCAGATTTGAAGAAAATCGGTGTGGCCAATCCTGAGATATAAGGTCAAAAGGAATGCATTACACATACGGACAAACATACGTATGTTTTTTGTTTTTTTTTTACTTCCTTGTACAAAGTAAAAGAAGTGTTGTGATCGCGAGAAATTTTAGTTTTCAGATTTCAACGGAAATATCCACTCTGATCACCCCTGAATCCATTTTGACTAGTTTCGCCGTGAAGTCGGTATGTACGTATGTATCTCGCATAACTCAAAAACGATTAGACGTAGAATGTTGAAATTTTATATTTAGGATTGTTCTAACATCTAGTTATGCACCTCCCCTTTTAACTGCAATCGATCGGACAAAAAAAGCCCAAAATCCAAAAAATTTAAATTTTCCCTCATTGAGAGCTTTTCAACGATAAGTGGTACTTATTTTCATCGGTTCCAGAGTTATAGCCAAATGAAATTTTAATTAAGGAACTATTTGGATCTATAAGGGGAAGGCACATCGGTTTGAATCACACTTCATCTCCTTTTTTATTTTTTTAACTTTTTTTTTTTTAATTAAATATATTGATTTGTTAATAATTATTAACCGAGGATAGTGAAAAAGTTACAATAAATAATAATTCAACAATAAAAAAAAATGAAAAAAAAATTTTAGTGAAATAAAATTTTATGTACTTTTAAAAATGCGAAAATGTAATTTAATAGGCATTATTACATAAGTATGTATGTAATTGATTTGGTGAAACATCTGAAAAATTCTTATCTTTTTAGAGCTGATACATGAAAAAAAATAGTGAAAAAACTTCCACATTTTGTAGACGTTACAAGATTGAAATGAGAAACAAATTGTGTAAAATAAATGTTCCCTTACTAAAGCTCTCCTTTATTAAGGCGTGAGGGTAGATTTTTTTAATTGAGATATGACAAAAAATCTCCTCCTCCGATTATTCCTCTATAAATTTTTCTATAATTTTCATTTGTTTCATACCAAAATATTTTGCATTATTTATAGGAACAAATTCTGCATTAATGAATTACGCATTAAGTATCAAATATTATGTTAGTATGTACAATTGTACGCGTCCTCGTATGCATATAACTTTCGTTTATTCAGTAGAATTATGAAAGATATAAAGAAGATCGTGCATTTGAAAATTATACATAAACTGACGAAAATATAAGACTGAGAATCGAATTAAAAAAAAAAAATAATTTTAACATTTTTTTTATTAATGGGTATTTTGATTCTTTATAATAAATAATAATCCCATGAAGTGATGGCGTCTTGGCCTTTCATCTAGACGTCCCGGGTTCAAACCCCGGTCAAGCATGGCGTTCTTCATATTCTACAGATTTCAATTTTCATACTCTTACGTACAAGTTCCTTTGTAAACTTCTGTGGTGTACTGATTCAGTCAAAAATCATTAGGAAAAAAAATACGATAAAAAATCAACTAATCGAGAAACTCTGTTTAATACGTTAAAATTAAGAAAAAAAATTACGTCAATCTGTATCATTAAAGGAGTCCTTCATTCTACTTTTTATGTATAAGGTGGCATATAATATTATTAAACCGAAATCACATATTCTTAGTTGTTAATTGCGGGTAAAGCAGAAGAGAAAGCTTATCTAAATGAGCCGATGTCGATATCCACCTTGAATACCTATTATGATGTTATAAATAACTGGTTATTAAACCTTTATGTAACATATATTAAACGGAAAAGATAACGATGAACATACTCGTATGACGGGGTTTAACGTAAGTAATATGCATTGTATAATATATAATATAATAGAGCCCTAATGGCGTAATAGGAAGAGGAAAACGTATGAGATAATGGTTCATACATGTACACTCCCACGAGAATATATAAATATAAGTTTGTATACGTGTGCGTAAGTGTGTTTTTCAGAGACCATGCAGGATATTTTAGAGCTTCCATTAGTGATATGATTGAAGGCGACGGGGCTTTACTAGAAATTGGGTAAGGGAGAAAATTGAAGGATAGTCGAGCTGGGGACATTAATAACCGACGGGAAAATCCAAAGGGAAATGGGTGGCGACGACGGTAGAGTACAGCGGAGGAGATGTCGGTATGAGAAAACTGAATTGATCGGACAAAGAAGGAAAGATGGAAAAAGGAAATACTGAAGTGTCCGAAAAGAGAAAATTTTCTACATCTTATCGATAAAAGAACCTAAAGGAAGAGGAGGGATTAAAGGAATGAAAAGAAATATAAGAGAATATATCGGTTTAAAAGGCGTGAAAGCATGAATTACTCGATTAATTACTCGGCTAATGTTGTGCTATGACGCAACAAAATTAAACAGATTAATGATTGTTCAACATTAATTAATAAAAGCTCTACCTTAGTCTTTACGATTAATTAAATTAACATCTATACTTTCAACAAAATAACCTTTGACAAATATAAAAACTAATTACTGTGTGTAAACTCGTAAAATGTTTAAAACTAAATAACAAAATAACGTCATTTTAAAAATATAAGATATATTTGTAGCCCCAAAAATAACGATAATCATAACAAGCCTAATTCATAAACAAATGTATATACTAAAATACTATACCCTAATCGCTGTGATAAGTTCAAAAATTGTTATACAACATAATAAATTTCAAAAATTACGATATTTTGAAACTATCAAGATATTTAATAACAAATTGTGGATTCACAGTAATTTATTATACGTTGAATGCAATTTGTTACAAATCTGGATTTCCAAGTAACGATGTTTTGTTAATTAGAACCGATCAAAAGAACGGTGATTGGTGACAATAATTAGGAGCATAGTAATGTTTATAAGTGACCTAGAAAGGCGTCAAATCATCTACCTCTCGCACGAAAAGGCAAACACTAATTCTCTTTTAGGTTTTTCCAACCTCATAAATGGAGGAGAAAACAAAGTGTTCAGGTTGCGATTGAGGCACCTCGCCTCTAAGTACAAGGGCCCTGAACGGTCGGCACTTTGCTTCAACTCTGACAACGTCGGACGCAAAAGATCGAGTGCAAAGAAGATCAAAGATGCGCGGTCAAAGAGTTACAAAAATCCTTCAGATTAATGGAAAAAGAAGTACAGGTGTAATTAATTCCTAATGAGTCTCCGTTGAGGCTGTGGTCATGTGTCCCCCAAGGTAGAATAGAAAATATCGTGGGTCCAGCAATGGAGGCGTGGCTTAAAATAACACCACATACACTTGGGATGCTCCGATGACAACGGAGCATCCCAGACGTTATTATCCCGGACGTTATTATCGGATGCTCCGGTAATAACGTACGGCATTTCATGTTGTAGTAGATGGGGAGAGGTTTTAGTGGGTAGGCCCGGACGAGATAGCCCTACACCATGATACCGATAACAAGTTTCTCTTCTTCCAACGAAAAATCTAAAAGATCTTTCCGACATACGATTTGAAACAGTAAAAAGTCATAAAAATATGTAAATTAATTTTTTTTTTACGAAATGCCTTTATGGATAAACCTTATTAGTCTTATCTTATCTTTCTTTTTATTGTTTTTTTTTTTTTTTAATAATCCGCCTTCAGTTGACTAGTTTGATATTATTCATCATTACTTTCCGTCCTGTAATGATAATACAATCTTTCTACCTTGGACATAATTATTAAATCCTCAACCTCAAGTACGTGAGGTTACATCCTAATTCCTCTTTAGTATTTTACCTCGTACATATTCTTTAGTACAAAATTAATAAACCGGAACGATCTAATAAATGAGTTGCAACCTAGGTAATTTCTTAAACTCGATTCTGTCAGACTTCTCTCCTTTCCTGATTGTCTTATTCATTTCAGTTTTATCGATCCTACTAGTATTCAGCGTCCTCCAGGAAACACATGATTCTTTTTCCATCGTTACAAATCGCTGTTCACAACAAAAATATTTTAAAACCGTCCTTTATAGTTCATAGATTTTAAATATATATAGAGCGATTCAGGAGGAAAAAGAAAAAATTGGGAACAGATTCAATTCTACTCGTTCATACCTATTCTACTCGTGGAAATAATGAAAACCTTCATATAAAAATATGTCCTAAAATGCTTCATGTGCGGGTTACAGCTAGTGAAAAATTTCGCTCAGATTTCAGCTACTCTAGTGAAATGAGACCGTACTGAATTTTTAGGACATTAATTAAGGTTCAAATTATTATGGATTTGATCTAAAAAATTGAATAAAATAGATCCCAAAACAGTATCTGCAGTAGTTTTTTCAGAAATCTGATAGTGACGTGAAACATTTGTAAACCAAAATTTATTGTTAAAAATTGCTTTTAAAAAGTTTTATAAACTGGAAATTACAGAACAATTGTAAAATAAAAAAAAATAAATAAAAAATTACTTAGATAATAATTTTTTTATTAAAAAGTCCACATTCCTGAACACTAAGATCGCTTCGTCTAGCAACTGTAGATTTTAGCGTCTGGGTGTGGAAGAAAAATATAGTATACAAAACAAAAGTGCATTCTCGTGAGGAATTAATTGTTCGCATTATAGATGCGGGTGACCAACTGAAGCACAGCCCTGAAGAACTAATAGGTAACAAAAGTAGCACAGAAGCGTGTCAGCAAAGGTAGTGAAAGTGTAGGCTCATTTATGAAAATGTGTTACAAACTGATACGTGTAATGTACATTGGTCTTCTCTACTGCTTTTAAATAAAATTCGAATTTTTCTAATTTTTCTTTGTTTTATTCAACTTATCTTACATCATTTTGTGCAAATTTAATTCTTTACAAGGTTCGTTTAAATGTTTTATGTATTTATTACGCGTTTAACAGAATTATTGTAAGTAAAAAAAAAAAAAAAAACCAGGGTTATTTGTCCCAGATTATCGGTTAGCACCACAGATTTCTCAAAAACTCCTACAGATTCGGTTACGGGATCTATTTTTTTCGATTTTTAAAATCAAAAAACCACAAGAAATCACCAATCTGCCCCTTAATTAACATCATAAAAATTTCAGTACGACCTCATTTCACCGGGATGGCTGAAATTCGAGCGAAATCTTTCAACAGCCATAAGTTGCATACGAAGAATTTGAGAACATACGTTTATATGAAGTTTACCCTATTTTCATGAGTAGAATAGGTTATGAAAGTCCCACGAAAACTTTGTGATACATCATCCTTTATAATAGCAACAGAGCTACGGCCGAGAAACAAAGAGATGCACAAGATAAAATCAAAGATTTAAGATATAATACACGCATAAATACTGTAAACTTTCTCCTTTGACAAAAATTTTTATGTTATTGAGAACATAAAAACAAAACCAAAAAAAATTTTATCACACAATTTATCAAAAATAAAAATGGTTAAATACCAAAATAATTGATTCTAATTAAAAGAAGTGAAAAAATTAAAAATTTTATAAAACCCACGAAGCCGTTCTGAAGAAACATATCTACTGCAGCGCCCGCTGGCGATTAAAAACCGTAAACAAACGTAAGAACCTGCTCTCGTGTGATACCTATGTAATGCAAGAAACCGCATCAAATATTTTTAGAGAAACAGATCTATTTCACCGCCCCCTGGAGGCGTATAACAGTAAAACATATCTAAGAACCTGCTCTGAAATGATACTTACGTAATTCAAAAAACCGGATCGAAATCGGTCCAGCAGTTTTTGAGAAAAATGGTAACAAACACACACACATATCCTCTTATCCGAAACGCATATACCGTCTCCATTCTGACGTGAGTAAAAATAAAGAACAATAATAATTAGTGTAATTAATTCATAGTAGTTAATATTATAAATATTAGCGAATGAAATTAAATTGCATTGTGTTATATATAAATTTAAAAGTAACTTATTTTTCTCGTGGTTTTATTTAAAACAAATTTGTTTAATAATTATAAATATATTATTATTAATTCAACAGTTATTTGGCCAAATAGATCTAAATTTATTTACCTAATTACCTAAACGTTGCGTTGGTTATTAAATTAAAATACTGACATAAATGGTCAAACTAAGCGGAATTTTCTATAAATTTTTTTTTATTTAATAAACGATAAAAATACTCTTATAAAATTTAACAGTAAAATTTTATCGATAAAAGGGATTATTTTTAATACCATAAATGATAAATCGATATTCAATGATGTTCCTGACAGCGGATAAAGCAGAAAGATGGTAAAAATATTTACATAACATCATTTATTACGTAAAAAATGTGCATTATTTAGAGAAAATAAACTATTTACATAAATATCAACTTAAACGTCAATAAACGCCGTCATCAGCTGACTGAAATCACATTCATAACGATGCATATTAAGTAGAATAAAAAAATGAATCAATTTATTTAAAAAATCAATAATCGTTTCTTCATTATTTACTCTTTCTAACCGTATTTCAGATGATATATGTTGTCTTTCTTCTGTTGCTTTTGTGTTAACACTTACATCTTTCATACTTTAGAATCGAAGTTTCTAGTAATTAATGAAATTTCGAGATACTATTCCTTCATAAGTATCATAAAATCCATTAACCTTATGAGAATACAAGCTGATTAATACCGATAGTAATTATGTTGAAAACAAAGAAGATTATAAAGAGATAGTGTTTTTGTTTTTAAAATTCACTTACCTCTTTATTTATTTATCTATAAAAACTAGGTAAATTTTTTAAATATGATCCTTCATGCTTCTATTTTTCAAAATAGATTCCTAACGCAAATTTTAAAACCGTTTAATTACAACAAAAAAAATGAACTATTATCACAGATGTATAAAATAAAACTAAAATTTAGATAGATTAATATTAATAAAACATAATTGTAAAGTTGTTGTGGGTTTTTGTAAAATAATTTTACTAGCATCACCCGTCGCGGCTGCTCCAGCGTTATATACGTAAAGACATTTAAAAATTGTAAATAACTTTTTGGTAATTATGTGTGAACTGTTGCTCTCTGAGGTATCGTTATTGACAACTTACCAGACAAAATAAAATATTTTGATAAATATGTCTTCCCAAAATCAAATTTTTAATGAAAAAAGGAGGATATTGAAGTTGTTCAAGAACTACTATACCTCCGGCATAGGAAAGTCCAATAGGTTTATCTTTTGATTTTTTGACCGTTAAAAAAAATATTGACCTATTTGAATATCTAATTTTAGGTAGTTAGTTTCAAACCAATAATAAAATTCTAACATATTTTTCAAAGCATTTTGAGCCAAGCGTATACGTTGTTCTTTAAGACTTTGAGAACGCTCTGGTGTAGATTCACGTCGTCAACGATCGTAGATTCTAGTAGCCCTAGACGTTTTTCTTCCTTTTTGTGACCTCACAGAGATAGTCGTTCTGAAAATATTATTACGAAATTGAAAGTCGAATTAATGGTAATTATTTGTACGACTACCTTCTTAATTCTGGAACTTCTTAATTCAAGTTATAAAAACCAACAGAGTGCTACATTTTTCGGGATAGGATGAGTTTTCACTGATCGCTACCAGATTAGACGTTAACATTAAATTTAGTAAAAGCACAAATATCTTTCTGAAAAAGTCGATATCGATATCGAAATTCAATATTCCTCAAACCATCAAAATTTTGTTGTAAGTAGGTGTCATTCCCTTTAATTTTATTATCAAAATAATTTGTTTTCAAGTGTATTACGAAGATAACAAAAATTGATATTTTACAGGCGATGACATTAAATTTAGTAAATCGCATAGTAACTTTATGAAGTCGACACTGACTTAAGAAACGATGAATACAGGCAATGACAATCGACATAAACGACATAAATTACTAAATTCTTCAGTAAAAGAAATGCAAGTTTGTTATTAGGTTAACGACATCACCACATAAGCTTGAAGTTTGCGAGTGGGATATGAAAACCGAATTTTGTACCGTACGATAAATATATCTGACCTGGATTCGAATCCGGGACCTCTGGATGAAAGACCCAGGTGCTACCATTCCGCCATGGAGATCGGCATTTATTTATTTATACTTTTTTTTATTTATGATTTCTATACTAGTGAGATTGGTGATGTTAAAGCGTTGTAAACATTCCAGGGGTGACAAGAAAGTCTGCAGTTTAAACTTTGTAATGACTGATTCAGTAGTTTTCGCGGTTATCAAGAACAAACAAAAAAGATATTTTCTCTTTATATAGTAGTAAGATAAAATTTAAATCGTATTATAAAAATTATGAGTTATTAAAATTTGCAGTTGACGAAGATGTCAAAATTTCAGAATAAGAAAGGCCTTCCTTAGATTTTCATCCGTAATATTAGTGATACCTATAGAAAGATCTGAACTAATGAATTATACCAAAAAGGAATCGGAAATATTTACTCATTAATTGTTGATGATGAAAAGTTCAATATTAATAAATTAAAATGCCATTATTAATTATAATGAAACAGAAAATCTGTTTCCATTATAAAACCAAATCAATTTTAATTATAACTGACAACTTTATATACAGTTTAGCAAGTCCTACCGGAACATCCTGGAACCAATTTGTTCAGAATTAAATTCACTACAAATTTTGTTCAAATTTTTTGTGTTTATTACCCGTTTAACAAAGTTATTGTACGTATAACGTAAAAAACAGGGATTTTTACCCCAATTTATTGGTTTTTATACCAAATTTCGTAAAAAATACTGCAGATACAATTATAGGACCAATTTTCTTCGATTTTTCAGAACAAAACCATAAAAAATCATCAATTCTGTTCCTTAATTAACGTCCTAAAAATTTTATTACGATCTCATTTCACCCGGGTAGCTCAAATCCGAGCGATATCTTTTACCAGCCGTAATTCGCAAACAAGCATTTTAGGAAGTACGTTTATATGAACTTTTCCATTATTTTCACGAGTATAATAAGTTATGAAAGTCCCGGGGAACGTCGTGATACGCTCTGCGTACGCGGATTATACAAAAAAAATTACCTTTTAATAACTGTGGTGATACGTCTCACTATTACTTTTCGTAACAACATAATAATCACAGTAACATCAAATATTACTGTTAGAATAACCGATGGAATTAGATTGTACAAACTTACTTTATTAACATAATCACCAACTTTTAAAATAATTTTTAGATTATAATAGTTAATAATATTCAGTTACTGATATATTGATGTGCAACATTTTGACTGTTTTATTATCGCTGAAATTATTATTTTTTTCTCATCTGCTACTTAATATTAAAATAGACAAAACATTATAAATAAACTGGCCAATAGCAGATATAATCGTTTTACGAGAAAAGTAAAATTGTTTGAAACTCAATCGATCCAAATATTGAATAAAACTGATAAAAAATAAGCTAAAAAAAAAAAAACATATTTAACGATAAAGTGGATCAGTGCCAATATTATGATTACAGAACAATAAAAAAATAATATTTAATAACTACTCATGTATCGCTATTTAAAGAATTTTTAACTATTTTTAAACAAATAAACTCAATGATTATTCTGTCGTATTACTAGGTTTACCGTTTAGACCAATAGTGTGCAGGGATTGTCACAGTTACCAGAGTGATCGTTTTGACCCGATCAATCAATAGTCTACTACTACTACTACAATCCGGCAGTTATATAAAGTACAATCACGACCAGGTCTAAATATTGTCGTCAGAATGAGCCAAATGACATCCGGCAAAAAAGAGAAATAAAAATTGAAAAAACATTTATGCCCAAGAATCTTGTCGATTAAACAAAGCCAACAGTCTCGGTGAGGTTTTTGATCCCGACTACAGATGGAGAACCAGATTGTTTGTTTTAAGTACCACCTCAAGTTTAGGCTATTAGATGGGAATTCGGCTACTGCTGGGAACAGGTCTGGGAGCTCGCTGGCCAATCGGCTGTTATTCGGTCGGATAGTCAACGTATTAAGCTGGATATCCAACCGACTTAGACACCAAGATTCAACTTCTTAAACGGTCCT
The DNA here is from genome assembly GCF_047948215.1 of Lycorma delicatula. Taxonomy (NCBI): domain Eukaryota; kingdom Metazoa; phylum Arthropoda; class Insecta; order Hemiptera; family Fulgoridae; genus Lycorma; species Lycorma delicatula. The sequence continues at coordinate 92,063,955 of NC_134464.1, forward strand.
TTTCAGGGTCATTAATACTAAAGGTAGCTCTTTTCGATGTCATAACTAAAGTTTATTGGGAAAGCTAAATCTGAAAATACATTTATTTGAAAAAAAAATCTTTTATAAAATTAATAGTCAAAAATCATAGCAATCAATTTTAAAATAACCGTCTTTATTAACTGCTACATAAAGACGACCTTAGATCTAATAAGCGTGCTAGAGTTGTGAAATTTGTGTTAAGTTTTTTTTACGATTTTTATTTAATTTTTGAAGAAAATACTTTCAATATCAGCGTTAAATTAAGTTATTCAGCTTTGAGTCGTAGAAAACACTATAATAATTACCATCTAATGTAAAGCAGTGAAGATTTAAAGAACTTGCAAATCACCTATGCAGAATATTTAATTTTACTTAAACTCTTCTACGTAGTACGAAAAACACAAAAAATAGAAAATAGATCGCTAATTTCAAATAAAAATAATAAATAAATAGATTTTCGTTTTTGAGAACAGGAGATCAGTCTATCAACAAAACCTTTAAAACATTATTAAATACTCCTATTCCAAATTCCCGTCCTGAGAAACCCACCATGAAAACCGTTATGATCTTTTTCTTCTCATCTTTCAGTATAAATTTTACACACACGCGCAGGTGCACACACACAGTGAAAGGAGCAATAAATTTAATGTTTTTCTTACATTTTAAAATAAAATGACCTTTAAAAGAGAACAGAAAAAAAAACAATATTTCTGATGAAAAGGAGTGCTGCACTTTTGTGTGTGTGTGTGTGTGTGCATGACACACACACACATATAACACACACACACACACACACACATATATATATATATATATATATATATATATATAAGGCACTAGGAACGACAAAACGGATCATCATCGCAGCCTGTTACAAATTATCGGGTGATCGAAAACCGAATACCAGGCAATTTTGCACGTGAGTTAAGTGTTTAGATGAAATAACTTCTGTGCTTGGAGAAGAATATCCTCATCATACAATATTTAGGTATTGAAGGGGAAAATTTTGGCCTTGAGCACGCTACACGGTCAAATTGACCGACTTTGCCTGAGACTGAGGGGAACATTGCTCCAGTACGAAAAATACTTGAGGCAGACAGGCGTGTGACCTACCATCAAATAAATATCTCCTAGGGCATTAATGCACCAGCAGTTCGTGTTTTTCTCCGGGATGACCTCCAAGTTAGAAAACTTTGTACTTTTGGTCGCCGCATAACTTGACCGACGATAAGTTGGCGCGTCGTGTTATACAGTGCCGTGAAATACTGAAAATATTTGAAAATGTGGAAATATCTCTATGTGAAAATTATCGTGGTTTGTGATGGAACTTGGCAGTAGTATTATGACGTCCCGACCGTGGCTTAGAATAAAGTGTGGGTATTCGAAATCGAGGAGACCCCCGTGACTGTTAGAAAATCCAGATCGGTGAAGAAGAAAACGGTGGCAGTATATTTTAGTGTGAGAGGAGTTTAGGGAAACTCAGAAGAGAGTTAGAGGGAAAATGTGTACCGAGGAATGTCTGCCTAAAGCTGTCGAAGCTCTCAAGAAGCTGCGCCCAAATTCAAAGATGGACAAATGGTTTCTTCACCGTGACAACATACCGCTACAAAATTTGCTTCGAGTGTTTGGTCAGCACTGGAATAAGACCGCAACCCTTCCTTCAGTCTTTACCTCGCTTCTTGTGACTTCACGCTGTCCATCAGATGAAGAACGTAATTGAATTTACTAATAAAACTTAGAAAATTATTATTATTATTGGATTGATGTTTAGATATTAAATGTATGATGTAATAATAAAATAATAATAATAATTTATTATTATTATATAATAATAAATTTAACAATAATAATAATAATAATTTATCATAATATTATTATCAGTACAATAGGTTTCAAAACAAGCTAACTGAAATGTTATAATCAGTAAAGAGAAATACTATTACGCGTGTTCGATTTATATCTAACGATATAACAGATAAATATTCTACTCTACTCCTGTTTCATAACCTTCCTATCCTAAATATTCTGTCCTATTTCACTCTCTGAAACGAACAGTACGTCTACCCCACCTTCTCTGAACACAAAATACTGTTAACTAGTAAACGCTCTGTAGCAGTTTAACGTTATAAATATTTCTATTTCCACCTTCTCTACCTATTCAGCTAACCAGAATGCGACGTACACCACCGCATCACAACTGTTTCTGATTTTAACTGATACCGCAATAACGAAAATATTTAAAATGTTCTGTACTGAATCATGTAAAACCTATCATTAAAATATAGTACAGTACAATAATAATAAATTAATTTTAAATAAATTTAATTCTATTCGAAAACCTCATCTTTATTATAAATTTAGAGTGAAATCTATTTTCTTCTGTAAATGAAATTTCATAAAATATTAAATAAATAAAATTCCATAAATTTATAATAAAATTATAAATTAAAAGACCAAAACCTCGAACAATTAAAATTGACTTGTAATAGAAATCATACTGTTGGTTTTGTTTGGAAAGAAAACTTAAAAAAATAATTTAATACTATAAAATAATGATATTAGATTCATAATATTATTAGCCGAAAGGTTTATTGTTATCAACAATCAGTTCAACATTTTAGGTTAACCCATTATATAAATTAGAACGGTATTGATATTTCTAACGAAATAGGAACACTGTCGCAGTACAGATCAATTTATAAAACACAGTTATAACACGTACATATATAATTATACAATCCAAAAATATATTACAGTATTATCAACTTATTAAGAAACGCAATCCTGGAAGAAATAATGTTGCTTCAACGATATTTTTGTGAAGAAAAATAAAACACTACTGTGTACAATAGAACTAAAAAGCAATAACGAACAAATATTAAAGATGTCCACAAAGTATGATCGAAACTACAACAAAATTAATAAATAAATTATTTGAAATTGTACGGAAAATTATCTATATGGCGACATATCTCCAATTTTTCATCTTGACAATATAGCGGGTTAATAATGAAAACAGATGAACTTCTACTATATACGAGTAATCCGTTACAGAAGTTGTTATTGGTTTTCAGGAAGACGCTATTATTAGTACACATTACTTATCATTGTCTAACAGTCAGTGGCATTCTAATTTTAGTATTTTTACTAATAACTTTAAAATTGATGCTTTTCTTTGAAGTTTATTAGATCTAACTCTTTACTGTTGTATTAAAAACATAAAACAACATTTAACCAGAACAAAATAGGAAATTATAAATTTATAAGAAAATAAAAATACGAGGGTTATTTTTTTTTCAAGGTCCGATCGGTTACGAAATTAAAACCATAGTGAAAATAAAAAAAAATTTGTTTGTAACAAGTACTTAAATAGTTACGCTATTTCTCTACACAGACGCCACTCCGATTTAGACATTTGTCTTAACGTGGTACCAATTTCCAATTCCCTCGTCATAGAACGCAGCCGCCTGTGTTTTCAGGTATGTTTCTACGCTGGTCTGCAGCTCGATGTCTGTGCCAAAATGTTGTCCTCCTAGGCAGCGTATCATCGTCCGCTTATTCTTATTCAAACAAGAATAAGTGGAGAGGAATGATGTCATCAGGCATTCTCTTTCTCCATGACAATACTCGGCCGCACACTGCAGCTGTAACAAAGAAGCTGCTGCAGCGTTTTCTTTGGGAAATGTTTGATCACCCACCACACAGCACGGACTTGACTCCATCCGATTTTCACCTCTTTGCTCACATGAAACTTTGGCTAGGAGGACAACATTTTGGCACAGACATCGAGTTGCACATCAGCGTAGAAACAGGCTGAAAACACAGGTGGCTCCGTTCTATGACGAGGGTATTGGAAAGTGGGCACCACCCTACGACAAATGTCTAAATTGGTGTGGCAACTATGTAGAGAAATAGCAAAACTATGTAAGTACTTGGTACAAATAAAAAAAAATTATTTTCATTGTGGTTTTAATTTTGTGTCCAATCGGACCTTGAAAAAAAAATAACCCTCGTACTCTCACATTATGATTGGTTTAAAATACAACGAATACGATTGGTTGGAATTTTGTGCCTGATAATGATAAGAATTACTCTCACCTAATGATTGGTTAAAAAACAAAGAATTCGATTGGTTGGAATTTCGGGCCTAATAATGATAAGAATTACTCTCACCTTATGATTGGTTAAAAACCAACGAATACGATTGGTTGGAATTTTTGTCTGATAATGATAAGAATTATTTTCACTGTGGTTTTAATTTCGTGATCGATCGGACATTAAAAGAAAAATAGCCCTCGTACATAGTAATACAAATTTTAATTATAAAAAAAAACAATCATGCATAATGTTTGAAATAAAGGTGTCTAACTGATGTAGAAATTATAATAAAATATTATATTTGAAAACATGTTTCATCTAAAAAGAAAATATTAAATTGACTTTATTACTTTTACATTACATTCCTCATGTAAAAAATATTATTCAGAATATGCTAGATCATGATTGGGGAACTAGTAAGAATGGTGGGAGTAACATTTTCTTTCTTTCTTTTTCCTCTTTAGTCTCCGGTAATTATCTTTCAGATAATGCTTCAGAGGATGAATGGGGATGATATGTATGAGTGTAAGTGAAGTGTCTCAGTCTGACCGTTCCTGAAACGTGTGGTCAATTGAAACCCAACTACCAAAGAACACCGGTATCAACGATTTAGTATTCAAATTCGTATAAAAATAACTGACTTAACTAGGACTTGAACGCTAGAACTGTCGACTTCCAAATCAGCTGATTTGGGAAGAGGCGTTCACCATTGGACCAACCCTAGTGTTGGTGGGAGTAACTGTCACTAGAGAAACGCACGGCATCAGATCATCACATTGGCTATTTGCGTTCATTGCTATAGCAACATTTACTCTATAAAATAATTTTTTCCTTAAGATGTCAATTGCCAGGACAAGGTTTTTTAAATTAAAGGTATAATCAATAGTTATAAAACTAGATTAAAATCATCATTAATCTATTTAGTATTATTTCTGGAAGGTAATAATACAATTAGATTCATTAAATACAATTGTTAAAATGTAACTGTAAACAGTTATTTCATAGGTATCGATTTAATTAATGAACGATATTTTGGACAAAGGCTTTCTTTTTCTCGGCAAAATTTGTCTACTCTTTAAGAACATAAAGGCTATAGAATTTCTGTATTAGTTTAGGATAAAAGTTCAAATGTTTTGCCCGTAATTTCTCTTTCATCTACATAATAGATTAAATATAAAAATACATATATTTTAAAAATTAAATTATTATTTTGTTTAATAATCAGATATTTAAATAATGTAGTTAATACAAAAAAGGAATAATAATAATTAGCATTAGTTTTACTTAAATTTTTAATAAAAAATTCTTTTTTAACAAATACGCAATCACAAAACGAACTACGGAGAAACAATTAATTAGTAACTGCACATAATATTCAAAATATTCTAACCGATGAATTTCCGGAATATAGTTAATTTTATAAATTTATACAGAAAAAATTTACGACAAAGATATTATTACGTAATACTTTTAAATTCATTTTTGATGGTAGAAAATAAATTCTACTAAAAAATAATTTATTAAGCTCTAAATTTATCCGACGGTTTCATCGCTCCATTTTTGCCATTACAACAGTTACGTTTTTGAATCAAATTATCAATTTAAATATCTTTCAAATTCAGATAGTCAATTTCTGGATAATCTGATTTGAAACCTAACATATTTATCGAAGGTCATACTGGATTTTGAGCGTATTCGTTTGGTTTTCAAGTATTTGAGAACGCTCTGGCGTTAATTCAAGTTGTCTACGATCATAAATTCCAGTTGCCGTAGAAGATCTTCTTCCTACCTGTGATCTTATCCACCAAGGCGTTATGAAAATATTAATACCAAACTGAAAGTTGAATCTATGCCAGTTATATGGCTTACCCTTATGACATTTCTTAGTTCTGGATATAAAAATCTACAGAGTGTTACTTTATTGTGTAAGGATAAATTCTCGAGGGTCGATGCCACATTAGACAATAACATTAAATTTAGTAAAACTAATAACAACTTTCTGAAGAAGTAGATATCGATATCAAAATTCAATATTTTACCGTCATAACGTTGTTAAATATGTAAATAGTAGTCATTCCTTTCAATTATAATTAAATGATTATGTTTTTACATATATTACGAGAGAAATTCAAATTGATCTTTTATAGACAATGACATTAGATTAGTAAATCACGTAATAATTGCCTGAAGAAGTCGATATTGACATGACAACAACAATCGGAATAGAGAATACCTACTGATATATACAACTACATTAAATCTAGTAAAATAATTTCTAGATTATTTAAGTATACGCTTTTTTAATTTATGATTTCTATAGTAATGATATTGTTGAGGTTTGATTTGTGGTAAATATTTTGGGGACGTAAAAAATCTACAGTTAACATTTCGTTAATGATTAGTTTAGCACCTTTCGGTTATGAGGAATAAACGAAAAGGACATTATCTCTTTATATAGTAGTCAGATTAAATATTAATCGAAGCGTATAAGTAGCAAAATTAATAACAAAAAAATTAATTTTTATTTTAATTAGATAATTAATTTATTACATAAACTCAAGGACTGTGTTGAGGCTGTGATATGAAGAATTGTTAGCGTATGAAAAATCATAGACCTTGAAGGGATTCGAACCTAGAACTTTCTGGATAAAGACCAAGATGATATATATCACTTCCCCACAGATGTCGGCGTAATAATAATAATAATAATAAGGCCCATTTTCATCAATGTAATTTGATCCTTGAGGATCAGTAATATTTATCAATAATTACAATATTAAAGGAATGATGCATTTGTATTAAAAACTGTATTGTATTAAAAACAGACAATAAAAGAAAAAAAAAATCCCTTTCGACACGCCGGAAGGCAGAGGTAGATTTCACCGGTGCTAAGTAGGGGATAAAAAAGATTTCCAACTTAAAGATAAGAAAAACTTCAAATTTACTTAATACGACAATGGTTGCTTATGAAAAAAGTTTCACATATTTAGCATACCACAAGCCCCATCTTACAATTCCAGCAACGTTTTGGCCATCCCTTGCAGTAAGGGTTGGTCATATCAAAATCTGTTTCAGACAAAAGGTTTATGTAATGTTTAGAGGACTTAACGACGACTTTAAACCGATTCGATACTATGCCTATTAGGTTAGGTATGATTTTTTTTTGTCTTCGAAACCCTTTTCTTCCACCCCCTGGGCCAACGGTTAGGATATCAAAAAACTTTACTTAGGTAAGTTTTAGCCCGTTAACCAAAGAATTGCAGGAACTTTAAACGAATTCAATATTTTACTTAATAAGAAAGTTAGCGATATTTTGTTTTTTCGAAAAAGCTACCCCATTTCCTCCCCCATGGTCGGATTTTTGTAATTAACAAACTCGACTAAGATTTTCGATGACGTTATTTTAAAGGAACAATTTTGAAAGTGATTAGCGCAAAATTACGGCAGTTATCGTGTCCACAAGAATCTGAAATATATATATATATATTAAATGTGAAATATACATATACATATATACATATATATGTGAAATGTGAAATGTATAAATGTATATATAACATTTTCAGCTGACGGTGGTTTTGGGGTCTGGGGGAAGTGAAAAGCGAAGATATGTCGAAATTTTCCGGAAGTCGAATCATGGTACCCATTACAATAGGTAGCTTTCTTATGAAATCTACCTAAAAAAACAATATTATTGTTAGCGTAGAAAATGATTTTTAATTTGCTAATAAAACGCTATTAATAAACAATTTGTTGAAAATAAATAGACAGAATAGTAAATTAAAAGTGATCAAAAGTTTAACAAAACACTTCTAGTGTATGACATTTAATCGTATTAACTGATTAAATTAACGATGTATATTAAGAGAAGTTTATTGAAATTCAGGAATAAAGATTTAAATGAAAAGTTAATATTAGCGCTGTTAGTTTTCAATAAATATAATTTTATTATAATAATTTTTCATTCAGGTTTTTCCCAAAACATTTATAAAACTAACCGACACCCTCGTCGCGGCTTCACCCGTTCTATGTGTTGCGTTTCCCGTCGCGGTCAGAGGATGTTTAGCCGGTTATGACTCGCTTCGCTCGACCTTACTGTCTAGCCAAGGAGCTCGTTCCTACTGTAATCGGTACAATTTGGACGTATGTGATTTTCATTGGATCTTTACGGTTTGTCACCTAATGAACCCAAAAAACCGGATGAAAATATTCCGGATATTTGTATGTGTGTGCGTGTGTGCGGTGTCGCATTCTAAATCACCTTATATCTCCAGAACTATTGCACCCAATCACCAAACTTGAGCAGCTTACTTCTATACATGGGAGATCGATACCATTAGATTTTCAACTTAGAAGGTCAAGGGGGTGAGGCTGTAGAGCAAGATCACGCTCAGTATCTAGAGATTCCACCTAATTAAGGTCTTATTTTTCTTAGGCACATTTTTTAACAATTAAAAAATAATATTTTGCAAAAACGAACCCCCACCCAAAAAACTGCCGTAAATAAACTAGTGGCTGCGTGGGTATACTGCGTCAATAGTACCCCCTCTTAACACAAGGAGCGTTAGTGTACCACTGACGTACAGCTGCTGTAGTCGTCTGCTATGTTGTGACGTCACAGGTCATCGGTAGAATTAAATAAATGAATAATATCAAAAGTGTAAAAATGTACTTAGTGGCCACTTGGACCGCCACACCCGTGCGAATAAAATACGGTATGCCCGAGCTTTAATTAAAATCATTGCATTAAATAAACAAAAAAAATATTACATTTAATAAAATGATTAATATTTTTAATTATGTAATGTATTTACACATTAGAAAAAAGCCGCGTGACGGGAAATCCCTACAACTGTGTAAAAATAAAAATTCTCATTTATTCACCCCCATTTTAATAACAAAATTGAGGGGAAATTACTAGGAAGGGACGCTATGAATTTTTAACATAACACTTCAAAATTATATTTAGAATGGTGAGTACAACAGTCATTATGAAATGGATAAAATTAATTTTAGAAACTAGAAAAACTTTTCTTACCACGTTTCAACACGTTTCGAAGAAACGTACAGTATTACTTTCAGTCGCATGGTACCAGTGAGTATTTAAGTCGTTCTTGATTTACGCTCAATTTAAGATCGAAATAATTGTTTTTAGTTCTGTATAAATGGCTCGAAAATCTCCAAAACTGCTACATCAGTTTCATTAAAGTTTAGATATGCTGTCGTAGCGTATCTGAAGTTGTTCAAGTGAGAATTTGATGAAGACTGATTTAGTCATTCTCGGGTTTACGCACAGTTTAAGGTCGAAGAATTTGAGCGGGTAAGTTAAAAGCGTGGTTCTTTAGAATGTTGCGAGTTGGAACATGGAAACAAAAAAAAAGTAACGAAAAGTCCCGTCTTCTAGCCCAGAACTGCATAAATATTTTTTTCGTTTTCTTAGATGAACCTAAAAAGTTTGCATGTAATGTTATTTATTTATTTTTTTTTTTTTTTTGAACACACAATCTCATTTACTTATATACCTACTCTATTATTATTTGCCTTACTTCAATACTGTCACGGATTTGTTTTTTTATTTTTTTTTACTGCTATTTCATGTATGTTTATTTAATATTTGTATTAAATTTTTAATATGAATACTTCAATGTAATATTAAATTATTAACATGTTTTAGTAGGTTAACTTAATTATTTTCTGTTTACCAATTTATATTAAAACAAAACAAAATTGTGTTAAAGTATATAAATGAGATTATTTTATTTACTTCAATATTTTTTTAACGAATACTACGATGAATGCATTAAATTATATTGTCCTTCAGCACCCACCGATTGTAATTATTTAAAGGGCGTAATTTTCATTTATTTATACTGTATTTAAGATAATTTAATTTATTACATAACCCTACATAACCTTCCAAGTTCGAATCTTTCGACGTTCGGCCCAGCTGATCGTCGTAAACAAATATCACAACTGTGCTGTTTCCTCAGAGTACAAGGGAATAGTTTAGAGTGTGACCAAGAAAAGATTTGTAAAAATGTATGTGGGAAGACACCTGACAGAAGTGAACTACAGACAATCTGTAATAAACATGTTGAACAATTGAATGAAGCTGATCGCTCAGGGAATGACACTCATCTTACTGGACAGACGAAGAGACCAGGAAGTTACGCCACCGTTGTCCAGAAACCGACTTACCCTAGCAAAACTCAAGCCATCGTAATGGATGCCGTAGGAGATATTCCGATTAGTACATGTATTGTGGCCATTGGTAAACTGGTTACTCCTAAGAATATCCTATATGCATCTAAGATCTCTACGAACCGGGTGTGTATCTATCTGGCGAATAGTGATCTTGTTAAATCGATTACCAAGAAGCACAATAAAGTTAATGTTGGCAACCACCTCCTGGAGATTCGCCTTTTGTTGATTAAATTGAAAAGAGTAGTCCTCTGGAATGTGGGCCAAATTATCCGGAAAGAGATATTAGAGGAAGAACTTAAGAGTTCTGGCATCCGTCTTGGGTCGGCTATTACCTCCTGCTTGTTGTTGTCCCAGAACCGGGCTACGAACATGTCCTGAGTTTTCGTCGCCAGGTAATATGTACACCCTGAAGACCTTATAAAGTTACCAAGCTACATATGATGATTCACAGTACTGGATATACCTCTCGGCCGATGCTGTATCCTGCTTTCTCTATAAACAACCTGGGCATGTAGCGAAAAATTGCAACCTGCAAGACCCGTGCAGTCTAAAAGCATCTCAAGGGAGTATCAGATTTCAGAGACCGGTTTCCCTAGCCTTTGCCAACCTCCAGATTCTCCGAGTAAGGAGCAGAAGAGGGACTGTCCACCAACTAGCATAAACGATCATGGGAGACATTGGGAACGCAGTAGGGGCGCCGAACGATCCTCCTAACCAGAGACCTGTCGGCAAAACAAAATCCAAAAAGCCAAAAAAAGCATGATGACAGGCTTGACGCGGGTCTGAAACCCCTAGTAGAGATCTTGCAAGCCAAGGATAACCTTTATGTCTTGAATTACGTAAACTTCAAAAGCTTACTGGAACGCTGCAGGGGTAACTCAGGTGTACTAGAATTATCACGAGATTACACATCTAATACGATGGAACTGATACGTATGCTTCGGAAACATACCTGAAAGTACCAGAAAGGAGTATTAAAAATAGGTTCACGCGTGTAATAAATAAATTGGCGCGTCATTACTGAGTCAATTGAACATGCTACGAGCATGTTTGATGAGGATTATAATGACAGCACCGCCGAGTTTGCCCTCGACGGTAGCCCGTTCGCTGATAATAGTGTTAACTGCTCTTGCGGAAAATTTCTTATATACAGAAAAAATTCACAATCTATGTGATCTAATCCTACAATAGAATATGAATGGACTCCACCCCACCTCCTCAGAGAAAATTTACAGTTTCTAATCAATCGACTCAGGCCTCTGATATGCCCGCAAGAGACTAATTTTAAGGAACTACTGCGTAATTCTGAAAGGTTACAATGTCATTCTCAAAAATAGGTTGGATGTCTCCCGTGCCAGCGGTGGTGTAGCCATCTTTATTAGCGTTCAACTAGCCTGTAGAGAAATTCATCTGCACACTAGCCTTGAATCTGTAGCTGTGATTTTGACGCTTGCTCCTAGAAGATTTACAGTATGTATTATCTATCTCCCCAGCAGTCTGGACTTCACTTTAGAGGAACTGACCGACAGACGTAGTTAGGCAACCGCCCAAACCATTTCTACTGATGGGTGATTTTAATGCTCACAGCATCAGCCGGGGCTGCAATAAGTCGGACGATAGGGGCAAGTTAGTGGAAAGATTCCTTGAGAGACCGGATCTTCTTTTTCTTAACCTGGGCTGATATACACACCTCAACAGCTCATATGGAACTTTAAATTCCATTCATATAACAATTTATGATGCTTCCTCAGCCACCTCTACGATTGGTGAAGTTGCTACAGGAACTATACGGCATTGACCACTTCCCCATTGAAATAGCGATCAAAAACTGCAGTGTAACCAGTATTCCAAGAAGAGTGAACCCTAGGTTGCTACTGCAGCACGCTAACTGGTATAGATTTATGGAAATGGTTACTGAAGACGATGAAGATTTACATTAGAAAGGTGACCGAGCTCAAATAAATGAATACCTTAAGGACTTTGCGGATCTTGTGATGCGAGCTGCTGAACTCAATATACCCAAAATAATAAGTTCAAACATTATTTTTTTTTTTTGTGCCAGTCTACTTTTAATGTCTGCATTTGAATTATATCGTGCATATAATTCTACTTTGTAAATTAAAAAATTCAACCCCTTTTGGAGAAAATTAAGTTCCACCTTCTTAGTATTTAATCACTCATTATTATTCTTCCTGTCACAGTCTTGAAAATAAATAAATATATATATATATGCTCTTAGCAATAAATCCATTAGTTGTTTTATATATTATAACAAGTAAACTATGATCTTATTTACTCTCTCTTTTTTCCTGTTTAGCCTCCGATAACTACCGTTTAGATAATTCTTCAGAGGATGATATGTATGAGTGTATGATCTTATTTACTAAATTATAACAAAGGTGAGATGAAACATCGGACGATATGGAATAAAATAATTCAGAAATTTAATGTTTGTTTTATAATATGGATGCGTGTTTAAAAGAAACTTTGGTCACACGCAAGGTTAAAACGAAGTTTCATAAAGTTTATATATTTTCTTCTTTTTTTTACCTTACAACATTTTATAGTATAAATATAATATAAGATAAACTATTTCAGCAGAGTAATTTTTCTTTCACTCGATTTCTTAAGAAAAATATATTTTCACCGAGGTAAATTATAACTATTTATCTATTTCCACCGGGACTATATTTAACATTAATGTAATTTACGTATTTTATAGGGTAAAAATAGATAAATTATGATTTTCAAAAGTAATATAGGAAATGTTTGAATAACAATAAATCAATTTATAAAACCGTTTAGAAATACCAAGAATAAAAAAATAATCGGTGATAAAAATAAAAAAAAATTAAATTAAAACAACAAATAGGATATAAAACAAAATAGTAAAAGTTAATATAACAATTAAACGTACACAATAACCGACTGCAGTTTAAACAAAATAATTATATTAGTTTTTTAATTTTAGCATCAAACATTAATTTTTATTACGCTACACACCAAACCACACACACTTTATACCATTAATAATTACATTTTAAAAATAAATACGAACTATATATGATTACAATTAAGAAAAATAAAAATAGTAATAATAATAATAAAATTAGTCAAAGAAGAAATATAAAAATGCATAATAATAGAAGAAAAGTTTACTTAATTTCCGTATTGGAGAAATATTATTTATTTACATCAAATATCTTCACTTATTTACTAAATGAATAAAATTTTATTTATTTACTTTAAATTTCCGCTAAAGAACCTTAAAAGAAATATTTTAATAAAAAGAATATAAAAAAATCGCTGACTAAAAACGGCAAAGATTATTACTATTATTATCGTGTCGCCTACTTCCAACGACACGACAATGCTGTTAGGGTGATCCATCAGCGGATATGCAAACAAAAGTGTGAGATTTACAAGACTGAACCCCACTGCAAGCAACGACCGCAATGTGTAGATAACGACGAACAACGTAAGTTTGGTGGAACCGAAAAGTAAGAACTGACCGGACCACTGATTACAATCGACCCGATAATTATTCTAACAGATAATGCGGCAATGTTCACAAATTAATTGATATCGCAGTGCCAGCACCCGCTTACGTAAAATAAACAAGTACCTACCTCTAACTAGGTAGGTATTCTGAGTACAATCTACCTATATCTCTAAATACCATGTCTGCCTCTAAGTTAAAGGTAAATACTTGTTTATTTTTTCCCAGAGATCTTTGATCTCCAATGAAATTAAAGACTTCTAGCGTAAGGTTTTAGTTTTAGTTTTCTTTAGCGTCGGTTACGTTATGAGTTTGGTTTTATGTTGCTCACTCAGTATAATTAAATATTATATATATATATATATATATATATATATATATATATATATATATATATATATATATATATACATTATTTATAAATATTATTTATTTTTCCTAAATATTCGCAAAGGCGCAATGAAGCCCCCTAAAATCAAAGATTTTTTATTCAAAATTTGGAAATTTATTTGGAAATTTCAAAATTTTTAAAATTTAATTCTTGTTTTGGTAATCATGATCTGATCAGCGTAGCTGGATTAAATGTAAATTTTTTAATAACCATATTCGAAAATTGCAGCCCATTTTTTTCTTTGATGAATGTATATCGCAGAAAATTTTAACATCTTTATTCAGTTAACAATTTTTCAAAATTTTATTGAGAGAGAAAAAATTTAAGATGCGTTAAGAAAGTTAGCGTTCATTTTGATACAAAATTAAAAAAAGAACCAGAAATAAAGTTTTATGTTATAACTAAAATTACTCAAATAACCGAAATAAGTAGAAAATTAAAATTAGATTTTATACAATATGTAAAAGAGAAAGGCTTATACTAAACTAAATAGTAATATGTAAACAACATTAAAGGATAAATAAGCTTTAAAACGTAGAAATTCCGAATACACCATAATTTCGTGACTTTTGTGTTATTTTACTAACGTTTACGATTTAATTATGAAAGGAATGTTTACGTTAACATGTGTAGGATTAATTTTGATTAACATTGCAAAACAAAAATTATGTACAAATTCACAGAAATCCATGAAATAAGTTCAAAAAATAATAAAAAACTGCATTCTCCTACAAAAAAATTAAAATCTTTTTATATCACATCGTTAATTTTTCTAAATCTTTATCACAATCCATTTCTCAGATTTAAAAACTTCTTTTTCAAAAATATTTATCAAAAGTAAATCTTAAACGTAAAACAATTTGATTCACAAATAGGTTAGGATTCTAAATGAATATGACAGTTTTCTGAGAAAAAATAAGATAGTTCTCTGAGAAAAATAGATAATCAATTTACGGCTATTTCCGCATTTAAAATAAACCTTTTTTCTCTTTGATTCTAACCTTAAATAAACAATATACTCCTCATCCAAGGGATATTATAACTTCGATCTCCGTGGCGGAGTGGTAGCGTGTCTAGAGTGGTGCCTTTTATCCGGAGGTACCGTCTTATAGTCCAGGTAAGACTTGGCATTTTTCATGCGTTACAAAATTCCATTTTCATATACTGACACACAAGTTCATGTTCTAACATCATCAAATAAAAAAAAAGTACCTCGTTATTCTTTTTTATATATTGTTTAAAATATATAAAAACATATTTTTACTACGATTTTCTGTTTTACATATTCCCGTCATTCTGTTCCTCTACATTTTTATGAATTTTGCTCTAAATACAGAAATTATTTGGGAAGGAAAGAATAGAATATTTGAAAAATAAAATTAACAAAGACGTAAAGGACGTAATAAATGTTGATATTAAGAAGTTAGCACGACACAGAAGGAAGTAGAATTGTTCATCAAACCAGTCAACCGACTGATGACCCAAAATAAAAATATTTTCTTCCTCCGTTCGTATACTGAATATACTAAACGTACATTACTTATTAATAATTATTTATAATTGAGAAGAGAAAGACATTCATAATAAAATAACCTAATTAGAAAAAAATCCTTTGGTCGTAAAATTATCTCCTCTTAAGTAGAAATGCTATGGTATAAGTGACTTTATTTTTATGATTCTTTTATGTTCAATCACCAGTTATTAAATTTTACGACCACTTTATCATGTTATCTGTAAATAAACCGGGTTTTTAAACAAAATTAAATAATATACATCCATGTAATAACTATGCCTTGTTCAAAAATAATATTTAGTTGCCGACATAAAATACCACCGCGTAAAATATTATTATGTAAAACATAGCTGTAGAATACATTTTTGATCAAAAATATTTTAATTAATTAATAAAATTTTTTTTTTTTTGAAAAGATTAAGCAAGTCTTTCTATGTACAGTTCAATCCCGCTATAAGCGACACAGAATAACGCTTATTCAGTTATAATCCGGATAGAAGGATGTCACCCCAGAAAACAACTGTCCTCAGATATATAAACCTTTTTTTTTACTTTTAAGTAGGTATGTAGAAACACATTTTAACTATGTATACGTATACGTATTTGAACAGAATAAATAAATACGTGAACGCATTTAGCTCTGTGATATTACACGTAATGTATTGTTGCCGAATGGCTTCGATGGCGCATGGCACCTTACAACCTTGTAATAACCCTGAAAATGACTGTTTGGAATTTTGCATTATGGCCCTGTAAACTGCCGCTTGTGTGTTTTGCGAAGTAGCCCTGAAAAGGGCTGTTGGGTCGGGAAGCTGGTCTCCGGCGATGTCGGATCGATCCGGCGGGCGATAATCGGGGAATTGCGGCCCATCCACTGGAATCGGACCGAGTTTTCCCACAGCGGCATTTGAGTGCACACTATAGCATCCACTATAGTGGTGACCTCCAGAGCCCCTCCGGAGATCGGGTCGGCTTCGGTCATCTTCCATCGCCGCAGTTCTGCTCGTGCGCTGCTCGTCTGACTTCGTCTTCACCGATAGGCCTACTGGCGCTAGCGGGCTTCGCGCCGGGCCGGCTAGGCTCGGCGAGGACGGTGGCATCCTCAGCGAGATCCCAACGCGGTCTTCTTTTTTCCTGGTTTCCAGGCGATGGCGCGGGATAAAACCGGCTCTTATTGTGCCGAGCCGTTCTTATACAGTCGCCTGCGAGTGGTGGCCGCAACGCTGCTGCGGTGGGAGTGTTGCGCAGACAGCTGACTTGGTGGGGAGGAACGCGTGTGCAAGCGCATTGGTGGACTGAAAATTCCCCCGACGTGAACTAGCTAGCGTCTCGCTCGCCGGTAGTAAGCACACCGATCGGCAACAGCATAAACAGGAAGACCAAAAATATAAAATAACGATATCAAAAATTTGAGTGAACTTAATCCTTAGAAGACGGTTCCGAAGGCTAAACAGAAAAAGAAAAAATAAAGAATTGTGTCAGTTACTGTAGAACTATATTTTCAATTAGGCTGTAAGGAAAAGCGCTTAATAGACTGAACAATTAGCGAAGTTTATCGTCCTGAAAAAACAATTGAAAATGAAATGCAGCTACAAAAATCTAAGTACTGTATAATTTATACTCGGTACAGTATTATTATTTTTCTACATTTTTTTAGTCCCAGAATATTCTCATTTATAAATGTAAAATTCGATAATATTTTAATTGTATTACCATATTAACTCAATCGGTATTGATTTTTTGGCAAATCTCTTTATTTTCAAAACAACGAGGTCAGCCTATAATACGAGTATAACAGTTGTCTTCGGATGGCAGCTTTATAGCGGGGTTGTATTGTATCCTTAAAATAATGTTTTTAACACAATTTGATTATTTTCCTTGAAAAAAAAATTATTTATCGATGCATAAATAGTTTGATTTTATAATAAGCTTTAAAATGTAAAAAAAATAATTTTAAATGTAAATGTAAAAAATTTCTTTTACTCCTTACGAAAATTGTAAAAAAAAAATTTTTTAATTAGTAAGAAACAATCCGATTTTTATAATAAATGTAATAACAAACAAAATTAAAACTATTTTATAATTTTAATTTTCGGAAATAATGAAGTTTTCTTACTGTAAACAACATCTTACAGATGTTGATTTGAACTACTTACACATTTCTTGGGTAAAATTTTATTATTTACCCGATTGCATAATTTAAACCTAAAACCGTCCTTAAAGTTAAATAAATTTAATTGCGAACAAGTATTAAGATCAGTTCAGCGGTCTGATTTAAATAGTATTCTATTAATTTTTAAACATAACAATTTATGAACAGTGACCAATTTTTTAAGATTGCCATTAATTTAAAACTTTAACCGTTGAAGTATAGAAGTATAGCCCGACAGTATGATCAATTAAACCTAGACTCGAATAATTGTAGACCGAATCTCTAATTGGATTTAAATCTAGATCCTGCGGAATTACAGAACATTGAACAGTTGAAGATTGATCAATAACCGTAAATAGTAATTATTTAAGTTACTGGAAAATTAGTTGCACAATATAAATTATATATGCTAAGTCATTTTTGTAAATATTCAATATTTTGTAAAAATTTTATCTTACATGCATATATATGTATAAAAGATATATTACTCGATGTATCGGTAAAGATTAAACATCAGTTGTTACACGTTTTCAATGGAAGGAAAATTATTTAACTTCGTTTAAAGAGAACGAAAAACAAGAAGAAATTACATTTTTTTCTTTCATTATATATATTTTTTTAAATTAGAAATTAGACAAGTTTTTTAAAAAGAAGTCAAAAGTTTCTTTGTAGGGGGAAAATTGCATAATTGGAGTTGAAGAAAGCAGAGATTAGCATAAGGAATTTAAACTAAAAGGATAAAAATGACTGTAAAATCGATTTATTCCTTTATTAAACCATAATACACAGGTTAATTATTTCACTTACAAGCACTAATTGGTAAAATAATATAAAATTAATCAGAAGTGTGAAAATTAATATACAATTTTTGAGTATTGAAAGGATATGTTGAATGTCTATAACCGATGTAAAGAAGAGAAAGCATAACAGCAATTAACTCCTCTACATTCTGTTTTATTGTTGCTAGCAAACTATAACAGCTATCGATGAATGAAAATGAAATTAATTTTTTTGATCCGTGTGAAAAAAGAATATCTTGACTGGGATTTGACTTTAATCCTCCGACGAAAGGCAGGAAGCTAACACTCTTTCCCGAAATCGGCAAACATAAGATGATCAACAAAATCATTAAAATAGCCACTAATTCTATTAAAGATTTTAAAATATTTAAAAAAATAAAAATAAAATTACGTGACAATGTTAATGAACTTCCGCGGTAACGCGTATGAATTAAACTTTAAGCTGAATATACATTCGAATTATTATTTCACTTATTTTTAAAGAATTTACTAATTAATTTTTTTTTAATTTATTTGAATTCTTACGAACGAAAAATAATTAAAAAGGAAATGATTTATTGAATCAAAGTAACGATACAAAAATTAGCGTAAATCTAAATCTAAACCTGCATTAAGAAACTGTATCTGAAAATAAGTGAAAATGTGTATAAAAACCTCAGATTACAAAGTTTCAAGCTGTTTTAATAGAAAAAGAATTTTAAAATAATTTACTCTAAACTTCCGAGATAAACTTTGAAGACGTTCTACCCTGACGAATATTCATTTCCGAACAAAATGTATATAACATAACAGTTCAAGTTGATAGGCTAAAACGAGAAAAAACATTTTAGGAGTGAGGTGCTTTCATGAATATTTTTTGATAAGCGTTAATCTTTATTAAATTTAACCCTCTTCTAAATATAATAACCCACAATCAATAGTTTACACATCCTTCATTCAAAAAAAAAAATAATAAAATGATCAATCCTTAATATTCAATGCATTTAATTTTACCCGTATATAAAAACAAACTGGTCTGTTTCGAAAGCAGACAATTCCTTAATTTAATTTTCCAAATTACTAATATGCAAATTATTTACGGGTTAAGTAATAATTTACAATTTTTTTTTTGTCTTCAGTCATTTGACTGGTTTGATGCAGCTCTCCAAGATTCCCTATCCAGTGCTAGTCGTTTCATTTCAGTATACCCTCTACATCCTACATCTCTAACAATTTGTTTTACATATTCCAAACGTGGCCTGAAATTGGAAATTATTGTTTATTTCTACTGCGTGTGAAGTAGAGAATACACCGGTTTTAAATTTTATAAAAAAAGAATTTGGTATGGATAGTGCGCTGTAACCGATTGGAAATATTTGAAAGAAACGTTTATGCGGACATGTTACTCCGTTACCCAGTAATACTCGTAATAGGCGAAAATGGTGTAAACGTGGAGATAGACAAACCTTTTTTTTCAAGGCAAAAGTACAATCTGGGGACGTTTTACCTGCAGCAATGGGTGTTTGTGAGAATTTGCAGAAAAAAAATGTTTCTTGTATGTAATCCCCGATCGAACAAAAGGCACATTACTAAGTGTTTTAAACGATGTATTATACTTGGGATGAAGACAATTTCTGACTGTTGGTGGAGGTACGATAATATACCTGATCTACAAGGTTACAATTTTACACACCAAAGTGTTAATCTCTCGGTTAACTTTCGAGATCAATTACCTGAGCGCATTCAACAGAGAAATGAAAACGATGTCGAGCCAACGTAACATAAACAGAGATCCATTTGACCAAATTTTACAGGATAGCCTTATTTTGGCCTCCACGCAGCGATTATAAGTAAACTTATTTTTATTTTATAATAACAATTTAAAGATGTGTCCGCTTTCGAAATAAGATCCCAAAAAATATATGTGAACATACACAGAGAATATAACAATGAACTTTTAGTTACAGGCGGGTTAAAAAGTAAAAAGTAAACAATATGGTGGTACGGTTTTTAAAATATAAAGAGGTTTACGCATTAAAATTTTCGAAAAAAATCTTTTAAATGAAAATAGAAATAAATACCAGGTTTATTTATTTGTTAATACGTATACGATAAAATAACATGTATTAAATTTACTTGCACGATGAAACCTCTGTTTAAACAGGTACGAATCGAGTATTGTAATCTAACCTTATGTGAAGTGACTGTACTCTTTTTCACAGACTGTTTCTAATATAAATCTTTCATTAGTTTCAATTATCTTTATATCTTATTATTACTAAACAAAATTTTACCTGTATGTACTACAATAAATTATTACTTTTGTACGTTTCAATACAAAATATATGTAGCAATCTTTTACTCAGAACCGGAAAAAGCTTTAAAAATTCGTTTTAAAGGCCAGCATAATTAAACTTCTTTCTAAACAAAAAATAAATAAAAAAATAAACTGTTGACGTTAGTTCCGTCCTTAAATATAATTAAATAATCGTTTTTATAATTTCTTAAGAAAGTTATGGATCATTAAAATCTAACTGAACTATGAAAAACAGATTAAACTTCGAGTATATGTTATATAATGGCTCTACGTTATGTTTCACGCAGGCTTTCACCAAATAGATAATAAATTAAAAACATATAGTTTAAATACGGTGGAAAATACTATTAAAACTTTTTTCTATACCAGAGTTTGAAAATTACAACTCTTAACTTATAATTTTTAATAAAGAGTTTTTTCGCTTGAGCTAAGGACTATAATTCTTAAGAAATTGAACTTTAATGATATGATTTTTACTTAATTAAACTATTAATTTAAATCTTTCCCTTTCTAAGTCATCGGTGGTTTTTCGAGTGTAGTTCGTGATTACGAATCGTGTCTTAAAGAAACAAGACGATTTTAAGTAAAAATACTCTCGTAACAAAAATTTTTAATTCACGTATATAAGAAGAAACATGATTTAAAAAAAAAATACATGTTTTAAATTACAGAGTTTACTTTATTGTTATAAGTATTTCTGTCACAAAGATCAGTCAGAAGATTATTTTTTTTTAATTTTTATTTACAATCGGTTACATTTTTGCTGGAAGTTTAAGTAAATTATATCACACAAAGACATTAAAAAAAATCCCCATAGAGATTCCTTAAAAATTACTTACTAGTGCTACATAAAACTATGAGGGTAAACGTATAACACACAAGGTAGTTATGGAGAAGTATACTTTCAGAGTTATAGAAGAAAACAAATAACCGTAACAAGAATCACAAAAATAGCACGCTGATGAAACACTTAGAAAAGAAAAAATGAACGTGAAAACAGAAATAGAGAGAAACATTAAATAATGTACAACACTCAGCGGGTGTAATTACATTATAGAGTAACTAAGGTCTAGAACATATTGCGGCAATATATATGTTAGAAGACTTAAGCGACTTAAGTCTTCTAACATCCTCACCGTTGTCCAGAAGGTTTACGTCCAAATGGTTAAC
This sequence comes from Lycorma delicatula, assembly GCF_047948215.1. Lineage (NCBI taxonomy): Eukaryota > Metazoa > Arthropoda > Insecta > Hemiptera > Fulgoridae > Lycorma > Lycorma delicatula. Next base: position 92,086,099 of record NC_134464.1, read on the forward strand.
GTGGTGGTTAACGTTAACCACTTACAATACAATATTTTGTATTGAAACGTACAAAAGTAATTAATAATTTATTGTAGTACATACAGGTTTTTTTTTTTTTTTTTTGTCTTCAGTCATTTGACTGGTTTGATGCAGCTCTCCAAGATTCCCTATCTAGTGCTAGTCGTTTCATTTCAGTATACCCTCTACATCCTACATCCCTAACAATTTGTTTTGCATATTCCAAACGTGGCCTGCCTACACAATTTTTCCCTTCTACCTGTCCTTCCAATATTAAAGCGACTATTCCAGGATGCCTTAGTATGTGGCCTATAAGTCAGTCTCTTCTTTTAACTATATTTTTCCAAATGCTTCTTTCTTCATCTATTTGCCGCAATACCTCTTCATTTGTCACTTTATCTATCGCTATGCGTCTTGAAATACTCCACTCTCCTCCCTATCTTCTTGTTCATCACGAAACCTACTCCTGCCTGCCCATTATTTGACGCTGAGTTAATTACTCTAAAATTACCCGACCAAAAGTCGCCTTCCTCTTCCCACCGAACCTCACTAATTCCAACTATATCCACCTTCATCCTACCCATTTCCCTTTTTAAATTTTCTAGCCTACCAACCTTTTTCAAGCTTCTAACATTCCACGCTCTCCGACTCGTAGAATGTTATTTTTTAGTTTTCTGGTGACCCCTTCCTTAGTAGTCCCCACCCGGAGATCCGAACTGGGGACTATTTTACCTCCGGAATATTTTACCAAGGCGCCTCCATTATTGTTGTGTGAAAATGCAGAGAGCCACATTTTCTTGGAAAAAAAAACAGTGTAGTTTCCCATTACTTTCAGCTGCGCAGTACTCACGAGGACTGAGTGATGTTGATATGGCCGTTTAAGTCATTGTGACTCACGCCCCTAACAACTACTGAAAGAGCTGCTGCCCTCTTTCAGGAATCATTCCTTAGTCTGGCTCTCAACAGATACCTCTCCGATATGGTTGCACCTTCGGTCCAGCTACTCTGTATCCCTGAGCACTCAAGCCCCTTCACCGACGGCAAGGTCTCATGATTCATAGAGGGCTGTTTAGTAATAATAAGATATAAAGATAATTGAAAGTAATGAAAGATTTAACCCGCCTGTAACTAAAAGTTCATTGTAATATTCTTTGTGTATGTTCACATTTATTTTTTGGGATCTTATTTTGAAAGCCGACACATCTTTAAATTGAACTGAAACACTGTATTTCTTCCTTTAGTACCGTAGGCTCAAATAATCATGATTTTCACTGTTTTTAGCAAACTTCGGCGCCTCATCTATACACCTCGCAAGTTTTTTCTGGAACCGCTGTGCGATTTCAGCATTTGTCTTGCTTATCGTGCCCCACAATCAGACGCCATATATCCATATTTATTTCAATACTGCTTACTATAAAAGTAGCTTATTAGACAAAGATAACTCAGACCTCCTGCCCAATAACCACTATATTTTCTTGAACTTCCGGTTACGTTGCTGTTTCTCCACTCTCTCGCATGAACTTTCCATGTCAAACGACGATGCAGGTGAAGACCCGGGTACCTTACACTTTCAGAATGCGGGATTAAAATGCCATCAAGATGAACTCATGAGTAGTCTTTTCTTCTCATTGCGAATGACACATGGCTTGATTTAGCTTGATTAATCCTTATCAACCGTGTAACCTTATCTACTCAGCCACCTACTGATTAGATCTGATTCGAATTGTAGAATGAGGCCATAGTTGCGTCGTCATAAAAGTCAGAGTAGCCATTTTATCGGAAAAAGAAGCGACAGTGACTCCATTCACAACCGGAAGTTCGGCGGTGAACATACAGAATAAGGTAAGTCCCAAAATTAAGTCTTGCGGAACCTCCGACTTAGTATCAAAGAACGCAGATAATGCTTGATTATACGAGTATTTTACGTGGAAGAAACGCCCATCCAGGTGGCCATGAAGAACAAGGTAATAAGTTTGAGAAAGGTTCTTTTTCAACTTGTATAAAAATCAAGGCAGCCAACCTGGTCAGAAGCGTGCTGGACATCTAAAAAGTCTGCCGAAAGTCCTGCTGATGACGGTGACATGTTTGTGCGATTGCTCAATAGTGGACTACTCACTACGGAAACCGAACTAATGATATGGAATAATGTGACTCTGCTCCAGTAGAGGTCAAATCCTCCGAAGAAGCAGCCTCTCAAATATCTCTGACATAGTAGGCAGTAGGTTTATTGGCCTTAACGAAGATAAATCACGTACCGGTGTACCCGGTTTCTGGACTATAATCATTTGTGAAGCTTTCCACTCAGCAGGGAAGTACGTCGTCCGAAGGATACCGTTAAAAACGTCAATCTAAGCCAGTCCTGGACTTCAACCGATACGGCTTGAATGTGATTTGTTTTTTGTACTCAGGTAGTTCATGATGCTTAATCTAATCAGCGTTGCAGCACCTCCACGTGCTCTGCAGTCAGAATGATTGGTCTTGTAAACCGAATATCCTGGAAAGAGATTACTTTCTGTGAAGTGCGTCGATTTCTAAAAGCAAGACGACGTCTAACAATTAGGAAAATATTAAAGCCTCTATTTCCTATCCTCGACCAGCGAGACAAATTTTAAATGATGAAATAAATTTAGAAAATAATTTTAAAAACATAAAAAACAAATACAAATTTGAGAATTCATCATTTTATTTTATATATTTTTTATTTTAATAAATCTTAAGGCATATAAATCATATATATATATATTCTTTGTAAAATTCTTAATAATCCATATTAAGATGTATTCGTATTTATAAAATAAAAGTTTCTTTTTTTAGTACACAGGGAGGAATAGCTTAATTTGCGTGAATACAATTTAGCCAAATGTATTTATAGCATGTAATTCTGGATGAAAAATACCACCCAAGAGAATAAAGTTAATTTGACCAAACAAATGAAAGTACGAATAGTAGTTAAAAACAACTGGGGTGGGGGGGCGTGAGGAGGCAACAAATATCTCTGATGATTTCGATCTCGTCAAGTAATCAGACATTAGTTGGAAGTTGACATGAAAGTTTACTCGTACGTGTTTTGTTTAGATTAAAAAAACGCAAAGTACAATTTGAAATAACAAAATTGAAAACCTTGATAAAAAGCATTTCTTGAAAATTTTAATTTTATATAATATTCAATTTTGATCGTTTTAAACTAGTGGTTTGAATTTTTACTAATGATTTACTAAATTAGATATGATATCTAATCGGGAAAAACAAGAAAAAATCTTTTATAGATACGAGTATTTAGAACAACAGGACTAATAAACAACCATCTACAAAATCATTCAACTATTAAACTTGAAATACTCCACATAAAAATTATAATTTTTTCCTTAAAGGAAGGGTTATAAAACGGTAACAATTTTAAACCCTTATTACAAATTAGATACTAAATTTTAAGCTATAATAGAACATATATTAATAAGATGTCATAATTAGTGATAAATGTCATAAACCAACATACTTGGCGTTTATAGACCTCTTTTTCTTTTCTTTTCTTTTTCCTGTTTAGCCTCCGGTAACTACCGTTTAGATAATTCTTCAGAGGATGAATGAGGATGATATGTATGAGTGTAGATGAAGTGTAGTCTTGTACATTCTCAGTTCGACCGTTCCTGAGATGTGTGGTTAATTGAAACCCAACCACCAAAGAACACCGGTATCCACGATCTAGTATTCAAATCCGTGTAAAAATAGCTGGCTTTACTAGGACTTGAACGCTGTAACTCTCGACTTCCAAATCAGCTGATTTGGGAAGACGCGTTAACCACTAGACCAACCCGGTGGGTTGGCGTTTATAGACCTAGAAAAGGCATTCGATAACGTAGACTGGAATAGAATGTTCAGCATTTTAAAAGGATTAGGGTTCAAATACATAGATAGAAGAACAATTGCTAACATGTACAGAAACCAAACAGCAACAGTAAAATTGAAGAAGACAAGAAAGAAGCCGTAATTAGAAAGGGAGTCCGACAAGGATGTTCCCTATCTCCGTTACTTTTTAATCTTTACATGGAACTAGCAGTTAATGATGTTAAAGAACAATTTATATTCGGAGTAACAGTACAAGGTGAAAAGATAAAGATGCTACGATTTGCTGATGATATAGTAATTCTAGCCGAGAGTAAAAAGGATTTTGAAGAAACAATGAACATAGATACAATGAAACAATGAACAATGGCATAGATGAAGTCCTACGCAAGAACTATCGCATGAAAATAAACAAGAACAAAACAAAAGTAATGAAATGTAGTAGAAATAACAAAGATGGACCGCTGAATGTGAAAATAGGAGGAGAAAAGATTATGGAGGTAGAAGAATTTTGTTATTTGGGAAGTAGAATTACTAAAGATGGACGAAGCAGGAGCGATATAAAATGACGAATAGCACAAGCTAAACGAGCCTTCAGTAAGAAATATAATTTGTTTACAACAAAAATTAATTTAAATGTCAGGAAAAGATTTTTGAAACTGTATGTTTGGAGTGTCGCTTTATATGGTAGTGAAACTTGGACGATCGGAGTATCTGAGAAGAAAAGATTAGAAGCTTTTGAAATGCGGTGCTATAGGAAAATGTTAAAAATCAGATGGGTGGATAAAGTGACAAACGAAGAGGTATTGCGGCAAATAGATGAAGAAAGAAGCATTTGGAAAAATATAGTTAAAAGAAGAGACAGACTTATAGGCCACATACGACATACCCGACAGGCCCGACATAAGTCGGGCATCCTGGAATAGTCGCTTTGATATTGGAAGGACAGGTAGAAGGAAAAAATTGTGTAGGCACGTTTGGAATATGTAAAACAAATTGTTAGGGATGTAGGACGTAGAGGGTATACTGAAATGAAACGACTAGCACTAGATAGGGAATCTTGGAGAGCTGCATCAAACCAGTCAAATGACTGGACAAAAAAAAATAAAAAATTAGTGATAAATTTTATGACGTTTTATTAGTTCAGTCAATTATTTTATAACTAAGTTATTATTTTTTTTTAATTTACGTAACCAATATTAAAAAAATAACTCTCATGAAATATTGAAAGAGCACTAATCTTTAATAAAATATTATTTTTAATATTTTATAAGATTTAAAAAAAAAAATAAATACTAAAAATCTCGTAAAATAATTTAGTTTGATGCGGCTATTGCTACTCGATGGTATTACACTTTTCTATGATAAGGGATATTTCGTCTTCGATAACCTCTCTAAAATGATTGAGTGTGTGAGGGTTATTTTTGAAAACTTTTTATTTTAAAAACACTCCCTCCCAAAAAAGCCGTGGTAAATAAATTTGTCAATATTTTGCAAAATTAAAATCGACAATTTCTTACCGCATAATCTTTCTCCAGCTAACTATTTTAAAAGTTATAAGATGTAAGTTATGATTTTCTAATAATTTTGAAATGTTTCTATGTAAAAGATGTCCCCGCTGCTCTTCTTGAAAAATTGCACACAAATGTCCTTCTTGTGAATGCAATAAATCACACACCTTTTGTGAATATAAATAAAAACACATACTCGGATTAATTATTAAAAAAACTCAAGATCTGCTGAACAACGTCAGATCAAACAAACAAATTACGATTTTCCGGATGACCACTGACAATAACAATCTTTTTTCTTCATCGGTTCACGAAGTTAGTGTGCAACATGAGATTAATTTAATGTAGAAGCCTAATTTCCTTGCGCCTATGGGTAAACACATAGGAACGGAACGCAAGAATGGCGGGAGTTGCAATATTTCTTCCTACAGATCGCAAAGCCTGCACAATGTCCCTTGCTGCTGTATCTTTCTATTATCGGGCGGGTTATTGGGGGTTATTTAGTGGCGTTTATTAATTTTAAGTTTTATTTACGGACGGATTTGGTGATTTGCGTTCCTACCCGTACGGAACAGCGTGAAAATGATTATTTATTGGGTCTGACCGTGGGAGTTTAGGCTTTTAAGCCCCGTTCTCCTGGCGTGATTCCCCTTCAGTCCGTCCGCTTGAACGGACTGTTCTTGAAGTCCTTTTGGTACTAGCACCTTACTATCTAGCAGGAATACGCCTATAAAGCTAGTTATTTTAAAGGAAGCAATGTGCCTCCTCCATCTCCGGAGGGAGTCGCATGTGCTGACTAAATTAAATTGTAAGTTTTGGGGATGGCGGGCAGAAAGGAGTATTGTAGATCTTTTGTGGCTGCCCTTCGTGCTGTTTCTCTGATGGCCTCTTCTACCAGACTACAGTCTGTGGCGGTGAGTCGCGTTGTGGGACTTCTTTTTTCTTTTTTTTTAGATTTCTACTTTCTTCTTTGGCCTACACTTTCCGTGAATCGGTAGTAATCGAATTACACGCCACTAACCTTAAAAAGTCCCGTGGCCCTAAAGGGCTGAACGGGGGAAAGTGCAGGTTTCTTCTTTCTTCTTTGTGCAGTCTTCGGTTAGTGGCTGCTTGGCACGTTCCTACTGCTCGTTCTTCTTTCTTGAAAGGTTAAAGAAAGTAAGGAACTTACAATAGGGTTTAATTTCGCGGTCGTAGTTTGGAAGCGGCGATCTTCTTACGTTAAATTTTTTCCAAGAGAGACTGCGATTAAGTATATTTTTAAAAAATAAACTCGTAAATTAATCAATTTATAAAAACTCTTTACACTGGCAGCAAAGTTTACAGAAATTAAAAGTTACAAGAACTTCATTATAATTTAAAATTTGTATCCCCAGTAAAATAAGAATGGTTAAATATAAAATTATGATTTCTAAAAACAATAAGTTTGAAGTTTTTGTCATTATTTCAATTGCTACTACTAAAATAGACGAAAAATACTTAAGTTTACTTACCGGACAAAAATTAGATATTAACAAAAAAAGAAGACTAATTAATTTTTTTTTTTTTAATTTTCAAGATAGAATTACGAAAGTATTTTTCTAGAATACAGCAAAATGTTTGTATAATTTGGTGTAAAAATATCATTCAAAAGATCCGACTTGTAACACTTCCCAGGAAGGTTTAAAACCTAACATGACGTGGTTTTAAATTTAACATGAACTTGAAATTTAATTTTAAGCACGATGAAATAATTTAGCATCATCTTCGCCAAATTTTTTTTTATTTTACCTAACCAAAAATTATTGTGATCTTATGAAACATATCATTTTATACATTATATATATTTTTGAATATTTGTAGGTAAAACGTACAGTATAACTATAATGATAAAAATTACAATGTGTTCAAGTTCTGTAGTGTTAAAATTGTATAAGTCGAAGCTAAATTTTAATTAAAGAAGGAATTACAATTTTATTATAATTCAATCTAAAACCGATTAAACCTGAAACAAAATATTACCTATATGAAACAGATATCATACAGATATCTATATGAAATAATGCGTAGAAATAAACTAGTGATTAATTAAAATGAGAAAAACAGTGTATAGAAAACGACCTAAAGCGATATTTATCGAACATAAGCTAAGTTTATTTGAAATGGAAATATGTAATTTTTTTATTGAGATTTTCCCAGTACTTCTGTTAAATTTTTTTTATAAAACAAAATTACTTCAATTTTTATGTTGTGCAATAAATAAGATCCAACAATAACCAATTATATTGAAAATAAAAAATTATCTTCGAATTAGCTTTTCCTGTTAATGCAACTTAATGTTTAAAACAATATTTTCATTAGGTATCGATAATTTAAAGCCAACAGGGAAACGCTTGAAAATTATGTATGAATTGTTGAAAATCATCCTTTTTACTTCAGTTTTAAAAAAATATTAAATATGTATATTCAAATTGATTTTATAGTAGTATATATATATATATATATATATATATATATATATATATATTACTGTAATAATCATTATTATGTTTTAATAAAATCCAACGTTTAATAATATCGAGCACGATTTAGGTCGTTCAAGCAAAACTGTCATTTGCAGCATTTGTTAATTTTGTACGTAGAAACGCCAGCCTAGCGGTTGCTTTGTAAGCGACCTATTATCGATACATTGAAAATGTTTATTTCACTGTATATGCTTTGCTTTGTCCTTTATAGATCGAGTGTACAGATAGGTGACAGCACATGGACATGATGTATTGACATTTTCATTTTGTTATACGCCAAGATATTAAAAAAAAAAAGAATATGAAGAAAATTACAGTAAGCAAAGCGATCAACCTGTATAGTATTATTTTTAATTATATATATATTTGTTTACGAAATAAGTAAAAGTATTTTAATAAAATTTGCAAGTATTATTTGGTAAAAATTAAATTTATTAAAGAGCTATTTAAAAATAAACCTTTAATAATATTTTAGGGGAAACATTTTCTGAAAATTCATATTTGCGTTGTTGCGTAAAAAATATAATATTGCTTGTAACGTGAGGTAGTTCCAAAAATTTCTGTCTAGAGGTTGGTATTTTCAAAAGCAAAGCAAATTTTTTTGTCTTATCATTTTTCAAATCTGTAACCGTCAAATAATAATTTAAAAAACCTATTGGAAATATCAAATATCAATCGGAAAAATATTTACGGTGTCAAAAAAGCCCTTCTCATTTGTATTGATAATAATTAATCAACGACAGGATCTATGATATCCAGTCACTTTTGTTACTCACAAAAGTAATAATACAGTATTAAATGTTACAAAGTAAAAAGATTTATAACGGTGTCAAAAATTGTCATTATACTTTATAACTTATTCCGTTAATTTTTTAAATAAAACAAAAAACGTGTTATTTTATAAAATTTCATCAAAGTAAAAAAATAAAAAATAAAAATGAATTTAAAATAACAAATGATCAATTTCTAATTTCTTTTTAGGTTGGTCCGAATTAAAAATAAACAATTTACAGCCTTTTAATTTAACTTCAAAACATTCAACTGAAATTTTTTTAAAAATCGTTACACCGCATTTTTCATCGTATTATTATTTATTATGTTTTTAATTTTTTGATTATTTTAAGTATAAGTAAGAATAACATAATAAGTAAGAAGTATTTTACCTATAAGGAAAACAGCCCGAATGAAAAAAAGATTAAATTAGAGAAACGTGAGTCTTTACAACAATAAGAATAGAAATTTAGAAAAAAATACCACGGAATGTTAGCTAAGGCTTCCTGGAATGTAAAAATAAATATAATTTTTTACGATCAATTTTGCACAGGTATATTCAATTAAAATATTAACCGAAAAAAAAATTGCTTAAATTAATTAAAACTGTTTTTAAACTCCAGTGTATATTTAAACACAGAGTGATGTTCAAATATGTAAACGACTACATATTTCAAAACTGAGAGATAGAACTAAGAGGTAGAAACAAGTGGGGATTTACATAGTTACAAAAGGACCTTCGAAGGCCCCGCAATTCTTGTAAAATAGTATCTGATTTACTACTCTAAAGTTATAATACACTTTTTAAAGTTCAAAATTTTTGTAATTGTTATTTTTTTAATTTATTGTATTAAGTAATTTAAGACCGAAAACATAACTACGAGTAAATTTTTAAATTAAATATTGCGGTAAGTAAATGAAAGTTTATTATCGGATGTAATTCTGAAGGTAATACGAAATATAAAAAGTTGCTAAGCAGCGTTTTACCTCGTTTTATTACTACCACGATTTTTCCGTTTTTGCAAATTTGATTGCTCATAATTAAAAAAATTAGGTATTTATCGAAAAACTATTTAAACCATAGTTTTTCTCGTAAAGGTTTACATTAAAATCATATAACATAGCCATTTAAAAATAACAAAAGTTTGATTTATGGCGGGAAAAATTTTCAAACACACCACAAAGTAGTAATTTTGTAACTATGTGTAGATACATACTTGTTTGTACCTCCTAGTATCCTTCAGTTTTCAAGTATAAAGACGTTTCCGTAGTTTAATATATCACTCTATATATATATAGATAGAGTAAATTGTAAATAAATACAATTATTATAACAACTATATTTTTCTACCGAGTTCTTTAAAATGCAAACAAAACAATCGATCGTAAATAGTAACGATGGCAAGATAAAGAAAATACTTACAAGTAGATTCTAAAGAAAAAAAGAGAAAGAACCGATTACTTTAGTTACCTGGAAAAAAATATTGTATTACAGGATCATCATAAAACCCTTTTCTACTGAATATAACATAAAATAAAAGATTAAACCATTAAAAAGTAATCGCACCTAATATTTTATAATTTATGACTGCTATATATATTTTAAATTTTATTACCGACATAAATAACACTATGATATAAAATATTTACCTAAATAAACTATACCGTACATAAATACGGATATAATATTACCCGTAGTTATAGGACCCGTGCGTGCTCACCCGTTCCTATGTAAATAAACGTTAAATTTAAAATGGAAAAACATAATCGTAAGAAGAAACTCATTTAAATGAGAAAAATTTTAAACGAAAGTTTTTTAACTTAAACAAAATACGAGGTATGTGAGAAAAGTAATGAGACTGACTTTTTACTTAACCAAAGTTTTTATTTTTTCAAACAAAAATATTATCCCCTTCAAAGTAGTTCCCTTGGGCAACTATACACCGACGGAGGAGTTATTCCCACTCCTGGTAGCAGCGCTGGAAGGCTTCAACCGGTAGGGCTTTTAACCGGTCGGTCACAGTCTTTTGAATGTTCTCCAGAATTCCAAAATGACGTCCTTCTAAGACACGTTTCAATTTCGGGAAAGGGAAAAAGTCACAAGGACTTAAATGAGGTGAATAGGGGGGTTGAGGAACCGTACGAATGCGTTTTGAGGTCAAAAATTACCTGATGAAAACGCCCGTGAGTTGACGGAGTGTGCCACTTTTCGCTTTGCCGCTTCGTTTCAGGATCGTATTCAAATATCCAGGATTCACCACCTGTGATCACACCGTTGAAGAATTCTTGGTCGTTGTCAATCCTCTCAAGAAGATCAACGCACACGTTTCTTCGATTGTCCTTCTGTTCCGTTGTGAGGTTTTTCAGCACCGATTTCCCACAAACCTTTCGCATGTCCAAATCGTCTGTCAAAATTTGCTCGTATATTGCTGCAACGGTTACAATAACGGGTTTTTTCTTTAAAGACAAGTTAGTACTATTCGGGAACGAAAATTGAAACGTAACTAATTGTAACATTTTTAAATTACAATATGAACAAACTCTACTTAAATTAACGCTCGAATATATATGCTGTTTCAATTTAATCTCCTCAGGCAATTTTGTCGTGAACTACGCACAATAAAACAAATCACCTTACAAAAGTTACTCAGATTGGTGGCAGACACCTCAAGGTGATCTTGGATTTGACCTTTAACATGACCATTATTTCAAGGTTAACACGATTTTTCAAACGGAATGATCTATTTTTGACCCCACCAATGAAAAGAGCAGGAAATTTTACATTGGAATATGTAGTCATATATATGACCTTCGACCTTCTTTGAAGATCATACGGCTAACCGTATAAGAGTTACAGGTTTTTGAAGGTCGTACAATATTACTGTAATATTTATATTTCAGGCCATTTATTTCGCAAACTATCTGACGGTTAGCCCTATCACCTTCAGAAAAAAATGTCCAAGGTCATATTTGTGGCAACATATTCCGATGTAAAGTTTTCTGGTTTTTTCATTGGCCGGGTCAAAAATAAATCATTCCATTTGAAAAAAATCGTATTCACATGAAATAAAGTCAAGGTCAAATTCAAAATCATCATGAGATGTCTCCCTTCAGTCTGAGTTTAGGCAATTTTCTCGTATTCTGCATAGTTTACGAGAAAATTGCCTGGGGGCGATTAAAACGAAACCTCATATATATAATAAAAATAAAAATAGTATACTATACATTTTATTTTTTACGACCTCATACTAGTAAAATCCACGGATAATTTTACGTAATATATTAATATCATAAATAAAGCGACAGTTAAATGAAATAAGATATGTTTTCTATAATAGTTTACTGCATATATATATATTTTGTTTATCGATTTGCTTCTTTTTTTTAAATTACATTTTGTTTTTATAATTAAAATTATTTAAATTGCTTTGCCACATCTAATATTAACGATTTAATATTTTACATAAAGGTTATTCTAATTCGTGTAAAGACAAAAATATTTCTTCTCTTCTCGGTAATAAAACGTGTATTAGTGCAAGGTGGTAGATATTGTCTTCTCGTTAGTTAGAATATACCGAAGAAAATACGAACAAATTTCTTGAAGTCTCTTCTTAAGCTATCTAAATCGTCTTCTGATGCCTTTTTGAGATCTGAATTGCACACATTTAATCTCTTAAAATCATTTTTCAGTTAGATCTAGTTAAATCTCAATAAAAGTTAAAAATTTCAATTAAAAATAGAACGTATGATTTTAAGCCGGCTGAAATTATGCTTTCTTCTAATTAATTTGGCTGATACTATTATGCATCTCTTATCACGATATGAATTTTACTAGTAAAATTTTTGAATTCAAGGGTCTTCTTACTGAATTGAAGAGTTAGTTTCTTACTAAAGAAAGAGCGTAAAACCATACTGAATTAGATAAATAGGCACTAATGTATTAATTAAACCAATTTTGTTTTCCAATATTAATTAATTCTCGAATGTGTTTTATATAAATAAGTACAACACATCCGCAAGTTACCGTATCCCTCCACGATTAAGCAGTCTCCAGTTAAATATACTGGTAAACGAGCGGCTGAACATAATATACCGCGGTCAACAATGCATAATAATATTGAAAAAACTTGATTATGATTATTTCAATTAAATTTTGTCACTGAATTATCAAACGGAGGCATGGAACAGCGCATTGGAGTCTGCCGTGCTTTATTAACATGATTTCCAACTGCGGTGTCCTGCACAAGATTATTGTTATTTTTATGAATATCCAATTTATTGCAGTTTACGAGCTAGGATTTCTATTTCTGGTCTAAGGAAGAGTGTAACTTTGTTCACGACTCGGAAAGGAGTCACTACATGTCAAGATTGCGATACTTGTTCGGATCACATTTTTTTGAAGAGTACGTCAATGGTAAATTATTTGTTGAAAGTTGGTAAATACCTCGACTTCATGAGAAGAGTTTAATGAAACGAGTCTGGATACAGAAAGACGGGACTCCAGTTCAATTTGTTTTTCAAGTGTGTGATTTACTATGTGTAAATGAACAATTTCCAGAATCTACGATAGTACAAACATAGTATTGCTGGATAAATAATTTGCAAGTAAAAATGTATACAAATGTTGAAAATACGAACTATTTAATAAGTCCACAATCTATATTTCTCTAGGGGTAGAGGATTTTTAGGAAATAATGCTTACATACACATCCTTACACGTTTATAATTATTTATCTGGAAGTTTTCCCAGGACTTTTATAACATATTCTATTCATCAAAACAATGGAAAAAGATTCATTTTAACATATATCCTGAAACTTTTTTTTGCGAGTTACGCAATACTACATTAGAAATTTGGTTATCTAGCATTTGTAAATACAATTCAAATTTTTCTAACTTTTCTTTGTTTTATTCAACTTATCTTAAACCATTTTACTCACAATTAAATTCTCTACAAGTTTTGTTTAAAAGTTTTAGGTGTTTAGTACCCATGTTTCCCAGATTTTTCCAGATTTCTCAAAACCTACCGCAGATACGATTTTGAGACTTATTTTATTCAATTTTTTAATTGAAAAACCTAATGAAATCACTAATTCTGCCCCTTAATTAACGTCACAAAAATTTCAGTACAACCTCATTTCACCGGGGTAGCTGAAGCCTGGGAAAAATCTTTCGTTAGCTGTAAATCGTAAGCGAAACATTTTAGGACTCATATTTATATGATGTTTTTCGTTATTTTTACGAGCAGAAAAAGTTGTGAAAGTCCCGGGGGAACTTCGTGACACACTCTGTATATATGTTTACATTAAATCACAACATACGTTTATGAAAGATGTTATGCCTGACTGGGACTGAAACCAGGGAATTTTTTGATGAAAATTTGACGCTCTACGCTCTACTTCGGAATTTATTTTATAGCTTTTTGTTGCAAACAATTTTCTAGCGTTAATTTTTGCTATTTTAATAATTTATGCAAGTTAAAATCTTTCAAACAAATATAAAATTTACGAAATACCTCTTTTATTTGATAAAATGTAAAAAATACTGTACAATTAAATTAAAATAATATTATCGCGGTATAATTTAAAAATTAATATCCAAATGCGAAATAAATAATATGCCAATTTTCATATAATATATAACACCCTAATAAATATTTACATTTTACTCCGACATATTTTCATTAATTACTTATATCGGGTATTTTTTTTAAATTCCGTTATACTGTGAAAATTGTTTTACAATATTAATAAACATTATATAAAATAAATTTAATATTTTACATAAAGGTTATTCTAATTCGTGTAAAGACAAAAATATTTCTTCTCTTCTCGGTAATAAAACGTGTATTAGTGCAAGGTGGTAGATATTGTCTTCTCGTTAGTTAGAATATACCGAAGAAAATACGAACAAATTTCTTGAAGTCTCTTCTTAAGCTATCTAAATCGTCTTCTGATGCCTTTTTGAGATCTGAATTGCACACATTTAATCTCTTAAAATCATTTTTCAGTTAGATCTAGTTAAATCTCAATAAAAGTTAAAAATTTCAATTAAAAATAGAACGTATGATTTTAAGCCGGCTGAAATTATGCTTTCTTCTAATTAATTTGGCTGATACTATTATGCATCTCTTATCACGATATGAATTTTACTAGTAAAATTTTTGAATTCAAGGGTCTTCTTACTGAATTGAAGAGTTAGTTTCTTACTAAAGAAAGAGCGTAAAACCATACTGAATTAGATAAATAGGCACTAATGTATTAATTAAACCAATTTTGTTTTCCAATATTAATTAATTCTCGAATGTGTTTTATATAAATAAGTACAACACATCCGCAAGTTACCGTATCCCTCCACGATTAAGCAGTCTCCAGTTAAATATACTGGTAAACGAGCGGCTGAACATAATATACCGCGGTCAACAATGCATAATAATATTGAAAAAACTTGATTATGATTATTTCAATTAAATTTTGTCACTGAATTATCAAACGGAGGCATGGAACAGCGCATTGGAGTCTGCCGTGCTTTATTAACATGATTTCCAACTGCGGTGTCCTGCACAAGATTATTGTTATTTTTATGAATATCCAATTTATTGCAGTTTACGAGCTAGGATTTCTATTTCTGGTCTAAGGAAGAGTGTAACTTTGTTCACGACTCGGAAAGGAGTCACTACATGTCAAGATTGCGATACTTGTTCGGATCACATTTTTTTGAAGAGTACGTCAATGGTAAATTATTTGTTGAAAGTTGGTAAATACCTCGACTTCATGAGAAGAGTTTAATGAAACGAGTCTGGATACAGAAAGACGGGACTCCAGTTCAATTTGTTTTTCAAGTGTGTGATTTACTATGTGTAAATGAACAATTTCCAGAATCTACGATAGTACAAACATAGTATTGCTGGATAAATAATTTGCAAGTAAAAATGTATACAAATGTTGAAAATACGAACTATTTAATAAGTCCACAATCTATATTTCTCTAGGGGTAGAGGATTTTTAGGAAATAATGCTTACATACACATCCTTACACGTTTATAATTATTTATCTGGAAGTTTTCCCAGGACTTTTATAACATATTCTATTCATCAAAACAATGGAAAAAGATTCATTTTAACATATATCCTGAAACTTTTTTTTGCGAGTTACGCAATACTACATTAGAAATTTGGTTATCTAGCATTTGTAAATACAATTCAAATTTTTCTAACTTTTCTTTGTTTTATTCAACTTATCTTAAACCATTTTACTCACAATTAAATTCTCTACAAGTTTTGTTTAAAAGTTTTAGGTGTTTAGTACCCATGTTTCCCAGATTTTTCCAGATTTCTCAAAACCTACCGCAGATACGATTTTGAGACTTATTTTATTCAATTTTTTAATTGAAAAACCTAATGAAATCACTAATTCTGCCCCTTAATTAACGTCACAAAAATTTCAGTACAACCTCATTTCACCGGGGTAGCTGAAGCCTGGGAAAAATCTTTCGTTAGCTGTAAATCGTAAGCGAAACATTTTAGGACTCATATTTATATGATGTTTTTCGTTATTTTTACGAGCAGAAAAAGTTGTGAAAGTCCCGGGGGAACTTCGTGACACACTCTGTATATATGTTTACATTAAATCACAACATACGTTTATGAAAGATGTTATGCCTGACTGGGACTGAAACCAGGGAATTTTTTGATGAAAATTTGACGCTCTACGCTCTACTTCGGAATTTATTTTATAGCTTTTTGTTGCAAACAATTTTCTAGCGTTAATTTTTGCTATTTTAATAATTTATGCAAGTTAAAATCTTTCAAACAAATATAAAATTTACGAAATACCTCTTTTATTTGATAAAATGTAAAAAATACTGTACAATTAAATTAAAATAATATTATCGCGGTATAATTTAAAAATTAATATCCAAATGCGAAATAAATAATATGCCAATTTTCATATAATATATAACACCCTAATAAATATTTACATTTTACTCCGACATATTTTCATTAATTACTTATATCGGGTATTTTTTTTAAATTCCGTTATACTGTGAAAATTGTTTTACAATATTAATAAACGTTATATAAAATAAGAGTAAATTACTAACGTACGAGGTATTTTTAGAATCGATTAATATTTTTAAATTAAAGCGGTTCAAAACTTGTTCATTATAAATGAACCCCCAAGAGAGTGAAGTGAATATATTTGCATTAGACAACATGAATATTCACTCAGACCAGGTTAGCCGGAATTACTCACACTTGTCATACATTTCGCATGCGTATACGGCTTAATAATAAAGTACGTTTCCTATTATTTTCCTCCGAAATTAATTTTTACTTCTATTATAATAAATAAAAAATTTTGAATTACGGAAAAGTTCACTTTTATAAACGAAAAATGTTACCAAAATTATAAAAAAGTTTTAATCTATTTTTCCATTTATATAAAATTAATTATCGGTAGTTTCATTAGATCAACACGACAAAAAAATGATTCAACCAACATTATTTTTGATAGAAAAATAAATATCAATGTATTCGTAATTAAATATCCGACAACACAAAAAAATATATAAAGTAATAATAAACATGAAGAGTTGTTGATTTCATAAACATACAAATACGCTACCAAAACCGAAATCGTCCGCCAAATTTGGTTAAAACTTTATTATCAATTTACTGCTAAATAAAAATATATTGATAATCTAATATCTCACCTGTGAGGTTTACACCTCGCAGATGATCCTGCCATTTTCAAAGTAGTCTTTGAGCATCAGACAATAAGAATCTGAAAAACATAGCTATTATTTCTCCTCAAGTTGGAACCGTTTACTACTGCGTATTTTCACCCGTTATCATCCACTGTTTTGACTTCTATTTAGTTTCTAGGGTGCAGTGATGATTTCATGTTTCATCGCTATTGTAATACTTCAAAAACACACAGTTTTCAAATTTCAACGGAAATATCCATTTTGACCATCCCTGAATCTATTTTGACTTGTTTCGGCGTGACGTCTGTATGTATGTATGTTTGTATCTCGCATAACCCAAAAACGATTAGACATAGTATGTTGAAATTTTGGATTTAGGAGTGTTGTAATATCCAGTTGCGCACCTCCCTTTTTGATTGCAATCAACTGAATCAAAAATATCCAAAACAATTTGAATTTTTTACTTTTTCTTAACTGGAAAAACAAGCCCTCATTGAGAGATTTTCAACGGTATGTCGTAAGTGGAATTTATTTTCATTAGTTCCAGAGTTACAGCCAAATAAAATTTTAATTAATAAAATATTTGGATCTTAGAAGGGGAAGACACATCGATTCGAATCAGATTTCATCTTCTTTCTTTTTTTTAGCTTTTTTTCAAATTTAAATACGAGTACATTGATTTATTAATAATTATTAACCTCTGATTTAAAAAAAAATTACTATACATAATAATTCAATAATAATAATAATTTAAAAAAATAATAAAATTCAGAAGTTATTACTGAAATAAAATTTTATGTAGTTTTCATTTTAAAAATGTGTGTTTACGTAATTTAACAGACTTACAAGGAAGTCATGTGATGCCCACATCAGATTTTTTAATATCGAAAACAAAAGAGAAGAATCCTTAAATTGGAATCTAACTCTTTCTTTATATAAGTCGGGGTTAAACTTGTTAAAACACATATTTTTATAACACCTCGAACTTCAATTTTATCCATGTTTCAGAAACTTTCAAAATTTGTTTGATTTACTTGATAAGCAATTAGATGCACGCGTTTGAAACTCTGCAGCAATTCATAATTAATAAATATCATAGTTACTTTGTCATACTCGCACTATTTCTGTGTCACGCCGAGAACGTTCCAAACTGCCCTATTGCTTTGAAAGTCGTCTACTTAGCCGAGATGGGAATTTTATTACGCAAATAAAAATTACCAAATATATTTTTCTGAATAAATTTAGCAGCTGAATCTTTATTTATTGCATGCTTTTTTTCATAATAATAAAAAAAGATAACATGATCCTCAATACAAATCACGATAATACAAATAACATACGCCTATTCACTAAAAAAAATAATTCACCTACCCAAATTTATACGAAATACCTAGTCATTGTTATTTATATCATTCATCTATATCAATTGCGGTTTCTGAATAACGATTGAACATCAATATGTAGGATATTTATATATATAATAATTACTGAACTGGTTTTAATAAAAGTTTGCACATTTATTCCTTAGATGTTTGGTCATTATCTTCAGGTAGAGTTATTACGATATTCCTGTTGTAGGCTAAGATATTTAAAGAAAAATCTAGCGTGTGTATGTAGACACGCGGGTCGACCTCCATACTAATGTGATGGAACAGACTTGTGAACATGTGGAGCATCTAGGCACGGTGTATCGGCTGGTTTCGGCTTATAATAAACCAAACTCAGCGGTACCCGGCGCAGATCTAGATGCCGTGCTAAAAAATTGGGATGGGCCCATGATACTCATGGGCGACCGCAACGCTCATGAGTTTTGGAACGGCAATCTGACAAATGAAAATGGCAGGTTGCTATACGAAAGGGCCCGAGCACGCCGGTTAGTCGTCATAGGCTCCGAAGTGCTCACCTTCGTTCATCGAACGGGCAGATCGAGCGAGACCTGATGTACTCGACATCGCAGTCATGAAGGCGGTAAAAACCCCGTTCATGATTGAAACGATAGAAGACCTCAGCTCGGACCAATCTTCTGTCTTATTAGAGTTGGGCTTAGCAGAGGGCGGTCTAGACTTCCCGACTATAACCCGAAGGTCAGTGAATTGGAAAAGGTTCCATGAAACTCCAACGGGATTACAGGCCAGTGCATCCTGAACTTCTGACCACACCAGAGGAAATCGACAACACGATCGAACGCGTTACGTCGTTAATGACCGAGTCACTGTCAAAAAACTCTACGTAAAAGACCACGAGGCCTATCTCCCATCTCACATATCTGATACTATCACAAAGAAGCGCCAACTGAGGAGGAGATACAGAATCACTCTGTCCCCGATGATAAAAGGGCTTTATATATTCAAACGGACAGAGTAAAACAATTGCTGGCAAAACATTGAGAGGATTCGTGGAACGAATACCCCGCCTCGGACTCAGACGACCACTCCTCGGTGTTCACGATGTACAAAAAACTACAAGAAGAAAGAAGTCCCGCCACCCGGTAGTGGGGGAACAAGGATTTATGGCATATTCGGTTTTGGAGAGGGTGAAGGTTTTCGCCGACATTCTAGAAAATCAATTTACTCCAAACCCTCTCCAGCCACGAACGACGACCACACAACCGAGGTAGAATCCTTCCTCGTAGACTATTTAGCATAGGAGGAGGACGCCCCACTAGAAATAGACTAAGTCACTGAGGTGGAAGTTTCCGCAAGGCACAAGCCCCGACAAGGCTCCGGGTGTCGACGGGATAGGTGGCCGCGCATTCCGGAATATTCCACCCGCTCTTATAGCGACCATAACCATAATATTCAAGTCAATTTTGTACGTTGGATATTTTCCAAATTCCTAGAAAACTGCAAAGGTGGTATGCCTACCCAAACCTGGGAAAAGTTTATTCTTTCTCCAGAATTACAGGCCGATCTCCTTATTACCAGTGTTGTTAAAGCTATTCGAAAGGATGTTCCTGGAGACACTTAGACGACACTTGAGAAAAGAGGTACGGTCTGAGCAATTTGGGTTTAGGAAGAGCCACTCGACGACCCTCCAACAAGTTAAAATAATCGACAGTCTTTTCGCAGGCTTAAATAGGAAAGCGGTAACTGCAGCCGTTTTCTAGATGTGGCTAAAGCCTTTGACTTGGCATAGCGGCTTGCTATATAAACTCGCGCAGACGATGATTCCCTGTCACTACGTCAAACTGATACGGTCTTATTTACTAGACCGACAATTTGTTGTACGCGTAGGGGGAACAATCTCCTCCTCCAATAACCCATGAAACCCGCCCGATAATAGAAAGATACAGCAGCAAGGAACATTGTCCAGGCTCTGCGATCTTTAGGGAGAAATACTGAAACTCCCGCCATTCTTGCGTCCGTTCCTTTATCGAACATGTTGTTTTGAGCTCTGAACTCTCGCAGAGGTCGCTTCGATCGCCATTCTCGAAGACACTAATTCGCTCGCCATTCCCCTAGAATTTGCTTCTTTCGCCACTGCCCCAGAGCTCGCTTTGGTTGCCATTCCCGTCTAGCCAGAGAGCTCCGCCCCGTGGATCCCCGCAGTGTTTGTTACTCTCATGGTTTTGAGAATAATACTGATAAATAAATAATTATTCAGGCTTTATAGAAATTTAAAAAAGAAACTAACTTAAAAAAGAAAGATCTGTAGTATCTTTTGATGACGAAAAATTCATATATTATTTCTGTTGCCGTGATGAAATATAATACTGAAGTAAAAAATTTTAACTTTTTTATTTTAATAAATATCTTTAACAAATTCACCACCAAGGAGCTAAGGCCTCCGTCTACGGCTTAAACCCTTCCCAGGTATAAGACGAGTGTATCCTGCAAATTTGAAAGCAATGGGTTCTTGGGATATGATGTTACTAATCAACAAACAAACCTTCGGTTAAATATATAAGATTTATTTAATTGTATAATACTTCCGGAGTGATAGCATATGTAGCTATTAAAAAAAAAAGTTCTATGTTCGAATCATGGACAGGCTTTATCTAAATCTATAAAACTCCTAATTTTCATTAAAAAAAAGTTAATTGGTGTTAGCCTGTTGTTTCTGACGTTAAAAAAAATTAATTATACTATACGCAATAAATAATCATACTAATATCTAATAGTATTTTACTCGATCGCGAAGAAAACTACATCGATTTCGATGAATCGTTTTTTATTTTATATTTCTATACAGAAAACATATAAGCTACAAAAAAGCCGATATTATATGTTAAGTTTGCGAAAAAATGAAGAAATTATAGACTTTAAAAAAATATTATCAGTTCGTGAACGAATAAATTTCGTTATTTAACTAGTAAAATACTACACTGATTTTGATGAATCTTCTTATTGATTTTCTTTTTTTTTTCAGAAACGTTTGCTGCAAAAAATGCAAAAACTGAACTTGATCAGCATCCAGAGCTGAAGAAACTAGAAACCAAACAAATGAGCGTCGAAGGGCTCAAGGTACTCGTCAAGTACGGGTACGAAGTCGCTACTTTATGTCATACAAGCAACGAATCGATCAATTTACACCGTTTTGCAAAGTAAGATTTAGAATAGGACAAATTTAAAACGTTGCTACGTAAAAATAAAACAGATTAGCAATAACAAAAAAGAAAACAACATAATAAATAAATAAAAACCAGTCATTATAATTATTCGATAAATTTAAACACTATATAGGCTTACATGATCTACAACAGATTCTATATACTGTATTTATAAAGACTTGCAAATAGGTCTACGTATTAGTGTATTTCAATGAATTCACGCACGCTACATCATTACACTCTTTAAATGGATGGCAAATTGCTGCCTGTAGAGCTCTTAATTTTCTATAGTCATGAAATTGCTTAATTGGAAAAAAGCGACCTGAAATTACCAATTTAAAACTTAATTGCACGATAAAATCTAGTTTTCCCTAAAATTCGTGACGTAACCAATTACTATTTTTATATTAAAATCAATTACGAATGTTTTAAATAATTAAAAATTATTAATAATAATAAGAAAATTAAAAGTGGGAATTTTTCATTATACTTTTCTAATATTCCAAAATCAGTTTTTGATTGTGTTTTAGATATATACTACATTTTACTTATCGAAAGTTAGAGTAATATATAATACGAGGAAAATAACTTAAAAAAACTATCTAATGAAAATAATACACTATAAAATTGTTTATTATCGAGAAATACTAAGAAATAAAAGTCGATAAACAAACAGAAATCTAGAATAATTATACAGTGTGTTAAGGTTGTATTTATCGCGTGTTAAGGTCGTAAGTCAGAGTGCATAATGTATCATTTGATTTTTTATTTTAAAATTTAACTAATTCAATTATAATTAATTTTTTAATTTTTAAATATAGCTTTACTCGTTAAGTTAGTTAGTTTATACATTTGCTTCTACTGCGTATAATTATTTTACAACAAGTAGAACAATCTATAGTACTACAAAAATGGCGGAGAAATATATTATGCTAAACATATGGTGTAATGTCAGCTGGAATAGATTTCGTTGGCTCACTGGTAAGCTTCATATTTTTAGACCAAATCTTTACCTGATCACAAACTTGGTAGAAAAGTCTACAATTTTGTTTCGTTCTTAGTAGATTTTAAATTGCGATCTCACTAGAGAATTTGGTCTCTTAAAATAAATCACTGTTTTAATTCCTTTGATCCCTTTTTACTCCCAAATACTTTATGCACGTTAGGTGTAGGATTACAGTTAAAGAGTTTTGTCGGTTTGTTATTATTTGTATTTGTATTTGAGTGTTGGTGTACATCGGTAGTTTGTTAACGTAGTTCTGGTTAGCGATTGGTTTTGTTTTGTCGGGTTATATGTGAATGTTTTCCTTGTTTTTTATTTAATGTTCCATTTTGTCAGATCCGATATTGTTTCTACTTCCGTGTGTCGGGTAGATGTTTAGTTTGATTTATTGTGTCTTTGTTTTTTGTATTAAATGTAGGACAATTGTTTATTATAGTTTTTATTTGATTTATTTTGTTTTATTGTTAGTAGTTTGCCGTTTGGAGTATTAGCGGTTTATCCAGTTTATTAACGTTTTACGTCCGTTTTCGTTTATTAACGTTGTTTCTGTTTATAATTTGCAATGTTTTGTGTTTTAAATTTCTGTGTTTAGCTTTCGGTGTTGCGAGCTGGACTCACTCGTTCTTCCATCTGCTAGGTAGTAGTCAGCTCAATCGGTACGGTCTTGTTTAAGACTTGAACAGTAACGTCTGTTGGATCCGTTTAGGTTTAGCACACCGATGCGAATGACAAGTGTGACATTCCCATCGGTGGCATCCTGGCCGAGACGGACTGGAATATGTCTTGAGGATTGTTGAAGACGATCTCCGGTAAAGCCCCTAATGGCTTGGTACGGAGGGGGTGGTGTGGCGATTGGATCCGTCAGTGGCAGGTGTCTTCCCCTTCGGAGTCAAGATCATGAAATGTAAAAATATTCTGAGAAAAGTCTAAATAGTGCAACAAAACACACCGGTGAAATAGCATCATATCTTCGGTAAACTCATACGATATAATGTTCCCTTTTATATTCTATTATATAATTATAATATTCGAGAACATTCATTTTTACTTGTTTAAAGTTAAAAAAATGAAATTTAAAATATCAATTGTAATCATTTAAATCTGTAGCGGATAGTAGGAGACTTTATTAATACGTAAAACTTTCTCCGAGTTACTTAATTGAGAGTCAACTATATATACAAAAAACCTCTCTTTGAAACAACGAAGTTACGAATATCCGTAAATAAATGACATGAACAGTCAAATCGATGCTCGTGCAAAATATTTACCGAGAATTGTAAAACAAACAGACTCGCTATTCGATACTTCAACATCGATTTAATTCAGTTCTATCGCGATAGATACGAAGTTCAGTAATTTCGAATTAAGTGCATGTAGATTCTATCGGTTAGCAGACCTTAAAATAATTTCGCGTATAGTCTATTTTGTAGAACTCCAAGTCCTTTAAAAGATCTTAGTTGTACTATCCGGGTGTATAGAGAGTCGGTAAAGTTATAATTGATTATACGAATAATAAAGGAGATGATGAGTTTAGAGAGAAGAGCTAGGTGTGAGTTATGTTATGAGCAGTATTGTATTATTTGGATGAACCGTAGCGTGGAAAGGGGAGATAGAAGAACGGGAGGGAATGAGAGTTAAATAGGAGTCTGAGTAACTTTGGTAAAACGAAAGTAAAGTGGAATGGAAAGGGCAGAAGGGGGTTTGGCGGAGTAAGGTTAGTCGGTCGGTATAGAAAAGGGAGGAGAAATAGAGATTAGGCACTATTGTTTGACCTTTGAGGAAGAGAAGTAATGGATGTAGAATAACGATGAGCAAATCAATCCGACTTCCCCTCCATTTTCTCCTTCCTTTTTCATCCGTAATCGTCCTAACCGCCCGTCCGTTCTTGTTTCTCCCCCCTACCCAATTTCCATCTACTCATCACACGGCGTTGGCTTCTATCTTTACCCGTCCGATCTGTCTATCCACTAATTCCCTATTCCCCGACATTAAAGGATCGTTCCACACCGAATCATCGGTTGAATCAACAACAACTTTTGGAGCTACAAACCGATTATTCGAACGTGTTACTAATTTCAGCCTTTGAATCTATTCAAACTACCGTTAGGAATTTTCTATCGGTAAACAAACAATTCGGCGTAAAAGTTTTCAAAATTTATTTAGTTTAAATGCCGTTAGCCTAATCGAAATTATTGAAGTAATACGAATCAACCGATCATAGTAGTCGGTGGGGTAATAGTTCTGTCTATTAAAGTACACGGAAATCAGTTTCGGTACCATACTTTTTATTACAATAACGTTAATATGTATCGATGAAATGATAAAAAGGGATAAAAAATAAATAATAACGGATTTATTCTAATCATCAATTTAACAAATTAAAACAGAACGTTGTGTAAATATTTCAATTTGTGCAATCCTTACATCAATATAATGAAAGGAAACTTGATATCAATATTCAAGTACTTCCATTCCATAAACGCTAATTTTTTCTTTACTTTTTTTTTTTTTTTTTTTTTTTTTTTTTTTACCGGAAATTCATATTTCATAAAGAATGTATTTGTAAAGCTTGTTGTTAAATACGTTTACACCGAAATTCCCTTTAATGTCAACAAAGCCACATTGGTATTATTTTTTTAATACTTAGGCCGATCTCCCACCAGGAATACGATACGATGACGATACCTAGACGAAACTTCGCAGCATACTGTTTTGAATGTTCACTCTCCCCAGTAGGGCGGCTACGTTACCGCGACGCAACCTACTGGCAACCAGTAGTGGGAAGAAACCGAACTTGTACGATTAGTATCGCGATAACCGTGCCGGAAGAAGCTGAAAAGCTGAGAAATATCCTTGCCTGTATAATTACCACCTGGCTGAGTACTCGTGAAGGGACGTAACAGAAAAAGCATGGGCTGCAACTGCACAACAAATAAACAGCACAGTTAATCGATATACTAATAATTACGTTGTATCCCGATAAAAAATACGTTTTATTTTTCAACAATATAATAATACGATTGCAAAATACATAGTTTCTTCATTTAAAACAATACTTCCATCGCCAAGGAAGGGATCCTACTTATGAGATGAAATTATTAGCTAAGAGAGTACGTAAGGCCTGGGCAGGTTGTGAGATGTACGTATTGTTTCTAGTCTGACATTAGATGGTATAGATGTAATATTTTCAAGTAATTCAGAAGACGGAAGATAGACACGACATTCTCTTTTCCGAATAAAGATAAGAAGAACACAACAAGCTTTTATTATAAGATTAATTTTGTATTCCCTGCGACCCCGAATAGCGTTCCTAAGTACAGAAAACTTATGTATCAACATTCTATAGTTTTTTCTCTTACTTAATCTATAATCGAAAACACGTTTAGTGTTATTTAGTGACCGCTGAGGATATGACCTCATAATATAACGTTTCAATGGAAATGCTTAGTCACGTACAAAGTAAAAAGAAAAAATCGTTAAACTACTAGGTAAGACACGGTCATTGGGTAAGTTTAATCTACCTCGCTGCAACCACCGTCCGAGTTTCGAGGCATCAAAAATGCCACCATCACTATTTCTACCAGGGAAACTCACTTCAACCGAAACAAAGTTTCCATCCGCATCACCACACGACATTAGCACTAAAGACTGATAATTAAAATTTATTGAAATTGTGTTAGCGATTTTTTCTATTCTAACATATTTGCCGTCGATACACCGACATAATTCGGCAGATTCCATACGTCAGAAAATCTATCTTCAATTAAGATCCGTTCTTCTTCAGATGGTATGGCCATGAGATTTAGGCTGTAGTGCATCCCATATTGCTTTTGTTGTATCACAGATCACTTTTCAAATCGTATTATTTCCCTGAAGAAAATAAAATGCCAGAGCATTGAACGTACATCCACTTTCTACTGTTATTAATACTAGTGTAGTGTTATTAATACACGACAGATTAATAACAAAAATTTTAATACACATAACATAATTATCTTAACACGTCGTACAGTATATAAATAAATACAGCTACAGCGAGTATGTATTTGTTTTTCAGTTACACATTGTAAAGAAAAGTGGAAGAATCTGCGGTCAGTTTTTTGTCAGAAAGAGGAAACTTCCACCAAGTGGTGAAGGCAGAAAATGAAGTAATCCGTACTAATTCCACGATTATATGCAGTTCATAATTTCATTTGTAAAATCTTCAGCCCTATGGCCTGAAATCTTCCAACTCCTCCGTCGATTGATGTGACAAACCGATCCGATGAAAACACTGAATCGCAAACAAATAAACCGTGGAACTTCCAATGCCTTCAAAATAATCTTCGGTAAAAAAATTGAAAAGCAAACCAATACTGAATAAAGTCGATAAATCCTTTCTTCGGTATTTTCAACATAAACGATCCGGTAATGACGATTGTCCTCGAAAATGCTTCTTACTAAGTCTTCTGCCTGAAGTTTGTGAACTGACTGAAAAGCAATTAAAAATTTTTAAAAGAAGAGCATTGATATTGTTAGATGAAATAACGTGTTATTCTCCCTCATCATTGCTACCTTTCATCTCCTTCCTGTGAATCAAACAATTCACCGGCATCCTTCCTCAAACTCCTATGCCACCTTCAGATTACGATGTTGTTTAATTTGTAATAACAGTTAAAATTGTATGTTTTATAATTCTTTCATTTTGTACATATAAGAGATAATTAAATAAAAAAGTATTAATTTTATAAAAGTATACTACTCACCTCAACGTAATTAGCAATCTTTTCTCAAAAGAAATACAACGTCTGTAATATGTGTCTCTTTTAATAATTATAGGTTCTATTCCTAAAGCAACACCTTGAAACTTTCTTTTGACATTCGGTAAAACGACTTGAATTTGTCTTCATCATAAGACAGTTCCTACGGGCACAGAAAAGTCCCTCTGTTAACATTGTTCATAATATATGGTGTTATCCACCATTTACGTTAAGTTGTTTTTTTCCTGTACAAATAATAATAAGCTACAATTACATCATCTTTGTCGCTTGGCATTTTTTTAACTAAAAACTGTCAATGATAAATTTAACAAAGCAAAATAGTGTTGCGGTCGTGTATCCTGGGTGTGCAAACATGCGTGACGCAACCGATTTTTCAGTCGCTTTTAAAATATTACGTTCCAGTTGCTTCAAGGTATCGTAGCGGTAGCATCGCATTGGTGGGAGATCGGCCTTAATCTCTCAATCTCACTGCCTCTATCTCAATCCCTCACTCTCTCTCTCTCTCTAAAACTATTAGTTGGTAAATAAAAGTACATTTCGTAAGATAAGAATTTTATTGCTGACAAAATTATTTCTCATTTACTTAAATACGATTTTTAATAACCGGCTAATTGTGAAGTAAAATATATATATATATATATCATATCATACTTCATCTCACCATTTTGGTGAAAAAGAAGAGTATATTTTATAACCTTGTGATTATTTACCGCTTATAATTATTTATTAATTATTACACTACGAATTTAAAAAAAACAATAACATAAGTTGTATAACTTGTGGCAGAAGCACTGGATGGTAGGGATAAAAATTTCAAGAACCTTCTCCCACCGTCGTTTGTTCTTGTTGATATAAAATATTGGTGGACGATGAGCCAATGTTACGCATCGATGGTTTTGATTGCCCCGCCCCACAAATAATCAAACTACGGGCTACTGTCTAACAGTGCAGTATTTGATGTACAAACCCTAAAAGGAGAAACAAACCGCAACAAAGCTGATTTTACACAACAAAGAAGCAGTTGGTTGGTTGATGAAAGGTTGGAAGGCGTTACTGTAGTATACTTCTGAAGAAGTGAACCATTATTAATAGCTTATTCCAACACTCCATTAAAAATGCGGGATTAATTACAGTGGATTAATCGCAGAGTTTCTTTTTAAACGGAAACCACAATTTATTCGATAAAAAAAAAATTTTAAAAACAACACTACATTAAAAAAAAATTATTTTTCGTTAACTAAAATAAAATATGGATGAAACCTACGCAAAAACATCTTTAAGCGAAAGAAAATTGAAAAACTGGTCAGAATTTAAATCCCAAATAAAGAATTATCCGTACAAACATATAGTTATTAAAATTCAGATGTAAAAGTTTAATTTATTTTAAAGGTGGTGGGGGAAGATATGTAATGAAAAGCGAAAACAAACTGCGCATTAATAGATAAATAAAACAAATTTCTGGGAAAAAAAGAACGATAGAAAAGCTTTCATAGCGGTCTAACCTCCAGAACGAGTAAATAATTGGAAAAAGGAAAGCGATCACAAAGTACACCTCAACTGTTATTGATGTGTGAAAATTAAATGATATTTTAAGCTCATTAAAAAGTTTTAAAAACGTATAGAAACAAATATGTAACATTATAAAGAGTTTAATAATAAAATGCAGGATGACGATAAAATTAGTTAAAGATAAAGTTTAGCTTTGATAAAGATAAAGATAATTCCTAAACACGAACGATGAGATAACTTAACTTTAAAGGTGAAAGTACATAATTTAAAAGGGTTTGTAGCGGAACGGGGTATGAATAAAGAATTACAGAGATGAATATAAGTGAAGAGAGAAAGAGAAAAATTACATTTTACCGATTATTAAGAGAGAAATTTGAAGAGAACGACAGAACAAGATTTTGTAACTAAAGAAGAAAATATTTGCCACCGTACAAAAACAGGGAATACGTTTCAATTTCATTTAATTAGTAAAGACAGGTAAAGTTTACCGTGACGTAGACATGAAAGTCTAACCCGTCACTCCTTTTGTTAATAGAACTAATGAATATTGTACCTGACAAAGCTTTTGTAAATTACATACTCAAGTCAGATAATGATGAAAATTTACATCGCTAATTTTACTAAAAGTTGTAATAAATAGTTGCTTACAGACTATTTTATCTCTATTTGAACAAATTTTACAACATTAATTTCATAATTTATTATAGGAGAAGATAAAAATAATCTAAGAGAATTTATTAATTTTAATACTAGAAGTTCTCAAGGACTTTTTAGCTATTATCGGAAAGCTATTAATATACTATTAAAAAAACGTTAAAACGCATTAAATTTTTTATTCATTTTTCAGGGACTTAATGCAACAGAATATTATCAAAATATTCAAGATTAAACATCAATTTACAAAGCTAGGAATCTGTGTTTTTTTTTTGTCAATATATATTCGTAATGGAAAATATTAAAAATTAAGGAAGGGATTGTAAATTAGCGTTTCATATTCTATTAAGTATTATTTGGAAGATAAATAGGAAAGTTAATTAAATTAATTGAAAAATACCATAGAATAAAAAATTGATAATAAACGACTCTCCAGATTGATCCCAACGGTAGAATTTCTTGAGGAAAACAAACGAAGAACGTAATTTATTATATACAGCTGGTCGAAAGATATACTAGTAGTTGTAAAGAATAAAATTTTCTTTGCTACTATTGTCAACGCTATGTCTATTCCATATTGATATGTAGTAAAGCGGTTAATAGTATTGGTAAGTGCAGTATAGTAGGAAAAGAGTAAGAAATAAAAGACCAGATAGGTTTCTCTCTTTGCGTTCTACAAGTATAAAAAAGGAAGAGTACATGAATACGATTAAAGTGTTATTAAAGAGAAAGTGAAATGGACACACAAATTGAGAAATGAAGAAATGTTGAGAAAAAATATAAACGGAACAGAATTTGATGAAGATGATGACATTTTTTGATTTGGATCATAATACATCATTTATATTCAACTTATATTAAGAATATTAAATTCATAAGCGATATATATATATATATTTAGTACGACTCCGCTATAACGCGGTCAAAATAACGTCATAGAAGAGTGTTCTCAAAAACAACTGTTATCAGATATTTAAAAAAACATTACTTTTTAGTCAGTATATAGAAACACATTTTATATAGATATATGTATTTATTAATAAATTGAACGGAATAAAAAAGTAAAGCTGATACATATTTAGCTCTGCGAAATTACGCGTAGCTGTAAAAACAAAAAAAAAGATGAACTCCAAGCAGAAATAACTTCCTACTTTAAAAAAAAATCTAAGTGTTATGTTTGTATCCATTTGTGTTAATGTAACCTACCGGGTTGGTCTATTGGTTAACTCGTCATCGCAAATCAGTTGATTTCAATGTCAAGAGTTCTAAGGTTCAAATCCTAGTAAACGTGGATCTTAATTACTATTACTTGTATCCTGTACTAATTATTCTATCCAAACCTATCCTCTTTTTATTATCCTATCCTGATCACTTTAATACGGATTTGAATACCAGATCGTGGATGTCAGTTTTCTATGGTGGTTGGTTTTCAATTACCCACATATCTCAGATATGTTCGACCTGAGACTGTACAAGACTGTACTTCACGCACATTCATACACATCATCATTACTGTATTTTCAGTTAGGTTATAAAGGAAAAAGCTAAAAAGACTATAATTACCGTAGTTTACCGTTCCAAGAAAAATAATGTGAAAGTCAAGTTCAGCTTGAAAAAAAAACATTGCAAAAATATATAAAAACAATATTACGGGGGTAATGTTCGCAAGTACGAATGTACGTGCTATGGCGTGTTTAAAGCTTAATAACTTTGACTGGGTTAACTGATTCTGATGAAATTTTGTGTAGAGTGTTATATGGAACAATTTGTTGGTAAAAGTTTGGGGAATCCGTCATATAAATATCCTCAAGGGGTGGGATAGATAGGTTTTTAAGAGTCAATTTTCTCAAAATTTTGCAAATAAAACCTCTCTTTATATTAAGCTCAGTACATGTGTACATGCTGATCTTAATATTATTAAAAACATTTTGTCCAAAAATTCCCCCTTTCCCAAAACTCTAACAAAGCTATTTTTTTATTTATAGCATATTTTTAAACGATCATTTATTTATATCTTCCTACGGATGGGAGTACTAGCCAAGCGACCCAAAATAAATACTTCGGGTGGGTGGGGGAGTCGATCAAAGTTTTTTTTTTTTTTTTTTTGTCTTCAGTCATTTGACTGGTTTGATGCAGCTCTCCAAGATTCCCTATCTAGTGCTAGTCGTTTCATTTCAGTATACCCTCTACATCCTACATCCCCAACAATTTGTTTTACATACTCCAAACGTGGCCTGCCTACACAATTTTTCCCTTCTACCTGTCCTTCCAATATTAAAGCGATTATTCCAGGATGCCTTAGTATGTGGCCTATAAGTCTGTCTCTTCTTTTAACTATATTTTTCCAAATGCTTCTTTCTTCATCTATTTGCCGCAATACCTCCTCATTTGTCACTTTATCCAACCATCTGATTTTTAACATTCTCCTATAGCACCACATTTCAAAAGCTTCTAACCTTTTCTTCTCAGATACTCCGATTGTCCAAGTTTCACTTCCATATAAAGCGACACTCCAAACATACACTTTCAAAAATCTTTTCCTGACATTTAAATTAATTTTTGATGTAAAGTAAGTAAATTAATTTTTGATCAAAGTTTAAGAATATAAATTTTTTGAATTTTTTAAAACTTTTTTTGCTTTATTTTCATGTATCAATATTTTTACACTATTTAGGAATAAATAATCAATACCAGGAAGTATTATAACTTCGTTGTCAGCTTTTATCGTTTATCACTTTATCATCGAAATAACACGGGTATATACTTTCTCTCTGGGTGGCCGCGTTAAAGTGGGTTCGTACTGTAAGTATATATATATATATATACACTACGGATATCTCTAAAATAAAAACCGCTGTGAAATTTCTTTCCTTAAGATTGGTGAAACTATGTTTCATGGCCACGCTAGTAATGTACATACTGTATTGTTGTCTGTAAGTTTTCGCGGTATAGTATCCTTGATTACGTGTGAGTTATTATATTATAAAATGGATAGGAAAATCGATGTTACCGCCGACTGTGAAATACGTGGTGTCATACGTTTTTAAACCATGAAAAAGTTAAGCCGGTTGAAATTCATAGGCAGTTATTTGCTATGTACGGTGATACTGTAAGGAATGAAAGAAACGTCCGAAAGTGTTGTGAAAGGTTTAGAAATAACAGAATTAATGTGCACGATGATGAACTTTCGGGGAGGCCTTCGATAATCACCGAGGACTTGTTGAAACCCGTCGATGATGGAATTAGAAAAGATCGTCGTCAACGATTTCCGACCTGGCCCTTCTTTTTCTTAATGTTTCAAGAGCTGTTATCTGTTATTGGTCGCATTGTTCTTCACCATTTATGCTTCACAAAGGTTTGTGCACTTTGGGTGCCGCACGTCTTAACGGAACGTCACAAAAAAATCCGAATGAGATCTCCTTTGGAATTTTTGATGCACTACACAGAAAATGTTGATGAGTTTCTTTATTCAGCTGCTACCGCCGATGAAATATGGATTTTGTACTACACGCCAAAGAGGAAACGATAGTCAAGTGAATGGCGTAGTTCTCATTCACCAACCAGACCGACAAAGGTCAAGCCACAGCCATTTGGATAGAAACTAATGGCCACAGTCTTTTGGGATCGGTTTAGCATATTGCTGATTGATTTCATGTTAAGTGGAACGACTATAAATGCAGAAGCCTACTGCAAAACACTACGTAAGTTACGGCGCTCCATTCAAAATTAGGACGTGGGAGGCTGACAGACGGCGTTGTTCTGCTGTACGATAATGGATGTCCACATGTTGCGGGTCTGATACGTGTTTTACTGAGAACATTTGTATGGAAAATTTACCATCACTCACCATATAGTCCGGACTTGGCTCCTTCTGATTACCATTTGCTTGTGAAGTTGAAAAACGTTTTGTGTGGTAAGCGATTCACGGGTGACAATAAACTTAAAAATGTTGTTAATCAGTGGCTTCGCGAGAGGCAGTCACTGTGATCTCCAGCATAAAACCCATTGACATTTTAGCAATGGAACGTGGCCAGCGGTATGTTTCCAAGAAGGGAGGCCTTCGAATGTCAGAGCGTATGGGAGAAATTGAAAAGCAAGGGTTTGACTCTTGGCAAGCTAGGTGAAACGATTCTTCTACTGGTCGATACACGCATGGTATATTTCCAAATGTTAGGGAGTTGCGAGCAATTAGCTGGGTTTCCCCAATCGGCATATTACTGAATTTCTTTCGGGATATGGTGGTTTTTAGGGATAGTTTGGCTAGGTTTAGGTCGGTTGACTCCAGTTTGTATCCGGACTGTAGAGTCGATGACACGGTGGCCATGTCCTGTATGTCTGTCTCCGGTACGAAGCAGAGCGAACCAGAGTTGTTAGGGAACTTGAGAGAGTAAACTCCTTCTTTGATCTGCGAGTCGACTGGAGGACTCGCAGAGACTGAGCAATTGTTACTGGCTTCTTTCTATTCCTCGCCCTGCGCAGGACGGCCGAGGGGATCTAGTACAGCAGGAACCTGTGTGGCTAGGGTCCGCCTGGATAGTTTGATTGACCGAAGGTAGGCGCTTTGGCAGCGAGCCACGGTTAGTTAGAAAAAGGTATTATAATTACAAAAGCTGTCGGCGGAACGGCGACTGCACTGCCGATGGGCATGAGATACCATGCAACGGTGAGGTGTAGCGACGTTTTGACGAGGGCAGATTGGAATGAGCAAACGACACAGTGGGTGGGATGGCAACTGCACTGCCGAGGGCGTGGGATACCATGCAGCCATGAGGTGTAACGGCATTTCGACGATGGTTTCTGAGGTGAATGTCACGCGGGACTCTGCGATGGAGCGGATTGTGAGTAGGAGGTCTGTCCAACTCTTCCTAGTGGACCAGACCGGAGTCCATAATTTAATTTAACCTAAGTCTAGGGGCTGAACTAAAGTTGAATTCAGTAAGGGAAACTAGGACTAAATTTCGTTGTTGCGCTCAGTATCTTTGGTGGTTTTTTTTTTGTCTTCAGTCATTCGACTGGTTTGATGCAGCTCTCCAAGATTCCCTATCTAGTGCTATTCGTTTCATTTCAGTATACCCTCTACATCCTACATCCCTAACAATTTGTTTTACATATTCCAAACGTGGCCTGCCTACACAATTTTTTCCTTCTACCTGTCCTTCCAATATTAAAGCGACTATTCCAGGATGCCTTAGTATGTGGCCTATAAGTCTGTCTCTTCTTTTAACTATATTTTTCCAAATGCTTCTTTCTTCATCTATATGCCGCAATACCTCTTCGTTTGTCACTTTATCCACCCATCTGATTTTTAACATTCTCCTATAGCACCACATTTCAAAAGCTTCTAATCTTTTCTTCTCAGATACTCCGATTGTCCAAGTTTCACTTCCATATAAAGCGACACTCCAAACATACACTTTCAAAAATCTTTTCCTGAGATTTAAATTAATTTTTGATGTAAACAAATTATATTTCTTACTGAAGGCTCGTTTAGCTTGTGCTATTCGGCATTTTATATCGCTCCTGCTTCGTCCATCTTTAGTAATTTTACTTCCCAAATAACAAAATTCTTCTACCTCCATAATCTTTTCTCCTCCTATTTTCACATTCAGTGGTCCATCTTTGTTATTTCTACTACATTTCGTTACTTTTGTTTTGTTCTTGTTTATTTTCATGTGATAGTTCTTGCGTAGGACTTCATCTATGCCATTGTTCATTGTTTCATTGTATCTATGTTCATTGTTTCTTCAAAATCCTTTTTACTCTCGGCTAGAATTACTATATCATCAGCAAATCGTAGCATCTTTATCTTTTCACCTTGTACTGTTACTCCCAATCTAAATTGTTCTTTAACATCATTAACTGCTAGTTCCATGTAAAGATTAAAAAGTAACGGAGATAGGGAACATCCTTGTCGGACTCCCTTTCTTATTACGGCTTCTTTCTTATGTTCTTCAATTGTTACTGTTGCTGTTTGGTTCCTGTACATGTTAGCAATTGTTCTTCTATCTCTGTATTTGAACCCTAATTTTTTTTTAAATGCTGAGCATTTTATTCCAGTCTACGTTATCGAATGCCTTTTCTAGGTCTATAAACGCCAAGTATGTTGGTTTGCTTTTCTTTAATCTTCCTTCTTTGGTGGTATGTTGTGTTTAATTTGCCTCGATTTACAATACATTCACGAAATTGGTTCATAATAAGTAGAACTAGGCGCGGGGTTCATGCTAGGTTAGCTAGTTCAGAGGGATACGATGTAGGACATTCAACATGTCCGGACTAGGCCTACAGCGAAGGCAAGAGCTGAGTCACCGATGCAAATATCTACCGAAGTATTTAAATCGGTGGCATCCCAACGAGGTCAGGCTTATTACTATGGGGTGTAAAAAGTCAGAGGGCGATAGACGACTTCCGTTAAAGCCCAACAGGGCTACTAACGTGGGGGGGGGGGGGTTGTGGCAACCGGAACGTCACTAAGAGTTTCGACCCCTTATGGGTTTCGGATATTAATGGTTAAAGTGGCTTAATGAACTGGTGACAGAAGAATACAGCGAGGGTATTTTGAAGCTGATCTATCGCTACGATAAATGTCTTAATTCACGTGGTGATTGTATAAAGAAGTAGTATAAGGTATGTAATATACTATTTTTACAACGTATTACAATGCAATGCAAGGTATTTCAGAATAATATTTTTACAATGAAACGGTCTTTAATGTAGAGTTAACCTCTCCTATTGTAACCCTTAAGTGATTAGAGGTCAGATAGCAAAATTGTTATATTCTAAGAATTTTTAAAGATTTGAAAACAAGGATAAAAGAATATGTTACAAACATAAACGCCCTTTAGATACTAAAGTTCAATCAGATGTAAAGGACTTAAACAAAATCCAACCAATCAATCAAAATAATCTTTTCAAATTGAGACGTTAAATCAATAATATTAGCACTTTATAAATGATATACTGTAACCAAATACTAAATCTTTATTATACTATAACAAAAACCTAAATAAAAAAAAAAATTTTCAATACATATTGAATCAACAAATATTCAGAAATTACACAAATAACACTAAAGAGGCGTAAAACAAATAAATTGCAATTAAACGGTATTAGTAAATATACTGAAAAATTATTTTAAAATATATAAGTTTATGTTTTCTTAAATTCTACATGTGAAATATGATTATGCTAAAAAACATTTATAAAATTTTTATTTAAAATTTAGACCTGCTACTAAAGAGAAAGTATACATTAAAAAAAAATATATCTAACAAAAAAAAAAAATCCCTTTCGGCACGCCGAAAGGCGGAGAGGTAGATGTCAGCGGTGCTATGTAGGGGATAAAAAAATGTCCACTTTAAAGTTAAGAAAAACTTCAAAATTTACTCAATACGACAATGGTTGCATGTGAAAAAAGTTTCACATGTTTAGCATACGACAAGCCCCATTTTACAATTCCAGCAAAGGTTTTGTCATCTCTTGCCGTAAGGGTTGGTCATATCAAAAATTGTTGCAGACGACATTTTTAGGTAATGTTTAGAGGATTAACGACCATCTAAACCGATTTGATACTTTACCTATTAAGGTAGGTACGGTTTTTTTGTCTTTGAAACCCAATTTTTTCCAACCCCTGGGCCAATAGTTGGTTATATCAAAAACTTTACTTAGCTAATCCTAAGAACTTTAGGCCCTAATCCAAAGAACAGTAGGAATTTTAAACGAATTCGATATTTTTCTTAATTCGAAAGTTATAGCGATATTTTGTTTTTTTTTTTTTAAAAAGCCACCCCATTTTCTCCCCCATAGTCCGATTTTGGCCGTTAACGAACTCGAATGAGATTTTGGTTCGAGTTATTTTTAGGAAACAATTTGAAAATGATTGGCACAAAATTATGGCAGTTATCGTGCCCACAAGCAAGTGAAATATATATATTTGAACTGCCTGTGGTTTTAAGGTCTGGGGGATGTGAAACCCAAAGATATGTCGAAATTTTCCGGATGTCGAATCATGGTACCCGTTACAAAAGGTAGCTTTCTTATGAAATCTACCTAATAGATAAATCATTACCTTACAAATATATATAACACTTACAAAACAAATATGTTTATAGTAATTTAACGTAAAAAAAAAAAGATATATTTGTAAAGGAAGCAAATAACTGCTGTCATTCTTGGAAATAGAAATAAAAATCTTAAATTTACTTTTGAAATATTAAAAATCTCCAATCAAGTTGATTCAGCGCAGCACTAGTTAGCCTTTTTTATAGGTTGACTAAATAGATAAAACTTACCTCACGAAAGCTAAAGTCAGCATGAACACGGCTTAAGAGATTTAAGACGCCCAAGTACAGATTTTTGAGGGTGAAGTTAACAGTTTAGTATTTCTATATTTGAAAACTTTCACAGAAAGCTTTTAATCGTATTTAACATTAAAATAAAGTGTTTTATGTTGGTCCGTTATTCTCATTGAATAAAACAAACCGATAAGGTAACTTTTCCGCTTATCCAATTCCTATTTACTACGTATATTTTTATACTGTCTTTGCTAATAAAATAATTCTACCGCTAATTTCCAGACAAAGACTGGATTTTTCTCATCTTTTGTATTCATAATGAGCCAATGCGTTACGATTGTAAACGGTTTTTTTAGAACGAAATCTTAATTTCCAATTTATTTCAGTAAGTATTAGTAATATTTCAATAAGTTTCAGCATAACCCTTAGAGTTTGAATCCCTTCATTTTTGTCTATTTTGCGCAAAATTTTTACTTAAAAATATTTACAACCTGTAGTCATACAATTTGTTTATTCTAATCGTTGTCTTCTTTCCGATTTTAACACAATTTTTACTACAAAATGAATTGCCATTTACTTATCTAGGCGTAAATTTTAAAATCTGTGAATCTCCATAGCAGATTGTTAGTGTCAAGTCACTCACCTGGAAATTCATCTATCATTAA
The DNA here is from genome assembly GCF_047948215.1 of Lycorma delicatula. NCBI lineage: Eukaryota > Metazoa > Arthropoda > Insecta > Hemiptera > Fulgoridae > Lycorma > Lycorma delicatula. Next base: position 92,124,869 of record NC_134464.1, read on the forward strand.
GTTACTGTAATTGGATATAACACTCTTTTTGCATCGATAATAAACAAATAAATAAAATCGTTCTAATTGAACTCATTACACAATTGCTCTTCGCCGTTCTTTGTACACTTTCAATTTTTAATGTGTCATATAAGTAAAAAGGTCATGATATGAGAACGCTTTATTTTCTCTTTCCTCCTTCTATTCGGGCAAATATCTGCTGCATATGCTACACTTCTTTCCTCTTCACATCAAAAGAGTAAACATCGTGAACAGTGTAGATCCTTTTTTAGACACATATATAAACACACATGTCTGAATATATAATATTTTGAAATTAGGAGAGTATATTAGGAAAAGAAATGGAGAATTCTATTAAACAAGTAAAATAATAAATCAGGACAAAATAAAATATGAAGACAATAAGCTGTTAAATGTTACTCTCAAACAATCAGAGTGGAAGAACTCTGTATTATTATTAGGTGAAATTACCAGGAAAACTATACTTGATGATTATATCTTCCGTCTAATTTTGTTTATTTAACATTTTTAATTAAGCGTCGAAAAATTTATTTAGAGATGTAAAAATGAAAATATTTTACTGCCTTTCTTTTAAATAAAATTGTTAAACAGAAAATGTTTTTGTTTCATTTTATATATTAAACATTTGGGTATCGATTCGAATTTTCATACAGAAATTTCCTATTGAAATTAGCTATTAAAGAACTGATTATATACACAAAGCACTGGAGTTTCGCACAATTGAATAGTCGTCTATGTGGTTGTATGTAACTTGTAATCTCCATTAAAAATTGGTATTATAACATTATGAATAACAAATTTATTAACTGGATATCCAAACATTTATAGTATTACGGATACTAATTTCAGAAATATATAATAAATAACAAGCAATGTGTATAACATAAACTATATGAAATAAACGAATTAATACCTATAAATATTTCATAACGATGTTACTTCAAAAATATATAAAATATTAACGAGTGAATACAGAAATATCCTAAATATTTAGTTCTAGTTCTTAATACCTTCAGTATATAATATTTATTACTCAAGAAACTGAGCAAAGCGAACCTAACACGTTTCTAGAAGTCTTACTTAGAAATGGAATGCAGCTTTGTTATTGCTGTATCAATATTATTTTGACTCTCAAATCACGACCTTTAACTATGATTTTCAATAAAGAGAGTAACAAAGAATGGATAAATGAACCTTCTTAAAAGCCCAAGGAAGTCGTACGATTGTAAAAAAATTCTGCACTAAAAAAAAAAAAAAAAAATAGACGGTTCTTTTTGTAACAGTGTTTCCAATTAATCATGGGCAAAATAACAACGCCGGTTAATATTTTTCCATAAATCTCAAATAAAAGAAATTTCCTTTAAAAGTGTGAACGATTAAAAAAACAAAGGCTATATAAAATGTTTAAATCCGAAAAATAAATATGTATGGAAGACGTAAAAGAAATTTTGATAGTACGCTGTATTTATTATTCCTGTGTATTTTGATAGTAAGCTCTTTGCTTAAAACCGTAAAATCAAATAAAATCGTTAAAAGTTTAAACTTAATATATATAAAATATGTAGTATAAAACGCATTGAGCCTTTTGCGTACGAGATAACGTTAGCGTATTCTGGCAAAAGTCGAGGAAGACCGGCATGAAAACAGTCATGATATCCCAACCCCCGTAGGGGAAGACACCTCCTGCCTTGTGAAGATTCCGGTAGCCACAACACCACCCCCGTTCCTAACCCTGATGGACTTTAACGGAGAAATACGATCATGACAACGGCAAGACCTAGACATCCATATACAGTGTTAAACTATTTGGAGAACGCTCACTACAAAAACAATGTCGACGTTTGGGAGCCGCATGATATAACTCAGAGAAATTTACTTTACTGAATTTCTATCTGCGAATCTCTAATGAAACGTAATTAAATCGAGCCATTTCTGAAGCAGTTGATTACAGCTGATGAAAAGTGAATAACCTACGACAATAATGTGCAAAAACGTTCAAGGTCGAAGGGAGGAGAAGCTCCATAGTCTGTGCAAAGCCCACATTGAAGCACACGAAGATTATGCTATAGGTTTGGTGGGTTTGAAAGGATATCTAGCTGCTTGCCGCTAGGCACAACGATAGAGTCAGACCTGTACTCTATCAAAAAGGGTGTCGTGTACTGCGCTGACAACGCCAGAACGCATACATCTTTAACGACCCGCAAGAGATTGAGGGAAATTGGCTAGGAGGTTTAAATGCATCCTCTGTATAGCCCGTACCTGGTACCGTCAGTATCATTTGTTTCGGTCTCTGCAGAACTCTTTGAACGATAAGTTAGTTTCAAAAGAGGCCTGTCATAACAACGTGCCACAATATTTAGACTGGAAACCAGAGAAGATCTACAGCGACGGGATTATGATGTTGTCGAAAAAATTGGCAGAAAGTCATAAAAGAGAGTAGTAGCGCATATGTGTTCTTAAAATGTTATTTCCCAATGACCAAGAATATATTCCCAATTTTGTCCTTATAAATATATTTGTGTGTGTGTGTGTGTGTGTGTGTGTGTGTGTGTGTGTGTGTGTGTATGTGTGTGTGTGTGTGTGTGTGTGTGTGTGTGTGTGTGTGTGTGTGTGTGTGTGTGTATTCCCGATTTCCTTGGCGGAGTGGGGGATCTTAATCCCTCATCTGGGAGTTCTGTGCTCAAATCCCGGTCAGACATGGCATTTTTCATAAGCTACAAATTCCATTTCCATATTCGCACGTACAATTAATTCATTAAAAAAAAAACAAATTACACACATGCACATATGTATATATATACATAATATTAAAGGAATAGAACTAGATGACATTGGGGATGTATTAGTTAACCTTGGTAAATGCCAAATATTAACATCTTCATTTAACATTTCAACAATATTAACATTTCACAAACCATAATTATAATTAAAATGGATAACATACTTCACGAAAGAAGGTTGAGTGCAAGCATCCGTAGTAATAAGTTGCTTAATTCCTTAGCTAAGTTGCTTGCATTTCCAAAGTTTATAGCAACCTTTGACTTGGGTACTGTATGACAGCCACATGAAAGCGCTTCTTGGATATGCAGTGAATACGTAAAATAGTGCTTGAAGGTACTTACCGAATCACAGCATATCAGAATACGGGGAAATCCATCTGGGACATGAAAAAGACTGTGAGTACGGCGTATAGGTTTGCAGTAAATATACTGAATTGGCAAGGGAAATCAAACATGTAAATTTTCGGCCCAAATACAAAGAAAAACCGATCGGAATCATTCTGCTTACATCTATCAGTAAGTCTGAGTTTATTTGTCAAAGATTTTTTCAAAACTACTGTTAGTTTATATCAAATGCCGGAACCCAACCGTCGAGCGACTTCTAAACATATGTTCTTTTGAAAGGAACAAATTCACTTATTAATAATATTATTTATCAAACGGCTGATCTTCTGGAACATTTTCTCAATGAACCTTTACGATGGTAAAAATATATCAGCCAAGGTTTTGGCTTTATTAACATATATATATGTAAATTATATATTATCGCTCCCAGTGTTGGAGAATAACATATATAATTTGTATATTTAACGTTAATTAGACGAGGTTAGCGAGCGAAGCGAGCGTAGGTTATGTTCGGCTTAAAGTTAAACTTTCTTTTTTTTAACGAGGATTTCTTTTAATCTATATACCTTAGAGATTGGTATCGCGTGATTTGTTTTCTTAATTTCTAGTTATCGTTTCGACCCCCACCAGAGCTTATATTTAATTGTAGACATATCCCGGCGAAGGTCCAAATGTATAATATTATAAGCAAATATTTCAGTATTTCGATATATTTGGTATGTGGCGACTTTAACCGGAGATTATTGACGTTCTCTAATTTCTGTATTTCACGGTAACATACGTATATATCTAAAGACCGATGTTTCAATGTAAAACAAAACCCGAAAACAAAATAAATAAACTATTTTATAATAATAAAAAAATAAAACGTTTATTTCATTATAACACAGCGATATGTAAAATTCGTGTTTTACAAAATGTACGGAATGATGATATAGGAAACGGAATATTATTGGCGGTATGCAAAAGGAAGTGTACAGAGAGAATCGTGTACAGCAATAAATTAAACTCCGATCAATATTTATAGGCTAGAGATCTAATAAAATCCTGCGGACTTTGCCGACAAATATTAAGTATTTGTACTATGCTACCGATGTAGAGTTTTAACCTATAAAATTATTAATTTGGTTTTCCTATGTAAAATCATAGTTAACCAAAAAGAATAACGAGAAATAGTTTCTGTCAATACTGAAATGCGTAAATTTATTTTCAAAACCCTTATTTTATTAATAAAAATAAAGGATAACAAAATTCTACAAATAAAGATTATTTCTTAAACAATTATTAAAAAGCTATTATTTGAGGAAATAATTAATATCGATTTGATCCTCATCAGTTGGACAACGCCTGGCTACGTCGGTGAGCTTATTAAATTGGAATTATGGGATAGCATGATTTTTTTCTCTTTTATCTATGCATTCTAATCTAATGTATGTGCTATCACACACTAACATTAAAAATAGTAGAAAAACTAGTTGTTTTAATATCTTTCAGTCCGATTTAAAAGTTTTACAATAAAATTACAGATCTCCGCTTTCTTTTGTTATGTCGCTTTCATTTGTTATATTACGTAATACCGATGGCTTTTATATTAAGTAGAGAAAAAACCGATTAAAGATAATAAGAAACATAATTTTATCAGACATTTGTTTCTTTTTGCTTGATGTTAAGCTCGAAACTTATCCGTGGGGTATGGAAATGGAATTTTGTAGCGTATGAAAAATATGATACCTGACCGGGATTCGAATCCGGACCTTCAGATTTAAGGCCAAGACGCAACCAATCTGTCGCACGGAGACCGGCGAAATGGTAGTAATTTCTTCTTGTAAAAAAGTAAGTCTTTTATTAACGAGGAAAAAATCCAAATCCTAACAACTCTTTCAATCTAATTGAAAACCGCCGAATTGCTTTTGAATTAAAAACTTTTCATACTACCCCTTACGTTAATTAGCCGATTTTCCTTAACCGCATTTCCAACCGTAAATCCTAATAAGTCTTCTTGCTTCAATCCTCTCTTAACAATTTCTAATCGTGGCTGAAACTCGGTTCCCATTTATTTCCTTATTCTCCTCGACTCAAATTTCCTTTTAACAAAATACGAAGTGACAAACTAATCAAACACCTAGTAATCAGTCCATTTCAACGTCAAAACAAATTAAATTCCAATTTTAAGGATGTTCAATAACTAATCGTACCCTAAAGTCATCTTACTTCTATCTTAGATCCATTTTTAATTTAATAATAATTCCTTTGTAGATTATTTAATTATTCAAATTACAGAAAATAAAAAAATAAATAAATGAGAAATAAAATTTAATGATATTTTTTAGATTAATTCGTAACATGGCACCGTTGGTATTTTATGTATAAAATATAAATAACGAAAGTTCAGCTTACCAACAATTATAAAATGTTTAAATTTATTCTAGCGCTTTCGGAACTTCATCCATCCTCAGGAATATCCATATAATAAGTATAAAAACAAACCGAAATTTTTTATCCGTAACAATTGATTGTAATAAAAGTAGAGTAAATTATACGTTAAAAGTAGAAACATGTCTTGTCAGTTAAAAGAATCTCAACTGTTATGGCAATATTAAATAAAAACAGTTTGGCCTACCTAATAATCATTAATTATTATTTATAATTTGTTTGGAGAATGTCGTTATCGACTTTACTTTGGTCGTTCATCAGTTTTTTATTGTCTAAAATCTGGAAAAGAATATATTAAAGTTGAATATAATATAAATTATCGGAAATTTAATAAAATTAAATTTAAATCATTCGAATTAAGAACAGCATATATAACTAATAACAATTTATTATTTATATAATAAATTGTATAAATAATAAACATCCTTCTACAACAATATAACATAATAACAAATATAATTTTCACAAACAAGGAATATAACTTAAAATGCGAAAACTGTGATTTAAAATATATGATGTTGAAATTTTGGATTTAGGACTGTTGTAACATCTAGTTGTGGACCTCTCCCCCTTTTGATTGCAATCGACCGAACCAAAAGTGTTCAGAAAAGCCCAAAATCCAAAAAAGTTTGGATCTTGAACTTTTTCTTAACTGCGGTAATAAGTAACTGCGGTTCTTAACTGAGTAATAATCCCTCACTGAGAGCTTTTCAACGATCTGATAAGTGGTTCTTATTTTCATTGGTTCCAAAGTTGTAGCCCAATAAAATTTTAATTAATGAAATATTTGGATCTTACAAGGGAAAGGCCTATCGGTTCCAATCCGACTTCAGTTCCTTTTTATTTTCTTAACTTTTTTTTTTTTAATTTAAATGTATTGATGTATTAATAATTTATAACCTCTGATTGTAAAAAAAGTTTTACAATTAATAATTCAATAAAAAAAAAAAAGAACAAATGGAATAAAAATAAAAATTTATAAAAAGTATACGTAATGTAAAATAGGCGTACAAGGAAGTTATACGGTGTCCACGTAAGTTTATTTTCGTTTTACTCTAATAAGGATCAACGAGACCCAAAACGAGGAAATGAAGAAATTAAACAAACGATGGTTTCATCCCCAAATTATTAATTTAAAATTAATAATTTTTTTTAAATAGTATAGTAATTTATTTAATAATAAATGATTATTTTATCACAGCAAAGTATTTATAGTACGGTCATCTAAAAGAAAAGCGGAATGAAGGAGGCCAGAGTGTATTTGATGTTAAACCTAATCTCAAGGCGACGAAGTGAAAGGCCGGCAAAGTATTGGTTGAGAGTACGAAAAATGCGATTCGATATAAAGGCAATGAAGAGACTTATTTTTAACGTGAAGACTAGAGACTGAAGTACGGGTTAGATCCAAGCAGGTAAGAAGCCTGCAGTATATTTTTGTAGAACTAGACTACGCAAGCTTCTTGTAATTTAAAAAAAATAAGAATTAAAAAAAAAATTTTTTTTTTAATTTACTCTAAATACACCGAATTTTAATAAAATATTCCTTCTTTTTTTGTCAAAGGACTTTAATTTTTTGACGTATAAAGAAAATAGCTTATATAATACAACAACGTCACTTGTGTATATCATGCGGGTAGAAAAAGAAATCAGGAATTTCATTTAATATTATATAACTACCTGCTAGTACAAGTGAATGATGTGACATTTTTTATTCTTTATATTAAAAAGTTAAAGCTTCATTTTAAAGGAAAAATATTTTATATACGTTAAAATATGTACAAAACAATTTATCACTCGAAACTCCTCGACAATATCTAAATAATTTTATCGAAAAAGAATTTTCATAATAAAACATAAACTAAAATAATTCTGTTAAACATAACCGACTTATCTTCATAATTGTTTAATTATTCATTGTGTAGTAAGAAAGTAAATTAATTATAGCTAACAATGCTCAGTTAAAATGTTTTCAACTTAACTTTGTAGTTTCTATTATTATTCAAATTCTGTTAGAATGTATTTTTTATTACTTTTCCAAAATAATTAAATCGTATGATTACGAAAACCTAAATTACAGTTTTATTTGTTATTTATTTTAGTTGTTTATTATTTAATAAGCGTAACTAATTATTTATTAATAACATTTTTAATATTAAGAGCTACATAGTAAATATGCAATGGGATATATAAAATTATTTTGAAAGTAACAAACCGGTTGAAAGTTGTATTCATAATTATTATTATGATAATAATAATTAATTAATAAAGTATTACCGTGATATAAATCTAGTAGGCATTTTTTCCAGTTCTAAATTAACTGTACCATTATAAAAAATAAATAAATAATTATATAAAAATCAATTATTATTTTACTTTTTATCGGTTTTCTTTTTACATTTTTTGTTGTTTTAGAATTTATTTTTTCACGTTTAAAAAGTAAAAAAATGAAGAAGGTATTAATTTTTCTTAAATACTTTTGGATGTTGGCCTAACAGTTTTTATTGTACAGAGTTCCTAATTTTTATTAACACTGCTGTTAAAATAGTAATATTTATTTTCATATGATTAATATTAACGGATTAAAATCTATAGTTATTTTAAATTTTTTATGATACACATTTATTTTACAAACGTGTTATCATTGTAACTTAAAAAATCAGCTCGTACTTTATGTTAAGTTAGCTTACACATATCAAATAAGTTGGTATTTGTATTTTTATGTTATATTTTTGCTTATTTTAAATAAATTTATTATTATTGTTATTTATTTATTTATTATATCATCAAAATAAGTTATATTATATATATTACATCATCATTATAAGTTCAATACAGTGAAAATTCTTAAAGTTCTGACGACAGATAATCCTGACACTACTATGTTTTTATTAAAAATAGTAATGTAGTGTAATTAAGCTGAACACGTTCCAGGAGGTAACTTCGCCTCTAGCCGCCAGATGAGGGAAGCGCCAGGCCCGGCTATGCCGTTCCCGGCCTCCATCACCCAGCAACCGGAACTCGGTCATTTGTGCTTCGCCTCTAACGGGGATACCACCAAGGGACGGTCCCGCCGGGACTCAATCTTTTGGTTCAGCGGCTCGAGAGCCCCCGCACTTCATCACCCCAGCTAGCACGGGCGAACGGCAGCTCCGTACGGATCTCTCCCTTACCCTCTCGCTTCCCGATATTTTATTTGCAGCATTCCCGACACAAAACCCGTCACAGTGTCGAAGTCCACCGAACTCCGTAACATCGTTCCAACGATGGTCCCCACCTCGAGATGCCCAGTTACGGGAGCACAGCTACGGCGTTCCTCGTCCTACCACGAGCACTGGAATATCACGTGTTCCGGCGTGTCTAACTCCCGACAGTAATGAGAGAAGGGGTCTTCAGCTCTTCTTCGTCCATACAGGTATGAATGAAACATGGCCGGTAAAGAATTGTGTCAACCAGAATCCCAGTTTGCAAAAGTTCCTCCCGGCCCACGGCTCAATTTGGGTGATCAAACGATGCGTCCACTCCCTTTCGTGGACGCATCCCACCTGGCTTGCCAATCCCTGTAGACGGTTGCGTTGGCATCGTCCTTAGCCACACCCTGCGTACAAGCCACCAGCAGCTGTTGAAGTGGCGGCATCCCAGTCACTACTAGCACCGCCTCAGTCGAGACCGAGGCGTATGCCGACGCACTACTCTTTTTTTTACTTAAAAACATTGACAGTAAAAAGAGAAAAAAGAAGAATTATTAAATCCTTGAAGCGACTAATATAAAACTTAAACTAATTCAATCTTAATTTTGAGTGTATATCAGCAACCGTTATATATGGTGGGGATAATATGAATCACGTTGGTGGGCACATCGATAAGGTGTGCAAGAGAGTTGTACCTACTATCAAAGCTATAAGAAGGTTATTTATAGAGCATACAGTACCGGGGGCATCTAAAAGGAGGCTGATAACATCTGCAGTGGTGTCTCCAGCGCTGTACGCGGCGCCTGTCTAAGCAGAGGCAATTAGAGTGCAAAGGAACAAAGAGAATCTAAGAAGTATGCATCGAACGGCATTACTAGGAGTGGTGGCTGGCTATAGAACATTGTCCTATGAAGCATCGTGTGTTTTGGCGTCAGTTCCGCCGATAGACCTGCAGGTCAGAAGTAGGAAACTAAGAGCGGAAGGGCGCAGTAGGGCTGAAGCTGAAGCAATGACCAGACAGTGGTGGAAGGAGGCGTGGGATGGGGCCAATGTGGCGGCCTGGACCAGAAGGCTCCTACACAATCTGGATGCTTGGTTGGACCGCCAACATGGTGAAGTAAATTTTTATATTACACAACTTATGTCCGGTCATGGGTGTTTTGGACTACCTTAAAAGATTTGGCAGAAGAGATACGCCTTATTGCGGCTACTGCCAGGAGGTGGACGATGTGAATCACAAGGTGTTTGACTGCTGGAGGTGGGGACAATATATACAATTTATTGTAGACAACAATTTGGATGCTAACAATATAATTGGGTGGGCGCTAGTCAACAAGCAAAATTGGAATGTTTCCAAAAACTTTGCTACCACAGTTCTTCGGACCAAAGAAGAGGAGTCAAGACGGGGGAACCGTGGGCGTATTCGGTGATAGGGAAGGGTGGACAGCCCCGTCTCTGAGAGCCTGCATGCTTTGGTGTGCGGGTTTCAATGAGGGGACGGGGACTCCAGGGGAGAAATCGCGGGGAAAGAAAAGACCTAGACCCGGCCGGCTGGTTCTGGGGGTGCGTGCGCTCCCTGTGCTGGTCACGCCGGTTAGAGACGAAAAGACATAAAGCCCGAGACCCGGTTCCTGTTGGGAGGGGGGGGGAACGGCATAACCAGGCTTGGTCCCCCTGGGTGGGAATTAGAGGCAGGCAAACAAAAGGCTGTACCGGGGCGGTTGACCTGCCATACCGGGTGTAAAACCGGCGGGTGGGAAGACCGCCTTATAGTCAAAGACACGTCCCTGGGTTTATACTTAACTGGATGTCCGGCCCAGGGATGTAGGGAGGAAAAAAAAAATATGAGTCACGTACCAACCGGATTGGTCTAGCGGTGAACGCGTCTTCCCAAATCAGCTGATTTCAAAGTTGAGAGTTCCAACGTTCAAATCCTAATAAAGGCAGTTACTTTTATACGGATTTCAATACTAGATCGTGGATACCAGTGTTCTTTGTCGGTTGGGTTTCAATTAACTACACACGTCAGAAACGGTCGATCTGAGACTGTACAAGACTACACTTCACTTACACTCGTACATATCAACCTCATTCGTTCTCTGAAGGAGTACCTGACGGTGATTCCTGGAGGCTAAACAGGAAAAAAATGAGTGACGTAACGCTTCTCCTATTTTTCTTCATTCATTAAACAGACCAATATTAGATAATGTTATCGGGTATTCACGGCGTATCATTTCTAAATATAAAAATACAAATATAACGTAAAATTAAAATAAAAAAATTTTAAATGACGGCAGTACGTAATTTTAACAGTTAACAAATTTTAACCTTAACAACTTTAGCGACTACTCCTGCTCGCTTTAAAACTTAACAAATTTATAGAAAAAATTTAATCACAAATCGATTTAAGATTTTGTAACTATTAAATAACATCAATTTTTTTTGTAGAAACAACAATGAGTGAGAAAATGGCCAAAAATCGACGTAACGATTTTTTTAAGGTATGGTCGGAACGTGAATCGATAATAACGTTTAAGGGCCGAAACACAAGTTAGAATTATGGTTAGCCAAGATCGATCACTTGCCGGAAATTTGCTAAGGCCTTACTTATATACGGTAATTGGTTAACTTTTAATCGTGATATATTACACAAGAAATATGATGTTTGCTATGAGCTATCGATATGTTGCTTGCAGTAAGAGTATATCACTATAGAGTGAACATTGGTACAAGATAACTTAATCCGCCCCTAATGATTATCCGCCTCTAATGATTTAATATACTGTTACCAACTACTTACTATAAAGATAGTTAATCATGTGAACAAAAAAAAATACAATTCATCCAGAAGTGGGAGAAACGCTAGTTCTGTTTTTCTGTCAGAATAGTTATACACAAGTGATAATCAAAACAATTACGGTAATTAATACCTAATTTTTTATGTAAAATAGTAATTTATTCTATACTTACAATTAATTTTAACTAGTAAAAATTATGATTAATGAATTATTTGCTTTTAAAAATAATAATAAAAGGAAATATTACGTATAAAAGAACAATTTTATAACAATCCGATATATATATTCAAAAGAAGAATAAACTAATAAATAACATGTTGCATACTCGTAATAAGTACGAAATATTTCTAAAAGTAACAATAAATATTGCATAAGAAATAGTTCTATTAGAAGTCACTGAATAGTACTACAAAATACTACGGAAAAAATTTGTAGCGATCATTTATCACGAGAAAAGTTGGTCTTTTGTCTTTAGTTCGCATAAAGAATCAAAGAAAAAGCCGGTTTCTCAAATTTTTTTCTCACCTAGTACTAAGTTCTTTTATTTAGATTTATTAACATTAGATAATGACATGTAAGATTCGAGGAAACCTATACTGTACTAAAGCAATTTCTTTATAACATGATAGCCCTTACACTGAGTAAACTAAATAAATGTGGCAAGCAATTTTATACAAAGGTCTTCTCATTTAGATCACCATTTTCTCTGTATTTACCCAAATGTAGTAAAACTACGAAATTTGTTTCTCCCTTTTTTTAAATTTATAAAATTATCTTTTAACCTTTTTATAAATTATATTTTTTTAAACAAACACCGAAACTTTTTAAGCTATAATATACACAAGAAAAGCTATTCACTCAAAAAATTTCAAAAAATAATTATAGATTACATCAAAAATTAATTTAAATGTCAGGAAAAGATTTTTGAAAGTGTATGTTTGGAGTGTCGCTTTATATGGAAGTGAAACTTGGACAATCGGAATATCTGAGAAGAAAAGATTAGAAGCTTTTGAAATGTGGTGCTATAGGAGAATGTTAAAAATCAGATGGGTGGATAAAGTGACAAATGAAGAGGTATTGCGGCAAATAGATGAAGAAAGAAGCATTTGGAAAAATATAGTTAAAAGAAGAGACAGACTTATAGGCCACATACTAAGGCATCCTGGAATAGTCGCTTTAATATTGGAAGGACAGGTAGAAGGGAAAAATTGTGTAGGCAGGCCACGTTTGAGTATGTAAAACAAATTGTTGGGGATGTAGGATGTAGAGGGTATACTGAAATGAAACGACTAGCACTAGATAGGGAATCTTGGAGAGCTGCATCAAACCAGTCAAATGACTGAAGACAAAAAAAAAAAAAAAATTATAGATAGAATGTTGTTAAATTACATTACCTACTACCTCTTAACTCATGTAACCTTCCTCGTTCCCTAACTATAAGACTTCATGTAAATTTTCTTGATGAGCTGCAATAACTAAATTTGACTACAGAAATGTAATTTGTACGTTATAGCTCTTGGAAAAATTCCAATCGTTTCAGATTGGCTGGAATTCAAGTACGATAAATGTCGCTTAAATACGCTCGAGAAAAATGTTCACAAAAGACGAATAATTTCCTTATAAAATGAAGTTCAAGATATCAATCTACAAAACTAATCGTTTAAGATAAAATCTTTTTTAACAAGGTTTAACGTAAAAAATGATTAAGTAAGAGAAAAAATAATCTGAAAAAGTTTGAAATCACCTATTTAAAAAAGAAAAACAAATCCGTATAATGTAGCATTGTAGCTAAACGAAAAGATAAATCAGGCAGATAATTAAGAATGTTAAAAGCGATTAAGAGTACGGAGATCATTCTTTTTTTACGCTATGTAAACTATAAAAATGATCAAGAAGACAATATTTAGAGAAAGAAAAACATCGAAATACTCCAACGGAATGCGAAATTAAAAGTAAATAAAGTAACACAGCGATCTGTAAAACTAAAGAAAAGGAACAGCGAATAAAATGAAAACGGGTAACAAGGAACAGAGATAAATTGCAGTGCTGAGATATGTAGCTTAGTAGAAGCATTAAAACCGCAAGTAGAGTATACTCGCATCAGTTAAAAGATGGTTCGTAAAGAGCATTTAATTGCTTTGAGGAATACAATTAATATTACTATTACTATTATTAACGAACTCATTATCATTAACTTCTCCTCAGTTTCTTTTTTAATCTAGGAAGTTACAATAAAATTAAAATTCCTTCTCCATCCCCCAAACTGGCAAGTTAATTACTGTTTATGTAATCCGATTTATACGTACGAATAAAAAAAAAAAAATAGACAAAGTTATGTCCACGGGTATGTGCATAGTTGCGTACATAACGACATTGAAAACGATTTTGAAGTATAATATTAGCAAATTTCAGCGCTTTCCTTTCCTTTTCACATAGTTCAGTAATATTTAATTAAAAAAAAAAAGAAAAAGTTTATTTGTTTAGTATCAGCCGAAAGCGGATAATGTAATTTACGTTTGATATTATAATTTTTCTAAAAACAGACATTTTATACAGAAGGATTTACAAAGAACGGAACGAATTTTCTAGTACAGAAGGGTGCAAAAGTAGGTATACAGTTATAATAAGTATTAATTTATTTATTATTTTTTACTTAATTAGTAAGTTACTTAAACTTACAAATTAGTATTTTTCAGATAATCATAGCCGGTAATTTATCCGTTGACCAACGGAAGTGGATAGTCAAATAATACTGGAAGACTTGGTATGCTGAAAGGTTCGAACATAATGAGCTACAGAATTTGATCCACCTCCACCAAATAGACTAACAACAATAGACTTTACAGATTACGAAATTGATGCGATTGGCTCCATGTATAATGTGCCAAAGTGCGGTCGACCGGTCAGTGTTACTACTCACGACAAAGAAATGTTAGCTGCGTAGGCATTTATCCAATGTCCAGAAAGAAGGGCTTCTCGTGAGTTAGTCGTTCCACGAAGATCTGTGGGACGTGTAATGCAACCTTTAAGTTTGATAATGCATCGGCCGAGATTACTTCATGGATTGTAAGAAGATGGTACAGATCGACTTAAGTGTCTTGGTCTAACGAAGCCATTTTAAAACATTCAGACCCTGTTAATAGGCATAACTCATTTTATTACGCAAGAGAAAACTTCATAACAGACGCATACCGAGAAATTAATAATGATAAAAAATCTCTATGCAAAAGTGTGCATGAGTGTAGAAACTCGACTGCAGGAATGCGTAAATGCTGAAGGCCAGCAATTTGAACACCTCACAGATTGTACTTAATTGTAATTATGATCGTGTCCTCCTAAAGGTACTGTTTTTTTTTTTCATAATAATTAACGCGTTATGTATAAAACATTACAACTAATAATAAATAAAACTCAAATCTACAACTGTATACCTACTTTTGCACCCCCCACCCCCCGATATAAAATCATTTATTAAATGAATAAAGTAATAAATTAAAAAATTAAACTAAATACAATAAGGGCAGAAACTTTCTGGACATATTTACCTAGTAAACATAAAGAAGAAAGTTCATACAAACAAAGGTTTGGAAACAATTCGTTTGCTAGTATCGGCTGGCGAAAAATTTCTTTCTGATTTCAGCACCAGAGCCTGATTTCATTGGTAAATTTGAGCCAGACTAATTCTTATTACGCGTATTTTGATATATAACACTTATTGAGAATTTTGTTTTGTTTAATGCGTAGTTAAAATTTCACATTTTGATAAGTTTTGTATTCGACTTCAACTTCAAAATTCTTACTCTTCTATTTAGATTCTGTACGTTTTAATTATACCATTACATTCAGAATCAAGTTTTATTTACCACCTTTTTGGTTTATTATCTTTTAACAAAGTTATGTTACGCAAAAATAAAATAGTCATATTTTCGATCCCAATATTTTGTGTTTTTCCCCAGATTTCTCGAAAAACCACTAAAAATTCAGAGTCTGGGAGCTATAATTTTCAACTTTTCACTTCAGATTTCGTATAAAACACTAAATTTACCTCCTAAATTAAGTTCCGTGAATTACGGAATTAAAAAATTGATATATTGGAAAAATATTATTTTAAATAAAATAAATTTTTATTTTTTTAATATATCTTTAATAATTTTTTACTAAACTTAATTTTAAAAGTAATGTTTTTAATTTTCATATAAGTCTGCTGATGAAAGAGCTGATGCTCTGAAAGTACTTCAGACAAATAGGTACGTGGTTTTATTTTTTATGAAATTTATCTGGTGGTAAATATTATTATAAATATATATATGTATTTACCGGTTTGTAATTGTTACTTTAATTAATTTTTGTTCACGCTTACACATTTAAAATAGTAAAATGCACCATTATTAAGAGAAGTAAAACTTAATTTATAAGATAATTAAAGTTCTGTAGATTCTACTGGGTTTACGGGTTTTAATTTGTTTTAATATCACTCGGATGAGGTGTGCAGTGTTTACAACATTATGTTTTTTAAATATTTCAATTATTTAGATACTATAAAATATCTAATCTTTCATAGAATAAAATATTACAATATAATCTGCTACGAGTGGCAGACTTTATCACAATATTACAATTTACTACAAAAATTTACGATTCACGTTTTTAACAGAAATAAAATTTTGAATAAAATTAATAATAAAAAAATCAGGCTGAGTTTTATAAAGATTCATTAAGTAGTAGCAGTAGAATTTTATTACATAAAACTTTGGTATACCGAAGCCATTTATTTTTATGAAATAACAATATCCACTCCTACCAATCCAGAACACAGAACTGTTCCATACAACTCAGCACAATACTTCGGTTTACGAGAAAGGGTCTTATTACGATTCCTTTGTCAGACTTTTTAATTAATTACTAATCCGTTTAAAAAAATTACATGTGAATACCACATGACTTCCTTCTACGCCTATTAAATTCCATATACACATTTTTAAAAGTACACAAAATTTTATTTTATTAAAAACTTCTGAATTTTTTCATTTTTTTTTTTCTAATATTATGGAATTATTATTTATCATAATTTTATTTTACAATCAGAGGTTAATAATTATTAATAAATCAATATATTTAAATTAAAAAAAAAGTTAAAAGAAAAAGGAGAGAAGTCTTATTCGAACCGATGTGCCTTCCCCTTGTATGATCCAAATATATCATTAATTAGAATTTTATTTGGCTATAACTCTGGAATCAATGAAAATAAGTACCGCTTATTATATATCGTTGAAAAGCTCTCAATAAGGATTTATTACTGCAGTTAACAAAATTGGAAAATCGATTCAGTCGATTGCAATCAGAAGGAGAGGAGCACAACTAGATGTTGTGCACAACAGTCCTAAATCCAAAATTTCAACATCCTACGGCTAATTATATTTTAGTTATGCGAGATAGATATGTATGTACGAACGTACAAACTATTTTTTCGCGATCACAATACTTTCTTTACTTCGTACAATGAAGTAACAATATTATTTTGTCGATGAATTTTTTAAACAATATTAAATAAAAATTTAAAAAACCTTATATATATATATATATATATATATTGTTCTTAAAACTATTTTCAATAATGTCAATCACATCTAAATTTATTATCATATTTACGTTTTTATATTTATAATATATTCTTTAATGACGTCATTAATATGTATTAACCGATCAGAATAAAGGATTTTTTTAATTTTATTTTTTGGGCTGTAGTAATGACTATACGACAATGTAAATTTTTGCTTAAATGCATGGCGTTTTAAGATAAGAATTAAACTAATGTGTATAAATAGCTATTCTTATAAAAACGCTTCTAGGCATTGCTCGTAGTGTAATTTTAAAGAAAAAAGTTCGATGCGTTTTTCGCAAGGTGTGTAGTATTGAAAGAATTTTTTATGAGAAATATTTTAGGTAAGGATAGGTTGTCAAGAAGCGAGTTAATAAATCATTTGAACGGACAAAAGTGGAATTTAATAGGCGAGTATTGTAATAAAATGAAGCAATAAAAATACTGACTAATGAAAAACTTTATTTTTAATTTTATATACTGATTTAGAAGAAAAAAAATTGTTATACTTTCTTGAAGTTGGTTGTTTATCATAATGATACATGAAAAAAAAATGTTTAAGTAACTTATAAATGTTATATATTTTTTTTTTCTGCTTCTCCATTACTAAAACCCATCTCCCAAGAAAATTTGATGGTTTTTCAATATTTACTGTGTTAAATGTAAGAAAAAAAAATTCCACTGAAAAACATATTACCGATAAAAATTTACTCAGTTTTTTTTTGTGGTGGGAGTAAATTACGATGAAATTTTATTGTAATGTTATTATTAAAAGTTTAAATAAAGTAAAAAATTTAAAAAAAAAAAAAAAAAAGTAACTCTGATATTGCTCTCTCACCCAAAATATTGCCCCCAAGTATTTTTTTTTTAGCCACTTCCATTACTACATGCTTCAGAAAATATAGAAAAAAATTCGTTTAAAAAATATACATTTTTCGATTTTCGGGGAAGGCGAGAATTTGGAGGTAACAATTTTTCCTTTTTTTTTGTTAACCCCAGCTTAATATAAACTGGGGTTATGCTTACAAAAATTTTGAGAAAACTGACTCCCAAAAACTATTTAATCCACCCCTTAGAGTTATTGGCCCCAAACATTTACCAACGAATTGCCCCATACACACAAGTCTCTGTGCCAAATTTCACCAACGTCGGTTTATCTAATCAAAAAGTTACTAAGCTTCAAACACTGTTAACACACCTACTTATGTGCTTACGAGCATAACCTCCTTTCTTTTATTTTCGGGATCGCTGGGTCATGAAACTTTGAAAGTGCAAAAAACCATATACCCTATTTTTTTACTGATTACCATACTTTTCACGATTAGTAGTACCGTTTCAGGATTTATTTTTATTTTGCACGTTTTTTTAAACTAATTAGACTTTTTTTTTGAGTTTTGCTCGGTACTAAACTTATCTTTTTATTTTAATTTAATCGGTTTAGTTGTTCTGTGTGAAGAAAAATTAATTGTAATTTAAGCTAACGGAACAGAATAATTTTTTAAATCTTTTGTTATTACGAATTTGTGTTATAATGTTTTTTTTCTTATTAAATAAAGCGACCTCACAGATAGCTTTTGAAAAAAAATATTCTGCTTAGTTTATGTGTTTTAATAAATGCTGTTATATTAACGTACCTTAGTACGTTAAGTACTAAGGTTAAGTACGTTAAGGTACTTAGTACAGTACCTTAGTACTGTAATATCTTTGTACTAATAAAGACTTAGTATTACTAAAAATTGAAAAAAAAAATGTTTTTTTCGCCTATTTTAGAACCTTTTTTTAGGGTTCGGAAGCTGATCTCCGGCGAAGTCGGTGAGTTGCGGCTCGTCCATTGAAGTCAGAACAGGCTTTCCCTCAGCGGCAGTC